>NC_086194.1:61804280-62404280 GCF_035770615.1 Melospiza melodia melodia
TCCGTGCAACTTCTAGAACACGATGGGAGATGTTTTCTGTGCTGGCACAGTTTTTCCTAGCCAGACATAGTGGAAAAGCGTTTTGCTAAGATGTAGACTACAAAAGACGCGAAAGACGAAGGTAGGATGCTCTCCGGAGGTAAGAGCCGCTGCCGGGCGTCTTTCGGCAGAAGCCGCGCTAAGGAGAGCACTGTGAGCGGCACAATCGTCTTTGCGCGAAGAAGCCGCTTCTTGGGCTCCGGCAGCCGGCGAGAGCGGCAGCTTCGGGAAGGTGAAGAAGCAAGCTGTACAACACTGGGATTGTGTGCGCACCTTGCCAACTGATAGAAAACAGTACCTTTGCACTCTCCTGACTTTTCCAATCACAGGAACATTCGATTGGAAGCTGTTTTGGACAACTTTTCTTTTCTTCCTGCCAAACACTTGGCAGACATCCGTGCAACTTCTAGAACACGATGGGAGATGTTTTCTGTGCTGGCACAGTTTTTCCTAGCCAGACATAGTGGAAAAGCGTTTTGCTAAGATGTAGACTACAAAAGACGCGAAAGACGAAGGTAGGATGCTCTCCGGAGGTAAGAGCCGCTGCCGGGCGTCTTTCGGCAGAAGCCGCGCTAAGGAGAGCACTGTGAGCGGCACAATCGTCTTTGCGCGAAGAAGCCGCTTCTTGGGCTCCGGCAGCCGGCGAGAGCGGCAGCTTCGGGAAGGTGAAGAAGCAAGCTGTACAACACTGGGATTGTGTGCGCACCTTGCCAACTGATAGAAAACAGTACCTTTGCACTCTCCTGACTTTTCCAATCACAGGAACATTCGATTGGAAGCTGTTTTGGACAACTTTTCTTTTCTTCCTGCCAAACACTTGGCAGACATCCGTGCAACTTCTAGAACACGATGGGAGATGTTTTCTGTGCTGGCACAGTTTTTCCTAGCCAGACATAGTGGAAAAGCTTTTTGCCGAGGTGTAGATGAGAAGAGGAGCTAAAGACGAAGGTAGGATGCTCTCCGGAGGTAAGAGCCGCTGCCGGGCGTCTTTCGGCAGAAGCCGCGCTAAGGAGAGCCCTGTGAGCGGCACAATCGTCTTTGCGCGAAGAAGCCGCTTCTTGGGCTCCGGCAGCCGGCGAGAGCGGCAGCTTCGGGAAGGTGAAGAAGCAAGCTGTACAACACTGGGATTGTGTGCGCACCTTGCCAACTGATAGAAAACAGTACCTTTGCACTCTCCTGACTTTTCCAATCACAGGAACATTCGATTGGAAGCTGTTTTGGACAACTTTTCTTTTCTTCCTGCCAAACACTTGGCAGACATCCGTGCAACTTCTAGAACACGATGGGAGATGTTTTCTGTGCTGGCACAGTTTTTCCTAGCCAGACATAGTGGAAAAGCGTTTTGCTAAGATGTAGACGACAAGAGAGGCTAAAGAGTGGATGTTAGCAAATGACACCCATCTTCAAAAAAGGCAATTAAGAGGACTCGCCATAGTACAAACCAGCCAGCCTCTTTTTTATCCCCAGGAAGTTGATGAAGCAGCTCTTCCTGGAAATCCTTGCCAGGCACATGACAGATGACCAAATAATGTAGTTAGCATGATTTTTCAGGGGAATTTCATGCTGAACATCACTTTAAACTCCTCTGATGAATCAACTTGACTGGTAGATGAAGGGAATATTATCTGCCTGGGCTTCAGGGAGGTTTTTGACATACCTCTACATGGCATCACACATACATATGGAAGCAATAGTGCAAAGGGGAGGGAATCAGTGTCTTTTCAGTGATGCTGAGGGAAAAGACAAGAGGCAGTGGGCACACACTGAAATACAGGAGATTGCCTTTGAACATCAGTAAATGTTTCTTTACTGTCAGGGTGACTGAACCACGGCACAGACTGCCCAGAAAGATTGTGGAGCCTGGATCTTTGAAGACATTAAAAGTACACCCAGATAGAATCCTGGGCAAGAGGCTCTAGGTATCCTGGTTTAGGCAGGGGGGTTGGGCCTGGTTAGCCCCACCAACCCCTTCCACTCTCTTTCATTCTGTGCTAGTGAATTCTCTTCAAGATGCATTTCAAAGCACTGGCATGACAAAGTTCTGTGCAGACAGAGATCCAAATGGACATGGCATCTAAGTTCCTTAAGCAGTGTTCAAGAAGAATGTAAAACTCTGGCACAAGTGTCTCTTCCCTAACTGAATCCCTTTCATGGGAAAATTCCCAGCTCTAGAAAGATCTTCTGATACGCATGCTTAAGACTGACACTGGCTGAGCAAATTTCTCCCTATGTATATCTAAGACCAGTTAGGATCTTCACCCAAAGTGCTGTCAACATAGTCACAGAATGCCTATTGTTAAGAAGTGACAGCTTCCATCAGAATGGCAGCTATTGGTCCACAAAATGGATTAATGGATGGGAATTATCTACGTGGGTTAAAAACAAAAATAAAGAGTTGGTCTTTATTTATCAATTTCATGGCAATATTGATAAGGGAAGAAAAAGATCTAAGTCCTTGACTTTCTGGACTCGAGGAAAGATTTTAAAAATTCCTTGTAAAAATGTATGATCACAATCAGACTATTGAAACCATTTTAGTTGGGAACAAAGTTCCAAAATTGTCTAGATAGTGGCAAAGAAGCCAAGAAAATAGGAAAGAAACAAAAAGAGAGCAAAAGAGTCAGCTTCAGTGTACAAGCTCGTTCTAGAAGTAGTCTGCTGGGAAAAGGAACCCCCAGCTAAATTTCCAATGTATTCCTGCGCTTGATTCAGTAACTGGTCAATGTAAAAACCAATCCTTTTGTACAACTTCTTCCAGCAACAAAAACTCCAACAGGTTGACACTACCATCATGCCTGTTCCAGACATATTTAAAAGAGAAATGATGATTTTCTTGAAAACCTACTTACATAAAAGTTGCAAGATGGTGGAGGGATTCCCACATCCTCCTTCCTCCATCTGGCTTGAAAGTATATTTGATAAAATATGCAACAAAGCACATGATTTATAAGGGAGAGTCAAATGGATGATTTGGGAATCGATCTCTTGTTGATAGTAAACTTCATATCCACTCGGTGTGACCTTTTTAAAACAAAATGTGGAGCTGAGGCATGAATCTGCCACAACAATTGTAAAGCAAACATACACACTCCCCTTCATATGCCCCCCCCTCCACACACACCTAGGCACACACAGAGATCAGCATAGCAGATCATGAACACCTTGGAAAAGACTGAAATGCTAAATGCCTCTCTTGATGGGCAAAAGAGCTGGTGCAGTAATTCAAATGCCTGGTACAAAAATTCTGTTTAATATTTAGCTCCTATTTAAAACACAGCTTTTCATTTCATTCTATTTACAGAATATTTTCATTTCATTTGTTTCTTTAAAATTACTTAGTTCTCACCTGTTGTATGTCTAGGAATATTTTCTTCCAAAAATAGAAAAAAATAGATGATATCTTTTCAGCAGAAAACATTGGTTGATACAATTTTAAACCATCATGATATGGAAGAATTCTTCTGTCCCTCTCGAAGGTGGAAGAAGCATTTGGATCACAGATCATCTACAATGAAATACTTGACATGTTTAAGATGCTTTCAATCAATTTTGATCGTCAATTGCTTATTTGTTGTAAACAGTAATTTTTCAGTGAAGGGAAAGTGTGTGTGGTATATCTACATGATATGTTCAAAGGCAGTTCCTACTAATGGCCAGGCTGAATTCCAGTAAATAATGTCCCGAATGATATTTTGCCGCCTTCTTTGGCACTTCATGAAATCTTACCCCGATGAAGTGCTGAAACACAGAGATTTTCTCTTAGAGAGTGTCTCATGTTGTAACCTATCCCATGGATTTTATGCTGTAATTCTTATCTCTTTTAAAATTTACTATCTTCTGTACAGTTTTCATGAAACTTTCTGTTACAGTAGTGAATAGCACAGATAAATGTCATTTTGTACAACTTTGAATTTACCCCAAGAGCTGAGAGAAAACTTGATCCTATACTTCAATCCGAGTTTCTTCTATAGTCCAACTTTGTTTCTCTACCATCAAGCTTCTCCTTTGTTGCTGCTCCAAGCCCCGTCCAAGGTGACCTTGAATACTTTCAGGGATGGGACACCCACAACTTCTCTGGGCAACCTGTTCCAGTGTTCCAGCACTCCCACAGTAAAAAAGGCCTTCCTTTCATCTAATATGTGTAGGAAATCATAAATCTAGGCATAGAAGCTTGGAGTGCAAATTTGAAATTCTTTGGATTTGAAGCACATTTTATATGAATACTGACTTACAGATGACTAAAAGATGTTGATGGGCATTTGAGCTGACAAGTTTTGAAAAAGTGCACGGAAATTAAAATTGAAACCACTAAAATTAAAAACTCCTTGCCATTTTCTTTTTCCTCTCCTATTCAAAATTGCATATGTCAGATATCAGTGCTTCATGCAAACCTCTCAGATGCTCTCAGAGAAAAAGCTTTTCTTTCAGACTAAGTTGCGGTTGACGTAGAACACTAGCAGGAGTGAAAGATTTTCTGGGCATCGGGGCAGCCCGTTCTCCTTGGATTTGTGTGCAGAATGCATTTTATCCAAACTGGAAAATAGATCCCAGCTCTGTTCTATTCATCATTCTTACTTCATCAGGCCAGAAGATTCTGTGAAAAGTAGCCTGTGGACCTTGAAGACAGCGCATGTGAACCAGATGAGAGGTGATAGAGAAGTTGAGGGAGAGAAGAAAGAGCATGAGGCTGAAACCAGAAAGTATTTCTCCACGTGATCATGGAAGATTGCAGGAGCCACTTGGTACTATCAAACCAGCCCAACTTGGCACTGGTGCCACCTTGGGTCTGGGAGCCATGTTGCATATCGTGCATTTTAAGGAGCCAGCTGGCCACACCCAGCCATATGCCCCCAAACACAAACCAAGGCCCTTTCCTCTGGCAAACAAAACTCAGCTGCCCTGCTTCTGGATGGCAGATTGCAGGAACCACTTGGTACTATCAAACCAGCCCAACTTGGCACTGGTGCCACCATGGGTCTGGTCACCATCCTGCCTATTGTAGCTTTTCAGGAGCCAGCCGGTCACTCCCAGCCATAGGCCCCCAGACACAAACCTC
Source organism: Melospiza melodia melodia (assembly GCF_035770615.1). NCBI lineage: Eukaryota > Metazoa > Chordata > Aves > Passeriformes > Passerellidae > Melospiza > Melospiza melodia. The sequence continues at coordinate 61,809,376 of NC_086194.1, forward strand.
GGCCCGTTTCCCTGGCACACAAAAGTAAGCTACCACACTTCTGGATGGCAGATTGCAGGAGCCACTTTGCACCATCAAACCAGACCGACTTGGCACTGGTGCCACCTCTGGTCTGGGAACCATGCTGCGTATCGTGGATTCTAATTAGCCAGGCGGCCACTCCCAGCCACAGGCCCCCAAACACAAACAACGGCGCTTTTCCCTGGAAAACAAAACTCGCCTGCCAACTTTTTGATGGCAGAGTGCAGGAGCCACTTGGTACTATCAAACCAGCCCAACTTGGCACTGGTGCCACCATGGGTCTGGTCACCATCCTGCCTATTGTAGCTTTTCAGGAGCCAGCCGGTCACTCTCAGCCGTAGGCCCCCAAACACAAACCTCGGACCGTTTCCCTGGCAAACAAAAGTAAGCTGCCCCGCTTCTGGATGGCAGATTGCAGGAGCCACTTGGTACAATCAAACCATCCCGACTTGGCACTGGTGCCACCTTGGATCTGGGAACCATCCTGTGTATCGTGGATTTTCAGGGGCCAGCCGGCCACTCTCAGCCATATGCCCCCAAAAACAAACCACGGACCTTTTCTCTGGCAAACAAAAATCAGCTGCCCCACTTCTGGATGGCAGATTGCAGGAGCCACTTGGGACTATCACACCAGCACAACATGGCACTGCTGCCACCTTGGATCTGGGAACAATCCTGCGTATCGTACATATTCAGGAACCAGCCGAACACTCCCAGCCACAGGCCCCCAAACACAAACAACGGCCCATTTCCCTGGCAAACAAAACTCAGCTGCCCCGCTTCTGGATGGCAGTTTGCAGGAGCCACTTGGGACTATCAAACCAGCCCGACTTGGTAATGGTACCACCTTGGATCTGGGAACCATCCGGCGTATCGTGGATTTTCAGGGGCCAGCCGGTCATTCCCAGCCATATGCCCCCAAACACAAACCTCGGCCCTTTTCTCTGGCAAACAAAACTCAACTGCCCCTCTTCTGGATGGCAAATTGCAGGACGCACATGGTACTACAAAAAGAGCCCGACTTGGCAGTGGTGCCACCTTGGCTCTGGGAACCATCCTGCGTATCGAGCATTTTAAGGAGCCAGCCGGCAATTCCCAGCCGTATGCCCCAAAAAGAAACCACGGACCTTTTCTCTGGCAAAAAAAACTCAGCTGTCCCGCTTCTGGATGGCAGATTGCAGGAGTCACTTTAAACCATACAACCAGCCTTACTTGGCACTGGTGCCACCTTGGATCTGGGAACCATCTTGCCTATCGTTGATTTTCAGGGGCCAGCCGGCCACTCTCAGCCATAGGCCCCCAAACACAAACCACAGCCCTTTTCTCTAGCAAACAAAATTCAACTGCCCCGCTTCTGGATGACAAATTGCAGGAGCCACTGGGTACTACAAAAACAGCCTGACTTGGCACTGGGGCCACCTTGCGTCTGGTTACCATGCGGCGCATCGTGCATTTTAAGGAGCCAGGTGGCCACTCCCAGCCATATGCCCCCAAACACAACCCACGGCCCTTTTCTCTGGCAAACAAAACTCAGCTGCCCCGCTTCTGGATGGCAGATTGCAGGAGACACTTGGTACTATCAAACCAGCCCGACTTGGCACTGGTGCCACCTTGGGTCTGGGAACCATCCTGCGTATTGTGGATTGTCAGGAGACAGCCAACCACTCTCGGCCACAGAGCCCAATCAAAAACAAAGGTCCGTTTCCCTGGCAAAAAAAACTCAGCTGCCCCGCTTCTGGATGGGAGATTGCAGGAGGCACTTGACACTGTCAAACGAGCCCCACTTGGCACTGGTGCCACCTTGGGTCTGGGAACCATGCTGCGTATCGTGGATTTTCAGGAGCCAGCCGGCCACTGCCAGCCACAGGCCCCCAAACACAAACCACAGCCTTTTCCTCTGGCAAACAAAACTCAGCTGCCCCGCTTCTGGATGGCAGATTGCAGGAGCCACTTGGTACTATCAAACCAGCCCGACTTGGCACTGGTGCCACCTTGGGTCTGGTCACCATCCTGCCTATCGTAGCTTTTCAGGAGCCAGCCGGTCACTCCCAGCCATAGGCCCCCAGACACAAATCTCGGCCCGTTTCCCTGGCAAAAAAAAGTAAGCTGCCCCGCTTCTGGATGGCAGATTGCAGGAACCACTTGGTACTATCAAACCAGCCCAACTTGGCACTGGTGCCACCTTGGATCTGGGAACCATCCTGCGTATCGAGCTTCTTAAGGAGCCAGCCGGCCTCTCCCAGCCATATGCCCCCAAAAACAAACCACGGAACTTTACTCTGGCAAACAAAGATCCGCTGCCCCGCGTCAGGATGGCAGATTGCAGGAGCCACTTGGTACTATCAAACGAGCCCGACTTGGCCCTGGTGCCACCTTGAGTCTGGGAACCATCCTGCGTATTGTGGATTGTCAGGAGCCAGTCGACCATTCTCGGCCACAGACCCCAATCAAAAACAACGGCCGGTTCAGAGGCAAAAGAACTCAGCTGCCCCGTTTCTGGATGGGAGACTGCATGAGGCACTTGACACTGTCAAACCAGCCCCACTTGGCACTGGTGCCATCTTGGGTCTGGGAACCATGCTGCGTATCATGGATTTTCAGGAGCCAGCTGGCCACTGCCAGCCACAGGCCCCCAAACACAAACCTCGGCCCGTTTCCCTGGCAAACAAAAGTAAGCTACCCCGCTTCTGGATGGCAGATTGCAGGAACCACATGGTACTATCAAACCAGCCCGACTTGGCACTGGTGCCATCTTGGGTCTGGGAACCATCCTGCGTATCGTGGATTCTAAGGAGCCAGCCGGCCACTCCCAGCCACAGGCCCGCAAACACAAACAACGGCGCTTTTCCCTGGAAAACAAAACTCGCCTGCCAAATTTTTGATGGCAGATTGCAGGAGCCACTTGGTACTATCAAATCAGCCCAACTTGGCACTGGTGCCACCATGGGTCTGGTCACCATCCTGCCTATCGTAGCTTTTCAGGAGCCAGCCGGTCACTCCCAGCCATAGGCCTCCAGACAAAAACCTCGGCCCGTTTCCCTGGCAAAAAGAGTAAGCTACCCCGCTACTGGATGGCAGATTGCAGGAGCCACTTTGCACCATCAAACTAGCCCGACTTGGCACTGGTGCCACCTCTGGTCTGGGAACAATGCTGCGTATTGTGGATTCTAAGGAGCCAGCCGGCCACTCCCACCCACAGGCCCCCAAACACAAACAACGGCGCTTTTCCCTGGAAAACAAAACTCGCCTGCCAACTTTTTGATGGCAGATTTCAGGAGCTACTTGGTACTATCAAATCAGCCCAACTTGGCACTGGTACCACCTCTGGTCGGGTCACCATCCTGCCTATCGTAGCTTTTCAGGAGCCAGCCGGTCACTCCCAGCCATAGGCCCCCAGACAAAAACCTCGGCCCGTTTCCCTGGCAAACAAAAGTAAGCTGCCCCGCTTCTGGATGGCAGATTGCAGGACGCACTTGGTACTATCAAACCAGCCCAACTTGGAAATGGTGCCACCTTGGGTCTGGGAACCATCCTGCGTATCGTGGATTCTAAGGAGCCAGCGGGCCACTCCCAGCCACAGGCCCCCAAATACAAACAACGGCGCTTTTCCCTGGAAAACAAAACTCGCCTGCCAAATTTTTGATGGCAGATTGCAGGAGCCACTTGGTACTATCAAATCAGCCCAACTTGGCACTGGTGCCACCATGGGTCTGGTCACCATCCTGCCTATCGTAGCTTTTCAGGAGCCAGCCGGTCACTCCCAGCCATAGGAACCCAGACACAAACCTCGGCCCGTTTCCCTGGCAAACAAAAGTAAGCTGCCCCGCTTCTGGATGGCAGATTGCAGGAGCCACTTTGCACCATCAAACTGGCCCGACTTGTCACTGGTGCCACCTCAGGTGTGGGAACCCTCCTGTGTATCGTGGATTCCAATTAGCAAGACGGCCACTCCCAGCCACAGGCCCCCAAACACAAACAACGGCGCTTTTCCCTGGAAAACAAAACTCGCCTGCCAACTTTTTGATGGCAGATTGCAGGAGCCACTTGGTACTATCAAACCAGCCCAACTTGGCACTGCTGCCACCATGGGTCTGGTCACCTTCCTGCCTATCGTAGCTTTTCAGGAGCCAGCCGGTCACTCCCAGCCATAGGCCCCCAGACACAAAGCTCGGCCCGTTTCCCTGGCAAACAAAAGTAAGCTGCCCCGCTTCTGGATGGCAGATTTCAGGATCCACTTGTTATTATCAAACCAGCCCGACATGGTACTGGTGCCACCTCTGGTCTGGGAACCATCCTGCGTATCGTGGATTCTAAGGAGCCAGCCGGCCACTCCCAGCCACAGGCCCCCAAACACAAACAACGGCGCTTTTCCCTGGAAAACAAAACTCGCCTGCCAACTTTTTGATGGCAGATTGCAGGAATCACTTGGTACTATCAAACCAGCCCAACTTGGCACTGGTGCCACCTTGGGTCTGGGAACCATCCGGCGTATCGTGTCTTTAAAGGAGCCAGCCGGCCACTCCAGCCACAGGCCCGCAGACACAAACAACGGCGCTTTTCCCTGGAAAACAAAACTTGCCTGCTGACTTTTGATGGCAGATTGCAGGAGCCACTTTGTACTTTGAAATCAGCCGAACATGGCTCTGGTGCCACCATGGGTCTGGTCACCATCCTGCCTATCGTAGCTTTTCAGGAGCCAGCCGGTCACTCCCAGCCATAGGCCCCCAGACACAAACCTCGGCCCGTTTCCCTGGCAAACAAAAGTAAGCTACCCCGCTTCTGGATGGCAGATTGCAGGACGCACTTGTTAGTATCAAACCAGCCCGACTTGTCACTGGTGTCACCTCTGGTCTGGGAACCATCCTGCGTATCGTGGATTCTAATTAGCCAGCCGGCCACTCCCAGCCACAGGCCCCCAAACACAAACAACGGCGCTTTTCCCTGGAAAACAAAACTCGCCTGCCAACATTTTGATGGCAGATTGCAGGAGCCACTTGGTACTATCAAACCAGCCCAACTTGGCACTGGTGCCACCATGGGTCTGGTCACCATCCTGCCTATCGTAGCTTTTCAGGAGCCAGCCGGTCACTCCCTGCCATAGGCCCCCAGACACAAACCTCGGCCCGTTTCCCTGGCAAGCAAAAGTAAGCTGCCCCGCTTCTGGATGGCAGATTGCAGGACGCACTTGGTACTGTCAAACCAGCCCGACTTGGCACTGGTGCTACCTCAGGTCTGGGAACCATCCTGCGTATCGTGGATTCTAAGGAGCCAGCCGGCCACTCCCAGCCACAGGCCCCCAAACACAAACAACGGCGCTTTTCCCTGGAAAACAAAACTCGCCTGCCAACATTTTGATGGCAGATTGCCGGAGCCACTTGGTACTATCAAACCAGCCCAACTTGGCACTGGTGCCACCATGGGTCTGGTCACCATCCTGCCTATCGTAGCTTTTCAGGAGCCAGCCGGTCACTCCCAGCCATAGGCCCCCAGACACAAATCTCGGCCCGTTTCCCTGGCAAAAAAAAGTAAGCTGCCCCGCTTCTGGATGGCAGATTGCAGGAACCACTTGGTACTATCAAACCAGCCCAACTTGGCACTGGTGCCACCTTGGGTTGGGAACCATGCTGCGTATCGTGTGTTGAAAGGAGCCAGCCGGCCACTCCCAGCCACAGGCCTCCAAACAAAAACAACGGCGCTTTTCCCTTGAAAACAAAACTCAACTGCCCTTCTTCTGGATGGAAAATTGCAGGACGCACTTGGTACTACAAAAACAGCCAAACTTGGCAATGGTGCCACCTTGGATCTGGGAACCATCCTGCGTATCGAGCTTCTTAAGGAGCCAGCCGGCCACTCCCAGCCATATGCCCCCAAAAACAAACCACGGAACTTTACTCTGGCAAACAAAGATCCGCTGCCCCGCGTCAGGATGGCAGATTGCAGGAGCCACTTGGTACTATCAAACGAGCCCGACTTGGCCCTGGTGCCACCTTGAGTCTGGGAACCATCCTGCGTATTGTGGATTGTCAGGAGCCAGTCGACCATTCTCGGCCACAGACCCCAATCAAAAACAACGGCCGGTTCAGAGGCAAAAGAACTCAGCTGCCCCGTTTCTGGATGGGAGACTGCATGAGGCACTTGACACTGTCAAACCAGCCCCACTTGGCACTGGTGCCATCTTGGGTCTGGGAACCATGCTGCGTATCATGGATTTTCAGGAGCCAGCTGGCCACTGCCAGCCACAGGCCCCCAAACACAAACCTCGGCCTGTTTCCCTGGCAAACAAAAGTAAGCTACCCCGCTTCTGGATGGCAGATTGCAGGAACCACTTGGTACTATCAAACCAGCCCGACTTGGCACTGGTGCCATCTTGGGTCTGGGAACCATCCTGCGTATCGTGGATTCTAAGGAGCCACCCGGCCACTCCCAGCCACAGGCCCGCAAACACAAACAACGGCGCTTTTCCCTGGAAAACAAAACTCGCCTGCCAACTTTTTGATGGCAGATTGCAGGAGCCACTTGGTACTATCAAACCAGCCCAACTTGGCACTGGTGCCACCATGGGTCTGGTCACCATCCTGCCTATCGTAGCTTTTCAGGAGCCAGCCGGTCACTCCCAGCCATAGGCCTCCAGACAAAAACCTCGGCCCGTTTCCCTGGCAAAAAAAAGTAAGCTACCCCGCTACTGGATGGCAGATTGCAGGAGCCACTTTGCACCATCAAACTAGCCCGACTTGGCACTGGTGCCACCTCTGGTCTGGGAACAATGCTGCGTATCGTGGATTCTAAGGAGCCAGCCGGCCACTCCCAGCCACAGGCACCCAAACACAAACAACGGCGCTTTTCCCTGGAAAACAAAACTCGCCAGCCAACTTTTTGATGGCAGATTGCAGGAGCCACTTGGAACTATCAAACCAGCCCAACTTGGCACTGGTGCCACCATGGGTCTGGTCACCATCCTGCCTATCGTAGCTTTTCAGGACCTAGCAGGTCACTCCCAGCCATAGGCGCCCAGACACAAAGCTCGGCCCGTTTCCCTGGCAAAGAAAAGTAAGCTGCCCCACTTCTTGATGGCAGATTGCAGGAACCACTTGGTACTATCAAACCAGCCCAACTTGGCACTGGTGCCACCTTGGGTCTGGGAACCATCCTGGGTATCGTGGATTCTAAGGAGCCAGCTGGCGACTCCCAGCCACAGGCCCCCAAACAAAAACAACGGCGCTTTTCCCTGGAAAACAAAACTCGCCTGCCAACTTTTTGATGGCAGATTGCAGGAGCTACTTGGTACTATCAAATCAGCCCAACTTGGCACTGGTGCCACCTCTGGTCGGGTCACCATCCTGCCTATCGTAGCTTTTCAGGAGCCAGGCGGTCACTCCCAGCCATAGGCCCCCAGACACAAACCTCGGCCCGTTTCCCTGGCAAACAAAAGTAAGCTGCCCCGCTTCTGGATGGCAGATTGCAGGACGCACTTGGTAGTATCAAACCAGCCCAACTTGGAAATGGTGCCACCTTGGGTCTGGGAACCATCCTGCGTATCGTGGATTCTAAGGAGCCAGCGGGCCAATCCCAGCCACAGGCCCCCAAATACAAACAACGGCGCTTTTCCCTGGAAAACAAAACTCGCCTGCCAAATTTTTGATGGCAGATTGCAGGAGCCACTTGGTACTATCAAACCAGCCCAACTTGGCACTGGTGCCACCATGGGTCTGGTCACCATCCTGCCTATCGTAGCTTTTCAGGAGCCAGCCGGTCTCTCCCAGCCATAGGCCCCCAGACACAAAGCTCGGCCCGTTTCCCTGGCAAACAAAAGTAAGCTGCCCCGCTTCTGGATGGCAGATTTCAGGATCCACTTGTTATTATCAAACCAGCCCGACTTGGTACTGGTGCCACCTCTGGTCTGGGAACCATCCTGCGTATCGTGGATTCTAAGGAGCCAGCCGGCCACTCCCACCCACAGGCCCCCAAAAAAAATCATCGGCGCTTTTCCCTGGAAAACAAAACTCGCCTGCCAACTTTTTGATGGCAGATTGCAGGAATCACTTGGTACTATCAAACCAGCCCAACTTGGCACTGGTGCCACCTTGGGTCTGGGAACCATCCGGCGTATCGTGTGTTTAAAAGAGCCAGCCGGCCACTCCAGCCACAGGCCCGCAGACAAAAACAACGGCGCTTTTCCCTGGAAAACAAAACTTGCCTGCTGACTTTTGATGGCAGATTGCAGGAGCCACTTTGTACTTTGAAATCAGCCGAACATGGCTCTGGTGCCACCATGGGTCTGGTCACCATCCTGCCTATCGTAGCTTTTCAGGAGCCAGCCGGTCACTCCCAGCCCTAGGCCCCCAGACACAAAGCTCGGCCCGTTTCCCTGGCAAACAAAAGTAAGCTGCCCCGCTTCTGGATGGCAGATTGCAGGACGCACTTGGTACTATCAAACCAGCCCAACTTGGCACTGGTGCCACCTCAGGTCTGGGAACCATCCTGCGTATCGTGGATTCTAAGGAGCCAGCCGGCCACTCCCAGCCACAGGCCCCCAAACACAAACAACGGCGCTTTTCCCTGGAAAACAAAACTCGCCTGCCAACATTTTGATGGCAGATTGCCGGAGCCACTTGGTACTATCAAACCAGCCCAACTTGGCACTGGTGCCACCATGGGTCTGGTCACCATCCTGCCTATCGTAGCTTTTCAGGAGCCAGCCGGTCACTCCCAGCCATAGACCCCAGACACAAAGCTCGGCCCGTTTCCCTGGCAAAAAAAAGTAAGCTGCCCCGCTTCTGGATGGCAGATTGCAGGAGCCACTTTGCACCATCAAACTAGCCCGACTTGGCACTGGTGCCACCTCAGGTCTGGGAACCATCCTGCGTATCGTAGATTCTAAGGAGCCAGCCGGCCACTCCCAGCCACAGGCCCTCAAACACAAACAACGGCGCTTTTCCCTGGAAAACAAAACTCGCCTGCCAAATTTTGATGGCAGATTGCCGGAGCCACTTGGTACTATCAAACCAGCCCAACTTGGCACTGGTGCCACCATGGGTCTGGTCACCATCCTGCCTATGGTAGCTTTTCTGGACCTAGCCGGTCACTCCCAGCCATAGGCCCCCAGACACAAACCTCGGCCCGTTTCCGTGGCAAACAAAACTAAGCGGCGCCGCTTGTGGATGGCAGATTGCAGGACGCACTTGGTACTATCAAACCAGCCTGACTTGGCACTGGTGCCACCTCTGGTCTGGGAACCATCCTGCGTATCGTGGATTCTAATTAGCCAGCCGGCCACTCCCAGCCACAGGCCCTCAAACACAAACAACGGCGCTTTTCCCTGGAAAACAAAACTCGCCTGCCAACTTTTTGATGGCACATTGCAGGAACCACTTGGTACTATCAAACCAGCCCAACTTGGCACTGGTGCCACCTTGGGTCTGGGAACCATCCGGCGTATCGTGTGTTTAAAGGAGCCAGCCGGCCACTCCAGCCACAGGTCCGCAGACACAAACAACGGCGCTTTTCCCTGGAAAACAAAACTTGCCTGCTGACTTTTGATGGCAGATTGCAGGAGCCACTTTGTACTTTGAAATCAGCCGAACATGGCTCTGGTGCCACCATGGGTCTGGTCACCATCCTGCCTATCGTAGCTTTTCAGGAGCCAGCCGGTCACTCCCAGCCATAGGCCCCCAGACACAAAGCTCGGCTCGTTTCCCTGGCAAACAAAAGTAAGCTGCCCCGCTTCTGGATGGCAGATTGCAGGACGCACTTGGTACTATCAAACCAGCCCGACTTGGCACTGGTGCCACCTCTGGTCTGGGAACCATCCTGCGTATCGTTGATTCTAAGGAGCCAGCCGGCCACTCCCAGCCACAGGCCCCCAAACACAAACAACGGCGCTTTTCCCTGGAAAACAAAACTCGCCTGCCAACTTCTTGATGGCAGATTGCAGGAGCCACTTGGTACTATCAAACCAGCCCAACTTGGCACTGGTGCCACCATGGGTCTGGTCACCATCCTGCCTATCGTAGCTTTTCAGGAGCCAGCCGGTCTCTCCCAGCCATAGGCCCCGAGACACAAATCTCGGCCCGTTTCCCTGGCAAACAAAAGTAAGCTGCCCCGCTTCTGGATGGCAGATTGCAGGACGCACTTGGTACTATCAAACCAGCCCGACTTGGCACTGGTGCTACCTCAGGTCTGGGAACCATCCTGCGTATCGTGGATTCTAAGGAGCCAGCCGGCCACTCCCAGCCACAGGCCCCCAAACACAAACAACGGCGCTTTTCCCTGGAAAACAAAACTCGCCTGCCAACATTTTGATGGCAGATTGCAGGAGCCACTTGGTACTATCAAACCAGCCCAACTTGGCACTGGTGCCACCATGGGTCTGGTCACCATCCTGCCTATCGTAGCTTTTCAGGAGCCAGCCGGTCACTCCCAGCCATAGACCCCAGACACAAATCTCGGCCCGTTTCCCTGGCAAACAAAAGTAAGCTGCCCCGCTTCTGGATGGCAGATTGCAGGAGCCACTTTGCACCATCAAACTAGCCCGACTTGGCACTGGTGCCACCATGGGTCTGGGAACCATCCTGGGTATCGTGGATTCTAAGGAGCCAGCCGGCCACTCCCAGCCACAGGCCCTCAAACACAAACAACGGCGCTTTTCCCTGGAAAACAAAACTCGCCTGCCAAATTTTGATGGCAGATTGCCGGAGCCACTTGGTACTATCAAACGAGCCCAACTTGGCACTGGTGCCACCATGGGTCTGGTCACCATCATGCCTATCGTAGATTTTCAGGACCTAGCCGGTCCCTCCCAGCCATAGGCCCCCAGACACAAACCTCGGACCGTTTCCGTGGCAAACAAAACTAAGCGGCGCCGCTTGTGGATGGCAGATTGCAGGACGCACTTGGTACTATCAAACCAGCCCGACTTGGCACTGGTGCCACCTCTGGTCTGGGAACCATCCTGCGTATCGTGGATTCTAAGGAGCCAGCCGGCCACTCCCAGCCACAGGCCCTCAAACACAAACAACGGCGCTTTTCCCTGGAAAACAAAACTCGCCTGCCAACTTTTTGATGGCAGATTGCAGGAGCCACTTGGTACTATCAAACCAGCCCAACTTGGCACTGGTGCCACCATGGGTCTGGTCACCATCCTGCCTATCGTAGCTTTTCAGGAGCCAGCCGGTCACTCCCAGCCATAGGCCCCCAGACAAAAACCTCGGCCATTTTACCTGGCAAACAAAAGTAAGCTACCCCGCTTCTGCATGGCAGATTGCAGGAGCCACTTTGCAGCATCCAACTAGCCCGACTTGGCACTGGTGCCACGTCAGGTCTGGGAACCATCCTGCGTATCGTGGATTCCAATTATAAAGCCGGCCACTCCCAGCCACAGGCCCCCAAACACAAACAACGGCGCTTTCCCCTGGAAATCAAAACTCGCCTGCCAAATTTTTGATGGCAGATTGCAGGAGCCACTTGGTACTATCAAACCAGCCCAACTTGGCACTGGTGCCACCATGGGTCTGGTCACCATCCTGCCTATCGTAGCTTTTCAGGACCTAGCCGGTCACTCGCAGCCATAGGCCCCCAGACACAAACCTCGGCCCGTTTCCCTGGCAAACAAGAGTAAGCTGCCCCGCTTCTGGATGGCAGATTGCAGGAACCACTTGGTACTATCAAACCAGCCCAACTTGGCACTGGTGCCACCTTGGGTCTGGGAACCATGCTGCGTATCGTGGATTCTAAGGAGCCATCCGGCCACTCCCACCCACAGGCACCCAAACACAAACAACGGCGCTTTTCCCTGGAAAACAAAACTCGCCTGCCAACTTTTTGATGGCGGATTGCAGGAGCCACTTGGTAGTATCAAACCAGCCCAACTTGGCACTGGTGCCACCATGGATATGGTCACCATCCTGCCTATCGTAGCTTTTCAGGACCTAGCAGGTCACTCCCAGCCATAGGCCCCCAGACACAAAGCTCGGCCCGTTTCCCTGGCAAACAAAAGTAAGCTGCCCCGCTTCTGGATGGCAGATTGCAGGAACCACTTGGTACTATCAAACCAGCCCGACTTGGCACTGGTGCCACCTCTGGTCTGGGAACCATCCTGCGTATCGTGGATTCTAAGCAGCCAGGCGGCCACTCCCAGCCACAGGCCCCCAAATACAAACAACAGCGCTTTTCCCTGGAAAACAAAACTCGCCTGCCAACATTTTGATGGCAGATTGCAGGAGCCACTTGGTACTATCAAATCAGCCCAACATGGCACTGTTGCCACCATGGGTCTTGGAACCATCCTGCCCATCGTAGCTGTTCAGGCGCCAGCCGGTCACTCCCAGCCATAGGCCCCCAGAGAAAAACCTCGGCCCTTTTCCCTGGAAAACAAAAGTAAGCTGCCCCGCTTCTGGATGGCAGATTGCAGGAGCCACTTTGCACCATCAAACTGGCCCGACTTGTCACTGGTGCCACCTCAGGTCTGGGAACCATGCTGCGTATCGTGGATTCCAATTAGCAAGCCGGCCACTCCCAGCCACAGGCCCTCAAACACAAACAACGGCGCTTTTCCCTGGAAAACAAAACTCGCCTGCCAACTTCTTGATGGCAGATTGCAGGAGCCACTTGGTACTATCAAACCAGCCCAACTTGGCACTGGTGCCACCATGGGTCTGGTCACCATCCTGCCTATCGTAGCTTTTCAGGAGCCAGCCGGTCTCTCCCAGCCATAGGCCCCGAGACACAAATCTCGGCCCGTTTCCCTGGCAAACAAAAGTAAGCTGCCCCACTTCTGGATGGCAGATTGCAGGACGCACTTGGTACTATCAAACCAGCCCGACTTGGCACTGGTGCTACCTCAGGTCTGGGAACCATCCTGCGTATCGTGGATTCTAAGGAGCCAGCCGGCCACTCCCATCCACAGGCCCCCAAACACAAACAACGGCGCTTTTCCCTGGAAAACAAAACTCGCCTGCCAACATTTTGATGGCAGATTGCCGGAGCCACTTGGTACTATCAAACCAGCCCAACTTGGCACTGGTGCCACCATGGGTCTGGTCACCATCCTGCCTATCGTAGCTTTTCAGGAGCCAGCCGGTCACTCCCAGCCATAGACCCCAGACACAAAGCTCGGCCCGTTTCCCTGGCAAACAAAAGTAAGCTGCCCCGCTTCTGGATGGCAGATTGCAGGAGCCACTTTGCACCATCAAACTAGCCCGACTTGGCACTGGTGCCACCATGGGTCTGGGAACCATCCTGGGTATCGTGGATTCTAAGGAGCCAGCCGGCCACTCCCAGCCACAGGCCCTCAAACACAAACAACGGCGCTTTTCCCTGGAAAACAAAACTCGCCTGCCAAATTTTGATGGCAGATTGCCGGAGCCACTTGGTACTATCAAACGAGCCCAACTTGGCACTGGTGCCACCATGGGTCTGGTCACCATCATGCCTATCGTAGATTTTCAGGACCTAGCCGGTCCCTCCCAGCCATAGGCCCCCAGACACAAACCTCGGACCGTTTCCGTGGCAAACAAAACTAAGCGGCGCCGCTTGTGGATGGCAGATTGCAGGACGCACTTGGTACTATCAAACCAGCCCGACTTGGCACTGGTGCCACCTCTGGTCTGGGAACCATCCTGCGTATCGTGGATTCTAAGGAGCCAGCCGGCCACTGCCAGCCACAGGCCCTCAAACAAAAACAACGGCGCTTTTCCCTGGAAAACAAAACTCGCCTGCCAACTTTTTGATGGCAGATTGCAGGAGCCACTTGGTACTATCAAACCAGCCCAACTTGGCACTGGTGCCACCATGGGTCTGGTCACCATCCTGCCTATCGTAGCTTTTCAGGAGCCAGCCGGTCACTCCCAGCCATAGGCCCCCAGACAAAAACCTCGGCCATTTTACCTGGCAAACAAAAGTAAGCTACCCCGCTTCTGCATGGCAGATTGCAGGAGCCACTTTGCAGCATCCAACTAGCCCGACTTGGCACTGGTGCCACGTCAGGTCTGGGAACCATCCTGCGTATCGTGGATTCCAATTATAAAGCCGGCCACTCCCAGCCACAGGCCCCCAAACACAAACAACGGCGCTTTCCCCTGGAAATCAAAACTCGCCTGCCAAATTTTTGATGGCAGATTGCAGGAGCCACTTGGTACTATCAAACCAGCCCAACTTGGCACTGGTGCCACCATGGGTCTGGTCACCATCCTGCCTATCGTAGCTTTTCAGGACCTAGCCGGTCACTCGCAGCCATAGGCCCCCAGACACAAACCTCGGCCCGTTTCCCTGGCAAACAAGAGTAAGCTGCCCCGCTTCTGGATGGCAGATTGCAGGAACCACTTGGTACTATCAAACCAGCCCAACTTGGCACTGGTGCCACCTTGGGTCTGGGAACCATGCTGCGTATCGTGGATTCTAAGGAGCCATCCGGCCACTCCCACCCACAGGCACCCAAACACAAACAACGGCGCTTTTCCCTGGAAAACAAAACTCGCCTGCCAACTTTTTGATGGCGGATTGCAGGAGCCACTTGGTAGTATCAAACCAGCCCAACTTGGCACTGGTGCCACCATGGATATGGTCACCATCCTGCCTATCGTAGCTTTTCAGGACCTAGCAGGTCACTCCCAGCCATAGGCCCCCAGACACAAAGCTCGGCCCGTTTCCCTGGCAAACAAAAGTAAGCTGCCCCGCTTCTGGATGGCAGATTGCAGGAACCACTTGGTACTATCAAACCAGCCCGACTTGGCACTGGTGCCACCTCTGGTCTGGGAACCATCCTGCGTATCGTGGATTCTAAGCAGCCAGGCGGCCACTCCCAGCCACAGGCCCCCAAATACAAACAACAGCGCTTTTCCCTGGAAAACAAAACTCGCCTGCCAACATTTTGATGGCAGATTGCAGGAGCCACTTGGTACTATCAAATCAGCCCAACATGGCACTGTTGCCACCATGGGTCTTGGAACCATCCTGCCCATCGTAGCTGTTCAGGCGCCAGCCGGTCACTCCCAGCCATAGGCCCCCAGAGAAAAACCTCGGCCCTTTTCCCTGGAAAACAAAAGTAAGCTGCCCCGCTTCTGGATGGCAGATTGCAGGAGCCACTTTGCACCATCAAACTGGCCCGACTTGTCACTGGTGCCACCTCAGGTCTGGGAACCATGCTGCGTATCGTGGATTCCAATTAGCAAGCCGGCCACTCCCAGCCACAGGCCCCCAAACACAAACAACGGCGCTTTTCCCTGGAAAACAAAACTCGCCTGCCAACTTTTTGATGGCAGATTGCAGGAGCCACTTGGTACTATCAAACCAGCCCAACTTGGCACTGGTGCCACCATGGGTCTGGTCACCATCCTGCCTATCGTAGCTTTTCAGGAGCCAGCCGGTCACTCCAAGCCATAGGCCCCCAGACAAAAACCTCGGCCCGTTTCCCTGGCAAACAAAAGTAAGCTGCCCCGCTTCTGGATGGAATATTGCAGGAACCACTTGGTACTATATAACCAGCCCTACTTGGCACTGGTGCCACCTCTGGTCTGGGAACCATCCTGCGTATCGTGGATTCTAAGGAGCCAGCCGGCCACTCCCAGCCACAGGCCCCCAAACAAAAACAACGGTGCTTTTGCCTGGATAACAAAACTCGCCTGCCAACTTTTTGATGGCAGATTGCCGGAGCCACTTGGTACTATCAAACCAGCCCTACTTGGCACTGGTGCCACCATGGGTCTGGTCACCATCCTGCCTATCGTAGCTTTTCAGGAGCCAGCCGGTCACTCCCAGCCATAGGCCCCCAGACACAAACCTCGGTCCGTTTCCCTGGCAAACAAAAGTAAGCTGCCCCGCTTCTGGACGGCAGATTGCAGGAATAATTTGGTACTATCAAACCAGCCCAACTTGGCACTGGTGCCACCTTGGGTCTGGGAACCATCCGGCGTATCGTGGTTTCTAAGGATCCAGCCGGTCACTCCCAGCCACAGGCCCCCAAACACAAACAACGGCGCTTTTCCCTGGAAAACAAAACTCGCCTGCCAACATTTTGATGGCGGATTGCAGGAGCCACTTGGTACTATCAAATCAGCCCAACTTGGCACTGGTGCCACCATGGGTCTGGTCACCATCCTGCCTATCGTAGCTTTTCAGGAGCCAGCCGGTCCCTCCCTGCCATAGGCCCCCAGAGAAAAACCTCGGCCCGTTTCCCTGGCAAACAAAAGTAAGCTGCCCCGCTTCTGGATGGCAGATTGCAGGAGCCACTTTGCACCATCAAACTAGCCCGACTTGGCACTGGTGCCACCTCAGGTCTGGGAACCATCCTGCGTATCGTGGAGTCTAAGGAACCAGACGGCCACTCCAGCCACAGGCCCCCAGACACAAACAATGGCGCTTTTCCCTGGAAAACAAAACTCGCCTGCCAACTTTTTGATGGCAGATTGCAGTACGCACTTGGTACTATCAAACCAGCCCGACTTGGCACTGGTGCCACCTCTGGTCTGGGAACCATCCTGCGTATCGTGGATTCTAAGGAGCCAGCCGGCCACTGCCAGCCACAGGCCCTCAAACACAAACAACGGCGCTTTTCCCTGGAAAACAAAACTCGCCTGCCAACTTTTTGATGGCAGATTGCAGGAGCCACTTGGTACTATCAAACCAGCCCAACTTGGCACTGGTGCCACCATGGGTCTGGTCACCATCCTGCCTATCGTAGCTTTTCAGGAGCCAGCCGGTCACTCCCAGCCATAGGCCCCCAGACACAAACCTCGGCCCGTTTCCCTGGCAAACAAAAGTAAGCTGCCCCGCTTCTGGATGGCAGATTGCAGGAGCCACTTTGCACCATCAAACTAGCCCGACTTGGCACTGGTGCCACCTCAGGTCTGGGAACCATGCTGCGTATCGTGGATTCTAATTAGCCAGCCGGTCACTCCCTGCCATAGGCCCCCAACCACAAACAAGGGCGCTATTCACTCGAAAACAAAACTCGCCTGCCAAATTTTGATGGCAGATTGCCGGAGCCACTTGGTACTATCAAACCAGCCCAACTTGACAGTGGTGCCACCATGGGTCTGGTCACCATCCTGCCTATCGTAGCTTTTCAGGAGCCAGCCGGTCACTCCCAGCCATAGGCCCCCAGACAAAAACCTCGGCCCGTTTCCCTGGCAAACAAAAGTAAGTTATCCCGCATGTGGATGGCAGATTGCAGGAGCCACTTTTCACCATCAAACCAGCAAAACTTGGCACTGGTGCCACCTCTGGTCTGGGAACCATCCTCCGTATCGTGGATTCTAGTGAGCCAGCCGGCCACTCCCAGCCACAGGCCCCCAAACACAAACAACGGCGCGTTTCCCTGGATAACAAACTCGCCTGCCAACTTTTTGATGGCAGATTGCAGGAGCCACTTGGTACTATCAAACCAGCCCAACTTGGCACTGGTGCCACCATGGGTCTGGTCACCATCCTGCCTATCGTAGCTTTTCAGGAGCCAACCGGTCACTCCCAGCCATAGGCCCTGAGACACAAACCTCGGCCCGTTTCCCTGGCAAACAAAAGTAAGCTGCCCCGCTTCTGGATGGCAGATTGCAGTACGCACTTGGTACTATCAAACCAGCCCAACTTGGCACTGGTGCCACCTCTGGTCTGGGAACCATGCTGCGTATCGTGGATTCTAAGGAGCCAGCCGGCCACTCCCAGCCACAGGCCCCAAAACAGAAACAACGGCGCTTTTCCCTGGAAAACAAAACTCGCCTGCCAACTTTTTGATGGCAGATTGCAGGAGCCACTTGGTACTATCAAATCATCCCAACTTGGCACTGGTGCCACCATGGGTCTTGGAACCATCCTGCCCATCGTAGCTGTTCAGGCGCCAGCCGGTCACTCCCAGCCTTAAGCCCCCAGAGAAAAACCTCGGCCCTTTTCCCTGGAAAACCAAAGTAAGCTGCCCCGCTTCTGGATGGCAGATTGCAGGAGCCACTTTGCACCATCAAACTGGCCCGACTAGTCACTGGTGCCACCTCAGGTCTGGGAACCATGCTGTGTATCTTGGATTCCAATTAGCAAGCTGGCCACTCCCAGCCACAGGCCCCCAAACACAAACAACGGCGCTTTTCCCTGGAAAACAAAACTCGCCTGCCAACATTTTGATGGCAGATTGCAGGAGCCACTTGGTACTATCAAACCAGCCCAACTTGGCACTGGTGCCACCATGGGTCTGGTCACCATCCTGCCTATCGTAGCTTTTCAGGAGCCAGCCGGTCACTCCCAGCCATAGGCCCCCAGACACAAACCTCGGCCCGTTTCCCTGGCAAACAAAAGTAAGCTGCCCCGCTTCTGGACGGCAGATTGCAGGAATAACTTGGTACTATCAAACCAGCCCGACTTGGCACTGGTGCTACCTCAGGTCTGGGAACCATCCTGCGTATCGTGGATTCTAAGGAGCCAGCCGGCCACTCCCATCCACAGGCCCCCAAACACAAACAACGGCGCTTTTCCCTGGAAAACAAAACTCGCCTGCCAACATTTTGATGGCAGATTGCCGGAGCCACTTGGTACTATCAAACCAGCCCAACTTGGCACTGGTGCCACCATGGGTCTGGTCACCATCCTGCCTATCGTAGCTTTTCAGGAGCCAGCCGGTCACTCCCAGCCATAGACCCCAGACACAAAGCTCGGCCCGTTTCCCTGGCAAACAAAAGTAAGCTGCCCCGCTTCTGGATGGCAGATTGCAGGAGCCACTTTGCACCATCAAACTAGCCCGACTTGGCACTGGTGCCACCATGGGTCTGGGAACCATCCTGGGTATCGTGGATTCTAAGGAGCCAGCCGGCCACTCCCAGCCACAGGCCCTCAAACACAAACAACGGCGCTTTTCCCTGGAAAACAAAACTCGCCTGCCAAATTTTGATGGCAGATTGCCGGAGCCACTTGGTACTATCAAACGAGCCCAACTTGGCACTGGTGCCACCATGGGTCTGGTCACCATCATGCCTATCGTAGATTTTCAGGACCTAGCCGGTCCCTCCCAGCCATAGGCCCCCAGACACAAACCTCGGACCGTTTCCGTGGCAAACAAAACTAAGCGGCGCCGCTTGTGGATGGCAGATTGCAGGACGCACTTGGTACTATCAAACCAGCCCGACTTGGCACTGGTGCCACCTCTGGTCTGGGAACCATCCTGCGTATCGTGGATTCTAAGGAGCCAGCCGGCCACTGCCAGCCACAGGCCCTCAAACAAAAACAACGGCGCTTTTCCCTGGAAAACAAAACTCGCCTGCCAACTTTTTGATGGCAGATTGCAGGAGCCACTTGGTACTATCAAACCAGCCCAACTTGGCACTGGTGCCACCATGGGTCTGGTCACCATCCTGCCTATCGTAGCTTTTCAGGAGCCAGCCGGTCACTCCCAGCCATAGGCCCCCAGACAAAAACCTCGGCCATTTTACCTGGCAAACAAAAGTAAGCTACCCCGCTTCTGCATGGCAGATTGCAGGAGCCACTTTGCAGCATCCAACTAGCCCGACTTGGCACTGGTGCCACGTCAGGTCTGGGAACCATCCTGCGTATCGTGGATTCCAATTATAAAGCCGGCCACTCCCAGCCACAGGCCCCCAAACACAAACAACGGCGCTTTCCCCTGGAAATCAAAACTCGCCTGCCAAATTTTTGATGGCAGATTGCAGGAGCCACTTGGTACTATCAAACCAGCCCAACTTGGCACTGGTGCCACCATGGGTCTGGTCACCATCCTGCCTATCGTAGCTTTTCAGGACCTAGCCGGTCACTCGCAGCCATAGGCCCCCAGACACAAACCTCGGCCCGTTTCCCTGGCAAACAAGAGTAAGCTGCCCCGCTTCTGGATGGCAGATTGCAGGAACCACTTGGTACTATCAAACCAGCCCAACTTGGCACTGGTGCCACCTTGGGTCTGGGAACCATCCTGCGTATCGTGGATTCTAAGGAGCCATCCGGCCACTCCCACCCACAGGCACCCAAACACAAACAACGGCGCTTTTCCCTGGAAAACAAAACTCGCCTGCCAACTTTTTGATGGCGGATTGCAGGAGCCACTTGGTAGTATCAAACCAGCCCAACTTGGCACTGGTGCCACCATGGATATGGTCACCATCCTGCCTATCGTAGCTTTTCAGGACCTAGCAGGTCACTCCCAGCCATAGGCCCCCAGACACAAAGCTCGGCCCGTTTCCCTGGCAAACAAAAGTAAGCTGCCCCGCTTCTGGATGGCAGATTGCAGGAACCACTTGGTACTATCAAACCAGCCCGACTTGGCACTGGTGCCACCTCTGGTCTGGGAACCATCCTGCGTATCGTGGATTCTAAGCAGCCAGGCGGCCACTCCCAGCCACAGGCCCCCAAATACAAACAACAGCGCTTTTCCCTGGAAAACAAAACTCGCCTGCCAACATTTTGATGGCAGATTGCAGGAGCCACTTGGTACTATCAAATCAGCCCAACATGGCACTGTTGCCACCATGGGTCTTGGAACCATCCTGCCCATCGTAGCTGTTCAGGCGCCAGCCGGTCACTCCCAGCCATAGGCCCCCAGAGAAAAACCTCGGCCCTTTTCCCTGGAAAACAAAAGTAAGCTGCCCCGCTTCTGGATGGCAGATTGCAGGAGCCACTTTGCACCATCAAACTGGCCCGACTTGTCACTGGTGCCACCTCAGGTCTGGGAACCATGCTGCGTATCGTGGATTCCAATTAGCAAGCCGGCCACTCCCAGCCACAGGCCCCCAAACACAAACAACGGCGCTTTTCCCTGGAAAACAAAACTCGCCTGCCAACTTTTTGATGGCAGATTGCAGGAGCCACTTGGTACTATCAAACCAGCCCAACTTGGCACTGGTGCCACCATGGGTCTGGTCACCATCCTGCCTATCGTAGCTTTTCAGGAGCCAGCCGGTCACTCCCAGCCATAGGCCCCCAGACAAAAACCTCGGCCCGTTTCCCTGGCAAACAAAAGTAAGCTGCCCCGCTTCTGGATGGAATATTGCAGGAACCACTTGGTACTATATAACCAGCCCTACTTGGCACTGGTGCCACCTCTGGTCTGGGAACCATCCTGCGTATCGTGGATTCTAAGGAGCCAGCCGGCCACTCCCAGCCACAGGCCCCCAAACAAAAACAACGGTGCTTTTGCCTGGATAACAAAACTCGCCTGCCAACTTTTTGATGGCAGATTGCCGGAGCCACTTGGTACTATCAAACCAGCCCTACTTGGCACTGGTGCCACCATGGGTCTGGTCACCATCCTGCCTATCGTAGCTTTTCAGGAGCCAGCCGGTCACTCCCAGCCATAGGCCCCCAGACACAAACCTCGGTCCGTTTCCCTGGCAAACAAAAGTAAGCTGCCCCGCTTCTGGACGGCAGATTGCAGGAATAATTTGGTACTATCAAACCAGCCCAACTTGGCACTGGTGCCACCTTGGGTCTGGGAACCATCCGGCGTATCGTGGTTTCTAAGGATCCAGCCGGTCACTCCCAGCCACAGGCCCCCAAACACAAACAACGGCGCTTTTCCCTGGAAAACAAAACTCGCCTGCCAACATTTTGATGGCGGATTGCAGGAGCCACTTGGTACTATCAAATCAGCCCAACTTGGCACTGGTGCCACCATGGGTCTGGTCACCATCCTGCCTATCGTAGCTTTTCAGGAGCCAGCCGGTCCCTCCCTGCCATAGGCCCCCAGAGAAAAACCTCGGCCCGTTTCCCTGGCAAACAAAAGTAAGCTGCCCCGCTTCTGGATGGCAGATTGCAGGAGCCACTTTGCACCATCAAACTAGCCCGACTTGGCACTGGTGCCACCTCAGGTCTGGGAACCATCCTGCGTATCGTGGAGTCTAAGGAACCAGACGGCCACTCCAGCCACAGGCCCCCAGACACAAACAATGGCGCTTTTCCCTGGAAAACAAAACTCGCCTGCCAACTTTTTGATGGCAGATTGCAGTACGCACTTGGTACTATCAAACCAGCCCGACTTGGCACTGGTGCCACCTCTGGTCTGGGAACCATCCTGCGTATCGTGGATTCTAAGGAGCCAGCCGGCCACTGCCAGCCACAGGCCCTCAAACACAAACAACGGCGCTTTTCCCTGGAAAACAAAACTCGCCTGCCAACTTTTTGATGGCAGATTGCAGGAGCCACTTGGTACTATCAAACCAGCCCAACTTGGCACTGGTGCCACCATGGGTCTGGTCACCATCCTGCCTATCGTAGCTTTTCAGGAGCCAGCCGGTCACTCCCAGCCATAGGCCCCCAGACACAAACCTCGGCCCGTTTCCCTGGCAAACAAAAGTAAGCTGCCCCGCTTCTGGATGGCAGATTGCAGGAGCCACTTTGCACCATCAAACTAGCCCGACTTGGCACTGGTGCCACCTCAGGTCTGGGAACCATGCTGCGTATCGTGGATTCTAATTAGCCAGCCGGTCACTCCCTGCCATAGGCCCCCAACCACAAACAAGGGCGCTATTCACTCGAAAACAAAACTCGCCTGCCAAATTTTGATGGCAGATTGCCGGAGCCACTTGGTACTATCAAACCAGCCCAACTTGACAGTGGTGCCACCATGGGTCTGGTCACCATCCTGCCTATCGTAGCTTTTCAGGAGCCAGCCGGTCACTCCCAGCCATAGGCCCCCAGACAAAAACCTCGGCCCGTTTCCCTGGCAAACAAAAGTAAGTTATCCCGCATGTGGATGGCAGATTGCAGGAGCCACTTTTCACCATCAAACCAGCAAAACTTGGCACTGGTGCCACCTCTGGTCTGGGAACCATCCTCCGTATCGTGGATTCTAGTGAGCCAGCCGGCCACTCCCAGCCACAGGCCCCCAAACACAAACAACGGCGCGTTTCCCTGGATAACAAACTCGCCTGCCAACTTTTTGATGGCAGATTGCAGGAGCCACTTGGTACTATCAAACCAGCCCAACTTGGCACTGGTGCCACCATGGGTCTGGTCACCATCCTGCCTATCGTAGCTTTTCAGGAGCCAACCGGTCACTCCCAGCCATAGGCCCTGAGACACAAACCTCGGCCCGTTTCCCTGGCAAACAAAAGTAAGCTGCCCCGCTTCTGGATGGCAGATTGCAGTACGCACTTGGTACTATCAAACCAGCCCAACTTGGCACTGGTGCCACCTCTGGTCTGGGAACCATGCTGCGTATCGTGGATTCTAAGGAGCCAGCCGGCCACTCCCAGCCACAGGCCCCAAAACAGAAACAACGGCGCTTTTCCCTGGAAAACAAAACTCGCCTGCCAACTTTTTGATGGCAGATTGCAGGAGCCACTTGGTACTATCAAATCATCCCAACTTGGCACTGGTGCCACCATGGGTCTTGGAACCATCCTGCCCATCGTAGCTGTTCAGGCGCCAGCCGGTCACTCCCAGCCATAAGCCCCCAGAGAAAAACCTCGGCCCTTTTCCCTGGAAAACCAAAGTAAGCTGCCCCGCTTCTGGATGGCAGATTGCAGGAGCCACTTTGCACCATCAAACTGGCCCGACTAGTCACTGGTGCCACCTCAGGTCTGGGAACCATGCTGTGTATCTTGGATTCCAATTAGCAAGCTGGCCACTCCCAGCCACAGGCCCCCAAACACAAACAACGGCGCTTTTCCCTGGAAAACAAAACTCGCCTGCCAACATTTTGATGGCAGATTGCAGGAGCCACTTGGTACTATCAAACCAGCCCAACTTGGCACTGGTGCCACCATGGGTCTGGTCACCATCCTGCCTATCGTAGCTTTTCAGGAGCCAGCCGGTCACTCCCAGCCATAGGCCCCCAGACACAAACCTCGGCCCGTTTCCCTGGCAAACAAAAGTAAGCTGCCCCGCTTCTGGACGGCAGATTGCAGGAATAACTTGGTACTATCAAACCAGCCCAACTTGGCACTGGTGCCACCTTGGGTCTGGGAACCATCCGGCGTATCGTGATTTCAAAGGAGCCAGCCGGTCACTCCCTGCCACAGGCCCCCAAACACAAACAACGGCGCTTTTCCCTGGAAAACAAAACTCGCCTGCCAACATTTTGATGGCAGATTGCAGGAGCCACTTGGTACTATCAAATCAGCCCAACTTGGCACTGGTGCCACCATGGGTCTGGTCACCATCCTGGCTATCGTAGCTTTTCAGGAGCCAGCCTGTCCCTCCCTGCCATAGGCCCCCAGAGAAAAACCTCGGCCCGTTTCCCTGGCAAACAAAAGTAAGCTGCCCCGCTTCTGGATGGCAGATTGCAGGAGCCACATTGCACCATCAAACTAGCCCGACTTGGCACTGGTGCCACCTCAGGTCTGGGAACCATCCTGCGTATCGTGGAGTCTAAGGAACCAGACGGCCACTCCAGCCACAGGCCCCCAGACACAAACAACGGCGCTTTTCCCTGGAAAACAAAACTCGCCTGCCAAGTTTTTGATGGCAGATTGCAGGAGCCACTTGGTACTATCAAACCAGCCCAACTTGGCACTGGTGCCACCATGGGTCTGGTCACCATCCTGCCTATCGTAGCTTTTCAGGAGCCAGCCGGTCACTCGCAGCCATAGGCCCCCAGACACAAAGCTCGGCCCGTTTCCCTGGCAAACAAAAGTAAGCTACCCCGCTACTGAATGGCAGATTTCAGGAGCCACTTTGCACCATCAAACTAGCCCGACTTGGCACTGGTGCCACCTCAGGTCTGGGAACCATCCTGGGTATCGTGGATTCTAAGGAGCCAGCCGGCCACGCCAACCCACAGGCCCCCAAACACAAACAATGGCGCTTTTCCCTGGAAAATAAAACTCGCCTGCCAACTTTTTGATGGCAGATTGCAGGAGCCACTTGGTACTATCAAACCAGCCCAACTTGGCACTGGTGCCACCATGGGTCTGGTCACCATCCTGCCTATCGTAGCTTTTCAGGAGCCAGCCGGTCACTCCCAGCCATAGGCCCCCAGACACAAACCTCGGCCCGTTTCCCTGGCAAACAAAAGTAAGCTGCCCCGCTTCTGGATGGCAGATTGCAGTACGCACTTGGTACTATCAAACCAGCCCGACTTGGCACTGGTGCCACCTCTGGTCTGGGAACCATCCTGCGTATCGTGGATTCTAAGGAGCCAGCCGGCCACTCCCAGCCACAGGCACCCAAACACAAACAACGGCGCTTTTCCCTGGAAAACAAAACTCGCCTGCCAAATTTTGATGGCAGATTGAAGGAGCCACTTGGTACTATCAAACCAGCCCAACTTGGCACTGGTGCCACCATGGGTCTGGTCACCATCCTGCCTATCGTAGCTTTTCAGGAGCCAGCCGGTCACTCCCAGCCATAGGCCCCCAGACACAAACCTCGGCCCGTTTCCCTGGCAAACAAAAGTAAGCTGCCCCGCTTCTGGATGGCAGATTGCAGGAGCCACTTTGCACCATCAAACTAGCCCGACTTGGCACTGGTGCCACCTCAGGTCTGGGAACCATGCTGCGTATCGTGGATTCTAATTAGCCAGCCGGTCACTCCCTGCCATAGGCCCCCAAACACAAACAAGGGCGCTATTCACTCGAAAACAAAACTCGCCTGCCAAATTTTGATGGCAGATTGCCGGAGCCACTTGGTACTATCAAACCAGCCCAACTTGACAGTGGTGCCACCATGGGTCTGGTCACCATCCTGCCTATCGTAGCTTTTCAGGAGCCAGCCGGTCACTCCCAGCCATAGGCCCCCAGACAAAAACCTCGGCCCGTTTCCCTGGCAAACAAAAGTAAGTTATCCCGCATGTGGATGGCAGATTGCAGGAGCCACTTTTCACCATCAAACCAGCAAAACTTGGCACTGGTGCCACCACTGGTCTGGGAACCATCCTCCGTATCGTGGATTCTAAGGAGCCAGCCGGCCACTCCCAGCCACAGGCCCCCAAACACAAACAACGGCGCTATTCCCTGGATAACAAACTCGCCTGCCAACTTTTTGATGGCAGATTGCAGGAGCCACTTCGTACTATCAAACCAGCCCAACTTGCCACTGGTGCCACCATGGGTCTGGTCACCATCCTGCCTATCGTAGCTTTTCAGGAGCCAACCGGTCACTCCCAGCCATAGGCCCTGAGACACAAACCTCGGCCCGTTTCCCTGGCAAACAAAAGTAAGCTGCCCCGCTTCTGGATGGCAGATTGCAGGACGCACTTGGTACTATCAAACCTGCCCAACTTGGCACTGGTGCCACCTCTGGTCTGGGAACCATGCTGCGTATGGTGGATTCTAAGGAGCCAGCTGGCCACTCCCAGCCACAGGCCCCAAAACAGAAACAACGGCGCTTTTCCCTGGAAAACAAAACTCGCCTGCCAACTTTTTGATGGCAGATTGCAGGAGCCACTTGATACTATCAAATCAGCCCAACTTGGCACTGGTGCCACCTTGGGTCTGGTCACCATCCTGCCTATCGTAGCTTTTCAGGAGCCAGCCGGTCACTCCCAGCCATAGGACCCAGACACAAAGCTCGGCCCGTTTCCCTGGCAAAAAAAAGTAAGCTGCCCCGCTTCTGGATGGCAGATTGCAGGAGTCACTTTGCACCATCAAACTAGCCTGACTTGGCACTGGTGCAACGTCAGGTCTGGGAACCATCCTGGGTATCGTGGATTCTAAGGAGCCAGCCGGCCACTCCCACCCACAGGCCCCCAAACACAAACAACGGCGCTTTTCCCTGGAAAACAAAACTCGCCTGCCAACTTTTTGATGGCAGATTGCAGGAGCCACTTGGTACTATCAAACCAGCCCAACTTGGCACTGGTGCCACCATGGGTCTGGTCACCATCCTGCCTATCGTAGCTTTTCAGGAGCCAGCCGGTCACCCCCAGCCATATACCCCGAGACAAAAACCTCGGCCCGTTTCCCTGCCAAAAAAAAGTAAGCTACCCCGCTTCTGGATGGCAGATTGCAGGACGCACTTGGTAGTATCAAACCAGCCCAACTTGGCACTGGTGCCACCTTGGGTCTGGGAACCATCCTGCGTATCGTGGATTCTAAGGAGCCAGCCGGCCACTCCCTGCCACAGGCCCCCAGACACAAACAACGGCGCTTTTCCCTGGAAAACAAAACTCGCCTGCCAACTTTTTGATGGCGGATTGCAGGAGCCACTTGGTACTATCAAACCAGCCCAACTTGGCACTGGTACCACCATGGATGTGGTCACCATCCTGCCTATCGTAGCTTTTCAGTACCTAGCAGGTCACTCCCAGCCATAGGCGCCCAGACACAAAGCTCGGCCCGTTTCCCTGGCAAACAAAATTAAGCTGCCCCGCTTCTGGATGGCAGATTGCATGAACCACTTGGTACTATAAAACCAGCCCGACATGGCACTGGTGCCACCTCTGGTCTGGGAACCATCCTGCGTATCGTGGATTCTAAGGAGCCAGCCGGCCACTCCCAGCCACAGGCCCCCAAACACAAACAACAGCGCTTTTCCCTGGAAAACAAAACTCGCCTGCCAACATTTTGATGGCAGATTGCAGGAGCCACTTGGTACTATCAAATCAGCCCAACTTGGCACTGGTGCCACCATGGGTCTGGTCACCATCCTGCCTATCGTAGCTGTTCAGGCGCCACCCGGTCACTCCCAGCCATAGGCCCCCAGACAAAAACCTTGGCCCGTTTCCCTGGCAAACAAAAGTAAGCTACCCCGCTTCTGGATGGCAGAGTGCAGGAGCCACTTTGCACCATCAAACTGGCCCGACTTGTCACTGGTGCCACCTCAAGTCTGGGAACCATCCTGCGTATCGTGGATTCCAATTAGCAAGCCGGCCACTCCCAGCCACAGGCCCCCAAACACAAACAACGGCGCTTTTCCCTGGAAAACAAAACTCGCCTGCCAACTTTTTGATGGCAGATTGCAGGAGCCACTTGGTACTATCAAACCAGCCCAACTTAGCACTGGTGCCATCATGGGTCTGGTCACCATCCTGCCTATCGTAGCTTTTCAGGACCTAGACGGTCACTCCCAGCCATAGGCCCCGTGACACAAAGCTCAGCCCGTTTCCCTGACAAAAAAAAGTAAGCTGTCCCGCTTCTGGATGGCAGATTGCAGGACGCACTTGGTAGTATCAAACCAGCCCGACTTGGCACTGGCGCCACCTCACGTCTGGGAACCATCCTGCGTATCGTGGATTCTAAGCAGCCAGCCGGCCACTCCCAGCCACAGGCCCCCAAACACAAACAACGGCGCTTTTCCCTGGAAAACAAAACTCGCCTGCCAACTTTTTGATGGCAGATTGCAGGAGCCACTTGGTACTATCAAACCAGCCCAACTTGGCACTGGTGCCACCATGGGTCTGGTCACCATCCTGCCTATCGTAGCTTTTCAGGAGCCAGCCGGTCACTCCCAGCCATAGGCCCCCAGACACAAACCTCGGCCCGTTTCCCTGGCAAACAAAAGCAAGCTGCCCCGCTTCTGGATGGCAGATTGCAGGAGACACTTTGCACCATCAAACTAGCCCGACTTGGCACTGGTGCCACCTCAGGTCTGGGAACCATGCTGCGTATCGTGGATTCTAATTAGCCATCCGGCAACTCCCAGCCACAGGCCCCCAAACACAAACAACGGCGCTTTTCCCTGGAAAACAAAACTCGCCTGCCAAATTTTGATGGCAGATTGCCGGAGCCACTTGGTACTATCAAACCAGCCCAACTTGACACTGGTGCCACCAAGGGTCTGGTCACCATCCTGCCTATCGTAGCTTTTCAGGAGCCAGCCGGTCACTCCCAGCCATAGGCCCCCAGACACAAAGCTCGGCCCGTTTCCCTAGCAAAAAAAAGTAAGTTATCCCGCTTCTGGATGGCAGATTGCAGGAGCCACTTTTCACCATCAAACCAGCCCGACTTGGCACTGGTTCCACCTCTGGTCTGGGAACCATCCTGCGTATCATGGATTCTAAGGAGCCAGCCGGCCACTCCCACCCACAGGCCCCCAAACACAAACAACGGCGCTTTTCCCTGGATAACAAACTCGCCTGCCAAGTTTTTGATGGCAGATTGCCGGAGCCACTTGGTACTATCAAACCAGCCCAACTTGGCACTGGTGCCACCATGGGTCTGGTCACCATCCTGCCTATCGTAGCTTTTCAGGAGCCAGCCGGTCACTCCCAGCCATAGGCCCCGAGACACAAACCTCGGCCCGTTTCCCTGGCAAACAAAAGTAAGCTGCCCCGCTTCTGGATGGCAGATTGCAGGACGCACTTGGTACTATCAAACCAGCCCAACTTGCCACTGGTGCCACCTCAGGTCTGGGAACCATCCTGGGTATCGTGGATTCTATGGAGCCAGCCGGCCACTCCAAGCCATAGGCCCCCAAACAAAAACAACGGCACTTTTCCCTGGAAAACAAAACTTGCCTGCCAACTTTTTGATGGCAGATTGCAGGAGCCACTTGGTACTATCAAACCAGCCCAACTTGGCACTGGTGCCACCATGGGTCTGGTCACCATCCTGCCTATCGTAGCTTTTCAGGAGCCAGCCGGTCACTCCCAGCCGTAGGCCCACAGACACAAAGCTCGGCCCGTTTCCCTGACAAACAAAAGTAAGCTGTCCCGCTTCTGGATGGCAGATTGCAGGAGCCACTTGGTAATATCAAACCAGCCCGACTTGGCACTGGTGCCACCTCTGGTCTGGGAA
This sequence comes from Melospiza melodia melodia, assembly GCF_035770615.1. NCBI lineage: Eukaryota > Metazoa > Chordata > Aves > Passeriformes > Passerellidae > Melospiza > Melospiza melodia. The sequence continues at coordinate 61,838,991 of NC_086194.1, forward strand.
CCATCCTGCGTATTGTAGATTCTAAGCAGCCAGCCGGCCACTCCCAGCCACAGGCCCCCAAACACAAACAACGGCGCTTTTCCCTGGAAAACAAAACTCGTCTGCCAACTTTTTGATGGCAGATTGCCGGAGCCACTTGGTACTATCAAACCAGCCCAACTTGGCACTGGTGCCACCATGGGTCTGGTCACCATCCTCCCTATCGTAGCTTTTCAGGAGCCAGCCGGCCACTCCCTGCCACAGGCCCCCAAACACAAACAACGGCGCTTTTCCCTGGAAAACAAAATTTGCCTGCCAATTTTTTGATGGCAGATTGCAGGAGCCACTTGGTACTATCAAATCAGCCCAACTTGGCACTGGTGCCACCATGGGTCTGGTCACCCTCCTGCCTATCGTAGCTTTTCAGGAGCCAGCCGGTCACTCCCAGCCATAGGCCCCCAGACACAAACCTCGGCCCGTTTCCCTGGCAAACAAAAGTAAGCTGCCCCGCTTCTGGATGGCAGATTGCAGGAACCACTTGGTACTATCAAACCAGCCGAACTTGGCACTGGTGCCACCTCTGGTCTGGGAACCATGCTGAGTATCGTGGATTCTAAGGAGCCCGCCGGCCACTCCCAGCCACAGGCCCCCAAACACAAACAACGGCGCTTTTCCCTGGAAAACAAAACTCGCCTGCCAACTTTTTGATGGCAGATTGCAGGAGCGACTTGGTACTATCAAACCAGCCCAACTTGGCACTGGTGCCGTCATGGGTCTGGTCACCATCCTGCCTATCGTAGCTTTTCACGAGCCAGCCGGTCACTTCCAGGCTTAGGCCCCCAGACACTATCCTCGGACCGTTTCCCTGGCAAACAAAAGTAAGCTGCCCCGCTTCTGGATGGCAGATTGCAGGAACCACTTGGTACTATCAAACCAGCCCAACTTGGCACTGGTGCCACCATGGGTCTGGGAACCATCCTGTGTATCGTGGATTCTAATTAGCCATCCGTCCACTCCAGGCCATAGGGCCCCAGGCACAAACAACGGCGCTTTTCCCTGGATAACAAACTCGCCTGCCAACTTTTTGATGGCAGATTGCAGGAGCCACTTGGTACTATCAAACCAGCCCAACTTGGCACTGCTGCCACCATGGGTCTGGTCACCATGCTGCCTATCGTAGCTTTTCAGGAGCCAGCCGGTCACTACCAGCCATAGGCCCCCAGACACAAACCTCGGCCCGTTTCCCTGGCAAACAAAAGTAAGCTACCCCACTTCTGGATGGCAGTGTGCAGGACGCACTTGGTACTATCAAACCAGCCCGACTTGGCACTGGTTCCACCTCTGGTCTGGGAACCATCCTGCGTATCATGGATTCTAAGGAGCCAGCCGGCCACTCCCACCCACAGGCCCCCAAACACAAACAACGGCGCTTTTCCCTGGATAACAAACTCGCCTGCCAAGTTTTTGATGGCAGATTGCCGGAGCCACTTGGTACTATCAAACCAGCCCAACTTGGCACTGGTGCCACCATGGGTCTGGTCACCATCCTGCCTATCGTAGCTTTTCAGGAGCCAGCCGGTCACTCCCAGCCATAGGCCCCGAGACAGAAACCTCGGCCCGTTTCCCTGGCAAACAAAAGTAAGCTGCCCCGCTTCTGGATGGCAGATTGCAGGACGCACTTGGTACTATCAAACCAGCCCAACTTGCCACTGGTGCCACCTCAGGTCTGGGAACCATCCTGGGTATCGTGGATTCTATGGAGCCAGCCGGCCACTCCAAGCCATAGGCCCCCAAACAAAAACAACGGCACTTTTCCCTGGAAAACAAAACTTGCCTGCCAACTTTTTGATGGCAGATTGCAGGAGCCACTTGGTACTATCAAACCAGCCCAACTTGGCACTGGTGCCACCATGGGTCTGGTCACCATCCTGCCTATCGTAGCTTTTCAGGAGCCAGCCGGTCACTCCCAGCCGTAGGCCCACAGACACAAAGCTCGGCCCGTTTCCCTGACAAACAAAAGTAAGCTGTCCCGCTTCTGGATGGCAGATTGCAGGAGCCACTTGGTAATATCAAACCAGCCCGACTTGGCACTGGTGCCACCTCTGGTCTGGGAACCATCCTGCGTATTGTAGATTCTAAGCAGCCAGCCGGCCACTCCCAGCCACAGGCCCCCAAACACAAACAACGGCGCTTTTCCCTGGAAAACAAAACTCGTCTGCCGACTTTTTGATGGCAGATTGCCGGAGCCACTTGGTACTATCAAACCAGCCCAACTTGGCACTGGTGCCACCATGGGTCTGGTCACCATCCTCCCTATCGTAGCTTTTCAGGAGCCAGCCGGCCACTCCCTGCCACAGGCCCCCAAACACAAACAACGGCGCTTTTCCCTGGAAAACAAAATTCGCCTGCCAACTTTTTGATGGCAGATTGCAGGAGCCACTTCGTACTATCAAACCAGCCCAACTTGCCACTGGTGCCACCATGGGTCTGGTCACCATCCTGCCTATCGTAGCTTTTCAGGAGCCAACCGGTCACTCCCAGCCATAGGCCCTGAGACACAAACCTCGGCCCGTTTCCCTGGCAAACAAAAGTAAGCTGCCCCGCTTCTGGATGGCAGATTGCAGGACGCACTTGGTACTATCAAACCTGCCCAACTTGGCACTGGTGCCACCTCTGGTCTGGGAACCATGCTGCGTATGGTGGATTCTAAGGAGCCAGCCGGCCACTCCCAGCCACAGGCCCCAAAACAGAAACAACGGCGCTTTTCCCTGGAAAACAAAACTCGCCTGCCAACTTTTTGATGGCAGATTGCAGGAGCCACTTGATACTATCAAATCAGCCCAACTTGGCACTGGTGCCACCTTGGGTCTGGTCACCATCCTGCCTATCGTAGCTTTTCAGGAGCCAGCCGGTCACTGCCAGCCATAGGACCCAGACACAAAGCTCGGCCCGTTTCCCTGGCAAAAAAAAGTAAGCTGCCCCGCTTCTGGATGGCAGATTGCAGGAGTCACTTTGCACCATCAAACTAGCCTGACTTGGCACTGGTGCAACGTCAGGTCTGGGAACCATCCTGGGTATCGTGGATTCTAAGGAGCCAGCCGGCCACTCCCACCCACAGGCCCCCAAACACAAACAACGGCGCTTTTCCCTGGAAAACAAAACTCGCCTGCCAACTTTTTGATGGCAGATTGCAGGAGCCACTTGGTACTATCAAACCAGCCCAACTTGGCACTGGTGCCACCATGGGTCTGGTCACCATCCTGCCTATCGTAGCTTTTCAGGAGCCAGCCGGTCACCCCCAGCCATATACCCCGAGACAAAAACCTCGGCCCGTTTCCCTGCCAAAAAAAAGTAAGCTACCCCGCTTCTGGATGGCAGATTGCAGGACGCACTTGGTAGTATCAAACCAGCCCAACTTGGCACTGGTGCCACCTTGGGTCTGGGAACCATCCTGCGTATCGTGGATTCTAAGGAGCCAGCCGGCCACTCCCTGCCACAGGCACCCAAACACAAACAACGGCGCTTTTCCCTGGAAAACAAAACTCGCCTGCCAACTTTTTGATGGCGGATTGCAGGAGCCACTTGGTACTATCAAACCAGCCCAACTTGGCACTGGTACCACCATGGATGTGGTCACCATCCTGCCTATCGTAGCTTTTCAGTACCTAGCAGGTCACTCCCAGCCATAGGCGCCCAGACACAAAGCTCGGCCCGTTTCCCTGGCAAACAAAATTAAGCTGCCCCGCTTCTGGATGGCAGATTGCATGAACCACTTGGTACTATAAAACCAGCCCGACATGGCACTGGTGCCACCTCTGGTCTGGGAACCATCCTGCGTATCGTGGATTCTAAGGAGCCAGCCGGCCACTCCCAGCCACAGGCCCCCAAACACAAACAACAGCGCTTTTCCCTGGAAAACAAAACTCGCCTGCCAACATTTTGATGGCAGATTGCAGGAGCCACTTGGTACTATCAAATCAGCCCAACTTGGCACTGGTGCCACCATGGGTCTGGTCACCATCCTGCCTATCGTAGCTGTTCAGGCGCCACCCGGTCACTCCCAGCCATAGGCCCCCAGACAAAAACCTTGGCCCGTTTCCCTGGCAAACAAAAGTAAGCTACCCCGCTTCTGGATGGCAGAGTGCAGGAGCCACTTTGCACCATCAAACTGGCCCGACTTGTCACTGGTGCCACCTCAAGTCTGGGAACCATCCTGCGTATCGTGGATTCCAATTAGCAAGCCGGCCACTCCCAGCCACAGGCCCCCAAACACAAACAACGGCGCTTTTCCCTGGAAAACAAAACTCGCCTGCCAAATTTTTGATGGCAGATTGCAGGAGCCACTTGGTACTATCAAACCAGCCCAACTTAGCACTGGTGCCATCATGGGTCTGGTCACCATCCTGCCTATCGTAGCTTTTCAGGACCTAGACGGTCACTCCCAGCCATAGGCCCCGTGACACAAAGCTCAGCCCGTTTCCCTGACAAAAAAAAGTAAGCTGTCCCGCTTCTGGATGGCAGATTGCAGGACGCACTTGGTAGTATCAAACCAGCCCGACTTGGCACTGGCGCCACCTCACGTCTGGGAACCATCCTGCGTATCGTGGATTCTAAGCAGCCAGCCGGCCACTCCCAGCCACAGGCCCCCAAACACAAACAACGGCGCTTTTCCCTGGAAAACAAAACTCGCCTGCCAACTTTTTGATGGCAGATTGCAGGAGCCACTTGGTACTATCAAACCAGCCCAACTTGGCACTGGTGCCACCATGGGTCTGGTCACCATCCTGCCTATCGTAGCTTTTCAGGAGCCAGCCGGTCACTCCCAGCCATAGGCCCCCAGACACAAACCTCGGCCCGTTTCCCTGGCAAACAAAAGCAAGCTGCCCCGCTTCTGGATGGCAGATTGCAGGAGACACTTTGCACCATCAAACTAGCCCGACTTGGCACTGGTGCCACCTCAGGTCTGGGAACCATGCTGCGTATCGTGGATTCTAATTAGCCATCCGGCAACTCCCAGCCACAGGCCCCCAAACACAAACAACGGCGCTTTTCCCTGGAAAACAAAACTCGCCTGCCAAATTTTGATGGCAGATTGCCGGAGCCACTTGGTACTATCAAACCAGCCCAACTTGACACTGGTGCCACCAAGGGTCTGGTCACCATCCTGCCTATCGTAGCTTTTCAGGAGCCAGCCGGTCACTCCCAGCCATAGGCCCCCAGACACAAAGCTCGGCCCGTTTCCCTAGCAAAAAAAAGTAAGTTATCCCGCTTCTGGATGGCAGATTGCAGGAGCCACTTTTCACCATCAAACCAGCCCGACTTGGCACTGGTTCCACCTCTGGTCTGGGAACCATCCTGCGTATCATGGATTCTAAGGAGCCAGCCGGCCACTCCCACCCACAGGCCCCCAAACACAAACAACGGCGCTTTTCCCTGGATAACAAACTCGCCTGCCAAGTTTTTGATGGCAGATTGCCGGAGCCACTTGGTACTATCAAACCAGCCCAACTTGGCACTGGTGCCACCATGGGTCTGGTCACCATCCTGCCTATCGTAGCTTTTCAGGAGCCAGCCGGTCACTCCCAGCCATAGGCCCCGAGACAGAAACCTCGGCCCGTTTCCCTGGCAAACAAAAGTAAGCTGCCCCGCTTCTGGATGGCAGATTGCAGGACGCACTTGGTACTATCAAACCAGCCCAACTTGCCACTGGTGCCACCTCAGGTCTGGGAACCATCCTGGGTATCGTGGATTCTATGGAGCCAGCCGGCCACTCCAAGCCATAGGCCCCCAAACAAAAACAACGGCACTTTTCCCTGGAAAACAAAACTTGCCTGCCAACTTTTTGATGGCAGATTGCAGGAGCCACTTGGTACTATCAAACCAGCCCAACTTGGCACTGGTGCCACCATGGGTCTGGTCACCATCCTGCCTATCGTAGCTTTTCAGGAGCCAGCCGGTCACTCCCAGCCGTAGGCCCACAGACACAAAGCTCGGCCCGTTTCCCTGACAAACAAAAGTAAGCTGTCCCGCTTCTGGATGGCAGATTGCAGGAGCCACTTGGTAATATCAAACCAGCCCGACTTGGCACTGGTGCCACCTCTGGTCTGGGAACCATCCTGCGTATTGTAGATTCTAAGCAGCCAGCCGGCCACTCCCAGCCACAGGCCCCCAAACACAAACAACGGCGCTTTTCCCTGGAAAACAAAACTCGTCTGCCAACTTTTTGATGGCAGATTGCCGGAGCCACTTGGTACTATCAAACCAGCCCAACTTGGCACTGGTGCCACCATGGGTCTGGTCACCATCCTCCCTATCGTAGCTTTTCAGGAGCCAGCCGGCCACTCCCTGCCACAGGCCCCCAAACACAAACAACGGCGCTTTTCCCTGGAAAACAAAATTCGCCTGCCAATTTTTTGATGGCAGATTGCAGGAGCCACTTGGTACTATCAAATCAGCCCAACTTGGCACTGGTGCCACCATGGGTCTGGTCACCCTCCTGCCTATCGTAGCTTTTCAGGAGCCAGCCGGTCACTCCCAGCCATAGGCCCCCAGACACAAACCTCGGCCCGTTTCCCTGGCAAACAAAAGTAAGCTGCCCCGCTTCTGGATGGCAGATTGCAGGAACCACTTGGTACTATCAAACCAGCCGAACTTGGCACTGGTGCCACCTCTGGTCTGGGAACCATGCTGAGTATCGTGGATTCTAAGGAGCCCGCCGGCCACTCCCAGCCACAGGCCCCCAAACACAAACAACGGCGCTTTTCCCTGGAAAACAAAACTCGCCTGCCAACTTTTTGATGGCAGATTGCAGGAGCGACTTGGTACTATCAAACCAGCCCAACTTGGCACTGGTGCCGTCATGGGTCTGGTCACCATCCTGCCTATCGTAGCTTTTCACGAGCCAGCCGGTCACTTCCAGGCTTAGGCCCCCAGACACTATCCTCGGACCGTTTCCCTGGCAAACAAAAGTAAGCTGCCCCGCTTCTGGATGGCAGATTGCAGGAACCACTTGGTACTATCAAACCAGCCCAACTTGGCACTGGTGCCACCATGGGTCTGGGAACCATCCTGTGTATCGTGGATTCTAATTAGCCATCCGTCCACTCCAGGCCATAGGGCCCCAGGCACAAACAACGGCGCTTTTCCCTGGATAACAAACTCGCCTGCCAACTTTTTGATGGCAGATTGCAGGAGCCACTTGGTACTATCAAACCAGCCCAACTTGGCACTGCTGCCACCATGGGTCTGGTCACCATGCTGCCTATCGTAGCTTTTCAGGAGCCAGCCGGTCACTACCAGCCATAGGCCCCCAGACACAAACCTCGGCCCGTTTCCCTGGCAAACAAAAGTAAGCTACCCCACTTCTGGATGGCAGTGTGCAGGACGCACTTGGTACTATCAAACCAGCCCGACTTGGCACTGGTTCCACCTCTGGTCTGGGAACCATCCTGCGTATCATGGATTCTAAGGAGCCAGCCGGCCACTCCCACCCACAGGCCCCCAAACACAAACAACGGCGCTTTTCCCTGGATAACAAACTCGCCTGCCAAGTTTTTGATGGCAGATTGCCGGAGCCACTTGGTACTATCAAACCAGCCCAACTTGGCACTGGTGCCACCATGGGTCTGGTCACCATCCTGCCTATCGTAGCTTTTCAGGAGCCAGCCGGTCACTCCCAGCCATAGGCCCCGAGACAGAAACCTCGGCCCGTTTCCCTGGCAAACAAAAGTAAGCTGCCCCGCTTCTGGATGGCAGATTGCAGGACGCACTTGGTACTATCAAACCAGCCCAACTTGCCACTGGTGCCACCTCAGGTCTGGGAACCATCCTGGGTATCGTGGATTCTATGGAGCCAGCCGGCCACTCCAAGCCATAGGCCCCCAAACAAAAACAACGGCACTTTTCCCTGGAAAACAAAACTTGCCTGCCAACTTTTTGATGGCAGATTGCAGGAGCCACTTGGTACTATCAAACCAGCCCAACTTGGGACTGGTGCCACCATGGGTCTGGTCACCATCCTGCCTATCGTAGCTTTTCAGGAGCCAGCCGGTCACTCCCAGCCGTAGGCCCACAGACACAAAGCTCGGCCCGTTTCCCTGACAAACAAAAGTAAGCTGTCCCGCTTCTGGATGGCAGATTGCAGGAGCCACTTGGTAATATCAAACCAGCCCGACTTGGCACTGGTGCCACCTCTGGTCTGGGAACCATCCTGCGTATTGTAGATTCTAAGCAGCCAGCCGGCCACTCCCAGCCACAGGCCCCCAAACACAAACAACGGCGCTTTTCCCTGGAAAACAAAACTCGTCTGCCGACTTTTTGATGGCAGATTGCCGGAGCCACTTGGTACTATCAAACCAGCCCAACTTGGCACTGGTGCCACCATGGGTCTGGTCACCATCCTCCCTATCGTAGCTTTTCAGGAGCCAGCCGGCCACTCCCTGCCACAGGCCCCCAAACACAAACAACGGCGCTTTTCCCTGGAAAACAAAATTCGCCTGCCAATTTTTTGATGGCAGATTGCAGGAGCCACTTGGTACTATCAAATCAGCCCAACTTGGCACTGGTGCCACCATGGGTCTGGTCACCCTCCTGCCTATCGTAGCTTTTCAGGAGCCAGCCGGTCACTCCCAGCCATAGGCCCCCAGACACAAACCTCGGCCCGTTTCCCTGGCAAACAAAAGTAAACTGCCCCGCTTCTGGATGGCAGATTGCAGGAACCACTTGGTACTATCAAACCAGCCGAACTTGGCACTGGTGCCACCTCTGGTCTGGGAACCATGCTGAGTATCGTGGATTCTAAGGAGCCCGCCGTCCACTCCAGGCCACAGGCCCCCAAACACAAACAACGGCGCTTTTCCCTGGATAACAAACTCGCCTGCCAAGTTTTTGATGGCAGATTGCCGGAGCCACTTGGTACTATCAAACCAGCCCAACTTGGCACTGGTGCCACCATGGGTCTGGTCACCATCCTGCCTATCGTAGCTTTTCAGGAGCCAGCCGGTCACTCCCAGCCATAGGCCCCGAGACAGAAACCTCGGCCCGTTTCCCTGGCAAACAAAAGTAAGCTGCCCCGCTTCTGGATGGCAGATTGCAGGACGCACTTGGTACTATCAAACCAGCCCAACTTGCCACTGGTGCCACCTCAGGTCTGGGAACCATCCTGGGTATCGTGGATTCTATGGAGCCAGCCGGCCACTCCAAGCCATAGGCCCCCAAACAAAAACAACGGCACTTTTCCCTGGAAAACAAAACTTGCCTGCCAACTTTTTGATGGCAGATTGCAGGAGCCACTTGGTACTATCAAACCAGCCCAACTTGGGACTGGTGCCACCATGGGTCTGGTCACCATCCTGCCTATCGTAGCTTTTCAGGAGCCAGCCGGTCACTCCCAGCCGTAGGCCCACAGACACAAAGCTCGGCCCGTTTCCCTGACAAACAAAAGTAAGCTGTCCCGCTTCTGGATGGCAGATTGCAGGAGCCACTTGGTAATATCAAACCAGCCCGACTTGGCACTGGTGCCACCTCTGGTCTGGGAACCATCCTGCGTATTGTAGATTCTAAGCAGCCAGCCGGCCACTCCCAGCCACAGGCCCCCAAACACAAACAACGGCGCTTTTCCCTGGAAAACAAAACTCGTCTGCCGACTTTTTGATGGCAGATTGCCGGAGCCACTTGGTACTATCAAACCAGCCCAACTTGGCACTGGTGCCACCATGGGTCTGGTCACCATCCTCCCTATCGTAGCTTTTCAGGAGCCAGCCGGCCACTCCCTGCCACAGGCCCCCAAACACAAACAACGGCGCTTTTCCCTGGAAAACAAAATTCGCCTGCCAATTTTTTGATGGCAGATTGCAGGAGCCACTTGGTACTATCAAATCAGCCCAACTTGGCACTGGTGCCACCATGGGTCTGGTCACCCTCCTGCCTATCGTAGCTTTTCAGGAGCCAGCCGGTCACTCCCAGCCATAGGCCCCCAGACACAAACCTCGGCCCGTTTCCCTGGCAAACAAAAGTAAACTGCCCCGCTTCTGGATGGCAGATTGCAGGAACCACTTGGTACTATCAAACCAGCCGAACTTGGCACTGGTGCCACCTCTGGTCTGGGAACCATGCTGAGTATCGTGGATTCTAAGGAGCCCGCCGGCCACTCCCAGCCACAGGCCCCCAAACACAAACAACGGCGCTTTTCCCTGGAAAACAAAACTCGCCTGCCAACTTTTTGATGGCAGATTGCAGGAGCCACTTGGTACTATCAAACCAGCCCAACTTGGCACTGGTGCCGTCATGGGTCTGGTCACCATCCTGCCTATCGTAGCTTTTCACGAGCCAGCCGGTCACTTCCAGGCTTAGGCCCCCAGACACTATCCTCGGACCGTTTCCCTGGCAAACAAAAGTAAGCTGCCCCGCTTCTGGATGGCAGATTGCAGGAACCACTTGGTACTATCAAACCAGCCCAACTTGGCACTGGTGCCACCATGGGTCTGGGAACCATCCTGTGTATCGTGGATTCTAATTAGCCATCCGTCCACTCCAGGCCATAGGGCCCCAGGCACAAACAACGGCGCTTTTCCCTGGATAACAAACTCGCCTGCCAACTTTTTGATGGCAGATTGCAGGAGCCACTTGGTACTATCAAACCAGCCCAACTTGGCACTGCTGCCACCATGGGTCTGGTCACCATGCTGCCTATCGTAGCTTTTCAGGAGCCAGCCGGTCACTACCAGCCATAGGCCCCCAGACACAAACCTCGGCCCGTTTCCCTGGCAAACAAAAGTAAGCTACCCCACTTCTGGATGGCAGTGTGCAGGACGCACTTGGTACTATCAAACCAGCCCAACTTGGCACTGGTGCCACGTCAAGTCTAGGAACCATCCTGCGTATCGTGGATTCTAAGGAGCCAGCCGGCCACTCCCAGCCATAGGCCCCCAAACAAAAACAACGGCGCTTTTCCCTGGTAAACAAAACTTGCCTGCCAACTCTTTGATGGCAGATTGCAGGAGCCACTTGGTACTATCAAACCAGCCCAACTTGGCACTGGTGCCACCATGGGTCTGGTCACCATCCTGCCTATCGTAGCTTTTCAGGAGCCAGCCGGTCACTCCCAGCCATAGGCCCCCAGACAGAAAACTCGGCCCGTTTCCCTGGCAAACCAAAGTAAGCTGCCCCGCTTCTGGATGGCAGATTGCAGGAGGCACTTGGTACTATCAAACCAGCCTGACTTGGCACTGGTGCCACCTCTGGTCTGGGAACCATCCTGCGTATCGTGGATTCTAAGGAGCCAGCCGGCCACTCCCAGCCACAGGCCCCTAAACACAACAACGGCGCTTTTCCCTGGAAAACAAAACTCGCCTGCCAACTTTTGATGGCAGATTGCAGGAGCCACTTGGTACTATCAAACCAGCCCAACTTGGCACTGGTGCCGTCATGGGTCTGGTCACCATCCTGCCTATCGTAGCTTTTCACGAGCCAGCCGGTCACTCCCAGCCATAGGCCCCCAGACAAAAACCTCGGCCCGTTTCCCTGGAAAAAAAAAGTAACCTGCCCCGCTTCTGGATGGCAGATTGTAGGACGCACTTGTTACTATCAAACCCGCCCGACTTGGCACTGGTGCCACCACTGGTCTGGGAACCATCCTGCGTATCGTGGATTCTAAGGAGCCAGCCGGCCACTCCCAGCCACAGGCACCCAAACACAAACAACGGCGCTTTTCCCTGGAAAACAAAACTCGCCTGCCAACTTTTTGATGGCAGATTGCAGGAGCCACTTGGTACTATCAAACCAGCCCAACTTGGCACTGCTGCCACCATGGGTCTGGTCACCATCCTGCCTATCGTAGCTTTTCAGGAGCCAGCTGGTCACTCCCAGCCATAGGCCCCCAGACACAAACCTCGGCCCGTTTCCCTGGCAAACAAAAGTAAGCTGCCCCGCTTCTGGATGGCAGATTGCAGGATTCACTTGGTACTATCAAACCAGCCCGACTTGTCACTGGTGCCACGTCAAGTCTGGGAACCATCCTGCGTATCGTGGATTCTAAGGAGCCAGCCGGCCACTCCCTGCCACAGGCCCCCAAACACAAACAACGGCGCTTTTCCCTGGAAAACAAAACTCGCCTGCCAACTTTTTGATGGCAGATTGCAGGAGCCACTTGGTACTATGAAACCAGCCCAACTTGGCACTGGTGCCACCTTGGGTCTGGTCACCATCCTGCCTATCGTAGCTTTTCAGGAGCCAGCCGGTCACTCCCAGCCATAGGCCCCGAGACACAAAGCTCGGGACTTTTCCCTGGCAAACAAAAGTAAGCTGCCCCGCTTCTGGATGGCAGATTGCAGGAGCCACTTTGCACCATCAAACTATCCCGACTAGGCACTGGTGCCACCATGGGTCTGGGAACCATCCTGCGTATGGTGGATTCTAAGGAGCCAGCCGGCCACTCCCAGCCACAGGCCCCTAAACACAACAACGGCGCTTTTCCCTGGAAAACAAAACTCGCCTGCCAAATTTTGATGGCAGATTGCAGGAGCCACTTGGTACTATCAAACCAGCCCAACTTGGGACTGGTGCCACCATGGGTCTGGTCACCATCCTGCCTATCGTAGCTTTTCAGGAGCCAGCCGGTCACTCCCAGCCATAGGCCCCCAGACACAAACCTCGGCCCGTTTCCCTGGCAAACAAAAGTAAGCTGCCCCGCTTCTGGATGGCAGATTGCAGGAGCCACTTGGTACTATCAAACCAGCCCGACTTGGCACTGGTGCCACCTCTGGTCTGGGAACCATCCTGCGTATCGTGGATTCTAAGGAGCCAGCCGGCCACTCCCAGCCACAGGCACCCAAACACAAACAACGGCGCTTTTCCCTGGAAAACAAAACTCGCCTGCCAAATTTTGATGGCAGATTGAAGGAGCCACTTGGTACTATCAAACCAGCCCAACTTGGCACTGGTGCCACCATGGGTCTGGTCACCATCCTGCCTATCGTAGCTTTTCAGGAGCCAGCCGGTCACTCCCAGCCATAGGCCCCCAGACACAAACCTCGGCCCGTTTCCCTGGCAAACAAAAGTAAGCTGCCCCGCTTCTGGATGGCAGATTGCAGGAGCCACTTTGCACCATCAAACTAGCCCGACTTGGCACTGGTGCCACCTCAGGTCTGGGAACCATGCTGCGTATCGTGGATTCTAATTAGCCAGCCGGTCACTCCCTGCCATAGGCCCCCAAACACAAACAAGGGCGCTATTCACTCGAAAACAAAACTCGCCTGGCAAATTTTGATGGCAGATTGCCGGAGCCACTTGGTACTATCAAACCAGCCCAACTTGACAGTGGTGCCACCATGGGTCTGGTCACCATCCTGCCTATCGTAGCTTTTCAGGAGCCAGCCGGTCACTCCCAGCCATAGGCCCCCAGACACAAAGCTCGGCCCGTTTCCCTGGCAAACAAAAGTAAGTTATCCCGCATGTGGATGGCAGATTGCAGGAGCCACTTTTCACCATCAAACCAGCAAAACTTGGCACTGGTGCCACCTCTGGTCTGGGAACCATCCTGCGTATCGTGGATTCTAAGGAGCCAGCCGGCCACTCCCAGCCACAGGCCCCCAAACACAAACAACAGCGCTTTTCCCTGGAAAACAAAACTCGCCTGCCAACATTTTGATGGCAGATTGCAGGAGCCACTTGGTACTATCAAATCAGCCCAACTTGGCACTGGTGCCACCATGGGTCTGGTCACCATCCTGCCTATCGTAGCTGTTCAGGCGCCACCCGGTCACTCCCAGCCATAGGCCCCCAGACAAAAACCTTGGCCCGTTTCCCTGGCAAACAAAAGTAAGCTACCCCGCTTCTGGATGGCAGAGTGCAGGAGCCACTTTGCACCATCAAATTGGCCCGACTTGTCACTGGTGCCACCTCAAGTCTGGGAACCATCCTGCGTATCGTGGATTCCAATTAGCAAGCCGGCCACTCCCAGCCACAGGCCCCCAAACACAAACAACGGCGCTTTTCCCTGGAAAACAAAACTCGCCTGCCAAATTTTTGATGGCAGATTGCAGGAGCCACTTGGTACTATCAAACCAGCCCAACTTGGCACTGGTGCCATCATGGGTCTGGTCACCATCCTGCCTATCGTAGCTTTTCAGGACCTAGACGGTCACTCCCAGCCATAGGCCCCGTGACACAAAGCTCAGCCCGTTTCCCTGACAAAAAAAAGTAAGCTGTCCCGCTTCTGGATGGCAGATTGCAGGACGCACTTGGTAGTATCAAACCAGCCCGACTTGGCACTGGCGCCACCTCTGGTCTGGGAACCATCCTGCGTATCGTGGATTCTAAGCAGCCAGCCGGCCACTCCCAGCCACAGGGCCCCAAACACAAACAACGGCGCTTTTCCCTGGAAAACAAAACTCGCCTGCCAACTTTTTGATGGCAGATTGCAGGAGCCACTTGGTACTATCAAACCAGCCCAACTTGGCACTGGTGCCACCATGGGTCTGGTCACCATCCTGCCTATCGTAGCTTTTCAGGAGCCAGCCGGTCACTCCCAGCCATAGGCCCCCAGACACAAACCTCGGCCCGTTTCCCTGGCAAACAAAAGCAAGCTGCCCCGCTTCTGGATGGCAGATTGCAGGAGACACTTTGCACCATCAAACTAGCCCGACTTGGCACTGGTGCCACCTCAGGTCTGGGAACCATGCTGCGTATCGTGGATTCTAATTAGCCATCCGGCAACTCCCACCCACAGGCCCCCAAACACAAACAACGGCGCTTTTCCCTGGAAAACAAAACTCGCCTGCCAAATTTTGATGGCAGATTGCCGGAGCCACTTGGTACTATCAAACCAGCCCAACTTGACACTGGTGCCACCAAGGGTCTGGTCCCCATCCTGCCTATCGTAGCTTTTCAGGAGCCAGCCGGTCACTCCCAGCCATAGGCCCCCAGACACAAAGCTCGGCCCGTTTCCCTAGCAAACAAAAGTAAGCTGTCCCGCTTCTGGATGGCAGATTGCAGGAGCCACTTGGTAATATCAAACCAGCCCGACTTGGCACTGGTGCCACCTCTGGTCTGGGAACCATCCTGCGTATCGTAGATTCTAAGCAGCCAGCCGGCCACTCCCAGCCACAGGCCCCCAAACACAAACAACGGCGCTTTTCCCTGGAAAACAAAACTCGTCTGCCAACTTTTTGATGGCAGATTGCCGGAGCCACTTGGTACTATCAAACCAGCCCAACTTGGCACTGGTGCCACCATGGGTCTGGTCACCATCCTCCCTATCGTAGCTTTTCAGGAGCCAGCCGGCCACTCCCTGCCACAGGCCCCCAAACACAAACAACGGCGCTTTTCCCTGGAAAACAAAATTCGCCTGCCAATTTTTTGATGGCAGATTGCAGGAGCCACTTGGTACTATCAAATCAGCCCAACTTGGCACTGGTGCCACCATGGGTCTGGTCACCCTCCTGCCTATCGTAGCTTTTCAGGAGCCAGCCGGTCACTCCCAGCCATAGGCCCCCAGACACAAACCTCGGCCCGTTTCCCTGGGAAACAAAAGTAAGCTGCCCCGCTTCTGGATGGCAGATTGCAGGAACCACTTGTTACTATCAAACCAGCCGAACTTGGCACTGGTGCCACCTCTGGTCTGGGAACCATGCTGAGTATCGTGGATTCTAAGGAGCCCGCCGGCCACTCCCAGCCACAGGCCCCCAAACACAAACAACGGCGCTTTTCCCTGGAAAACAAAACTCGCCTGCCAACTTTTTGATGGCAGATTGCAGGAGCCACTTGGTACTATCAAACCAGCCCAACTTGGCACTGGTGCCGTCATGGGTCTGGTCACCATCCTGCCTATCGTAGCTTTTCACGAGCCAGCCGGTCACTTCCAGGCTTAGGCCCCCAGACACTATCCTCGGACCGTTTCCCTGGCAAACAAAAGTAAGCTGCCCCGCTTCTGGATGGCAGATTGCAGGAACCACTTGGTACTATCAAACCAGCCCAACTTGGCACTGGTGCCACCATGGGTCTGGGAACCATCCTGTGTATCGTGGATTCTAATTAGCCATCCGTCCACTCCAGGCCATAGGGCCCCAGGCACAAACAACGGCGCTTTTCCCTGGATAACAAACTCGCCTGCCAACTTTTTGATGGCAGATTGCAGGAGCCACTTGGTACTATCAAACCAGCCCAACTTGGCACTGCTGCCACCATGGGTCTGGTCACCATGCTGCCTATCGTAGCTTTTCAGGAGCCAGCCGGTCACTACCAGCCATAGGCCCCCAGACACAAACCTCGGCCCGTTTCCCTGGCAAACAAAAGTAAGCTACCCCACTTCTGGATGGCAGTGTGCAGGACGCACTTGGTACTATCAAACCACCCCAACTTGGCACTGGTGCCACGTCAAGTCTAGGAACCATCCTGCGTATCGTGGATTCTAAGGAGCCAGCCGGCCACTCCCAGCCATAGGCCCCCAAACAAAAACAACGGCGCTTTTCCCTGGTAAACAAAACTTGCCTGCAAACTCTTTGATGGCAGATTGCAGGAGCCACTTGGTACTATCAAACCAGCCCAACTTGGCACTGGTGCCACCATGGGTCTGGTCACCATCCTGCCTATCGTAGCTTTTCAGGAGCCAGCCGGTCACTCCCAGCCATAGGCCCCCAGACACAAAACTCGGCCCGTTTCCCTGGCAAACAAAAGTAAGCTGCCCCGCTTCTGGATGGCAGATTGCAGGAGGCACTTGGTACTATCAAACCAGCCTGACTTGGCACTGGTGCCACCTCTGGTCTGGGAACCATCCTGCGTATCGTGGATTCTAAGGAGCCAGCCGGCCACTCCCAGCCACAGGCCCCTAAACACAACAACGGCGCTTTTCCCTGGAAAACAAAACTCGCCTGCCAACTTTTGATGGCAGATTGCAGGAGCCACTTGGTACTATCAAACCAGCCCAACTTGGCACTGGTGCCGTCATGGGTCTGGTCACCATCCTGCCTATCGTAGCTTTTCACGAGCCAGCCGGTCACTCCCAGCCATAGGCCCCCAGACAAAAACCTCGGCCCGTTTCCCTGGAAAAAAAAAGTAAGCTGCCCCGCTTCTGGATGGCAGATTGTAGGACGCACTTGTTACTATCAAACCCGCCCGACTTGGCACTGGTGCCACCACTAGTCTGGGAACCATCCTGCGTATCGTGGATTCTAAGGAGCCAGCCGGCCACTCCCAGCCACAGGCACCCAAACACAAACAACGGCGCTTTTCCCTGGAAAACAAAACTCGCCTGCCAACTTTTTGATGGCAGATTGCAGGAGCCACTTGGTACTATCAAACCAGCCCAACTTGGCACTGCTGCCACCATGGGTCTGGTCACCATCCTGCCTATCGTAGCTTTTCAGGAGCCAGCTGGTCACTCCCAGCCATAGGCCCCCAGACACAAACCTCGGCCCGTTTCCCTGGCAAACAAAAGTAAGCTGCCCCGCTTCTGGATGGCAGATTGCAGGATTCACTTGGTACTATCAAACCAGCCCGACTTGGCACTGGTGCCACGTCAAGTCTGGGAACCATCCTGCGTATCGTGGATTCTAAGGAGCCAGCCGGCCACTCCCTGCCACAGGCCCCCAAACACAAACAACGGCGCTTTTCCCTGGAAAACAAAACTCGCCTGCCAACTTTTTGATGGCAGATTGCAGGAGCCACTTGGTACTATCAAACCAGCCCAACTTGGCACTGGTGCCACCTTGGGTCTGGTCACCATCCTGCCTATCGTAGCTTTTCAGGAGCCAGCCGGTCACTCCCAGCCATAGGCCCCGAGACACAAAGCTCGGCCCTTTTCCCTGGCAAACAAAAGTAAGCTGCCCCGCTTCTGGATGGCAGATTGCAGGAGCCACTTTGCACCATCAAACTATCCCGACTAGGCACTGGTGCCACCTTGGGTCTGGGAACCATCCTGCGTATGGTGGATTCTAAGGAGCCAGCCGGCCACTCCCAGCCACAGGCCCCTAAACACAACAACGGCGCTTTTCCCTGGAAAACAAAACTCGCCTGCCAAATTTTGATGGCAGATTGCAGGAGCCACTTGGTACTATCAAACCAGCCCAACTTGGGACTGGTGCCACCATGGGTCTGGTCACCATCCTGCCTATCGTAGCTTTTCAGGAGCCAGCCGGTCACTCGCAGCCATAGGCCCCCAGACAAAACCTCGGCCCGTTTCCCTGGCAAACAAAAGTAAGCTGCCCTGCTTCTGGATGGCAGATTGCAGGAACCACTTGGTAATATCAAAGCAGCCCGACATGGCACTGGTGCCACCTCTGGTCTGGGAACCATCCTGCGTATCGTGGATTCTAAGGAGCCAGTCGGCCACTCCCAGCCACAGGCCCCCAAACACAAACAACGGCCCGTTTCCGTGGCAAACAAAAGTAAGCTGCCCCGCTTCTGGATGGCAGATTGCAGGAACCACTTGGTAGTATCAAACCAGCCCAACTTGGCACTGGTGGCACCTCTTGTCTGGGAACCATGCTGCGTATCGTGGTTTCTAAGGAGCCAGCCGGCCACTCCCAACCACAGGCCCCCAAACACAAACAACGGGGCTTTTCCCTGGAAAACAAAACTCGCCTGCCAACTTTTTGATGGCAGATTGCAGGAGCCACTTGGTACTATCAAACCAGCCCAACTTGGCACTTGTGCCACCATGGGTCTGGTCACCATCCTGCCTATCGTAGCTTTTCAGGAGCCAGCCGGTCACTCCCTGCCATAGGCCCCGAGACACAAACCTCGGCCCGTTTCCCTGGCAAACAAAAGTAAGCTGCCCCGCTTCTGGATGGCAGATTGCAGGAGCCACTTGGTACTATCAAACCAGCCCGACTTGGCACTGGTGCCACCTCTGGTCTGGGAACCATCCTGCGTATCGTGGATTTTATGGAGCCAGCCGGTCATTCCCAGCCATAGGCCCCCAAACACAAACAACGGTCCGTTTCCCTGGCAAACAAAAGTAAGCTGCCCCGCTTCTGGATGGCAGATTGCAGCAGCCACTTGGTAGTATCAAACCAGGCCAACTTGGCACTGGTGGCACCTCTTGTCTGGGAACCATGCTGCGTATCGTGGTTTCTAAGGAGCCAGCCGGCCACTCCCAACCATAGACCCCCAGACACAAACCTCGGCCCGTTTCCCTGGAAAACAAAGTAAGCTACTCCGATTCTGGATGGCAGATTGCAGGAGCCACTTGGTACTATCAAATCAGCCCAACTTGGCACTGGTGCCACCATGGGTCTGGTAAACATCCTGCCTATCGTAGCTTTTCAGGAGCCAGCCGGCCACTCTCAGCCATATGCCCCCAAAAACAAACCACGGCCCTTTTCTCTGGCAAACAAAACTCAACTGCCCCTCTTCTGGATGGTAAATTTTAGGACGCACTTTGTACTACGAAAACCGCCCGACGTGGCACTGGTGCCACCTTGTGTCAGGGAACCATCCTGCATATCGAGCTTTTTAAGGAGCCAGCCGGCCTCGCCCAGCCATAAACCCCCAAAAACAAACCACGGACCATTTCCCTGGAAAACAAAGTAAGCTACTCCGATTCTGGATGGCAGATTGCAGGACGCACTTGGTTGTGTCAAACCAGCCCGACTTGGCACTGGTGCCACCTTGGGTCTGGGAACAATCCTGCATATCGTGGATTCTAAGGAGCCAGCCGGCCACTCCCAGCCACAGGCCCCCAAACACAAACAACGGCGCTTTTCCCTGGAAAACAAAATTCGCCTGCCAACTTTTTGATGGCAGATTGCAGGAGCCACTTGGTACTATCAAATCATCCCAACTTGGCACAGGTGCCACTATGGGTCTGGGAACCATCCTGCCTATTGTAGCATTTCAGGAGCGAGCCGGTCACTCCCAGCCATAGGCTCCCAGACACAAACCTCGGACCGTTTCCCTGGCAAACAAAATTAAGCTGCCCCGATTCTGGATGGCAGATTGCAGGAGCCACTTGGTTGTGTCAAACCAGCCCGACTTGGCAATGGTGCCACCTTGGGTCTAGGAACCATCCTGCGTATCGTGGATTCTAAGAAGCCACCCGGCCACTCTGAGCCACAGGCCCCCAAACACAAACCTCGGCCCGTTTCCCTGGCAAACAAAAGTAAGCTACCCCGCTTCTGGATGGCAGATTGCAGGACGCACTTGGTACTATCAAACCAGCCCAACTTGGCACTGGTGCCACCTCTGGTCTGGGAACCATGCTGCGTATCGTGGATTCTAAGGAGCCAGCCGGCCACTCCCAGCCACAGGCCCCAAAACAGAAACAACGGCGCTTTTCCCTGGAAAACAAAACTCGCCTGCCAACTTTTTGATGGCAGATTGCAGGAGCCACTTGGTACTATCAAACCAGCCCAACTTGGCACTGCTGCCACCATGGGTCTGGTCACCATCCTGCCTATCGTAGCTTTTCAGGAGCCAGCCGGTCACCCCCAGCCATATACCCCGAGACAAAAACCTCGGCCCGTTTCCCTACCAAAAAAAAGTAAGCTACCCCGCTTCTGGATGGCAGATTGCAGGACGCACTTGGTAGTATCAAACCAGCCCAACTTGGCACTGGTGCCACCTTGGGTCTGGGAACCATCCTGCGTATCGTGGATTCTAAGGAGCCAGCCGGCCACTCCCTGCCACAGGCACCCAAACACAAACAACGGCGCTTTTCCCTGGAAAACAAAACTCGCCTGCCAACTTTTTGATGGCGGATTGCAGGAGCCACTTGGTACTATCAAACCAGCCCAACTTGGCACTGGTGCCACCATGGATGTGGTCACCATCCTGCCTATCGTAGCTTTTCAGTACCTAGCAGGTCACTCCCAGCCATAGGCGCCCAGACACAAAGCTCGGCCCGTTTCCCTGGCAAACAAAATTAAGCTGCCCCGCTTCTGGATGGCAGATTGCATGAACCACTTGGTACTATAAAACCAGCCCGACATGGCACTGGTGCCACCTCTGGTCTGGGAACCATCCTGCGTATCGTGGATTCTAAGGAGCCAGCCGGCCACTCCCAGCCACAGGCCCCCAAACACAAACAACAGCGCTTTTCCCTGGAAAACAAAACTCGCCTGCCAACTTTTTGATGGCAGATTGCAGGAGCCACTTGGTACTATCAAATCAGCCCAACTTGGCACTGGTGCCACCATGGGTCTGGTCACCATCCTGCCTATCGTAGCTGTTCAGGCGCCACCCGGTCACTCCCAGCCATAGGCCCCCAGACACAAACCTCGGCCCGTTTCCCTGGCAAACAAAAGTAAGCTACCCCGCTTCTGGATGGCAGAGTGCAGGAGCCACTTTGCACCATCAAACTGGCCCGACTTGTCACTGGTGCCACCTCAAGTCTGGGAACCATCCTGCGTATCGTGGATTCCAATTAGCAAGCCGGCCACTCCCACCCACAGGCCCCCAAACACAAACAACGGCGCTTTTCCCTGGAAAACAAAACTCGCCTGCCAAATTTTTGATGGCAGATTGCAGGAGCCACTTGGTACTATCAAACCAGCCCAACTTGGCACTGGTGCCATCATGGGTCTGGTCACCATCCTGCCTATCGTAGCTTTTCAGGACCTAGACGGTCACTCCCAGCCATAGGCCCCGTGACACAAAGCTCAGCCCGTTTCCCTGACAAAAAAAAGTAAGCTGTCCCGCTTCTGGATGGCAGATTGCAGGACGCACTTGGTACTATCAAACCAGCCCGACTTGGCACTGGCGCCACCTCACGTCTGGGAACCATCCTGCGTATCGTGGATTCTAAGCAGCCAGCCGGCCACTCCCAGCCACAGGCCCCCAAACATAAACAACGGCGCTGTTCCCTGGAAAACAAAACTCGCCTGCCAACTTTTTGATGGCAGATTGCAGGAGCCACTTGGTACTATCAAACCAGCCCAACTTGGCACTGGTGGCACCTCTTGTCTGGGAACCATCCTGCCTATCGTAGCTTTTCAGGAGCCAGCCGGTCACTCCCAGCCATAGACCCCCAGACACAAACCTCGGCCCGTTTCCCTGGCAAACAAAAGTAAGCTGCCCCGCTTTTGGATGGCAGATTGCAGGAGCCACGTTGCACCATCAAACCAGCCCCACTTGGCACTGGTGCCACCTTGGGTCTGGGAACAAGTTGGGCTGGTTTGATAGTACCAAGTGGCTCCTGCAATCTGCCATCCAGAAGCGGGACAGCTTACTTTTGTTTCCCAGGGAAACGGGCCGAGGTATTTGTCTGGGGGCCTATGGCTGGGAGTGACCGGCTGACTACTGAAAAGCTACGATAGGCAGGATGGTTACCAGACTCATGGTGCCACCAGTGCCAAGTCGGGCTGGTTTGATAATACTAAATAGCTCCTGCAATCTGCCATCCAGACGCGGGGCAGCGGATTTTTGTTTGCTGGAGAAAAGTTCCGTGTTTTTTTTTTGGGGGTATATGACTGGACGTGGCCGGCTGGCTCCTTAAAAAGCTCTATACGCAGGATTGTTCCCTGACCCAAGGTGGCATCAGTGCCAAGTCGGGCTGTTTTCGTAGTACCAAGTGCGTCCTGCAATTTGCCATCCAGAAGCGGGGCAGCCTACTTTTGTTTGCCAGGGAAACGTGCCGAGGTATTTGTCTGGGGGCCTATGGCTGGGAGTGAGCGGCTGGCTCCTGAAAAGCTACGATAGGCAGGATGGTGACCAGACCCATGGTGGCACCAGTGCCAAGTTGGGCTGGTTTGATAGTACCAAGTGGCTCCTGCAATCTGCCATCAAGAAGTTGGCAGGCGAGTTTTGTTTTCCAGGGAAAAGCGCCGTTGATTTTGTTTAGAGGCCTGTGGCTGGGAGTGGCCGCCTGTCCTCGTAGAATCTACGTTACCCAGCATGGTTCCCAGAGCCAAGGTGGCACCAGGGCCAAGTCGGGCTGGTTTGTAAGTACCAAGTGCATCCTGCAATCTGCCATCCAAAAGCGAGGCAGCTTACTTTTGTTTGCCAGGGAAACGGGCCGAGCTTTGTGTCTGGGGGCCTATGGCTGGGAGTGACCTGCTAGGTACTGAAAAGCTACGATAGGCAGGATGGTGACCAGACCCATGGTGGCACCAGTGCCAAGTTGGGCTGGTTTGATAGTACTAAGTGGCTCCTGCAATCCGCCATCAAAAAGTTGGCAGGCGAGTTTTGTTTTCCAGGGAAAAGCGCCGTTGTTTGTGTTTGGGGGCCTGTGGCAGGGAGTGGCCGGCTGGCTCCTTAGAATCCACGATACGCAGGATGGTTCCCAGACCCAAGGTGGCACCAGTGCCAAGTTGGGCTGGTTTGATACTCCCAAGTGCGTCCTGCAATCTGCCATCCAGAAGCGGGGTAGCTTACTTTTGTTTGCCAGGGAAACGGGCCGAGGTTTTTGTCTCGGGGTATATGGCTGGGGGTGACCGGCTGGCTCCTGAAAAGCTACGATAGGCAGGATGGTGACCAGACCCATGGTGGCACCAGTGCCAAGTTGGGCTCGTTTGATAGTACCAAGTGGCTCCTGCAATCTGCCATCAAAAATTTGGCAGGCGAGTTTTGTTTTCCAGGGAAAAGCGCCGTTGTTTGTGTTTGGGGGCCTGTGGCTGGGAGTGGCCGGCTGGCTCCTTAGAATCCACGATACGCAGGATGGTTCCCAGACCTGACGTGGCACCAGTGCCAAGTCGGGCTGGTTTTATAGTACCAAGTGGTTCCTGCAATCTGCCATCCAGAAGCGGGGCAGCTTACTTTTGTTTGCCAGGGAAACGGGCCGAGCTTTGTGTCTGGGCGCCTATGGCTGGGAGTGACCTGCTAGGTCCTGAAAAGCTACGATAGGCAGGATGGTGACCATATCCATGGTGGCACCAGTGCCAAGTTGGGCTGGTTTGATAGTACCAAGTGGCTCCTACAATCCGCCATCAAAAAGTTGGCAGGCGAGTTTTGTTTTCCAGGGAAAAGCGCCGTTGTTTGTGTTTGGGTGCCTGTGGCAGGGAGTGGCCGGCTGGCTGCTTAGAATCCACGATACGCAGGATGGTTCCCAGACCCAAGGTGGCACCAGTGCCAAGTCGGGCTGGTTTGATACTACCAAGTGCGTCCTGCAATCTGCCATCCAGAAGCGGGGTAGCTTACTTTTTTTTGCCAGGGAAACGGGCCGAGGTTTTTGTCTCGGGGCCTGTGGCTGGGGGTGACCGGCTGGCTCCTGAAAAGCTACGATAGGCAGGATGGTGACCAGACCCATGGTGGCACCAGTGCCAAGTTGGGCTGATTTGATAGTACCAAGTGGCTCCTGCAATCTGCCATCAAAAATTTGGCAGGCGAGTTTTGTTTTCCAGGGAAAAGCGCCGTTGTTTGTGTTTGGGGGCCTGTGGATGGGAGTGGCCGGCTGGCTAATTAGAATCAACGATACGCAGGATGGTTCCCAGACCAGAGGTGGCACCAGTGACAAGTCGGTCTGGTTTGATACTACCAAGTGCGTCCTGCAATCTGCCATCCAGAAGCGGGGCAGCTTACTTTTCTTTGCCAGGGAAACGGGCCGAGGTTTGTGTCTGGGGGCCTATGGCTGGGAGTGACCGGCAGGCTCCTGAAAATCTACGATAGGCAGGATGGTGACCAGACCCATGGTGGCACCAGTGCCAAGTTGGGCTGGATTGATAGTACCAAGTGGCTCCTGTAATCTGCCATCAAAAAGTTGGCAGGCGAGTTTTGTTTTCCAGGGAAAAGCGCCGTTGTTTTTGTTTGGGGGCCTGTGGCTGGGAGTGGCCGGCTGGCTCCTTAGAATCCACGATACGCAGCATGGTTCCCAGACCAGACGTTGCACCAGTGCCAAGTCGGGCTAGTTTGATGGTGCAAAGTGACTCCTGCAATCTGCCATCCAGAAGCGGGGTAGCTTAATTTTGTTTGCCAGGGAAACGGGCCGAGCTTTGTGTCTGGGGTCTATGGCTGGGAGTGACCGGCTGGCTCCTGAATAGTTACGATAGGCAGGATGGTGACCAGACCCATGGTGGCACCAGTGCCAAGTTGGGCTGGTTTGATAGTACCAAGTGGCTCCTGCAATCTGCCATCAAAAAGTTGGCAGGCGAGTTTGTTATCCAGGGAAAAGCGCCGTTGTTTGTGTTTGGGGGCCTGTGGCTGGGAGTGGCCGGCTGGCTCCTTAGAATCCACGATACGGAGGATGGTTCCCAGACCAGAGGTGGCACCAGTGCCAAGTTTTGCTGGTTTGATGGTGAAAAGTGTCTCCTGCAATCTGCCATCCTGACGCGGGGCAGCGGATTTTTGTTTCCAAGAGAAATGGTCCGTGGTTTGTTTTTGGGGGTATATGGCTGGGCGTGGCCTGCTGGCTCCTTAAAAAGCTACGACAGGCAGGATGGTTCCCTGACCAAAGGTGGCACCAGTGCCAAGTCGGGCGGTTTTCGTAGTACAAAGTGCGTCCTAAAATTTGCCATCCAGAAGAGGGGCAGTTGAGTTTTGTTTACCAGAGAAAAGGGCCGTGGTTTGTTTCTGGGGGCATATGGCTGATAGTGGCCGTCTGGACCCTGAAAATCCACGATAGGCAGGATGGTTCCCAGACCTGAGGTGGCACCAGTGCCAGGTCGGGCTGGTTTGATAGTACTAAATAGCACCTGCAATCTGCCATGCAGAAGCGGGGCAGCTTACTTTTGTTTGCCAGGGAAACGGGCCGAGGTTTGTGTCTGGGGGCCTATGGCTGGGAGTGACCGCCTGGCTCCTGAAAAGCTACGATAGGCAGGATGGTGACCAGACCCATGGTGGCACCAGTGCCAAGTTGGGCTGGTTTGATAGTACCAAGTGGCTCCTGCAATCTGCCATCAAAAAGTTGGCAGGCGAGTTTTGTTTTCCAGGGAAAAGCGCCGTTGTTTGTGTTTGGGGGACTGTGGGTGGGAGTGGCCCCCTGGCTCCTTAGAACACACGATACGCAGGATGGTTCCCAGACCCAAGGTGGCACCAGTGCCACGTCGGGCTGGTTTGATGGTGCCAAGTGGTTCCTGCAATCTGCCATCCTGAAGCGGGGTAGCTTACCTTTGTGTGCCAGGGAAACGGGCCGAGGTTTATGACTGGGGGCCTAGGGCTAGGAGTGACCGGCTGGCTCCTGAAAAGCTACGATAGGCAGGATGGTGACCAGACCCATGGTGGCACCAGTGCCAAGTTGGGCTGGTTTGATAGTACCAAGTGGCTCCTGCAATCTGCCATCAAAAAGTTGGCAGGCCAGTTTTGTTTTCCAGGGAAAAGCGCCGTTGTTTGTGTTTGGGGGACTGTGGGTGGGAGTGGCCGGCTGGCTCCTTAGAACACACGATACGCAGGATGGTTCCCAGACCCAAGGTGGCACTAGTGCCAAGTCGGGCTGGTTTGATAGCACCAAGTGGCTCCTGCAATCTGCCATCCACAAGCGGGGAAGCTTAGTTTTGTTTGCCAGGGAAACGGACCGAGGTTTTTTTCTGGGGGCCTATGGCTGGGAGTGACCGGCTGGCTCCTTAGAATCCACGATACGCAGCATGGTTCCCAGACCAGAGGTGGCACCAGTGCCAAGTCGGGCTGGTTTGATGGTGCAAAGTGGCTCCTGCAATCTGCCATCCAGAAGTGCTGTAGCTTACTTGTGTGTGCCAGGGAAACAGGCCGAGGTTTGTGTCTGGGGGCCTATGGCTGGGAGTGACCGGCTGGCTCCTGAAAAGCTACGATAGGCAGGATGGTGACCAGACCCATGGTGGCACCAGTGCCAAGTTGGGCTGGTTTGATAGTACCAAGTGGCTCCTGCAATCTGCCATCAAAATGTTGGCAGGCGAGTTTTGTTTTCCAGCGAAAAGCGCCGTTGTGTGTGTTTTGGGGCCTGTGGCTGGGAGTGGCCAGCTGGCTCCTTAGAATCCACGATACGCAGGATGGTTCCCAGACCCAAGGTGGCACCAGTGCCAAGTTGGGCTGGTTTGATAGTACCAAGTGGCTCCTGCAATCTGCCATCAAGAAGTTGGCAGGCGAGTTTTGTTTTCCAGGGAAAAGCGCCGTTGATTTTGTTTAGAGGCCTGTGGCTGGGAGTGGCCACCTGTCCTCGTAGAATCTACGTTACCCAGCATGGTTCCCAGAGCCAAGGTGGCACCAGGGCCAAGTCGGGCTGGTTTGTAAGTACCAAGTGCATCCTGCAATCTGCCATCCAAAAGCGGGGCAGCTTACTTTTGTTTGCCAGGGAAACGGGCCGAGCTTTGTGTCTGGGGGCCTATGGCTGGGAGTGACCTGCTAGGTACTGAAAAGCTACGATAGGCAGGATGGTGACCAGACCCATGGTGGCACCAGTGCCAAGTTGGGCTGGTTTGATAGTACTAAGTGGCTCCTGCAATCCGCCATCAAAAAGTTGGCAGGCGAGTTTTGTTTTCCAGGGAAAAGCGCCGTTGTTTGTGTTTGGGGGCCTGTGGCAGGGAGTGGCCGGCTGGCTCCTTAGAATCCACGATACGCAGGATGGTTCCCAGACCCAAGGTGGCACCAGTGCCAAGTTGGGCTGGTTTGATACTCCCAAGTGCGTCCTGCAATCTGCCATCCAGAAGCGGGGTAGCTTACTTTTGTTTGCCAGGGAAACGGGCCGAGGTTTTTGTCTCGGGGTATATGGCTGGGGGTGACCGGCTGGCTCCTGAAAAGCTACGATAGGCAGGATGGTGACCAGACCCATGGTGGCACCAGTGCCAAGTTGGGCTCGTTTGATAGTACCAAGTGGCTCCTGCAATCTGCCATCAAAAATTTGGCAGGCGAGTTTTGTTTTCCAGGGAAAAGCGCCGTTGTTTGTGTTTGGGGGCCTGTGGCTGGGAGTGGCCGGCTGGCTCCTTAGAATCCACGATACGCAGGATGGTTCCCAGACCTGACGTGGCACCAGTGCCAAGTCGGGCTGGTTTTATAGTACCAAGTGGTTCCTGCAATCTGCCATCCAGAAGCGGGGCAGCTTACTTTTGTTTGCCAGGGAAACGGGCCGAGCTTTGTGTCTGGGCGCCTATGGCTGGGAGTGACCTGCTAGGTCCTGAAAAGCTACGATAGGCAGGATGGTGACCATATCCATGGTGGCACCAGTGCCAAGTTGGGCTGGTTTGATAGTACCAAGTGGCTCCTGCAATCCGCCATCAAAAAGTTGGCAGGCGAGTTTTGTTTTCCAGGGAAAAGCGCCGTTGTTTGTGTTTGGGTGCCTGTGGCAGGGAGTGGCCGGCTGGCTGCTTAGAATCCACGATACGCAGGATGGTTCCCAGACCCAAGGTGGCACCAGTGCCAAGTCGGGCTGGTTTGATACTACCAAGTGCGTCCTGCAATCTGCCATCCAGAAGCGGGGTAGCTTACTTTTTTTTGCCAGGGAAACGGGCCGAGGTTTTTGTCTCGGGGCCTGTGGCTGGGGGTGACCGGCTGGCTCCTGAAAAGCTACGATAGGCAGGATGGTGACCAGACCCATGGTGGCACCAGTGCCAAGTTGGGCTGATTTGATAGTACCAAGTGGCTCCTGCAATCTGCCATCAAAAATTTGGCAGGCGAGTTTTGTTTTCCAGGGAAAAGCGCCGTTGTTTGTGTTTGGGGGCCTGTGGATGGGAGTGGCCGGCTGGCTAATTAGAATCAACGATACGCAGGATGGTTCCCAGACCAGAGGTGGCACCAGTGACAAGTCGGTCTGGTTTGATACTACCAAGTGCGTCCTGCAATCTGCCATCCAGAAGCGGGGCAGCTTACTTTTCTTTGCCAGGGAAACGGGCCGAGGTTTGTGTCTGGGGGCCTATGGCTGGGAGTGACCGGCAGGCTCCTGAAAATCTACGATAGGCAGGATGGTGACCAGACCCATGGTGGCACCAGTGCCAAGTTGGGCTGGATTGATAGTACCAAGTGGCTCCTGTAATCTGCCATCAAAAAGTTGGCAGGCGAGTTTTGTTTTCCAGGGAAAAGCGCCGTTGTTTTTGTTTGGGGGCCTGTGGCTGGGAGTGGCCGGCTGGCTCCTTAGAATCCACGATACGCAGCATGGTTCCCAGACCAGACGTTGCACCAGTGCCAAGTCGGGCTAGTTTGATGGTGCAAAGTGACTCCTGCAATCTGCCATCCAGAAGCGGGGTAGCTTAATTTTGTTTGCCAGGGAAACGGGCCGAGCTTTGTGTCTGGGGTCTATGGCTGGGAGTGACCGGCTGGCTCCTGAATAGTTACGATAGGCAGGATGGTGACCAGACCCATGGTGGCACCAGTGCCAAGTTGGGCTGGTTTGATAGTACCAAGTGGCTCCTGCAATCTGCCATCAAAAAGTTGGCAGGCGAGTTTGTTATCCAGGGAAAAGCGCCGTTGTTTGTGTTTGGGGGCCTGTGGCTGGGAGTGGCCGGCTGGCTCCTTAGAATCCACGATACGGAGGATGGTTCCCAGACCAGAGGTGGCACCAGTGCCAAGTTTTGCTGGTTTGATGGTGAAAAGTGTCTCCTGCAATCTGCCATCCTGACGCGGGGCAGCGGATTTTTGTTTCCAAGAGAAATGGTCCGTGGTTTGTTTTTGGGGGTATATGGCTGGGCGTGGCCTGCTGGCTCCTTAAAAAGCTACGACAGGCAGGATGGTTCCCTGACCCAAGGTGGCACCAGTGCCAAGTCGGGCGGTTTTCGTAGTACAAAGTGCGTCCTAAAATTTGCCATCCAGAAGAGGGGCAGTTGAGTTTTGTTTACCAGAGAAAAGGGCCGTGGTTTGTTTCTGGGGGCATATGGCTGATAGTGGCCGTCTGGCCCCTGAAAATCCACGATAGGCAGGATGGTTCCCAGACCTGAGGTGGCACCAGTGCCAGGTCGGGCTGGTTTGATAGTACTAAATAGCACCTGCAATCTGCCATGCAGAAGCGGGGCAGCTTACTTTTGTTTGCCAGGGAAACGGGCCGAGGTTTGTGTCTGGGGGCCTATGGCTGGGAGTGACCGCCTGGCTCCTGAAAAGCTACGATAGGCAGGATGGTGACCAGACCCATGGTGGCACCAGTGCCAAGTTGGGCTGGTTTGATAGTACCAAGTGGCTCCTGCAATCTGCCATCAAAAGTTGGCAGGCGAGTTTTGTTTTCCAGGGAAAAGCGCCGTTGTTTGTGTTTGGGGGACTGTGGGTGGGAGTGGCCCCCTGGCTCCTTAGAACACACGATACGCAGGATGGTTCCCAGACCCAAGGTGGCACCAGTGCCACGTCGGGCTGGTTTGATGGTGCCAAGTGGTTCCTGCAATCTGCCATCCTGAAGCGGGGTAGCTTACCTTTGTGTGCCAGGGAAACGGGCCGAGGTTTATGACTGGGGGCCTAGGGCTAGGAGTGACCGGCTGGCTCCTGAAAAGCTACGATAGGCAGGATGGTGACCAGACCCATGGTGGCACCAGTGCCAAGTTGGGCTGGTTTGATAGTACCAAGTGGCTCCTGCAATCTGCCATCAAAAAGTTGGCAGGCCAGTTTTGTTTTCCAGGGAAAAGCGCCGTTGTTTGTGTTTGGGGGACTGTGGGTGGGAGTGGCCGGCTGGCTCCTTAGAACACACGATACGCAGGATGGTTCCCAGACCCAAGGTGGCACTAGTGCCAAGTCGGGCTGGTTTGATAGCACCAAGTGGCTCCTGCAATCTGCCATCCACAAGCGGGGAAGCTTAGTTTTGTTTGCCAGGGAAACGGACCGAGGTTTTTTTCTGGGGGCCTATGGCTGGGAGTGACCGGCTGGCTCCTTAGAATCCACGATACGCAGCATGGTTCCCAGACCAGAGGTGGCACCAGTGCCAAGTCGGGCTGGTTTGATGGTGCAAAGTGGCTCCTGCAATCTGCCATCCAGAAGTGCTGTAGCTTACTTGTGTGTGCCAGGGAAACAGGCCGAGGTTTGTGTCTGGGGGCCTATGGCTGGGAGTGACCGGCTGGCTCCTGAAAAGCTACGATAGGCAGGATGGTGACCAGACCCATGGTGGCACCAGTGCCAAGTTGGGCTGGTTTGATAGTACCAAGTGGCTCCTGCAATCTGCCATCAAAATGTTGGCAGGCGAGTTTTGTTTTCCAGCGAAAAGCGCCGTTGTGTGTGTTTTGGGGCCTGTGGCTGGGAGTGGCCAGCTGGCTCCTTAGAATCCACGATACGCAGGATGGTTCCCAGACCCAAGGTGGCACCAGTGCCAAGTCGGGCTGGTTTGTTAGTACCAAGTGGTTCCTGCAGTCTGCCATCCAGAAGAGGGTCAGTTGAGTTTTGTTTTCCAGAGAAAAGGTCCGTGGTTTGTGTTTGGGGCCTGTGGCTGGCACTGGACGGCTGGCTCCTGAAAATCCATGATACGCAGCATGGTTCCCAGACCCAAGGTGGCACCAGTGCCAAGTAGGGCTGGTTTCATAGTACCCAGTGGCTCCTGCAATCTGCCATCCAGAAGAGGGTCAGTTGAGTTTTGTTTTCCAGAGAAAAGGTCCGTGGTTTGTGTTTGGGGCCTATGGCTGAGAGTGACCGGCTGGCCCCTGAAAATCCACGATAGGAAGGATGGTTCCCAGATCCAAGGTGGCACCAGTGCCATGTTGTGCTGGTGTGATAGTCCCAAGTGGCTCCTGCAATCTGCCATCCAGAAGTGGGGCAGCTGAATTTTGTTTGCCAGAGAAAAAGGCTGTGGTTTTTGTTTGGGGCCTATGGCTGGGAGTGGCCGGCTGGCCCCTGACAATCCATGATACGCAGCATGGTTCCCAGACCCAAGGTGGCACCAGTGCCAAGTCGGGCTGGTTTCACAGTGTCAAGTGCCTCCTGCAATCTCCCATCCAGAAGCGGGGCAGCTGAGTTTTGTTTGCCTGTGAAACGGGCCGTTGTTTTTAATTGGGGTCTGTGGCCGAGAGTGTTCGGCTGGCTCCTGACAATCCACAATACGCAGGATGGTTCCCAGACCCAAGGTGGCACCAGTGCCAAGTCGTGCTGGTTTGATAGTACCAAGTGGCTCCTGCAATCTGCCATCCAGAAGCGGTGTAGCTGAGTTTTGTTTGCCAGAGGAAAGGGCCGTGGGTTGTGTTTGGGGGCATATGGCTGGGAGTGGCCGGCTGTCTCATTAAAAAGATCGATACGTACGATGGTTCCCAGACCCAAGGTGGCACCAGTGCCAAGTCGGACTGTTTTTATAGTACCAAGTGCGTCCTGCAATTTGCCATCCAGAAGAGGGGCAGTTGAGTTGTGTTTGCCAGAGAAAAGCGCCGTTGTTTGTGTTTGGGGGCTTGTGGCTGGGAGTGGCCGACTGGAGCCTTAGAATCTGCGATACGCAGCATGGTTCCCAGACCCAAGGTGGCACCAGTTCCAAGTTGGGCTGGTTTGATAGTACCAAGTGGCTCCTGCAATCTGCCATCCAGAAGCGGGGCAGCTTACTTTTGTTTGCCAGGGAAACGGACCCAGGTTTGTGTTTGGCGGCCTATGGCTGGGAGTGACCGGCTGGCTCCTGGAAAGCTACAATAGGCAGGATGGTGACCAGACCCATGGTGGCACCAGTGCCAAGTTGGGCTGGTTTGATAGTACCAACTTGCTCCTGCAATCTGCCATCAAAATGTTGGCAGGCGAGTTTTGTTTTCCAGGGAAAAGCGCCGTTGTTTGTGTTTGGGGGCCTGTGGCTGGGAGTGGCCGGCTGGCTGATTAGAATCCACGATACGCAGGATGGTTCCCAGACCCAAGGTGGCACCAGTGCCAAGTCGGGCTGGTTTGATAGTACCAAGTGGTTCCTGCAATCTGCCATCCAGAAGCAGGGCAGCTTACTTTTGTTTGCCAGGGAAACGGGCCGTGGGTTTTGTTTGGGGGCATATAGCTGAGAGTGGCCGGCTGGCCCCTGAAAATCCACGCTAGGCAGCATGGTTCCCAGATGCAAGGTGGCACCAGTGCCAAGTCAGGCTGGTTTGATGGTGCAAAGTGGCTCCTGCAATCTGCCATCCAGAAGCGGGGCAGCTGATTTTTGTTTGCCAGAGAAAAATTCCGTGGATTGTTTTTGGGGGCATATTGCTGGGAGTGGCCGGCTGGCTCCTTAAAATGCTCGATACGCATGATGGTTCCCAGGCCCAAGGTGTCACCACTACCAAGTCGGCCTGCGGTTTTAGTATCAAGTTCATCCTGCAATTTGCCATCCAGAAGAGGGGCAGTTGAGTTTTGTTTGCCAGAGAAACGGGCCGAGGTTTCTGTTTGGGGGCATATGGCTGAGAGTGGCCGGCTGGCCCCTGAAAATCCACGATACACAGCATGGTTCCCAGATCCAAGGTGGCACCAGTGCCAAGTTGGGCTGGTTTGATAGTCCCAAGTGTCTCCTGCAATCTGCCATCCAGAAGCGGGGCAGCTTACTTTTGTTTGCCAGAGAAATAGGCCTAGGTTTTTGTTTGGGGGCCTGTGGCTAGGAGTGGCCTGCTGGCTCCTAAGAATCCACGATACGCAGGATGTTTACCAGACCCATGGTGGCACCAGTGCCACGTCGGGCTGGTTTGATGGTGCCAAGTGGTTCCTGCAATCTGCCATCCTGAAGCGGGGTAGCTTACCTTTGTGTGCCAGGGAAACGGGCCGAGGTTTATGACTGGGGGCCTAGGGCTAGGAGTGACCGGCTGGCTCCTGAAAAGCTACGATAGGCAGGATGGTGACCAGACCCATGGTGGCACCAGTGCCAAGTTGGGCTGGTTTGATAGTACCAAGTGGCTCCTGCAATCTGCCATCAAAAAGTTGGCAGGCCAGTTTTGTTTTCCAGGGAAAAGCGCCGTTGTTTGTGTTTGGGGGACTGTGGGTGGGAGTGGCCGGCTGGCTCCTTAGAACACACGATACGCAGGATGGTTCCCAGACCCAAGGTGGCACTAGTGCCAAGTCGGGCTGGTTTGATAGCACCAAGTGGCTCCTGCAATCTGCCATCCACAAGCGGGGAAGCTTAGTTTTGTTTGCCAGGGAAACGGACCGAGGTTTTTTTCTGGGGGCCTATGGCTGGGAGTGACCGGCTGGCTCCTTAGAATCCACGATACGCAGCATGGTTCCCAGACCAGAGGTGGCACCAGTGCCAAGTCGGGCTGGTTTGATGGTGCAAAGTGGCTCCTGCAATCTGCCATCCAGAAGTGCTGTAGCTTACTTGTGTGTGCCAGGGAAACAGGCCGAGGTTTGTGTCTGGGGGCCTATGGCTGGGAGTGACCGGCTGGCTCCTGAAAAGCTACGATAGGCAGGATGGTGACCAGACCCATGGTGGCACCAGTGCCAAGTTGGGCTGGTTTGATAGTACCAAGTGGCTCCTGCAATCTGCCATCAAAATGTTGGCAGGCGAGTTTTGTTTTCCAGCGAAAAGCGCCGTTGTGTGTGTTTTGGGGCCTGTGGCTGGGAGTGGCCAGCTGGCTCCTTAGAATCCACGATACGCAGGATGGTTCCCAGACCCAAGGTGGCACCAGTGCCAAGTCGGGCTGGTTTGTTAGTACCAAGTGGTTCCTGCAGTCTGCCATCCAGAAGAGGGTCAGTTGAGTTTTGTTTTCCAGAGAAAAGGTCCGTGGTTTGTGTTTGGGGCCTGTGGCTGGCACTGGACGGCTGGCTCCTGAAAATCCATGATACGCAGCATGGTTCCCAGACCCAAGGTGGCACCAGTGCCAAGTAGGGCTGGTTTCATAGTACCCAGTGGCTCCTGCAATCTGCCATCCAGAAGAGGGTCAGTTGAGTTTTGTTTTCCAGAGAAAAGGTCCGTGGTTTGTGTTTGGGGCCTATGGCTGAGAGTGACCGGCTGGCCCCTGAAAATCCACGATAGGAAGGATGGTTCCCAGATCCAAGGTGGCACCAGTGCCATGTTGTGCTGGTGTGATAGTCCCAAGTGGCTCCTGCAATCTGCCATCCAGAAGTGGGGCAGCTGAATTTTGTTTGCCAGAGAAAAAGGCTGTGGTTTTTGTTTGGGGCCTATGGCTGGGAGTGGCCGGCTGGCCCCTGACAATCCATGATACGCAGCATGGTTCCCAGACCCAAGGTGGCACCAGTGCCAAGTCGGGCTGGTTTCACAGTGTCAAGTGCCTCCTGCAATCTCCCATCCAGAAGCGGGGCAGCTGAGTTTTGTTTGCCTGTGAAACGGGCCGTTGTTTTTAATTGGGGTCTGTGGCCGAGAGTGTTCGGCTGGCTCCTGACAATCCACAATACGCAGGATGGTTCCCAGACCCAAGGTGGCACCAGTGCCAAGTCGTGCTGGTTTGATAGTACCAAGTGGCTCCTGCAATCTGCCATCCAGAAGCGGTGTAGCTGAGTTTTGTTTGCCAGAGGAAAGGGCCGTGGGTTGTGTTTGGGGGCATATGGCTGGGAGTGGCCGGCTGTCTCATTAAAAAGATCGATACGTACGATGGTTCCCAGACCCAAGGTGGCACCAGTGCCAAGTCGGACTGTTTTTATAGTACCAAGTGCGTCCTGCAATTTGCCATCCAGAAGAGGGGCAGTTGAGTTGTGTTTGCCAGAGAAAAGCGCCGTTGTTTGTGTTTGGGGGCTTGTGGCTGGGAGTGGCCGACTGGAGCCTTAGAATCTGCGATACGCAGCATGGTTCCCAGACCCAAGGTGGCACCAGTTCCAAGTTGGGCTGGTTTGATAGTACCAAGTGGCTCCTGCAATCTGCCATCCAGAAGCGGGGCAGCTTACTTTTGTTTGCCAGGGAAACGGACCCAGGTTTGTGTTTGGCGGCCTATGGCTGGGAGTGACCGGCTGGCTCCTGGAAAGCTACAATAGGCAGGATGGTGACCAGACCCATGGTGGCACCAGTGCCAAGTTGGGCTGGTTTGATAGTACCAACTTGCTCCTGCAATCTGCCATCAAAATGTTGGCAGGCGAGTTTTGTTTTCCAGGGAAAAGCGCCGTTGTTTGTGTTTGGGGGCCTGTGGCTGGGAGTGGCCGGCTGGCTGATTAGAATCCACGATACGCAGGATGGTTCCCAGACCCAAGGTGGCACCAGTGCCAAGTCGGGCTGGTTTGATAGTACCAAGTGGTTCCTGCAATCTGCCATCCAGAAGCAGGGCAGCTTACTTTTGTTTGCCAGGGAAACGGGCCGTGGGTTTTGTTTGGGGGCATATAGCTGAGAGTGGCCGGCTGGCCCCTGAAAATCCACGCTAGGCAGCATGGTTCCCAGATGCAAGGTGGCACCAGTGCCAAGTCAGGCTGGTTTGATGGTGCAAAGTGGCTCCTGCAATCTGCCATCCAGAAGCGGGGCAGCTGATTTTTGTTTGCCAGAGAAAAATTCCGTGGATTGTTTTTGGGGGCATATTGCTGGGAGTGGCCGGCTGGCTCCTTAAAATGCTCGATACGCATGATGGTTCCCAGGCCCAAGGTGTCACCACTACCAAGTCGGCCTGCGGTTTTAGTATCAAGTTCATCCTGCAATTTGCCATCCAGAAGAGGGGCAGTTGAGTTTTGTTTGCCAGAGAAACGGGCCGAGGTTTCTGTTTGGGGGCATATGGCTGAGAGTGGCCGGCTGGCCCCTGAAAATCCACGATACACAGCATGGTTCCCAGATCCAAGGTGGCACCAGTGCCAAGTTGGGCTGGTTTGATAGTCCCAAGTGTCTCCTGCAATCTGCCATCCAGAAGCGGGGCAGCTTACTTTTGTTTGCCAGAGAAATAGGCCTAGGTTTTTGTTTGGGGGCCTGTGGCTAGGAGTGGCCTGCTGGCTCCTAAGAATCCACGATACGCAGGATGTTTACCAGACCCATGGTGGCACCAGTGCCAAGTTGGGCTGGTTTGATAGTACCAAGTGGCTCCTGCAAACTCCATCAAAAAGTTGGCAGGCGTGTTCTGTTTTCCAGGGAACAGCGCCGTTGATTTTGTTTCGGGGCCTGTGGCTGGGAGTGGCCGGCTGGCTCTTTAGAATCCACGATACGCAGGATGGTTCCCAGACCCAAGGTGGCACCAGTGCCAAGTCGGGCTGGTTTGATTACACCAAATGGCTCCTGCAATCTGCCATCCATAAGTGAGGCAGCTAAGTTTTGTTTGCCAGAAAAAAGGGCCGTGGTTTTTGTTGGGGGCCTGTGGCTGGGAGTAGCCGGCTGGCTCCTTAAAATCCACGATAGGCAGGATGGTTCCCAGACCCAAGGTGGTACCAGTGCCAAGTCAGGCTGGTTTGATAGTACCAAGTGGCTCCTGCAATCTGCCATCCAGAAGCGGGGCAACTTACTTTTGTTTGCCAGGGAAACGGGCCGAGATTTGTGTCTCGGGGCCTATGTCAGGGAGTGACCGGCTGGCTCCTGAAAAGCTACGATAGGCAGGATGGTGACCAGACCCATGGTGGCACCAGTGCCAAGTTGGGCTGGTTTGATAGTACCAAGTGGCTCCTGCAATCTGCCATCAAAAAGTTGGCAGGCGAGTTTTTTTTCCAGGGAAAAGCGCCGTTGTTTTTGTCTGCGGGCCTGTGGCTGGGAGTGGCCAGCTGGCTCCTTAGAATCCACGATACGCAGGATGGTTCCCAGACCCAAGGTGGCACCAGTGCCAAGTCGGGCTGGTTTGTTAGTACCAAGTGGTTCCTGCAATCTGCCATCCAGAAGCGGGGCAGCTGAATTTTGTTTGCCAGAGAAAAAGGCTGTTGTTTGTGTTTCGGGGCCTGTGGCTGGCAGTGGACGGCTGGCTCCTGAAAATCCATGATACGCAGCATGGTTCCCAGACCCAAGGTGGCACCAGTGCCAAGTAGGGCTGGTTTCATACTACCCAGTGCCTCCTGCAATCTGCCATCCAGAAGAGGGGCAGTTGAGTTTTGTTTTCCAGAGAAAAGGGCCGTGGTTTGTGTTTGGGGCCTATGGTTGAGAGTGACCGGCTGGCCTCTGAAAATCCACGATAGGAAGGATGGTTCCCAGATCCAAGGTGGCACCAGTGCCATGTTGTGCTGGTGTGATAGTCCCAAGTGGCTCCTGCAATCTGCCATCCAGAAGTGGGGCAGCTGAATTTTGTTTGCCAGAGAAAAAGGCTGTGGTTTTTGTTTGGGGGCCTATGGCTGGGAGTGGCCGGCTGGCTCCTGAAAATCCATGATACGCAGCATTGTTCCCAGACCCAAGGTGGCACCAGTGCCAAGTCGGGCTGGTTTCACAGTGTCAAGTGCCTCCTGCAATCTCCCATCCAGAAGCGGGGCAGCTGAGTTTTGTTTGCCTGTGAAACGGGCCGTTGTTTTTGATTGGGGTCTGTGGCCGAGAGTGTTCAGCTGGCTCCTGACAATCCACAATACGCAGGATGGTTCCCAGACCCAAGGTGGCACCAGTGCCAAGTCGTGCTGGTTTGATAGTACCAAGTGCGTCCTGCAATTTGCCATCCAGAAGAGGGGCAGTTGAGTTTTGTTTGGCAGAGAAAAGCGCCGTTGTTTGTGTTTGGGGGCTTCTGGCTGGGAGTGGCCGACTGGCG
The DNA here is from genome assembly GCF_035770615.1 of Melospiza melodia melodia. NCBI lineage: Eukaryota > Metazoa > Chordata > Aves > Passeriformes > Passerellidae > Melospiza > Melospiza melodia. Next base: position 61,877,204 of record NC_086194.1, read on the forward strand.
CCTTAGAATCTGTGATACGCAGGATGGTTCCCAGACCTGAGGTGGCACCAGTGCCAAGTCGGGCTAGTTTGATGGTGCAAAGTGGCTCCTGCAATCTGCCATCCAGAAGTGGGGCAGCTGAATTTTGTTTGCCAGAGAAAAAGGCTGTGGTTTTTGTTTGGGGGCCTATGGCTGGGAGTGGCCGGCTGGCCCCTGACAATCCATGATACGCAGCATGGTTCCCAGACCCAAGGTGGCACCAGTGCCAAGTCGGGCTGGTTTCACAGTGTCAAGTGCCTCCTGCAATCTCCCATCCAGAAGCGGGGCAGCTGAGTTTTGTTTGCCTGTGAAACGGGCCGTTGTTTTTAATTGGGGTCTGTGGCCGAGAGTGTTCGGCTGGCTCCTGACAATCCACAATACGCAGGATGGTTCCCAGACCCAAGGTGGCACCAGTGCCAAGTCGTGCTGGTTTGATAGTACCAAGTGGCTCCTGCAATCTGCCATCCAGAAGCGGTGTAGCTGAGTTTTGTTTGCCAGAGGAAAGGGCCGTGGGTTGTGTTTGGGGGCATATGGCTGGGAGTGGCCGGCTGTCTCATTAAAAAGATCGATACGTACGATGGTTCCCAGACCCAAGGTGGCACCAGTGCCAAGTCGGACTGTTTTTATAGTACCAAGTGCGTCCTGCAATTTGCCATCCAGAAGAGGGGCAGTTGAGTTGTGTTTGCCAGAGAAAAGCGCCGTTGTTTGTGTTTGGGGGCTTGTGGCTGGGAGTGGCCGACTGGAGCCTTAGAATCTGCGATACGCAGCATGGTTCCCAGACCCAAGGTGGCACCAGTTCCAAGTTGGGCTGGTTTGATAGTACCAAGTGGCTCCTGCAATCTGCCATCCAGAAGCGGGGCAGCTTACTTTTGTTTGCCAGGGAAACGGACCCAGGTTTGTGTTTGGCGGCCTATGGCTGGGAGTGACCGGCTGGCTCCTGGAAAGCTACAATAGGCAGGATGGTGACCAGACCCATGGTGGCACCAGTGCCAAGTTGGGCTGGTTTGATAGTACCAACTTGCTCCTGCAATCTGCCATCAAAATGTTGGCAGGCGAGTTTTGTTTTCCAGGGAAAAGCGCCGTTGTTTGTGTTTGGGGGCCTGTGGCTGGGAGTGGCCGGCTGGCTGATTAGAATCCACGATACGCAGGATGGTTCCCAGACCCAAGGTGGCACCAGTGCCAAGTCGGGCTGGTTTGATAGTACCAAGTGGTTCCTGCAATCTGCCATCCAGAAGCAGGGCAGCTTACTTTTGTTTGCCAGGGAAACGGGCCGTGGGTTTTGTTTGGGGGCATATAGCTGAGAGTGGCCGGCTGGCCCCTGAAAATCCACGCTAGGCAGCATGGTTCCCAGATGCAAGGTGGCACCAGTGCCAAGTCAGGCTGGTTTGATGGTGCAAAGTGGCTCCTGCAATCTGCCATCCAGAAGCGGGGCAGCTGATTTTTGTTTGCCAGAGAAAAATTCCGTGGATTGTTTTTGGGGGCATATTGCTGGGAGTGGCCGGCTGGCTCCTTAAAATGCTCGATACGCATGATGGTTCCCAGGCCCAAGGTGTCACCACTACCAAGTCGGCCTGCGGTTTTAGTATCAAGTTCATCCTGCAATTTGCCATCCAGAAGAGGGGCAGTTGAGTTTTGTTTGCCAGAGAAACGGGCCGAGGTTTCTGTTTGGGGGCATATGGCTGAGAGTGGCCGGCTGGCCCCTGAAAATCCACGATACACAGCATGGTTCCCAGATCCAAGGTGGCACCAGTGCCAAGTTGGGCTGGTTTGATAGTCCCAAGTGTCTCCTGCAATCTGCCATCCAGAAGCGGGGCAGCTTACTTTTGTTTGCCAGAGAAATAGGCCTAGGTTTTTGTTTGGGGGCCTGTGGCTAGGAGTGGCCTGCTGGCTCCTAAGAATCCACGATACGCAGGATGTTTACCAGACCCATGGTGGCACCAGTGCCAAGTTGGGCTGGTTTGATAGTACCAAGTGGCTCCTGCAAACTCCATCAAAAAGTTGGCAGGCGTGTTCTGTTTTCCAGGGAACAGCGCCGTTGATTTTGTTTCGGGGCCTGTGGCTGGGAGTGGCCGGCTGGCTCTTTAGAATCCACGATACGCAGGATGGTTCCCAGACCCAAGGTGGCACCAGTGCCAAGTCGGGCTGGTTTGATTACACCAAATGGCTCCTGCAATCTGCCATCCATAAGTGAGGCAGCTAAGTTTTGTTTGCCAGAAAAAAGGGCCGTGGTTTTTGTTGGGGGCCTGTGGCTGGGAGTAGCCGGCTGGCTCCTTAAAATCCACGATAGGCAGGATGGTTCCCAGACCCAAGGTGGTACCAGTGCCAAGTCAGGCTGGTTTGATAGTACCAAGTGGCTCCTGCAATCTGCCATCCAGAAGCGGGGCAACTTACTTTTGTTTGCCAGGGAAACGGGCCGAGATTTGTGTCTCGGGGCCTATGTCAGGGAGTGACCGGCTGGCTCCTGAAAAGCTACGATAGGCAGGATGGTGACCAGACCCATGGTGGCACCAGTGCCAAGTTGGGCTGGTTTGATAGTACCAAGTGGCTCCTGCAATCTGCCATCAAAAAGTTGGCAGGCGAGTTTTTTTTCCAGGGAAAAGCGCCGTTGTTTTTGTCTGCGGGCCTGTGGCTGGGAGTGGCCAGCTGGCTCCTTAGAATCCACGATACGCAGGATGGTTCCCAGACCCAAGGTGGCACCAGTGCCAAGTCGGGCTGGTTTGTTAGTACCAAGTGGTTCCTGCAATCTGCCATCCAGAAGCGGGGCAGCTGAATTTTGTTTGCCAGAGAAAAAGGCTGTTGTTTGTGTTTCGGGGCCTGTGGCTGGCAGTGGACGGCTGGCTCCTGAAAATCCATGATACGCAGCATGGTTCCCAGACCCAAGGTGGCACCAGTGCCAAGTAGGGCTGGTTTCATACTACCCAGTGCCTCCTGCAATCTGCCATCCAGAAGAGGGGCAGTTGAGTTTTGTTTTCCAGAGAAAAGGGCCGTGGTTTGTGTTTGGGGCCTATGGTTGAGAGTGACCGGCTGGCCTCTGAAAATCCACGATAGGAAGGATGGTTCCCAGATCCAAGGTGGCACCAGTGCCATGTTGTGCTGGTGTGATAGTCCCAAGTGGCTCCTGCAATCTGCCATCCAGAAGTGGGGCAGCTGAATTTTGTTTGCCAGAGAAAAAGGCTGTGGTTTTTGTTTGGGGGCCTATGGCTGGGAGTGGCCGGCTGGCTCCTGAAAATCCATGATACGCAGCATTGTTCCCAGACCCAAGGTGGCACCAGTGCCAAGTCGGGCTGGTTTCACAGTGTCAAGTGCCTCCTGCAATCTCCCATCCAGAAGCGGGGCAGCTGAGTTTTGTTTGCCTGTGAAACGGGCCGTTGTTTTTGATTGGGGTCTGTGGCCGAGAGTGTTCAGCTGGCTCCTGACAATCCACAATACGCAGGATGGTTCCCAGACCCAAGGTGGCACCAGTGCCAAGTCGTGCTGGTTTGATAGTACCAAGTGCGTCCTGCAATTTGCCATCCAGAAGAGGGGCAGTTGAGTTTTGTTTGGCAGAGAAAAGCGCCGTTGTTTGTGTTTGGGGGCTTCTGGCTGGGAGTGGCCGACTGGCGCCTTAGAATCTGTGATACGCAGGATGGTTCCCAGACCTGAGGTGGCACCAGTGCCAAGTCGGGCTAGTTTGATGGTGCAAAGTGGCTCCTGCAATCTGCCATCCAGAAGTGGGGCAGCTGAATTTTGTTTGCCAGAGAAAAAGGCTGTGGTTTTTGTTTGGGGGCCTATGGCTGGGAGTGGCCGGCTGGCCCCTGACAATCCATGATACGCAGCATGGTTCCCAGACCCAAGGTGGCACCAGTGCCAAGTCGGGCTGGTTTCACAGTGTCAAGTGCCTCCTGCAATCTCCCATCCAGAAGCGGGGCAGCTGAGTTTTGTTTGCCTGTGAAACGGGCCGTTGTTTTTAATTGGGGTCTGTGGCCGAGAGTGTTCGGCTGGCTCCTGACAATCCACAATACGCAGGATGGTTCCCAGACCCAAGGTGGCACCAGTGCCAAGTCGTGCTGGTTTGATAGTACCAAGTGGCTCCTGCAATCTGCCATCCAGAAGCGGTGTAGCTGAGTTTTGTTTGCCAGAGGAAAGGGCCGTGGGTTGTGTTTGGGGGCATATGGCTGGGAGTGGCCGGCTGTCTCATTAAAAAGATCGATACGTACGATGGTTCCCAGACCCAAGGTGGCACCAGTGCCAAGTCGGACTGTTTTTATAGTACCAAGTGCGTCCTGCAATTTGCCATCCAGAAGAGGGGCAGTTGAGTTGTGTTTGCCAGAGAAAAGCGCCGTTGTTTGTGTTTGGGGGCTTGTGGCTGGGAGTGGCCGACTGGAGCCTTAGAATCTGCGATACGCAGCATGGTTCCCAGACCCAAGGTGGCACCAGTTCCAAGTTGGGCTGGTTTGATAGTACCAAGTGGCTCCTGCAATCTGCCATCCAGAAGCGGGGCAGCTTACTTTTGTTTGCCAGGGAAACGGACCCAGGTTTGTGTTTGGCGGCCTATGGCTGGGAGTGACCGGCTGGCTCCTGGAAAGCTACAATAGGCAGGATGGTGACCAGACCCATGGTGGCACCAGTGCCAAGTTGGGCTGGTTTGATAGTACCAACTTGCTCCTGCAATCTGCCATCAAAATGTTGGCAGGCGAGTTTTGTTTTCCAGGGAAAAGCGCCGTTGTTTGTGTTTGGGGGCCTGTGGCTGGGAGTGGCCGGCTGGCTGATTAGAATCCACGATATGCAGGATGGTTCCCAGACCCAAGGTGGCACCAGTGCCAAGTCGGGCTGGTTTGATAGTACCAAGTGGTTCCTGCAATCTGCCATCCAGAAGCAGGGCAGCTTACTTTTGTTTGCCAGGGAAACGGGCCGTGGGTTTTGTTTGGGGGCATATAGCTGAGAGTGGCCGGCTGGCCCCTGAAAATCCACGCTAGGCAGCATGGTTCCCAGATGCAAGGTGGCACCAGTGCCAAGTCAGGCTGGTTTGATGGTGCAAAGTGGCTCCTGCAATCTGCCATCCAGAAGCGGGGCAGCTGATTTTTGTTTGCCAGAGAAAAATTCCGTGGATTGTTTTTGGGGGCATATTGCTGGGAGTGGCCGGCTGGCTCCTTAAAATGCTCGATACGCATGATGGTTCCCAGGCCCAAGGTGTCACCACTACCAAGTCGGCCTGCGGTTTTAGTATCAAGTTCATCCTGCAATTTGCCATCCAGAAGAGGGGCAGTTGAGTTTTGTTTGCCAGAGAAACGGGCCGAGGTTTCTGTTTGGGGGCATATGGCTGAGAGTGGCCGGCTGGCCCCTGAAAATCCACGATACACAGCATGGTTCCCAGATCCAAGGTGGCACCAGTGCCAAGTTGGGCTGGTTTGATAGTCCCAAGTGTCTCCTGCAATCTGCCATCCAGAAGCGGGGCAGCTTACTTTTGTTTGCCAGAGAAATAGGCCTAGGTTTTTGTTTGGGGGCCTGTGGCTAGGAGTGGCCTGCTGGCTCCTAAGAATCCACGATACGCAGGATGTTTACCAGACCCATGGTGGCACCAGTGCCAAGTTGGGCTGGTTTGATAGTACCAAGTGGCTCCTGCAATCTGCCATCAAAAAGTTGGCAGGCGAGTTTTTTTTCCAGGGAAAAGCGCCGTTGTTTTTGTCTGCGGGCCTGTGGCTGGGAGTGGCCAGCTGGCTCCTTAGAATCCACGATACGCAGGATGGTTCCCAGACCCAAGGTGGCACCAGTGCCAAGTCGGGCTGGTTTGTTAGTACCAAGTGGTTCCTGCAATCTGCCATCCAGAAGCGGGGCAGCTGAATTTTGTTTGCCAGAGAAAAAGGCTGTTGTTTGTGTTTCGGGGCCTGTGGCTGGCAGTGGACGGCTGGCTCCTGAAAATCCATGATACGCAGCATGGTTCCCAGACCCAAGGTGGCACCAGTGCCAAGTAGGGCTGGTTTCATACTACCCAGTGCCTCCTGCAATCTGCCATCCAGAAGAGGGGCAGTTGAGTTTTGTTTTCCAGAGAAAAGGGCCGTGGTTTGTGTTTGGGGCCTATGGTTGAGAGTGACCGGCTGGCCTCTGAAAATCCACGATAGGAAGGATGGTTCCCAGATCCAAGGTGGCACCAGTGCCATGTTGTGCTGGTGTGATAGTCCCAAGTGGCTCCTGCAATCTGCCATCCAGAAGTGGGGCAGCTGAATTTTGTTTGCCAGAGAAAAAGGCTGTGGTTTTTGTTTGGGGGCCTATGGCTGGGAGTGGCCGGCTGGCTCCTGAAAATCCATGATACGCAGCATTGTTCCCAGACCCAAGGTGGCACCAGTGCCAAGTCGGGCTGGTTTCACAGTGTCAAGTGCCTCCTGCAATCTCCCATCCAGAAGCGGGGCAGCTGAGTTTTTTTTGCCAGGGAAACGGACCTTTGTTTTTGATTGGGGTCTGTGGCCGAGAGTGGTTGGCTGTCTCCTGACAATCCACAATACGCAGGATGGTTCCCAGACCCAAGGTGGCACCAGTGCCAAGTCGGGCTGGTTTGATAGTACCAAGTGTCTCCTGCAATCTGCCATCCAGAAGCGGGGCTGCTGAGTTTTGTTTGCCAGAGAAAAGGGCCGTGGGTTGTGTTTGGGGGCATATGGCTGGGAGTGGCCACCTGGCTCCTTAAAATGCACGATACGCCGCATGGTAACCAGACGCAAGGTGGCACCAGTGCCAAGTCAGGCTGTTTTTGTAGTACCCAGTGGCTCCTGCAATTTGCCATCCAGAAGCGGGGCAGTTGAATTTTGTTTGCTAGAGAAAAGGGCTGTGGTTTGTGTTTGGGGGCCTATGGCTGAGAGTGGCCGGCTGGCCCCTGAAAATCAACGATAGGCAGGATGGTTCCCAGATCCAAGGTGGCACCAGTGCCAAGTAAGGCTGGTTGTATGGTTCAAAGTAACTCCTGCAATCTGCCATCCAGAAGCGGGACAGCTGAGTTTTTTTTGCCAGAGAAAAGGTCCATGGTTTCTTTTTGGGGCATACGGCTGGGAATTGCCGGCTGGCTCCTTAAAATGCTCGATACGCAGGATGGTTCCCAGAGCCAAGGTGGCACCACTGCCAAGTCGGGCTCTTTTTGTAGTACCAAGTGCGTCCTGCAATTTGCCATCCAGAAGAGGGGCAGTTGAGTTTTGTTTGCCAGAGAAAAGGGCCGTTGTTTGTGTTTGGGGGCCTGTGGCTGGGAGTGTTCGGCTGGTTCCTGAATATGTACGATACGCAGGATTGTTCCCAGATCCAAGGTGGCAGCAGTGCCATGTTGTGCTGGTGTGATAGTCCCAAGTGGCTCCTGCAATCTGCCATCCAGAAGTGGGGCAGCTGATTTTTGTTTGCCAGAGAAAAGGTCCGTGGTTTGTTTTTGGGGGCATATGGCTGAGAGTGGCCGGCTGGCCCCTGAATATCCACGATACAGAGCATGGTTCCCAGATCCAAGGTGGCACCAGTGCCAAGTTGGGCTGGTTTGATAGTACCAAGTGTCTCCTGCAATCTGCCATCCAGAAGCAGGGCAGCTTACTTTTGTTTGCCAGAGAAATAGGCCTAGGTTTTTGTTTGGGGGCCTGTGGCTAGGAGTGGCCGGCTGGCTCCTTAGAATCCACGATACGCAGGATGGTTCCCAGACCCAAGGTGGCACCAGTGCCAAGTCGGGCTGGTTTGATAGTACCAAGTGGCTCCTGCAAACTCCATCAAAAAGTTGGCAGGCGTGTTTTGTTTTCCAGGGAACAGCGCCGTTGATTTTGTTTGGGGGCCTGTGGCTGGGAGTGGCCGGCTGGCTCCTTAAAATCCACGATAGGCAGGATGGTTCCCAGACCCAAGGTGGCACCAGTGCCAAGTCGGGCTGGTTTGATAGTACCAAGTGGCTCCTGCAATCTGCCATCCAGAAGCGGGGCAGCTGAGTTTTGTTTGCCAGAGAAAAAGGCTGTGGTTTGTGTTTGGGGGCCTGTGGCTGGCAGTGGCCGGCTGGCTCCTGAAAATCCACGATACGCAGCATGGTTCCCAGACCCAAGGTGGCACCAGTGCCAAGTGGGGCTCGTTTGACAGTGTCAAGTGCCTCCTGCAATCTCCCATCCAGAAGCGGGGCAGCTGAGTTTTTTTTGCCAGGGAAACGGACCTTTGTTTTTGATTGGGCTCTGTGGCCGAGAGTGGTTGGCTGTCTCCTGACAATCCACAATACGCAGGATGGTTCCCAGACCCAAGGTGGCACCAGTGCCAAGTCGGGCTGGTTTGATAGTACCAAGTGTCTCCTGCAATCTGCCATCCAGAAGCGGGGCAGCTGAGTTTTGTTTGCCAGAGAAAAGGGCCGTGGGTTGTGTTTGGGGGCATATGGCTGGGAGTGGCCACCTGGCTCCTTAAAATGCACGATACGCCGCATGGTAACCAGACGCAAGGTGGCACCAGTGCCAAGTCAGGCTGTTTTTGTAGTACCCAGTGGCTCCTGCAATTTGCCATCCAGAAGCGGGGCAGTTGAATTTTGTTTGCTAGAGAAAAGGGCTGTGGTTTGTGTTTGGGGGCCTATGGCTGAGAGTGGCCGGCTGGCCCCTGAAAATCAACGATAGGCAGGATGGTTCCCAGATCCAAGGTGGCACCAGTGCCAAGTAAGGTTGGTTGTATGGTTCAAAGTAACTCCTGCAATCTGCCATCCAGAAGCGGGACAGCTGAGTTTTTTTTGCCAGAGAAAAGGTCCATGGTTTCTTTTTGGGGCATACGGCTGGGAATTGCCGGCTGGCTCCTTAAAATGCTCGATACGCAGGATGGTTCCCAGAGCCAAGGTGGCACCACTGCCAAGTCGGGCTCTTTTTGTAGTACCAAGTGCGTCCTGCAATTTGCCATCCAGAAGAGGGGCAGTTGAGTTTTGTTTGCCAGAGAAAAGGGCCGTTGTTTGTGTTTGGGGGCCTGTGGCTGGGAGTGTTCGGCTGGTTCCTGAATATGTACGATACGCAGGATTGTTCCCAGATCCAAGGTGGCAGCAGTGCCATGTTGTGCTGGTGTGATAGTCCCAAGTGGCTCCTGCAATCTGCCATCCAGAAGTGGGGCAGCTGATTTTTGTTTGCCAGAGAAAAGGTCCGTGGTTTGTTTTTGGGGGCATATGGCTGAGAGTGGCCGGCTGGCCCCTGAATATCCACGATACAGAGCATGGTTCCCAGATCCAAGGTGGCACCAGTGCCAAGTTGGGCTGGTTTGATAGTACCAAGTGTCTCCTGCAATCTGCCATCCAGAAGCAGGGCAGCTTACTTTTGTTTGCCAGAGAAATAGGCCTAGGTTTTTGTTTGGGGGCCTGTGGCTAGGAGTGGCCGGCTGGCTCCTTAGAATCCACGATACGCAGGATGGTTCCCAGACCCAAGGTGGCACCAGTGCCAAGTCGGGCTGGTTTGATAGTACCAAGTGGCTCCTGCAAACTCCATCAAAAAGTTGGCAGGCGTGTTTTGTTTTCCAGGGAACAGCGCCGTTGATTTTGTTTGGGGGCCTGTGGCTGGGAGTGGCCGGCTGGCTCCTTAAAATCCACGATAGGCAGGATGGTTCCCAGACCCAAGGTGGCACCAGTGCCAAGTCGGGCTGGTTTGATAGTACCAAGTGGCTCCTGCAATCTGCCATCCAGAAGCGGGGCAGCTGAGTTTTGTTTGCCAGAGAAAAAGGCTGTGGTTTGTGTTTGGGGGCCTGTGGCTGGCAGTGGCCGGCTGGCTCCTGAAAATCCACGATACGCAGCATGGTTCCCAGACCCAAGGTGGCACCAGTGCCAAGTGGGGCTCGTTTGACAGTGTCAAGTGCCTCCTGCAATCTCCCATCCAGAAGCGGGGCAGCTGAGTTTTTTTTGCCAGGGAAACGGACCTTTGTTTTTGATTGGGCTCTGTGGCCGAGAGTGGTTGGCTGTCTCCTGACAATCCACAATACGCAGGATGGTTCCCAGACCCAAGGTGGCACCAGTGCCAAGTCGGGCTGGTTTGATAGTACCAAGTGTCTCCTGCAATCTGCCATCCAGAAGCGGGGCAGCTGAGTTTTGTTTGCCAGAGAAAAGGGCCGTGGGTTGTGTTTGGGGGCATATGGCTGGGAGTGGCCACCTGGCTCCTTAAAATGCACGATACGCCGCATGGTAACCAGACGCAAGGTGGCACCAGTGCCAAGTCAGGCTGTTTTTGTAGTACCCAGTGGCTCCTGCAATTTGCCATCCAGAAGCGGGGCAGTTGAATTTTGTTTGCTAGAGAAAAGGGCTGTGGTTTGTGTTTGGGGGCCTATGGCTGAGAGTGGCCGGCTGGCCCCTGAAAATCAACGATAGGCAGGATGGTTCCCAGATCCAAGGTGGCACCAGTGCCAAGTAAGGCTGGTTGTATGGTTCAAAGTAACTCCTGCAATCTGCCATCCAGAAGCGGGACAGCTGAGTTTTTTTTGCCAGAGAAAAGGTCCATGGTTTCTTTTTGGGGCATACGGCTGGGAATTGCCGGCTGGCTCCTTAAAATGCTCGATACGCAGGATGGTTCCCAGAGCCAAGGTGGCACCACTGCCAAGTCGGGCTCTTTTTGTAGTACCAAGTGCGTCCTGCAATTTGCCATCCAGAAGAGGGGCAGTTGAGTTTTGTTTGCCAGAGAAAAGGGCCGTTGTTTGTGTTTGGGGGCCTGTGGCTGGGAGTGTTCGGCTGGTTCCTGAATATGTACGATACGCAGGATTGTTCCCAGATCCAAGGTGGCAGCAGTGCCATGTTGTGCTGGTGTGATAGTCCCAAGTGGCTCCTGCAATCTGCCATCCAGAAGTGGGGCAGCTGATTTTTGTTTGCCAGAGAAAAGGTCCGTGGTTTGTTTTTGGGGGCATATGGCTGAGAGTGGCCGGCTGGCCCCTGAATATCCACGATACAGAGCATGGTTCCCAGATCCAAGGTGGCACCAGTGCCAAGTTGGGCTGGTTTGATAGTACCAAGTGTCTCCTGCAATCTGCCATCCAGAAGCAGGGCAGCTTACTTTTGTTTGCCAGAGAAATAGGCCTAGGTTTTTGTTTGGGGGCCTGTGGCTAGGAGTGGCCGGCTGGCTCCTTAGAATCCACAATACGCAGGATGGTTCCCAGACCCAAGGTGGCACCAGTGCCAAGTCGGGCTGGTTTGATAGTACCAAGTGGCTCCTGCAAACTCCATCAAAAAGTTGGCAGGCGTGTTTTGTTTTCCAGGGAACAGCGCCGTTGATTTTGTTTGGGGGCCTGTGGCTGGGAGTGGCCGGCTGGCTCCTTAGAATCCACGATACGCAGGATGGTTCCCAGACCCAAGGTGGCACCAGTGCCAAGTCGGGCTGGTTTGATTACACCAAGTGGCTCCTGCAATCTGCCATCCAGAAGTGAGGCAGCTAAGTTTTGTTTGCGAGAAAAAAGGGCCGTGGTTTTTGTTGGGGGCCTGTGGCTGGGAGTAGCCGGCTGGCTCCTTAAAATCCACGATAGGCAGGATGGTTCCCAGACCCAAGGTGGCACCAGTGCCAAGTCGGGCTGGTTTGATAGTACCAAGTGGCTCCTGCAATCTGCCATCCAGAAGCGGGGCAGCTGAGTTTTGTTTTCCAGAGAAAAAGGCTGTGGTTTGTGTTTGGGGGCCTGTGGCTGGCAGTGGCCGGCTGGCTCCTGAAAATCCACGATACGCAGCATGGTTCCCAGACCCAAGGTGGCACCAGTGCCAAGTGGGGCTCGTTTGACAGTGTCAAGTGCCTCCTGCAATCTCCCATCCAGAAGCGGGGCAGCTGAGTTTTTTTTGCCAGGGAAACGGACCTTTGTTTTTGATTGGGCTCTGTGGCCGAGAGTGGTTGGCTGTCTCCTGACAATCCACAATACGCAGGATGGTTCCCAGACCCAAGGTGGCACCAGTGCCAAGTCGGGCTGGTTTGATAGTACCAAGTGTCTCCTGCAATCTGCCATCCAGAAGCGGGGCAGCTGAGTTTTGTTTGCCAGAGAAAAGGGCCGTGGGTTGTGTTTGGGGGCATATGGCTGGGAGTGGCCACCTGGCTCCTTAAAATGCACGATACGCCGCATGGTAACCAGACGCAAGGTGGCACCAGTGCCAAGTCAGGCTGTTTTTGTAGTACCCAGTGGCTCCTGCAATTTGCCATCCAGAAGCGGGGCAGTTGAATTTTGTTTGCTAGAGAAAAGGGCTGTGGTTTGTGTTTGGGGGCCTATGGCTGAGAGTGGCCGGCTGGCCCCTGAAAATCAACGATAGGCAGGATGGTTCCCAGATCCAAGGTGGCACCAGTGCCAAGTAAGGCTGGTTGTATGGTTCAAAGTAACTCCTGCAATCTGCCATCCAGAAGCGGGACAGCTGAGTTTTTTTTGCCAGAGAAAAGGTCCATGGTTTCTTTTTGGGGCATACGGCTGGGAATTGCCGGCTGGCTCCTTAAAATGCTCGATACGCAGGATGGTTCCCAGAGCCAAGGTGGCACCACTGCCAAGTCGGGCTCTTTTTGTAGTACCAAGTGCGTCCTGCAATTTGCCATCCAGAAGAGGGGCAGTTGAGTTTTGTTTGCCAGAGAAAAGGGCCGTTGTTTGTGTTTGGGGGCCTGTGGCTGGGAGTGTTCGGCTGGTTCCTGAATATGTACGATACGCAGGATTGTTCCCAGATCCAAGGTGGCAGCAGTGCCATGTTGTGCTGGTGTGATAGTCCCAAGTGGCTCCTGCAATCTGCCATCCAGAAGTGGGGCAGCTGATTTTTGTTTGCCAGAGAAAAGGTCCGTGGTTTGTTTTTGGGGGCATATGGCTGAGAGTGGCCGGCTGGCCCCTGAAAATCCACGATACACAGGATGGTTCCCAGATCCAAGGTGGCACCTGTGCCAAGTCGGGCTGATTTGATAGTACTAAGTAGCTCCTGCAATCTGCCATGCAGAAGCGGGGCAGCTTACTTTTGTTTGCCAGGGAAACGGGCCGAGGTTTGTGTTTGGGGGCCTATGGCTGAGAGTGACCGGCTGGCTCCTGAAAAGCTACAATAGGCAGGATGGTGACCAGACCCATGGTGGCACCAGTGCCAAGTTGGGCTGGTTTGATAGTACCAAGTGGTTCCTGCAATCTGCCATCCAGAAGAGGGGCAGTTGAGTTTTGTTTGCCAGAGAAAAGGGCCTTGGTTTGTGTTTGGGGGCATATGGCTGGGTGTGGCCAGCTGGCTCCTTAAAATGCACGATATGCAACATGGCTCCCAGACCCAAGGTGGCACAAGTGCCAAGTTGGGCTGGTTTGATAGTACCAAGTGGCTCCTGCAATCTTCCATGATCACGTGGAGAAATACTTTCTGGTTTCAGCCTCATGCTCTTTCTTCTCTCCCTCAACTTCTCTATCACCTCTCATCTGGTTCACATGCGCTGTCTTCAAGGTCCACAGGCTACTTTTCACAGAATCTTCTGGCCTGATGAAGTAAGGATGATGAATAGAACAGAGCTGGGATCTATTTTCCAGTTTGGATAAAATGCATTCTGCACACAAATCCAAGGAGAACGGGCTGCCCCGATGCCCAGAAAATCTTTCACTCCTGCTAGTGTTCTACGTCAACCGCAACTTAGTCTGAAAGAAAAGCTTTTTCTCTGAGAGCATCTGAGAGGTTTGCATGAAGCACTGATATCTGACATATGCAATTTTGAATAGGAGAGGAAAAAGAAAATGGCAAGGAGTTTTTAATTTTAGTGGTTTCAATTTTAATTTCCGTGCACTTTTTCAAAACTTGTCAGCTCAAATGCCCATCAACATCTTTTAGTCATCTGTAAGTCAGTATTCATATAAAATGTGCTTCAAATCCAAAGAATTTCAAATTTGCACTCCAAGCTTCTATGCCTAGATTTATGATTTCCTACACATATTAGATGAAAGGAAGGCCTTTTTTACTGTGGGAGTGCTGGAACACTGGAACAGGTTGCCCAGAGAAGTTGTGGGTGTCCCATCCCTGAAAGTATTCAAGGTCACCTTGGACGGGGCTTGGAGCAGCAACAAAGGAGAAGCTTGATGGTAGAGAAACAAAGTTGGACTATAGAAGAAACTCGGATTGAAGTATAGGATCAAGTTTTCTCTCAGCTCTTGGGGTAAATTCAAAGTTGTACAAAATGACATTTATCTGTGCTATTCACTACTGTAACAGAAAGTTTCATGAAAACTGTACAGAAGATAGTAAATTTTAAAAGAGATAAGAATTACAGCATAAAATCCATGGGATAGGTTACAACATGAGACACTCTCTAAGAGAAAATCTCTGTGTTTCAGCACTTCATCGGGGTAAGATTTCATGAAGTGCCAAAGAAGGCGGCAAAATATCATTCGGGACATTATTTACTGGAATTCAGCCTGGCCATTAGTAGGAACTGCCTTTGAACATATCATGTAGATATACCACACACGCTTTCCCTTCACTGAAAAATTACTGTTTACAACAAATAAGCAATTGACGATCAAAATTGATTGAAAGCATCTTAAACATGTCAAGTATTTCATTGTAGATGATCTGTGATCCAAATGCTTCTTCCACCTTCGAGAGGGACAGAAGAATTCTTCCATATCATGATGGTTTAAAATTGTATCAACCAATGTTTTCTGCTGAAAAGATATCATCTATTTTTTTCTATTTTTGGAAGAAAATATTCCTAGACATACAACAGGTGAGAACTAAGTAATTTTAAAGAAACAAATGAAATGAAAATATTCTGTAAATAGAATGAAATGAAAAGCTGTGTTTTAAATAGGAGCTAAATATTAAACAGAATTTTTGTACCAGGCATTTGAATTACTGCACCAGCTCTTTTGCCCATCAAGAGAGGCATTTAGCATTTCAGTCTTTTCCAAGGTGTTCATGATCTGCTATGCTGATCTCTGTGTGTGCCTAGGTGTGTGTGGAGGGGGGGGCATATGAAGGGGAGTGTGTATGTTTGCTTTACAATTGTTGTGGCAGATTCATGCCTCAGCTCCACATTTTGTTTTAAAAAGGTCACACCGAGTGGATATGAAGTTTACTATCAACAAGAGATCGATTCCCAAATCATCCATTTGACTCTCCCTTATAAATCATGTGCTTTGTTGCATATTTTATCAAATATACTTTCAAGCCAGATGGAGGAAGGAGGATGTGGGAATCCCTCCACCATCTTGCAACTTTTATGTAAGTAGGTTTTCAAGAAAATCATCATTTCTCTTTTAAATATGTCTGGAACAGGCATGATGGTAGTGTCAACCTGTTGGAGTTTTTGTTGCTGGAAGAAGTTGTACAAAAGGATTGGTTTTTACATTGACCAGTTACTGAATCAAGCGCAGGAATACATTGGAAATTTAGCTGGGGGTTCCTTTTCCCAGCAGACTACTTCTAGAACGAGCTTGTACACTGAAGCTGACTCTTTTGCTCTCTTTTTGTTTCTTTCCTATTTTCTTGGCTTCTTTGCCACTATCTAGACAATTTTGGAACTTTGTTCCCAACTAAAATGGTTTCAATAGTCTGATTGTGATCATACATTTTTACAAGGAATTTTTAAAATCTTTCCTCGAGTCCAGAAAGTCAAGGACTTAGATCTTTTTCTTCCCTTATCAATATTGCCATGAAATTGATAAATAAAGACCAACTCTTTATTTTTGTTTTTAACCCACGTAGATAATTCCCATCCATTAATCCATTTTGTGGACCAATAGCTGCCATTCTGATGGAAGCTGTCACTTCTTAACAATAGGCATTCTGTGACTATGTTGACAGCACTTTGGGTGAAGATCCTAACTGGTCTTAGATATACATAGGGAGAAATTTGCTCAGCCAGTGTCAGTCTTAAGCATGCGTATCAGAAGATCTTTCTAGAGCTGGGAATTTTCCCATGAAAGGGATTCAGTTAGGGAAGAGACACTTGTGCCAGAGTTTTACATTCTTCTTGAACACTGCTTAAGGAACTTAGATGCCATGTCCATTTGGATCTCTGTCTGCACAGAACTTTGTCATGCCAGTGCTTTGAAATGCATCTTGAAGAGAATTCACTAGCACAGAATGAAAGAGAGTGGAAGGGGTTGGTGGGGCTAACCAGGCCCAACCCCCCTGCCTAAACCAGGATACCTAGAGCCTCTTGCCCAGGATTCTATCTGGGTGTACTTTTAATGTCTTCAAAGATCCAGGCTCCACAATCTTTCTGGGCAGTCTGTGCCGTGGTTCAGTCACCCTGACAGTAAAGAAACATTTACTGATGTTCAAAGGCAATCTCCTGTATTTCAGTGTGTGCCCACTGCCTCTTGTCTTTTCCCTCAGCATCACTGAAAAGACACTGATTCCCTCCCCTTTGCACTATTGCTTCCATATGTATGTGTGATGCCATGTAGAGGTATGTCAAAAACCTCCCTGAAGCCCAGGCAGATAATATTCCCTTCATCTACCAGTCAAGTTGATTCATCAGAGGAGTTTAAAGTGATGTTCAGCATGAAATTCCCCTGAAAAATCATGCTAACTACATTATTTGGTCATCTGTCATGTGCCTGGCAAGGATTTCCAGGAAGAGCTGCTTCATCAACTTCCTGGGGATAAAAAAGAGGCTGGCTGGTTTGTACTATGGCGAGTCCTCTTAATTGCCTTTTTTGAAGATGGGTGTCATTTGCTAACATCCACTCTTTAGCCTCTCTTGTCGTCTACATCTTAGCAAAACGCTTTTCCACTATGTCTGGCTAGGAAAAACTGTGCCAGCACAGAAAACATCTCCCATCGTGTTCTAGAAGTTGCACGGATGTCTGCCAAGTGTTTGGCAGGAAGAAAAGAAAAGTTGTCCAAAACAGCTTCCAATCGAATGTTCCTGTGATTGGAAAAGTCAGGAGAGTGCAAAGGTACTGTTTTCTATCAGTTGGCAAGGTGCGCACACAATCCCAGTGTTGTACAGCTTGCTTCTTCACCTTCCCGAAGCTGCCGCTCTCGCCGGCTGCCGGAGCCCAAGAAGCGGCTTCTTCGCGCAAAGACGATTGTGCCGCTCACAGGGCTCTCCTTAGCGCGGCTTCTGCCGAAAGACGCCCGGCAGCGGCTCTTACCTCCGGAGAGCATCCTACCTTCGTCTTTAGCTCCTCTTCTCATCTACACCTCGGCAAAAAGCTTCTCCACTATGTCTGGCTAGGAAAAACTGTGCCAGCACAGAAAACATCTCCCATCGTGTTCTAGAAGTTGCACGGATGTCTGCCAAGTGTTTGGCAGGAAGAAAAGAAAAGTTGTCCAAAACAGCTTCCAATCGAATGTTCCTGTGATTGGAAAAGTCAGGAGAGTGCAAAGGTACTGTTTTCTATCAGTTGGCAAGGTGCGCACACAATCCCAGTGTTGTACAGCTTGCTTCTTCACCTTCCCGAAGCTGCCGCTCTCGCCGGCTGCCGGAGCCCAAGAAGCGGCTTCTTCGCGCAAAGACGATTGTGCCGCTCACAGTGCTCTCCTTAGCGCGGCTTCTGCCGAAAGACGCCCGGCAGCGGCTCTTACCTCCGGAGAGCATCCTACCTTCGTCTTTCGCGTCTTTTGTAGTCTACATCTTAGCAAAACGCTTTTCCACTATGTCTGGCTAGGAAAACCCGTGCCAGCACAGAAAACATCTCCCATCGTTTTCTAGAAGTTGCACGGATGTCTGCCAAGTGTTTGGCAGGAAGAAAAGTTGTCCAAAACAGCTTCCAATCGAATGTTCCTGTGATTGGAAAAGTCAGGAGAGTGCAAAGGTACTGTTTTCTATCAGTTGGCAAGGTGCGCACACAATCCCAGTGCTGTACAGCTAGCTTCTTCACCTTCCCGAAGCTGCCACTCTCAGGAGGTAAGAGCCGCTGCCGGGCGTCTTTCGGCAGAAGCTGCGCTAAGGAGAGCACTGTGAGCGGCACAATCGTCTTTGCGCGAAGAAGCCGCTTCTTGGGCTCCGGCAGCCGGCGAGAGCGGCAGCTTCGGGAAGGTGAAGAAGCAAGCTGTACAACACTGGGATTGTGTGCGCACCTTGCCAATTGATAGAAAACAGTACCTTTGCACTCTCCTGACTTTTCCAATCACAGGAACATTCGATTGGAAGCTGTTTTGGACAACTTTTCTTTTCTTCCTGCCAAACACTTGGCAGACATCCGTGCAACTTCTAGAACACGATGGGAGATGTTTTCTGTGCTGGCACAGTTTTTCCTAGCCAGACATAGTGGAAAAGCGTTTTGCTAAGATGTAGACTACAAAAGACGAGAAAGACGAAGGTAGGATGCTCTCCGGAGGTAAGAGCCGCTGCCGGGCGTCTTTCGGCAGAAGCCGCGCTAAGGAGAGCACTGTGAGCGGCACAATCGTCTTTGCGCGAAGAAGCCGCTTCTTGGGCTCCGGCAGCCGGCGAGAGCGGCAGCTTCGGGAAGGTGAAGAAGCAAGCTGTACAACACTGGGATTGTGTGCGCACCTTGCCAACTGATAGAAAACAGTACCTTTGCACTCTCCTGACTTTTCCAATCACAGGAACATTCGATTGGAAGCTGTTTTGGACAACTTTTCTTTTCTTCCTGCCAAACACTTGGCAGACATCCGTGCAACTTCTAGAACACGATGGGAGATGTTTTCTGTGCTGGCACAGTTTTTCCTAGCCAGACATAGTGGAAAAGCGTTTTGCTAAGATGTAGACTACAAAAGACGAGAAAGACGAAGGTAGGATGCTCTCCGGAGGTAAGAGCCGCTGCCGGGCGTCTTTCGGCAGAAGCCGCGCTAAGGAGAGCACTGTGAGCGGCACAATCGTCTTTGCGCGAAGAAGCCGCTTCTTGGGCTCCGGCAGCCGGCGAGAGCGGCAGCTTCGGGAAGGTGAAGAAGCAAGCTGTACAACACTGGGATTGTGTGCGCACCTTGCCAACTGATAGAAAACAGTACCTTTGCACTCTCCTGACTTTTCCAATCACAGGAACATTCGATTGGAAGCTGTTTTGGACAACTTTTCTTTTCTTCCTGCCAAACACTTGGCAGACATCCGTGCAACTTCTAGAACACGATGGGAGATGTTTTCTGTGCTGGCACAGTTTTTCCTAGCCAGACATAGTGGAAAAGCGTTTTGCTAAGATGTAGACTACAAAAGACGCGAAAGACGAAGGTAGGATGCTCTCCGGAGGTAAGAGCCGCTGCCGGGCGTCTTTCGGCAGAAGCCGCGCTAAGGAGAGCACTGTGAGCGGCACAATCGTCTTTGCGCGAAGAAGCCGCTTCTTGGGCTCCGGCAGCCGGCGAGAGCGGCAGCTTCGGGAAGGTGAAGAAGCAAGCTGTACAACACTGGGATTGTGTGCGCACCTTGCCAACTGATAGAAAACAGTACCTTTGCACTCTCCTGACTTTTCCAATCACAGGAACATTCGATTGGAAGCTGTTTTGGACAACTTTTCTTTTCTTCCTGCCAAACACTTGGCAGACATCCGTGCAACTTCTAGAACACGATGGGAGATGTTTTCTGTGCTGGCACAGTTTTTCCTAGCCAGACATAGTGGAAAAGCGTTTTGCTAAGATGTAGACTACAAAAGACGAGAAAGACGAAGGTAGGATGCTCTCCGGAGGTAAGAGCCGCTGCCGGGCGTCTTTCGGCAGAAGCCGCGCTAAGGAGAGCCCTGTGAGCGGCACAATCGTCTTTGCGCGAAGAAGCCGCTTCTTGGGCTCCGGCAGCCGGCGAGAGCGGCAGCTTCGGGAAGGTGAAGAAGCAAGCTGTACAACACTGGGATTGTGTGCGCACCTTGCCAACTGATAGAAAACAGTACCTTTGCACTCTCCTGACTTTTCCAATCACAGGAACATTCGATTGGAAGCTGTTTTGGACAACTTTTCTTTTCTTCCTGCCAAACACTTGGCAGACATCCGTGCAACTTCTAGAACACGATGGGAGATGTTTTCTGTGCTGGCACAGTTTTTCCTAGCCAGACATAGTGGAAAAGCGTTTTGCTAAGATGTAGACTACAAAAGACGAGAAAGACGAAGGTAGGATGCTCTCCGGAGGTAAGAGCCGCTGCCGGGCGTCTTTCGGCAGAAGCCGCGCTAAGGAGAGCCCTGTGAGCGGCACAATCGTCTTTGCGCGAAGAAGCCGCTTCTTGGGCTCCGGCAGCCGGCGAGAGCGGCAGCTTCGGGAAGGTGAAGAAGCAAGCTGTACAACACTGGGATTGTGTGCGCACCTTGCCAACTGATAGAAAACAGTATCTTTGCACTCTCCTGACTTTTCCAATCACAGGAACATTCGATTGGAAGCTGTTTTGGACAACTTTTCTTTTCTTCCTGCCAAACACTTGGCAGACATCCGTGCAACTTCTAGAACACGATGGGAGATGTTTTCTGTGCTGGCACAGTTTTTCCTAGCCAGACATAGTGGAAAAGCGTTTTGCTAAGATGTAGACTACAAAAGACGCGAAAGACGAAGGTAGGATGCTCTCCGGAGGTAAGAGCCGCTGCCGGGCGTCTTTCGGCAGAAGCCGCGCTAAGGTGAGCACTGTGAGCGGCACAATCGTCTTTGCGCGAAGAAGCCGCTTCTTGGGCTCCGGCAGCCGGCGAGAGCGGCAGCTTCGGGAAGGTGAAGAAGCAAGCTGTACAACACTGGGATTGTGTGCGCACCTTGCCAACTGATAGAAAACAGTACCTTTGCACTCTCCTGACTTTTCCAATCACAGGAACATTCGATTGGAAGCTGTTTTGGACAACTTTTCTTTTCTTCCTGCCAAACACTTGGCAGACATCCGTGCAACTTCTAGAACACGATGGGAGATGTTTTCTGTGCTGGCACAGTTTTTCCTAGCCAGACATAGTGGAAAAGCTTTTTGCCGAGGTGTAGATGAGAAGAGGAGCTAAAGACGAAGGTTGGATGCTCTCCGGAGGTAAGAGCCGCTGCCGGGCGTCTTTCGGCAGAAGCCGCGCTAAGGAGAGCCCTGTGAGCGGCACAATCGTCTTTGCGCGAAGAAGCCGCTTCTTGGGCTCCGGCAGCCGGCGAGAGCGGCAGCTTCGGGAAGGTGAAGAAGCAAGCTGTACAACACTGGGATTGTGTGCGCACCTTGCCAACTGATAGAAAACAGTACCTTTGCACTCTCCTGACTTTTCCAATCACAGGAACATTCGATTGGAAGCTGTTTTGGACAACTTTTCTTTTCTTCCTGCCAAACACTTGGCAGACATCCGTGCAACTTCTAGAACACGATGGGAGATGTTTTCTGTGCTGGCACAGTTTTTCCTAGCCAGACATAGTGGAAAAGCGTTTTGCTAAGATGTAGACGACAAGAGAGGCTAAAGAGTGGATGTTAGCAAATGACACCCATCTTCAAAAAAGGCAATTAAGAGGACTCACCATAGTACAAACCAGCCAGCCTCTTTTTTATCCCCAGGAAGTTGATGAAGCAGCTCTTCCTGGAAATCCTTGCCAGGCACATGACAGATGACCAAATAATGTAGTTAGCATGATTTTTCAGGGGAATTTCATGCTGAACATCACTTTAAACTCCTCTGATGAATCAACTTGACTGGTAGATGAAGGGAATATTATCTGCCTGGGCTTCAGGGAGGTTTTTGACATACCTCTACATGGCATCACCCATACATATGGAAGCAATAGTGCAAAGGGGAGGGAATCAGTGTCTTTTCAGTGATGCTGAGGGAAAAGACAAGAGGCAGTGGGCACACACTGAAATACAGGAGATTGCCTTTGAACATCAGTAAATGTTTCTTTACTGTCAGGGTGACTGAACCACGGCACAGACTGCCCAGAAAGATTGTGGAGCCTGGATCTTTGAAGACATTAAAAGTACACCCAGATAGAATCCTGGGCAAGAGGCTCTAGGTATCCTGGTTTAGGCAGGGGGGTTGGGCCTGGTTAGCCCCACCAACCCCTTCCACTCTCTTTCATTCTGTGCTAGTGAATTCTCTTCAAGATGCATTTCAAAGCACTGGCATGACAAAGTTCTGTGCAGACAGAGATCCAAATGGACATGGCATCTAAGTTCCTTAAGCAGTGTTCAAGAAGAATGTAAAACTCTGGCACAAGTGTCTCTTCCCTAACTGAATCCCTTTCATGGGAAAATTCCCAGCTCTAGAAAGATCTTCTGATACGCATGCTTAAGACTGACACTGGCTGAGCAAATTTCTCCCTATGTATATCTAAGACCAGTTAGGATCTTCACCCAAAGTGCTGTCAACATAGTCACAGAATGCCTATTGTTAAGAAGTGACAGCTTCCATCAGAATGGCAGCTATTGGTCCACAAAATGGATTAATGGATGGGAATTATCTACGTGGGTTAAAAACAAAAATAAAGAGTTGGTCTTTATTTATCAATTTCATGGCAATATTGATAAGGGAAGAAAAAGATCTAAGTCCTTGACTTTCTGGACTCGAGGAAAGATTTTAAAAATTCCTTGTAAAAATGTATGATCACAATCAGACTATTGAAACCATTTTAGTTGGGAACAAAGTTCCAAAATTGTCTAGATAGTGGCAAAGAAGCCAAGAAAATAGGAAAGAAACAAAAAGAGAGCAAAAGAGTCAGCTTCAGTGTACAAGCTCGTTCTAGAAGTAGTCTGCTGGGAAAAGGAACCCCCAGCTAAATTTCCAATGTATTCCTGCGCTTGATTCAGTAACTGGTCAATGTAAAAACCAATCCTTTTGTACAACTTCTTCCAGCAACAAAAACTCCAACAGGTTGACACTACCATCATGCCTGTTCCAGACATATTTAAAAGAGAAATGATGATTTTCTTGAAAACCTACTTACATAAAAGTTGCAAGATGGTGGAGGGATTCCCACATCCTCCTTCCTCCATCTGGCTTGAAAGTATATTTGATAAAATATGCAACAAAGCACATGATTTATAAGGGAGAGTCAAATGGATGATTTGGGAATCGATCTCTTGTTGATAGTAAACTTCATATCCACTCGGTGTGACCTTTTTAAAACAAAATGTGGAGCTGAGGCATGAATCTGCCACAACAATTGTAAAGCAAACATACACACTCCCCTTCATATGCCCCCCCCTCCACACACACCTAGGCACACACAGAGATCAGCATAGCAGATCATGAACACCTTGGAAAAGACTGAAATGCTAAATGCCTCTCTTGATGGGCAAAAGAGCTGGTGCAGTAATTCAAATGCCTGGTACAAAAATTCTGTTTAATATTTAGCTCCTATTTAAAACACAGCTTTTCATTTCATTCTATTTACAGAATATTTTCATTTCATTTGTTTCTTTAAAATTACTTAGTTCTCACCTGTTGTATGTCTAGGAATATTTTCTTCCAAAAATAGAAAAAAATAGATGATATCTTTTCAGCAGAAAACATTGGTTGATACAATTTTAAACCATCATGATATGGAAGAATTCTTCTGTCCCTCTCGAAGGTGGAAGAAGCATTTGGATCACAGATCATCTACAATGAAATACTTGACATGTTTAAGATGCTTTCAATCAATTTTGATCGTCAATTGCTTATTTGTTGTAAACAGTAATTTTTCAGTGAAGGGAAAGTGTGTGTGGTATATCTACATGATATGTTCAAAGGCAGTTCCTACTAATGGCCAGGCTGAATTCCAGTAAATAATGTCCCGAATGATATTTTGCCGCCTTCTTTGGCACTTCATGAAATCTTACCCCGATGAAGTGCTGAAACACAGAGATTTTCTCTTAGAGAGTGTCTCATGTTGTAACCTATCCCATGGATTTTATGCTGTAATTCTTATCTCTTTTAAAATTTACTATCTTCTGTACAGTTTTCATGAAACTTTCTGTTAGAGTAGTGAATAGCACAGATAAATGTCATTTTGTACAACTTTGAATTTACCCCAAGAGCTGAGAGAAAACTTGATCCTATACTTCAATCCGAGTTTCTTCTATAGTCCAACTTTGTTTCTCTACCATCAAGCTTCTCCTTTGTTGCTGCTCCAAGCCCCGTCCAAGGTGACCTTGAATACTTTCAGGGATGGGACACCCACAACTTCTCTGGGCAACCTGTTCCAGTGTTCCAGCACTCCCACAGTAAAAAAGGCCTTCCTTTCATCTAATATGTGTAGGAAATCATAAATCTAGGCATAGAAGCTTGGAGTGCAAATTTGAAATTCTTTGGATTTGAAGCACATTTTATATGAATACTGACTTACAGATGACTAAAAGATGTTGATGGGCATTTGAGCTGACAAGTTTTGAAAAAGTGCACGGAAATTAAAATTGAAACCACTAAAATTAAAAACTCCTTGCCATTTTCTTTTTCCTCTCCTATTCAAAATTGCATATGTCAGATATCAGTGCTTCATGCAAACCTCTCAGATGCTCTCAGAGAAAAAGCTTTTCTTTCAGACTAAGTTGCGGTTGACGTAGAACACTAGCAGGAGTGAAAGATTTTCTGGGCATCGGGGCAGCCCGTTCTCCTTGGATTTGTGTGCAGAATGCATTTTATCCAAACTGGAAAATAGATCCCAGCTCTGTTCTATTCATCATCCTTACTTCATCAGGCCAGAAGATTCTGTGAAAAGTAGCCTGTGGACCTTGAAGACAGCGCATGTGAACCAGATGAGAGGTGATAGAGAAGTTGAGGGAGAGAAGAAAGAGCATGAGGCTGAAACCAGAAAGTATTTCTCCACGTGATCATGGAAGATTGCAGGAGCCACTTGGTACTATCAAACCAGCCCAACTTGGCACTTGTGCCACCTTGGGTCTGGGAGCCATGTTGCATATCGTGCATTTTAAGGAGCCAGCTGGCCACACCCAGCCATATGCCCCCAAACACAAACCAAGGCCCTTTTCTCTGGCAAACAAAACTCAGCTGCCCTGCTTCTGGATGGCAGATTGCAGGAACCACTTGGTACTATCAAACCAGCCCAACTTGGCACTGGTGCCACCATGGGTCTGGTCACCATCCTGCCTATTGTAGCTTTTCAGGAGCCAGCCGGTCACTCTCAGCCATAGGCCCCCAAACACAAACCTCGGCCCGTTTCCCTGGCAAACAAAAGTAAGCTGCCCCGCTTCTGCATGGCAGATTGCAGGAGCTACTTAGTACTATCAAATCAGCCCGACTTGGCACAGGTGCCACCTTGGATCTGGGAACCATCCTGTGTATCGTGGATTTTCAGGGGCCAGCCGGCCACTCTCAGCCATATGCCCCCAAAAACAAACCACGGACCTTTTCTCTGGCAAACAAAAATCAGCTGCCCCACTTCTGGATGGCAGATTGCAGGAGCCACTTGGGACTATCACACCAGCACAACATGGCACTGCTGCCACCTTGGATCTGGGAACAATCCTGCGTATCGTACATATTCAGGAACCAGCCGAACACTCCCAGCCACAGGCCCCCAAACACAAACAACGGCCCTTTTCTCTGGCAAACAAAACTCAACTGCCCCTCTTCTGGATGGCAAATTGCAGGACGCACTTGGTACTACAAAAAGAGCCCGACTTGGCAGTGGTGCCACCTTGGCTCTGGGAACCATCCTGCGTATCGAGCATTTTAAGGAGCCAGCCGGCAATTCCCAGCCGTATGCCCCAAAAAGAAACCATGGACCTTTTCTCTGGCAAAAAAAACTCAGCTGTCCCGCTTCTGGATGGCAGATTGCAGGAGTTACTTTGAACCATACAACCAGCCTTACTTGGCACTGGTGCCACCTTGGATCTGGGAACCATCCTGCCTATCGTTGATTTTCAGGGGCCAGCCGGCCACTCTCAGCCATAGGCCCCCAAACACAAACCACAGCCCTTTTCTCTAGCAAACAAAATTCAACTGCCCCGCTTCTGGATGGCAAATTGCAGGAGCCACTGGGTACTACAAAAACAGCCTGACTTGGCACTGGTGCCACCTTGCGTCTGGTTACCATGCGGCGTATCGTGCATTTTAAGGAGCCAGGTGGCCACTCCCAGCCATATGCCCCCAAACACAACCCACGGCCCTTTTCTCTGGCAAACAAAACTCAGCTGCCCCGCTTCTGGATGGCAGATTGCAGGAGACACTTGGTACTATCAAACCAGCCCGACTTGGCACTGGTGCCACCTTGGGTCTGGGAACCATCCTGCGTATTGTGGATTGTCAGGAGACAGCCAACCACTCTCGGCCACAGAGCCCAATCAAAAACAAAGGTCCGTTTCCCTGGCAAAAAAAACTCAGCTGCCCCGCTTCTGGATGGGAGATTGCAGGAGGCACTTGACACTGTCAAACGAGCCCCACTTGGCACTGGTGCCACCTTGGGTCTTCGAACCATGCTGCGTATCGTGGATTTTCAGGAGCCAGCCGGCCACTGCCAGCCATAGGCCCCCAAACACAAACCACAGCCTTTTTCTCTGGCAAACAAAACTCAGCTGCCCCGCTTCTGGATGGCAGATTGCAGGAGCCACTTGGTACTATCAAACCAGCCCGACTTGGCACTGGTGCCACCTTGGGTCTGGGAACCATCCTGCCTATCGTGGATTTTAAGGAGCCAGCCGGCTACTCCCAGCCACAGGCCCCCAACAAAAACCACGGCCCTTTTTTCTCGCAAACAAAACTTAGCTGCCTCACTTCTGGATGGCAGATTGCAGGAGCCACTTGGTGTAATCAAACCAGCCCGACTTGGCACTGGTGCCACCTTGGGTCTGGGAACCATCCTGCGTATCGTGGATTCTAAGGAGCCAGCCGGCCACTCCTAGCCACAGGCCCCCAAACAAAATCAACGGCGCTGTTCCCTGGAAAAGAAAACACGCCTGCCAACTTTTTGATGGAGTTTGCAGGAGCCACTTGGTACTATCAAACCAGCCCGACTTGGCACTGGTGCCACCTTGGGTCTGGGAACCATCCTGCGTATCGTGGATTCTAAGGAGCCAGCCGGCCACTCCTAGCCACAGGCCCCCAAACAAAAACCTAGGCCTATTTCTCTGGCAAACAAAAGTAAGCTGCCCTGCTTCTGGATGGCAGATTGCAGGAGACACTTGGTACTATCAAACCAGCCCAACTTGGCACTGGTGCCACCTTGGATCTGGGAACCATGCTCTGTATCGTGGATATTCAGGGGCCAGCCGGCCACTCTCAGCCATATGTCCCCAAACAGAAACCTCGGCCCGTTTCTCTGGCAAACAAAACTCAACTGCCCCTCTTCTGGATGGCAAATTGCAGGATGAACTTGATACTAAAACCGCAGGCCGACTTGGTAGTGGTGACACCTTGGGCCTGGGAACCATCATGCGTATCGAGCATTTTAAGGAGCCAGCCGGCCACTCCCAGCAATATGCCCCCAAAAACAATCCACGGAATTTTCCTCTGGCAAACAAAAATCAGCTGCCTCGCTTCTGGATGGCAGATTGCAGGAGCCACTTTGCACCATCAAACCAGCCCGACTTGGCACTGGTGCCACATTGCATCTGGGAACCATGCTGCCTAGCGTGGATTTTCAGGAGCCAGCCGGCCACTCTCAGCTATATGCCCCCAAACAAAACCCACGGCCCGTTTCCCTGGCAAACAAAATTAAGCTGCCCCGCTTCTGGATGGCAGATTGCAGGACGCACTTGGTAGTATCAAACCAGCAAAACTTGGCACTGGTGCCACCTTGGGTCTGGGAACCATCCTGCGTATCGTGGGTTCAAAGGAGCCAGCCGGTCAGTCCCAGCCACAGGCCCCCAAATACAAACAATGTCGCTTTTCCCTGGAAAACAAAACTCGCCTGCCAACTTTTTGATGGCAGATTGCAGGAGCCACTTGGTACTATCAAACCAGCCCAACTTGGCACTGGTGCCACCATGGGTCTGGTAACCATCCTGCCTATCGTAGCTTTCCAGGAGCCAGCCGGTCACTCCCAGCCATAGGTCCCCAGTCACAAACCTCGGCCCGTTTCCCTGGCAAACAAAAGTAAGCTACCCCGCTTCTGGATGGCAGATTGCAGGAGCCACTTGGTACTATCAAACCAGCCCAACTTGGCACTGGTGCCACCTTGGGTCTGGGAACCATGCTGCGTAACACAGATTCTAAGGCGCCAGTCGGCCACTACGAGCCACAAGCCCCCAAACACAAACAACGGCGCTATTCTCTGGCAAACAAAACTCAACTGCCCCTCTTCTGGATGGCAAATTGCAGGACGCACTTGGTACTATAAAAACAGCCCGACTTGGCACTGGTGCCCCCTTGGGTCTGGGAACCATCCTGCGTATCGATCTTTTTAATGAGACAGCCGGCCACTCCCAGCCATATGCCCCCAAACACAACCCACGGCCCTTTTCTCTGGCAAACAAAACTCAACTGCACCGCTTCTGGATGGCAGATTGCAGGAGCCACTTGGTACTATCAAACCAGCCCGACTTGGCACTGGTGCCACCTTGGGTCTGGGAACCATCCTGCGTATTGTGGGTTGTCAGGAGCCAGCCGAACACTCTCGGCCACAGACCCCAATTAAAAACAACGGCCCGTTTCACAGGCAAACAAAACTCAGCTGCCCCGCTTCTGGATGGGAGATTGCAGGAGCCACTGGGTACTATGAAACCAGCCCTACTTGGCACTGATGCCACCTTGGGTCTGGGAACCATGCTGCGTATCATGGATTTTCAGGAGCCAGCCGGCCACTGCCAGCCACAGGCCCCGAAACACAAACAACAGCCTTTTTGTCTGGCAAACAAAATTCAGCTGCCCCGCTTCTGGATGGCAGATTGCAGGAACCACTTGGTACTAACAAACCAGCCCGACTTGGCACTGATGCCACCTTGGGTCTGGGAACCATCCTGCGTATCGTGGATTCTAAGGAGCCAGCTGGCCACTCCCAGCCACAGGCCTCAAAACACACACAACGGTGCTTTTCCCTGGAAAGCAAAACTCGCCTGCCAAACTTTTGATGGCAGATGGCCGGAGCCACTTGGTATTATCAAACCAGCCCAACTTGGCACTGGTGCCACCATGGGTCTGGTCACCATCCTGCCTATCGTAGCTTTTCAGGAGCCAGCCAGCCACCCCCAGCCAGAGGCCCCCAGACAAATATTACGGCCCGTTTCCCTGGCAAACAAAAGTAAGCTGCCCCGCTTCTGGATGGCAGATTGCAGGAGCCACTTGGTACCATCAAACCAGCCCAACTTGGCACTGGTGCCAACTCAGGTCTGGGAACCATCCTGCCTATCGTGGGTTCTAAGGAGCCAGCTGGCCACTCCCAGCCACAGGCCCCCAAACACAAACAATGGCGCTTTTCCCTGGAAAACAAAACTCGCCTGCCAACTTTTGATGGCAGATTGCAGGAGCCACTTGGTACTATCAAACCAGCCCAACTTGGCACTGGTGCCACCATGGGTCTGGTCACCATCCTGCCTATCGTAGCTTTTCAGGAGCCAGCCGGTCACTCCCAGCCATAGGCCCCCAGACACAAACCTCGGCCCGTTTCCCTGGCAAACAAAAGTAAGCTGCCCCGCTTCTGCATGGCAGATTGCAGGAGCTACTTAGTACTATCAAACCAGCCCGACTTGGCACTGGTGACACCTCTGGTCTGGGAACCATCCTGCCTATCGTGGATTTTCAGGGGCCAGCCGGCCACTCTCATCCATATGCCCCAAAAACAAACCACGGCCCTTTTCTCTGGCAAACAAAACTCAACTGCCCCTCTTCTGGATGGCAAATTTTAGGACGCACTTTGTACTACGAAAACCGCCCGACGTGGCACTGGTGCCACCTTGTGTCAGGGAACCATCCTGCATATCGAGCTTTTTAAGGAGCCAGCCGGCCACGCCCAGCCATATACCCCCAAAAACAAACCACGGACCATTTCTCTTGGAAACAAAAATCCGCTGCCCCGCGTCTGGATGGCAGATTGCAGGAGCCACTTTGCACCATCAAACCAGCCCGACTTGGCACTGGTGCCACCTTGGGTCTGGGAACAATCCTGCATATCGTGGATTCTAAGGAGCCAGCCGGCCACTCCCTGCCATAGGCCCCCAAACAAAAACAACGGCGCTTTTCCCTGGAAAACAAAATTCGCCTGCCAGCATTTTGATGGCAGATTGCAGGAGCCACTTGGTACTATCAAATCATCCCAACTTGGCACTGGTGCCACTATGGGTCTGGGAACCATCCTGCCTATTGTAGCATTTCAGGAGCCAGCCGGTCACTCCCAGCCATAGGCCCCCAGACACAAACCTCGGACCGTTTCCCTGGCAAACAAAATTAAGCTGCCCCGATTCTGGATGGCAGATTGCAGGAGCCACTTGGTTGTGTCAAACCAGCCCGACTTGGAACTGGTGCCACCTTGGGTCTGGGAACCATCCTGCGTAACGTGGATTCTAAGCAGCCACCCGGCCACTCTGAGCCACAGGCCCCCAAACACAAACAACGGCGCTTTTCCCTGGAAAACAAAACTCGCCTGCCAACTTTTTGATGGCAGATTGCAGGAGCCACTTGGTACTATCAAACCAGCCCAACTTGGCACTGGTGCCACCTCTGGTCTGGGAACCATCCTGCCTATCGTAGCTTTTCAGGAGCCAGCCGGTCACTCCCAGCCATAGACCCCCAGACACAAACCTCGGCCCGTTTCCCTGGAAAACAAAAGTAAGTTACCCCGATTCTGGATGGCAGATTGCAGGAGCCACTTGGTACTATCAAACCAGCCCAACTTGGCACTGGTGCCGTCATGGGTCTGGTAAACATCCTGCCTATCGTAGCTTTTCAGGAGCCAGCCGGTCACTCCCGGCCATAGGCCCCCGGACACAAACCTCGGCCCGTTTCCCTGGCAAACAAAAGTAAGCTGCCCCGCATTTGGATGGCAGATTGCAGGATGCAGTTGGTACTTACAAACCAGCCCGACTTGGCCCTGGTGCCACCTCTGGTCTGGGAACCATGCTGCGTAACGTAGATTCTACGAGGACAGGCGGCCACTCCCAGCCACAGGCCTCTAAACAAAAACAACGGCGCTTTTCCCTGGAAAACAAAACTCGCCTGCCAACTTCTTGATGGCAGATTGCAGGAGCCACTTGGTACTATCAAACCAGCCCAACTTGGCACTGGTGCCACCATGGGTCTGGTCACCATCCTGCCTATCGTAGCTTTTCAGGAGCCAGCCGCTCACTCCCAGCCATAGGCCCCCAGACAAATACCTCGGCCCGTTTCCCTGGCAAACAAAAGTAGGCTGCCCCGCTTCTGGATGGCAAATTGCAGGACGCACTTGGTACTACGAAAACAGCCCGACTTGGCACTGATGCCACCTTGGGTCAGGGAACAATCCTGTGTATAGAGCTTTTTAAGGAGCCAGCCGGCCACGTCCAGTCATATACCCCCAAAAAAAAACCACGGAACTTTTCTCCAGCAAACAAAAATCCGCTGCCCCGCGTCTGGATGGCAGATTGCAGGAGCTATTTAGTATTATCAAACCAGCCCGACTTGGCACTGGTGGCACCATGAGTCTGGTAACCATCCTGCCTATCGTAGCTTTTCAGTAGTCAGCCGGTCACTCCCAGCCATAGGCCCCCAGACAAATACCTCGGCCCGTTTCCCTGGGAAACAAAAGTAAGCTGTCCCGCTTCTGGATGGCAGATTGCAGGAGCCACTTGGTACTATCAAACCAGCCCAACTTGTTCCCAGACCCAAGGTGGCACCAGTGCCAAGTGGGGCTGGTTTGATGGTGCAACGTGGCTCCTGCAATCTGCCATCCAAAAGCGGGGCAGCTTACTTTTGTTTGCCAGGGAAACGGGCCGAGGTTTGTGTCTGGGGGTCTATGGCTGGGAGTGACCGGCTGGCTCCTGAAAAGCTACGATAGGCAGGATGGTTCCCAGACCAGTGGTGGCACCAGTGCCAATGTTGGGCTGGTTTGATAGTACCAAGTGGCTCCTGCAATCTGCCATCAAAAAGTTGGCAGGCGAGTTTTGTTTTCCAGGGAAAAGCGCCGTAGTTTTTGTTTGGGGGCCTGTGGCTCAGAGTGGCCGGGTGGCTGCTTAGAATCCACGATACGCAGGATGGTTCCCAGACCCAAGGTGGCACCAGTGCCCAGTCGGGCTGGTTTGACACAACCAAGTGGCTCCTGCAATCTGCCATCCAGAATCGGGGCAGCTTAATTTTGTTTGCCAGGGAAACGGTCCGAGGTTTGTGTCTGGGGGCCTATGGCTGGGAGTGACCGGCTGGCTCCTGAAATGCTACAATAGGCAGGATGGTTCCCAGACCCAGAGTGGCACCAGTGCCAAGTTGGGATGATTTGATAGTACCAAGTGGCTCCTGCAATCTGCCATCAAAATTTGGCAGGCGAATTTTGTTTTCCAGGGAAAAGCGCCGTTGTTTGTGTTTGGGGGCCTGTGGCTGGGAGTGGCCGGCTGGCTCCTTAGAATCCACGATATGCAGGATTGTTCCCAGACCCAAGGTGGCACCAGTGCCAAGTCGGGCTGGTTTGATGGTGCAAAGTGGCTCCTGCAATCTGCCATACAGACGCGGGGCAGCGGATTTTTGTTTCCAAGAGAAATGGTCCGTGGTTTGTTTTTGGGGGTTTATGGCTGGGTGTGGCCGGCTGGCTCCTTAAAAAGCTCGATATGCAGGATGGTTCCCTGACACAAGGTGGCACCAGTGCCACGTCGGGCGGTTTTCGTAGTACAAAGTGCGTCCTAAAATTTGCCATCCAGAAGAGGGGCAGTTGAGTTTTGTTTGCCAGAGAAAAGGGCCGTGGTTTGTTTTTGGGGGCATATGGCTGAGAGTGGCCGGCTGGCTCCTGAAAAGCCACGATAGGCAGGATGTTTACCAGACCCATGGTGGCACCAGTGCCAAGTTGGGCTGATTTGATAGTACCAAGTGGCTCCTGCAATCTGCCATCCAGAATCGGGGTAGCTTACTTTTGTTTTCCAGGGAAACGGGCCGAGGTTTGTGTCTAGGGGTCTATGGTTGGGAGTGGCCGGCTGGCTCCTTAGAAACCACGATACGCAGCATGGTTCCCAGACAAGAGGTGCCACCAGTGCCAAGTTGGGCTGGTTTGATACTACCAAGTGGTTCCTGCAATCTGCCATCCAGAAGCGGGGCAGCTTACTTTTGTTTGCCAGGGAAACGGATCGTTGTTTGTGTTTGGGGGCCTATGGCTGGGACTGACCGGCTGGCTCCATAAAATCCACGATACGCAGGATGGTTCCCAGACCAGAGGTGGCACCAGTGCCAAGTCGGGCTGGTTTGATAGTACCAAGTGGATCCTGCAATCTGCCATCCAGAAGCGGGGCAGCTTACTTTTGTTTGCCAGGGAAACGGGCCGAGGTTTTTGTCTGGGGGCCTATGGCTGGGAGTGACCGGCTGGCTCCTGAAAAGCTACGATAGGCAGGATGGTGACCAGACCCATGGTGGCAGCAGTGCCAAGTTGGGCTGGTTTGATAGTACCAAGTGGCTCCTGCAATCTGCCATCAAAAAGTTGGCAGGCGAGTTTTGTTTTCCAGGGAAAAGCGCCGTTGTTTGTGTTTGGGTGCCTGTGGCTGGGAGTGGCCGGCTGGCTCTTTAGAATCCACGATACGCAGGATGGTTCCCAGACCAGTGGTGGCACCAGTGCCAAGTCGGGCGGGTTAGATAGTAACAAGTGCGTCCTAAAATCTGCCATCCAGAAGCGGGGCAGCTTACTTTTGTTTGCCAGGGAAACGGGCCGAGGTTTTTGTCTGGGGGCCTATGGCTGGGAGTGACCGGCTGGCTCGTGAAAAGCTACGATAGGCAGGATGGTGACCAGACCCATGGCGGCACCAGTGCCAAGTTGGGCTGGTTTGATAGTAGCAAGTGGCTCCTGCAATCTGCCATCAAAAAGTTGGCAGGCGAGTTTTGTTTTCCAGGGAAAAGCGCCGTTGTTTGTGTTTGGCGGCCTGTGGTTGGGAGTGGTCGGCTGGCTCCTTAGAATCCACAATACGCAGGATGGTTCCCAGACCAGAGGTGGCACCAGTGCCAAGTCGGGCTGGTTTGATAGTACCAAGTGGCTCCTGCAATCTGCCATCCAGAATCGGGGCAGCTTACTTTTGTTTGCCAGGGAAACGGGCCGAGCTTTGTGTCTGGGGGCCTATGGCTGGGAGTGACCGGCTGGCTCCTGAAAAGCTACGATAGGCAGGATGGTGACCAGACCCATGGTGGCACCAGTGCCAAGTTGGGCTGGTTTGATAGTACCAAGTGGCTCCTGCAATCTGCCATCAAAAAGTTGGCAGGCAAGTTTTCTTTACCAGGGAAAAGCGCCGTTGTTTTTGTTTGGGGGCCTATGGCTGGGAGTGGCCGGCTGGCTCCTTAGAATCCACGATACGCAGGATGGTTCCTAGACTTGACGTGGCACCAGTGCCAAGTTGGGCTGGTTTGATAGTACCAAGTGCGTCCTGCAATCTGCCATCCAGAAGTGGGGTAGCTTACTTTTGTTTGCCAGGGAAACGGGCCGAGGTTTTTGTCTCGGGGCATATGGCTGGGAGTGACCGGCTGCCTCCTGAAAAGCTACGATAGGCAGGATGGTGACCAGACCCATGGTGGCACCAGTGCCAAGTTGGGCTGGTTTGATAGTACCAAGTGGCTCCTGCAATCTGCCATCAAAAAGTTGGCAGGCGAGTTTGTTATCCAGGGAAAAGCGCCGTTGTTTGTGCCTGGGGCCCTATCGCCTGGAGTGGACGGATGGCTAATTAGAATCCACGATACACAGGATGGTTCCCAGACCCATGGTGGCACCAGTGCCAAGTTGGGCTGGTTTGATATTACCAAGTGGTTCCTGCAATCTGCCATCCAGAAGCGGGGCAGCTTACTTTTGTTTGCCAGGGAAACGGTCCGAGGTTTGTGTCTGGGGGCCAAAGCCTGGAAGTGACCGGCTGGCTCGTGAAAAGCTACGATAGGCAGGATGGTGACCAGACCCATGACGGCACCAGTGCCAAGTTGGGCTGGTTTGATAGTACCAAGTGGCTCCTGCAATCTGCCATCAAAAACTTGGCAGGCGAGTTTTGTTTTCCAGGGAAAAGCGCCGTTGTTTGTGTTTGGGGGCCTGTGGCTGAGAGTGGCCGGCTGGCTCCTTAGAATCCACGATACTCAGCATGGTTCCCAGACCAAAGGTGGCACCAGTGCCAAGTTGGGCTGGTTTGATAGTACCAAGTGGTTCCTGCAATCTGCCATCCAGAAGCGGGGCAGCTTACATTTGTTGGCCAGGGAAACGGGCCGAGGTTTGTGTCTGGGGGCCTATGGCTGGGAGTGACCGGCTGGCTCCTGAAAAGCTACGATAGGCAGGATGGTGACCAGACCCATGGTGGCACCAGTGCCAAGTTGGGCTGATTTGATTGTACCAAGTGGCTCCTGCAATCTGCCATCAAAAAGTTGGCAGGCGAATTTTGTTTTCCAGGGAAAAGCGCCGTTGTTTGTGTTTGGGGGCCTGTGGCAGGGAGTGGCCGGCTGGCTCCTGAAAAGCTACGATAGGCAGGATGGTGACGAGACCCATGGTGGCACCAGTGCCAAGTTGGGCTGGTTTGATAGTACCAAGTGGCTCCGGCAATCTGCCATCAAAAAGTTGGCAGACGAGTTTTGTTTTCAAGGGAAAAGCGCCGTTGTTTGTGTTTGGGGGCCTGTGGCTGGGAGTGGCCGGCTGGCTGCTTAGAATCTACCATACGCAGGATGGTTCCCAGACCAGAGGTGGCACCAGTGCCAAGTCGGGCTGGTTTGATAGTACCAAGTGCGTCCTGCAATCTGCCATCCAGAAGCGGGACAGCTTACTTTTGTTTGTCAGGGAAACGGGCCGAGCTTTGTGTCTGTGGGCCTACGGCTGGGAGTGACCGGCTGGCTCCTGAAAAGCTACGATAGGCAGGATGGTGACCAGACCCATGGTGGCACCAGTGCCAAGTTGGGCTTGTTTGATAGTACCAAGTGGCTCCTGCAATCTGCCATCAAAAATTTGGCAGGCAAGTTTTGTTTTCCAGGGAAAAGTGCCGTTGTTTTTTTTTGGGGGCCTATGGCTGGGAGTGGCCGGCTGGCTCCTTAGAATCCACGATACGCAGGATGGTTCCCAGACCTGAGGTGGCACCAGTGCCAAGTTGGGCTGGTTTGATAGAACAAGTGCGTCCTGCAATCTGCCATCCAGAAGCGGGGTAGCTTACTTTTGTTTGCCAGGGAAAAGGGCCGAGGTTTGTGTCTCGGGGCCTATGGCTGGGAGTGACCGGCTGGCTCCTGAAAAGCTACGATAGGCAGGATGGTGACCAGACCCATGGTGGCACCAGTGCCAAGTTGGGCTGGTTTGATAGTACCAAGTGGCTCCTGCAATCTGCCATCACAAACTTGGCAGGCGAGTTTGTTATCCAGGGAAAAGCGCCGTTGTTTGTGTTTGGGGGCCTGTGGCTGGGAGTGGCCGGCTGGCTCCTTAGAATCCATGATACGCAGGATGGTTCCCAGACCAGAGGTGGCACCAGTGCCAAGTTGGGCTGGTTTGATGGTGAAAAGTGGCTCCTGCAATCTGCCATCCAGAAGCGGGGCAGCTTACTTTTGTTTGCCAGGGAAACGGGCCGAGGTTTTTGTCTGGGGGCCTATGGCTGGGAGTGACCGGCTGGCTCCTGAAAAGCTACGATAGGCAGGATGGTGACCAGACCCATGGTGGCACCAGTGTCAAGGTGGGCTGGTTTGATAGTACCAAGTGGCTCCGGCAATCTGCCATCAAAATTTGGCAGGCGAGTTTTGTTTTCCAGGGAAAAGCGCCGTTGTTTTTGTTTGGGGGCCTGTGGCTGGGAGTGGCCGGATGGCTAATTAGAATCCACGATACGCAGCATGGTTCCCAGACCTGAGGTGGCACCAGTGCCAAGTCGGGCTAGTTTGATGGTGCAAAGTGGCTCCTGCAATCTGCCATCCAGAAGCGGGGCAGCTTGCTTTTGTTTGCCAGGGAAACGGGCCGAGCTTTGTGTCTGGGGCCTATGGCTGGGAGTGACCGGCTGGCTCCTGAAAAGCTACGATAGGCAGGATGGTGACCAGACCCAAGGTTGCACCAGTGCCAAGTTGGGCTGGTTTGATAGTACCAAGTGGCTCCTGCAATCTGCCATCAAAATGTTGGCAGGCGAGTTTTGTTTTCCAGGGAAAAGCGCCGTTGTTTGTGTTTGGGGGCCTGTGGCTGGGAGTGGCCGGCTGGCTCCTTAGAATCCACGATACCCAGGCTCATTCCCAGACCTGAGGTGGCACCAGTGCCAAGTCGGGCTAGTTTGATGGTGCAAAGTGGCTCCTGCAATCTGCCATCCAGAAGCGGGACAGCTTACTTTTCCTTGCCAGGGAAACGGGCCGAGCTTTGTGTCTGGGGGCCTATGGCTGGGAGTGACCGGCTGGCTCCTGAAAAGCTACGATAGGCAGGATGGTGACCAGACCCATGGTGGCACCAGTGCCAAGTTGGGCTGGTTTGATAGTACCAAGTGGCTCCTGCAATCCGCCATCAAAAAGTTGGCAGGCGAGTTTTGTTTTCCAGGGAAAAGCGCCGTTGTTTGTGTTTAGGGGCCTGTGGGTGGGAGTGGCCGGATGGCTAATTAGAATCCACGATACGCAGCATGGTTCCCAGACCTGAGGTGGCACCAGTGCCAAGTCGGGCTAGTTGGATGGTGCAAAGTGGCTCCTGCAATCTGCCATCCAGAAGCGGGGCAGCTTACTTTTGTTTTCCAGGGAAAAGCGCCGTTGTTTGTGTTTGGAGGCCTGTGGGTGGGAGTGGCCGGATGGCTCCTTAGAATCCACGATACGCAGGATGGTTCCCAGACCAGAGGTGGCACCAGTGCCAAGTTCGGCTGGTTTGATAGTACCAAGTGGTTCCTGCAATCTGCCATCCAGAAGCGGGGCAGCTTAATTTTGTTTGCCAGGGAAACGGTCCGAGGATTGTGTCTGGGGGCCTAAGCCTGGAAGTGACCGGCTGGCTCGTGAAAAGCTACGATAGGCAGGATGGTGACCAGACCCATGACGGTACCAGTGCCAAATTGGGCTGGTTTGATAGTACCAAGTGGCTCCTGCAATCTGCCATCAAAAACTTGGCAGGCGAGTTTTGTTTTCCAGGGAAAAGCGCCGTTGTTTGTGTTTGGGGGCCTGTGGCTGGGAGTGGCCGGATGGCTCCTTAGAATCCACGATACGCAGGATGGTTCCCAGACGTGAGGTGGCGCCAGTGCCAAGTCGGGCTGGTTTGATAGTACCAAGTGGCTCCTGCAATCTGCCATCCAGAAGCGGGGCAGCTTACTTTTGTTTGCCAGGGAAACGGGCCGAGGTTTGTGTCTGGGGGCCTATGGCTGGGAGTGACCGGCTGGCTCCTGAAAAGCTACGATAGGCAGTATGGTGACCAGACCCATGGTGGCACCAGTGCCAAGTTGGGCTGATTTGATAGTACCAAGTGGCTCCTGCAATCTGCCATCAAAAAATTGGCAGGCGAATTTTGTTATCCAGGGAAAAGCGCCGTTGTTTGTGTTTGGGGGCCTGTGGCAGGGAGTTGCCGGCTGGCTCCTGAAAAGCTACGATAGGCAGGATGGTGACCAGACCCATGGTGGCACCAGTGCCAAGTTGGGCTGGTTTGATAGTACCAAGTGGCTCCGGCAATCTGCCATCAAAATTTGGCAGGCGAGTTTTGTTTTCCAGGGAAAAGCGCCGTTGTTTGTGTTTGGGGGCCTGTGGGTGGGAGTGGCCGGATGGCTAATTAGAATCCACGATACGCAGCATGGTTCCCAGACCTGAGGTGGCACCAGTGCCAAGTCGGGCTAGTTTGATGGTGCGAAGTGGCTCCTGCAATCTGCCATCCAGAAGCGGGGCAGCTTGCTTTTGTTTGCCAGGGAAACGGGCCGAGGTTTGTGTCTGGGGGCCTATGGCTGGGAGTGACCGGCTGGCTCCTGAAAAGCTATGATAGGCAGGATGGTGACCAGACCCATGGTGGCACCAGTGCCAAGTTGGGCTGGTTTGATAGTACCAAGTGGCTCCTGCAATCTGCCATCAAAAAGTTGGCAGGCGAGTTTTGTTTTCCAGGGAAAAGCGCCGTTGTTTGTGTTTGGGGGCCTGTGGCTGGGAGTGGCCGGCTGGCTGCTTAGAATCCACGATACGCAGGATGGTTCCCAGACGTGAGGTGGCGCCAGTGCCAAGTCGGGTTGGTTTGATACTACCAAGTGCGTCCTGCAATCTGCCATCCAGAAGCGGGACAGCTTACTTTTTTTTGTCAGGGAAACGGGCTGAGCTTTGTGTCACGGGGCCTATGGCTGGGAGTGACCGTCTAGGTCCTGAAAAGCTACGATAGGCAGGATGGTGACCAGACCCATGGTGGCACCAGTGCCAAGTTGGGCTGGTTTGATAGTACCAAGTGGCTCCTGCAATCTGCCATCAAAAATTTGTCAGGCGAGTTTTGTTTTCCAGGGAAAAGCGCCGTTGTTTGTGTTTGGGGGCCTGTGGCTGGGAGTGGCCGGCTTGCTAATTGGAATCCACGATACGCAGGATGGTTCCCAGACTTGAGGTGGCACCAGTGACAAGTCGGGCCAGTTTGATGGTGCAAAGTGGCTCCTGCAATCTGCCATCCAGAAGCGGGGTAGCTTACTTTTCTTTGCCAGGGAAACGGGCCGAGGTTTTTCTCTGGGGGCCTATGGCTGGGAGTGACCGGGTGGCGCCTGAACAGCTACGATAGGCAGGATGGTGACCAGACCCAAGGTGGCACCAGTGCCAAGTTGGGCTGATTTGATAGTACCAAGTGGCTCCTGCAATCTGCCATCAAAATGTTGGCAGGCGAGTTTTGTTTTCCAGGGAAAAGCGCTGTTGTTTGTGTTTGGGGGCCTGTGGCTGGGAGTGACCGGCTGGCTCCTTAGAATCCACGATACACAGGATGGTTCCCAGACCAGAGGTGGCACCAGTGCCAAGTCGGGCTGGTTTTATACTACCAAGTGGTTCATGCAATCTGCCATCCAGAAGCGGGGCAGCTTAATTTTGTTTGCCAGGGAAACGGGCCGAGGTTTGTGTCTGGGCGCCTATGGCTGGGAGTGACCTCCTAGGTACTGAAAAGCTACGATAGGCAGGATGGTGACCAGACCCATGGTGGCACCAGTGCCAAGTTGGGCTGGTTTGATAGTACCAAGTGGCTCCTGCAATCCGCCATCAAAAAGTTGGCAGGCGAGTTTTGTTTTCCAGGGAAAAGGGCCGTTGTTTGTGTTTGGGTGCCTGTGGCAGGGAGTGGCCGGCTGGCTCCTTAGAATCCACGATACGCAGGATGGTTCCCAGACTTGTCGTGGCACCAGTGCCAAGTCGGGCTGGTTTGATAGTACCAAGTGCGTCCTGCAATCTGCCATCCAGAAGCGGGGCAGCTAACTTTTGTTTGCCAGGGAAACGGGCCGAGGTTTGTGTCTAAGGGCCTATGGCTGGGAGTGACCGGTTGGCTCCTGAAAAGCTACGATAGGCAGGATGGTGACCAGACCCATGGTGGCACCAGTGCCAAGTTGGGCTGGTTTGATAGTACCTAGTGGCTCCTGCAATCTGCCATCAAAAAGTTGGCAGGCGAGTTTGTTATCCAGGGAAAAGCGCCGTTGTTTGTGTTTGGGTGCCTGTGGCTGGGAGTGGCCGGCTGGCTCCTTAGAATCCACGATACGGAGGATGGTTCCCAGACCAGTGGTGGTACCAGTGCCAAGTTTTGCTGGTTTGATGGAGAAAACTGGCTCCTGCAATCTGCCATCCACATGCGGGATAACATACTTTTGTTTGCCAGGGAAACGGGTCGAGGTTTTTGTCTGGGGGCCTATGGCTGGGAGTGACCGGCTGGCTCCTGAAAAGCTACGATAGGCAGGATGGTGACCAGACCCATGGTGGCACCACTGTCAAGTTGGGCTGGTTTGATAGTACCAAGTGGCTCCGGCAATCTGCCATCAAAATTTGGCAGGCGAGTTTTGTTTTCCAGTGAATAGCGCCCTTGTTTGTGTTTGGGGGCCTGTGGCAGGGACTGACCGGCTGGCTAATTAGAATCCACGATACGCA
Organism: Melospiza melodia melodia; assembly: GCF_035770615.1. Taxonomy (NCBI): domain Eukaryota; kingdom Metazoa; phylum Chordata; class Aves; order Passeriformes; family Passerellidae; genus Melospiza; species Melospiza melodia. The sequence continues at coordinate 61,917,978 of NC_086194.1, forward strand.
GCATGGTTCCCAGACCTGAGGTGGCACCAGTGCCAAGTCGGGCTAGTTTGATGGTGTAAAGTGGCTCCTGCAATCTGCCATCCAGAAGCGGGGCAGCTTACTTTTGTTTGCCAGGGAAACGGGCCGAGGTTTGTGTCTGGGGGCCTATGGCTGGGAGTGACCGGCTGGCTCCTGAAAAGGTACGATAGGCAGGAAGGTGACCAGACCCATGGTGGCACCAGTGCCAAGTTGGGCTGGTTGGATAGTACCAAGTGGCTCCTGCAATCTGCCATCAAAAAGTTGGCAGGCGAGTTTTGTTTTCCAGGGGAAAGCGCCGTTGTTTGTGTTTGGGGGCCTGTGGCTGGGAGTGGCCGGCTGGCTCCTTAGAATCCACGATACCCAGGCTCATTCCCAGACCTGAGGTGGCACCAGTGCCAAGTCGGGCTAGTTTGATGGTGCAAAGTGGCTCCTGCAATCTGCCATCCAGAAGCGGGGTAGCTTACTTTTGTTTGCCAGGGAAACGGGCCGAGATTTGTGTCTGGGGGCCTATGGCTGCGAGTGACCGGTTGGCTCCTGAAAAGCTACGATAGGCAGGATGGTGACCAGACCCATGGTGGCACCAGTGCCAAGTTGGGCTGGTTTGATAGTACCAAGTGGCTCCTGCAATCTGCCATCAAAAACTTGGCAGGCGAGTTTTGTTTTCCAGGGAAAAGCGCCGTTGTTTGTGTCTGGGGGCCTGTGGCTGGAGTGGCCGTCTGGTTCCTTAGACTCCACGATACGCAGGATGGTTCCCAGACCAGAGGTGGCACCAGTGCCAAGTCGGGCTAGTTTGATGGTGCAAAGTGGCTCCTGCAATCTGCCATCCAGAAGCGGGGCAGCTTACTTTTGTTTGCCAGGGAAACGGGCCGAGGTTTTTCTCTGGGGGCCTATGGCAGGGAGGGACCGGCTGGCTCCTGAAAAGCTACGATAGGCAGGATGGTGACCAGACCCATGGTGGCACCAGTGCCAAGTTGGGCTGATTTGATAGTACCAAGTGGCTCCTGCAATCTGCCATCAAAATATTGGCAGGCGAGTTTTGTTTTCCAGGGAAAAGCGCCGTTGTTTGTGTTTAGGGGCCTGTGGCTGGGAGTGACCGGCTGGCTCCTTAGAATCCACGATACGCAGGATGGTTCCCAGACCCAAGGTGGCACCAGTGCCAAGTTGGGCTGGTTTCATAGTACCCAGTGGCTCCTGCAATCTCCCATCCAGAAGCGGGGCAGCTGAGTTTTGTTTGCCTGTGAAACGGGCCGTTGTTTTTAATTGGGGTCTGTGGCCGAGAGTGTTCGGCTGGCTCCTGACAACCCACAATACGCAGGATGGTTCCCAGACCCAAGGTGGCACCAGTGCCAAGTCGGGCTGGTTTGATAGTACCAAGTGGCTCCTGCAATCTGCCATCCAGAAGCGGTGCAGTTGAGTTTTGTTTGCCAGAGAAAAGGGCCGTGGGTTGTGTTTGGGGGCATATGGCTGGGAGTGGCCGGCTGTCTCATTCAAAAGATCGATACGCAGGATGGTTCCCAGACCCAAGAGGGCACCAGTGCCAAGTCGGGCTGTTTTTATAGTACCAAGTGCGTCCTGCAATTTGCCATCCAGAAGAGGGGCAGTTGAGTTTTGTTTGCCAGAGAATAGCGCCGTTGTTTGTGTTTGGGGGCTTGTGGCTCGTAGTGGCCGACTGGCGCCTTAGAATCTGTGTTACGCAGCATGGTTCCCAGACCCAAGGTGGCACCATTGCCAAGTTGGGCTGGTTTGATAGTACCAAGTGGCTCCTGCAATCTGCCATGCAGAAGCGGGGTAGCTTACTTTTGTTTGCCAGGGAAACGGGCCGAGGTTTGTGACTGGGGACCTATGGCTGGGAGTGACCGGCTGGCTCCTGGAAAGCTACGATAGGCAGGATGGTTACCAGACCCATGGTGGCACCAGTGCCAAGTTGGGCTGGTTTGATAGTACCAAGTGGCTCCTGCAATCTGCCATCAAAGTGTTGGCAGGCGAGTTTTGTTTTCCAGGGAAAAGCGACATTGTTTGTATTTGGGGGCCTGTGGCTGGGAGTGACCGGCTGGCTCCTTTGAACCCACGATACGCAGGATGGTTCCCAGACCCAAGGTGGCACCAGTGCCAAGTTTTGCTGCTTTGATACTACCAAGTGCGTCCTGCAATCTGCCATCCAGAAGCGGGGCAGCTTAATTTTGTTTGCCAGGGAAACGGGCCGTGGGTTTTGTTTGGGGGCATATAGCTGAGAGTGGCCGGCTGGCTCCTGAAAATCCACGCTAGGCAGCATGGTTCCCAGATGCAATGTGGCACCAGTGCCAAGTCGGGCTGGTTTGATGGTGCAAAGTGGCTCCTGCAATCTGCCATCCAGAAGCGAGGCAGCTGATTTTTGTTTGCCAGAGGAAAATTCCGTGGATTGTTTTTGGGGGCATATTGCTGGGAGTGGCCGGCTGGCTCCTTAAAATGCTCGATACGCATGATGGTTCCCAGGCCCAAGGTGTCACCACTACCAAGTCGGCCTGCGGTTTTAGTATCAAGTTCATCCTGCAATTTGCCATCCAGAAGAGGGGCAGTTGAGTTTTGTTTGCCAGAGAAACGGGCCGAGGTTTCTGTTTGGGGACATATGGCTGAGAGTGGCCGGCTGGCCCCTGAATATCCACGATACAGAGCATGGTTCCCAGATCCAAGGTGGCACCAGTGCCAAGTCGGGCTGGTTTGATAGTACCAAGTGTCTCCTGCAATCTGCCATCCAGAAGCAGGGCAGCTTACTTTTGTTTGCCAGAGAAATAGGCCTAGGTTTTTGTTTGGGGGCCTGTGGCTAGGAGTGGCCGGCTGGCTCCTTAGAATCCACGATACGCAGGATGGTTCCCAGACCCAAGGTGGCACCAGTGCCAAGTCGGGCTGGTTTGATTACAACAAGTGCCTCCTGCAATCTCCCATCCAGAAGCGGGGCAGCTGAGTTTTGTTTGCCTGTGAAACGGGCCGTTGTTTTTAATTGGGGTCTGTGGCCGAGAGTGTTCGGCTGGCTCCTGACAACCCACAATACGCAGGATGGTTCCCAGACCCAAGGTGGCACCAGTGCCAAGTCGGGCTGGTTTGATAGTACCAAGTGGCTCCTGCAATCTGCCATCCAGAAGCGGTGCAGTTGAGTTTTGTTTGCCAGAGAAAAGGGCCGTGGGTTGTGTTTGGGGGCATATGGCTGGGAGTGGCCGGCTGTCTCATTAAAAAGATCGATACGCAGGATGGTTCCCAGACCCAAGGGGGCACCAGTGCCAAGTCGGGCTGTTTTTATAGTACCAAGTGCGTCCTGCAATTTGCCATCCAGAAGAGGGGCAGTTGAGTTTTGTTTGCCAGAGAATAGCACCGTTGTTTGTGTTTGGGGGCTTGTGGCTCGTAGTGGCCGACTGGCGCCTTAGAATCTGTGTTACGCAGCATGGTTCCCAGACCCAAGGTGGCACCAGTGCCAAGTTGGGCTGGTTTGATAGTACCAAGTGGCTCCTGCAATCTGCCATGCAGAAGCGGGGTAGCTTACTTTTGTTTGCCAGGGAAACGGGCCGAGGTTTGTGACTGGGGACCTATGGCTGGGAGTGACCGGCTGGCTCCTGGAAAGCTACAATAGGCAGGACGGTTACCAGACCCATGGTGGCACCAGTGCCAAGTTGGGCTGGTTTGATAGTACCAAGTGGCTCCTGCAATCTGCCATCCAGAAGCGGGGCAGCTTGCTTTTGTTTGCCAGGGAAACGGGCCGAGGTTTGTGTCTGGGGGCCTATGGCTGGGAGTGACCGGCTGGCTCCTGAAAAGCTATGATAGGCAGGATGGTGACCAGACCCATGGTGGCACCAGTGCCAAGTTGGGCTGGTTTGATAGTACCAAGTGGCTCCTGCAATCTGCCATCAAAAAGTTGGCAGGCGAGTTTTGTTTTCCAGGGAAAAGCGCCGTTGTTTGTGTTTGGGGGCCTGTGGCTGGGAGTGGCCGGCTGGCTGCTTAGAATCCACGATACGCAGGATGGTTCCCAGACGTGAGGTGGCGCCAGTGCCAAGTCGGGTTGGTTTGATACTACCAAGTGCGTCCTGCAATCTGCCATCCAGAAGCGGGACAGCTTACTTTTTTTTGTCAGGGAAACGGGCTGAGCTTTGTGTCACGGGGCCTATGGCTGGGAGTGACCGTCTAGGTCCTGAAAAGCTACGATAGGCAGGATGGTGACCAGACCCATGGTGGCACCAGTGCCAAGTTGGGCTGGTTTGATAGTACCAAGTGGCTCCTGCAATCTGCCATCAAAAATTTGTCAGGCGAGTTTTGTTTTCCAGGGAAAAGCGCCGTTGTTTGTGTTTGGGGGCCTGTGGCTGGGAGTGGCCGGCTTGCTAATTGGAATCCACGATACGCAGGATGGTTCCCAGACTTGAGGTGGCACCAGTGACAAGTCGGGCCAGTTTGATGGTGCAAAGTGGCTCCTGCAATCTGCCATCCAGAAGCGGGGTAGCTTACTTTTCTTTGCCAGGGAAACGGGCCGAGGTTTTTCTCTGGGGGCCTATGGCTGGGAGTGACCGGGTGGCGCCTGAACAGCTACGATAGGCAGGATGGTGACCAGACCCAAGGTGGCACCAGTGCCAAGTTGGGCTGATTTGATAGTACCAAGTGGCTCCTGCAATCTGCCATCAAAATGTTGGCAGGCGAGTTTTGTTTTCCAGGGAAAAGCGCTGTTGTTTGTGTTTGGGGGCCTGTGGCTGGGAGTGACCGGCTGGCTCCTTAGAATCCACGATACACAGGATGGTTCCCAGACCAGAGGTGGCACCAGTGCCAAGTCGGGCTGGTTTTATACTACCAAGTGGTTCATGCAATCTGCCATCCAGAAGCGGGGCAGCTTAATTTTGTTTGCCAGGGAAACGGGCCGAGGTTTGTGTCTGGGCGCCTATGGCTGGGAGTGACCTCCTAGGTACTGAAAAGCTACGATAGGCAGGATGGTGACCAGACCCATGGTGGCACCAGTGCCAAGTTGGGCTGGTTTGATAGTACCAAGTGGCTCCTGCAATCCGCCATCAAAAAGTTGGCAGGCGAGTTTTGTTTTCCAGGGAAAAGGGCCGTTGTTTGTGTTTGGGTGCCTGTGGCAGGGAGTGGCCGGCTGGCTCCTTAGAATCCACGATACGCAGGATGGTTCCCAGACTTGTCGTGGCACCAGTGCCAAGTCGGGCTGGTTTGATAGTACCAAGTGCGTCCTGCAATCTGCCATCCAGAAGCGGGGCAGCTAACTTTTGTTTGCCAGGGAAACGGGCCGAGGTTTGTGTCTAAGGGCCTATGGCTGGGAGTGACCGGTTGGCTCCTGAAAAGCTACGATAGGCAGGATGGTGACCAGACCCATGGTGGCACCAGTGCCAAGTTGGGCTGGTTTGATAGTACCTAGTGGCTCCTGCAATCTGCCATCAAAAAGTTGGCAGGCGAGTTTGTTATCCAGGGAAAAGCGCCGTTGTTTGTGTTTGGGTGCCTGTGGCTGGGAGTGGCCGGCTGGCTCCTTAGAATCCACGATACGGAGGATGGTTCCCAGACCAGTGGTGGTACCAGTGCCAAGTTTTGCTGGTTTGATGGAGAAAACTGGCTCCTGCAATCTGCCATCCACATGCGGGATAACATACTTTTGTTTGCCAGGGAAACGGGTCGAGGTTTTTGTCTGGGGGCCTATGGCTGGGAGTGACCGGCTGGCTCCTGAAAAGCTACGATAGGCAGGATGGTGACCAGACCCATGGTGGCACCACTGTCAAGTTGGGCTGGTTTGATAGTACCAAGTGGCTCCGGCAATCTGCCATCAAAATTTGGCAGGCGAGTTTTGTTTTCCAGTGAATAGCGCCCTTGTTTGTGTTTGGGGGCCTGTGGCAGGGACTGACCGGCTGGCTAATTAGAATCCACGATACGCAGCATGGTTCCCAGACCTGAGGTGGCACCAGTGCCAAGTCGGGCTAGTTTGATGGTGTAAAGTGGCTCCTGCAATCTGCCATCCAGAAGCGGGGCAGCTTACTTTTGTTTGCCAGGGAAACGGGCCGAGCTTTGTGTCTGGGGGCCTATGGCTGGGAGTGACCGGCTGGCTCCTGAAAAGGTACGATAGGCAGGAAGGTGACCAGACCCATGGTGGCACCAGTGCCAAGTTGGGCTGGTTGGATAGTACCAAGTGGCTCCTGCAATCTGCCATCAAAAAGTTGGCAGGCGAGTTTTGTTTTCCAGGGGAAAGCGCCGTTGTTTGTGTTTGGGGGCCTGTGGCTGGGAGTGGCCGGCTGGCTCCTTAGAATCCACGATACCCAGGCTCATTCCCAGACCTGAGGTGGCACCAGTGCCAAGTCGGGCTAGTTTGATGGTGCAAAGTGGCTCCTGCAATCTGCCATCCAGAAGCGGGGTAGCTTACTTTTGTTTGCCAGGGAAACGGGCCGAGATTTGTGTCTGGGGGCCTATGGCTGCGAGTGACCGGTTGGCTCCTGAAAAGCTACGATAGGCAGGATGGTGACCAGACCCATGGTGGCACCAGTGCCAAGTTGGGCTGGTTTGATAGTACCAAGTGGCTCCTGCAATCTGCCATCAAAAACTTGGCAGGCGAGTTTTGTTTTCCAGGGAAAAGCGCCGTTGTTTGTGTCTGGGGGCCTGTGGCTGGAGTGGCCGTCTGGTTCCTTAGACTCCACGATACGCAGGATGGTTCCCAGACCAGAGGTGGCACCAGTGCCAAGTCGGGCTAGTTTGATGGTGCAAAGTGGCTCCTGCAATCTGCCATCCAGAAGCGGGGCAGCTTACTTTTGTTTGCCAGGGAAACGGGCCGAGGTTTTTCTCTGGGGGCCTATGGCAGGGAGGGACCGGCTGGCTCCTGAAAAGCTACGATAGGCAGGATGGTGACCAGACCCATGGTGGCACCAGTGCCAAGTTGGGCTGATTTGATAGTACCAAGTGGCTCCTGCAATCTGCCATCAAAATATTGGCAGGCGAGTTTTGTTTTCCAGGGAAAAGCGCCGTTGTTTGTGTTTAGGGGCCTGTGGCTGGGAGTGACCGGCTGGCTCCTTAGAATCCACGATACGCAGGATGGTTCCCAGACCCAAGGTGGCACCAGTGCCAAGTTGGGCTGGTTTCATAGTACCCAGTGGCTCCTGCAATCTCCCATCCAGAAGCGGGGCAGCTGAGTTTTGTTTGCCTGTGAAACGGGCCGTTGTTTTTAATTGGGGTCTGTGGCCAAGAGTGTTCGGCTGGCTCCTGACAACCCACAATACGCAGGATGGTTCCCAGACCCAAGGTGGCACCAGTGCCAAGTCGGGCTGGTTTGATAGTACCAAGTGGCTCCTGCAATCTGCCATCCAGAAGCGGTGCAGTTGAGTTTTGTTTGCCAGAGAAAAGGGCCGTGGGTTGTGTTTGGGGGCATATGGCTGGGAGTGGCCGGCTGTCTCATTCAAAAGATCGATACGCAGGATGGTTCCCAGACCCAAGAGGGCACCAGTGCCAAGTCGGGCTGTTTTTATAGTACCAAGTGCGTCCTGCAATTTGCCATCCAGAAGAGGGGCAGTTGAGTTTTGTTTGCCAGAGAATAGCGCCGTTGTTTGTGTTTGGGGGCTTGTGGCTCGTAGTGGCCGACTGGCGCCTTAGAATCTGTGTTACGCAGCATGGTTCCCAGACCCAAGGTGGCACCATTGCCAAGTTGGGCTGGTTTGATAGTACCAAGTGGCTCCTGCAATCTGCCATGCAGAAGCGGGGTAGCTTACTTTTGTTTGCCAGGGAAACGGGCCGAGGTTTGTGACTGGGGACCTATGGCTGGGAGTGACCGGCTGGCTCCTGGAAAGCTACGATAGGCAGGATGGTTACCAGACCCATGGTGGCACCAGTGCCAAGTTGGGCTGGTTTGATAGTACCAAGTGGCTCCTGCAATCTGCCATCAAAAAGTTGGCAGGCGAGTTTTGTTTTCCAGGGAAAAGCGACATTGTTTGTATTTGGGGGCCTGTGGCTGGGAGTGACCGGCTGGCTCCTTTGAACCCACGATACGCAGGATGGTTCCCAGACCCAAGGTGGCACCAGTGCCAAGTTTTGCTGGTTTGATACTACCAAGTGCGTCCTGCAATCTGCCATCCAGAAGCGGGGCAGCTTAATTTTGTTTGCCAGGGAAACGGGCCGTGGGTTTTGTTTGGGGGCATATAGCTGAGAGTGGCCGGCTGGCTCCTGAAAATCCACGCTAGGCAGCATGGTTCCCAGATGCAATGTGGCACCAGTGCCAAGTCGGGCTGGTTTGATGGTGCAAAGTGGCTCCTGCAATCTGCCATCCAGAAGCGAGGCAGCTGATTTTTGTTTGCCAGAGGAAAATTCCGTGGATTGTTTTTGGGGGCATATTGCTGGGAGTGGCCGGCTGGCTCCTTAAAATGCTCGATACGCATGATGGTTCCCAGGCCCAAGGTGTCACCACTACCAAGTCGGCCTGCGGTTTTAGTATCAAGTTCATCCTGCAATTTGCCATCCAGAAGAGGGGCAGTTGAGTTTTGTTTGCCAGAGAAACGGGCCGAGGTTTCTGTTTGGGGACATATGGCTGAGAGTGGCCGGCTGGCCCCTGAATATCCACGATACAGAGCATGGTTCCCAGATCCAAGGTGGCACCAGTGCCAAGTTGGGCTGGTTTGATAGTACCAAGTGTCTCCTGCAATCTGCCATCCAGAAGCAGGGCAGCTTACTTTTGTTTGCCAGAGAAATAGGCCTAGGTTTTTGTTTGGGGGCCTGTGGCTAGGAGTGGCCGGCTGGCTCCTTAGAATCCACGATACGCAGGATGGTTCCCAGACCCAAGGTGGCACCAGTGCCAAGTCGGGCTGGTTTGATTACAACAAGTGCCTCCTGCAATCTCCCATCCAGAAGCGGGGCAGCTGAGTTTTGTTTGCCTGTGAAACGGGCCGTTGTTTTTAATTGGGGTCTGTGGCCGAGAGTGTTCGGCTGGCTCCTGACAACCCACAATACGCAGGATGGTTCCCAGACCCAAGGTGGCACCAGTGCCAAGTCGGGCTGGTTTGATAGTACCAAGTGGCTCCTGCAATCTGCCATCCAGAAGCGGTGCAGTTGAGTTTTGTTTGCCAGAGAAAAGGGCCGTGGGTTGTGTTTGGGGGCATATGGCTGGGAGTGGCCGGCTGTCTCATTAAAAAGATCGATACGCAGGATGGTTCCCAGACCCAAGGGGGCACCAGTGCCAAGTCGGGCTGTTTTTATAGTACCAAGTGCGTCCTGCAATTTGCCATCCAGAAGAGGGGCAGTTGAGTTTTGTTTGCCAGAGAATAGCACCGTTGTTTGTGTTTGGGGGCTTGTGGCTCGTAGTGGCCGACTGGCGCCTTAGAATCTGTGTTACGCAGCATGGTTCCCAGACCCAAGGTGGCACCAGTGCCAAGTTGGGCTGGTTTGATAGTACCAAGTGGCTCCTGCAATCTGCCATCCAGAAGCGGGGTAGCTTACTTTTGTTTGCCAGGGAAACGGGCCGAGGTTTGTGACTGGGGACCTATGGCTGGGAGTGACCGGCTGGCTCCTGGAAAGCTACAATAGGCAGGACGGTTACCAGACCCATGGTGGCACCAGTGCCAAGTTGGGCTGGTTTGATAGTACCAAGTGGCTCCTGCAATCTGCCATCAAAAAGTTGGCAGGCGAGTTTTGTTTTCCAGGGAAAAGCGACATTGTTTGTATTTGGGGGCCTGTGGCTGGGAGTGACCGGCTGGCTCCTTTGAACCCACGATACGCAGGATGGTTCCCAGACCCAAGGTGGCACCAGTGCCAAGTTTTGCTGGTTTGATACTACCAAGTGCGTCCTGCAATCTGCCATCCAGAAGCGGGGCAGCTTAATTTTGTTTGCCAGGGAAACGGGCCGTGGGTTTTGTTTGGGGGCATATAGCTGAGAGTGGCCGGCTGGCTCCTGAAAATCCACGCTAGGCAGCATGGTTCCCAGATGCAATGTGGCACCAGTGCCAAGTCGGGCTGGTTTGATGGTGCAAAGTGGCTCCTGCAATCTGCCATCCAGAAGCGAGGCAGCTGATTTTTGTTTGCCAGAGGAAAATTCCGTGGATTGTTTTTGGGGGCATATTGCTGGGAGTGGCCGGCTGGCTCCTTAAAATGCTCGATACGCATGATGGTTCCCAGGCCCAAGGTGTCACCACTACCAAGTCGGCCTGCGGTTTTAGTATCAAGTTCATCCTGCAATTTGCCATCCAGAAGAGGGGCAGTTGAGTTTTGTTTGCCAGAGAAACGGGCCGAGGTTTCTGTTTGGGGACATATGGCTGAGAGTGGCCGGCTGGCCCCTGAATATCCACGATACAGAGCATGGTTCCCAGATCCAAGGTGGCACCAGTGCCAAGTTGGGCTGGTTTGATAGTACCAAGTGTCTCCTGCAATCTGCCATCCAGAAGCAGGGCAGCTTACTTTTGTTTGCCAGAGAAATAGGCCTAGGTTTTTGTTTGGGGGCCTGTGGCTAGGAGTGGCCGGCTGGCTCCTTAGAATCCACGATACGCAGGATGGTTCCCAGACCCAAGGTGGCACCAGTGCCAAGTCGGGCTGGTTTGATTACACCAAGTGCCTCCTGCAATCTCCCATCCAGAAGCGGGGCAGCTGAGTTTTGTTTGCCTGTGAAACGGGCCGTTGTTTTTAATTGGGGTCTGTGGCCGAGAGTGTTCGGCTGGCTCCTGACAACCCACAATACGCAGGATGGTTCCCAGACCCAAGGTGGCACCAGTGCCAAGTAGGGCTGGTTTGATAGTACCAAGTGGCTCCTGCAATCTGCCATCCAGAAGCGGTGCAGTTGAGTTTTGTTTGCCAGAGAAAAGGGCCGTGGGTTGTGTTTGGGGGCATATGGCTGGGAGTGGCCGGCTGTCTCATTAAAAAGATCGATACGCAGGATGGTTCCCAGACCCAAGGGGGCACCAGTGCCAAGTCGGGCTGTTTTTATAGTACCAAGTGCGTCCTGCAATTTGCCATCCAGAAGAGGGGCAGTTGAGTTTTGTTTGCCAGAGAATAGCACCGTTGTTTGTGTTTGGGGGCTTGTGGCTCGTAGTGGCCGACTGGCGCCTTAGAATCTGTGTTACGCAGCATGGTTCCCAGACCCAAGGTGGCACCAGTGCCAAGTTGGGCTGGTTTGATAGTACCAAGTGGCTCCTGCAATCTGCCATCCAGAAGCGGGGTAGCTTACTTTTGTTTGCCAGGGAAACGGGCCGAGGTTTGTGACTGGGGACCTATGGCTGGGAGTGACCGGCTGGCTCCTGGAAAGCTACAATAGGCAGGATGGTTACCAGACCCATGGTGGCACCAGTGCCAAGTTGGGCTGGTTTGATAGTACCAAGTGGCTCCTGCAATCTGCCATCAAAAAGTTGGCAGGCGAGTTTTGTTTTCCAGGGAAAAGCGACATTGTTTGTATTTGGGGGCCTGTGGCTGGGAGTGACCGGCTGGCTCCTTTGAACCCACGATACGCAGGATGGTTCCCAGACCCAAGGTGGCACCAGTGCCAAGTTTTGCTGGTTTGATACTACCAAGTGCGTCCTGCAATCTGCCATCCAGAAGCGGGGCAGCTTAATTTTGTTTGCCAGGGAAACGGGCCGTGGGTTTTGTTTGGGGGCATATAGCTGAGAGTGGCCGGCTGGCTCCTGAAAATCCACGCTAGGCAGCATGGTTCCCAGATGCAATGTGGCACCAGTGCCAAGTCGGGCTGGTTTGATGGTGCAAAGTGGCTCCTGCAATCTGCCATCCAGAAGCGAGGCAGCTGATTTTTGTTTGCCAGAGGAAAATTCCGTGGATTGTTTTTGGGGGCATATTGCTGGGAGTGGCCGGCTGGCTCCTTAAAATGCTCGATACGCATGATGGTTCCCAGGCCCAAGGTGTCACCACTACCAAGTCGGCCTGCGGTTTTAGTATCAAGTTCATCCTGCAATTTGCCATCCAGAAGAGGGGCAGTTGAGTTTTGTTTGCCAGAGAAACGGGCCGAGGTTTCTGTTTGGGGACATATGGCTGAGAGTGGCCGGCTGGCCCCTGAATATCCACGATACAGAGCATGGTTCCCAGATCCAAGGTGGCACCAGTGCCAAGTTGGGCTGGTTTGATAGTACCAAGTGTCTCCTGCAATCTGCCATCCAGAAGCAGGGCAGCTTACTTTTGTTTGCCAGAGAAATAGGCCTAGGTTTTTGTTTGGGGGCCTGTGGCTAGGAGTGGCCGGCTGGCTCCTTAGAATCCACGATACGCAGGATGGTTCCCAGACCCAAGGTGGCACCAGTGCCAAGTCGGGCTGGTTTGATAGTACCAAGTGGCTCCTGCAAACTCCATCAAAAAGTTGGCAGGCGTGTTTTGTTTTCCAGGGAACAGCGCCGTTGATTTTGTTTGGGGGCCTGTGGCTGGGAGTGGCCGGCTGGCTCCTTAGAATCCACGATACGCAGGATGGTTCCCAGACCCAAGGTGGCACCAGTGCCAAGTCGGGCTGGTTTGATTACACCAAGTGGCTCCTGCAATCTGCCATCCAGAAGTGAGGCAGCTAAGTTTTGTTTGCGAGAAAAAAGGGCCGTGGTTTTTGTTGGGGGCCTGTGGCTGGGAGTAGCCGGCTGGCTCCTTAAAATCCACGATAGGCAGGATGGTTCCCAGACCCAAGGTGGCACCAGTGCCAAGTCGGGCTGGTTTGATAGTACCAAGTGGCTCCTGCAATCTGCCATCCAGAAGCGGGGCAGCTGAGTTTCGTTTGCCAGAGAAAAAGGCTGTGGTTTGTGTTTGGGGGCCTGTGGCTGGCAGTGGCCGGCTGGCTCCTGAAAATCCACGATACGCAGCATGGTTCCCAGACCCAAGGTGGCACCAGTGCCAAGTGGGGCTCGTTTGACAGTGTCAAGTGCCTCCTGCAATCTCCCATCCAGAAGCGGGGCAGCTGAGTTTTTTTTGCCAGGGAAACGGACCTTTGTTTTTGATTGGGCTCTGTGGCCGAGAGTGGTTGGCTGTCTCCTGACAATCCACAATACGCAGGATGGTTCCCAGACCCAAGGTGGCACCAGTGCCAAGTCGGGCTGGTTTGATAGTACCAAGTGTCTCCTGCAATCTGCCATCCAGAAGCGGGGCAGCTGAGTTTTGTTTGCCAGAGAAAAGGGCCGTGGGTTGTGTTTGGGGGATATGGCTGGGAGTGGCCACCTGGCTCCTTAAAATGCACGATACGCCGCATGGTAACCAGACGCAAGGTGGCACCAGTGCCAAGTCAGGCTGTTTTTGTAGTACCCAGTGGCTCCTGCAATTTGCCATCCAGAAGCGGGGCAGTTGAATTTTGTTTGCTAGAGAAAAGGGCTGTGGTTTGTGTTTGGGGGCCTATGGCTGAGAGTGGCCGGCTGGCCCCTGAAAATCAACGATAGGCAGGATGGTTCCCAGATCCAAGGTGGCACCAGTGCCAAGTAAGGCTGGTTGTATGGTTCAAAGTAACTCCTGCAATCTGCCATCCAGAAGCGGGACAGCTGAGTTTTTTTTGCCAGAGAAAAGGTCCATGGTTTCTTTTTGGGGCATACGGCTGGGAATTGCCGGCTGGCTCCTTAAAATGCTCGATACGCAGGATGGTTCCCAGAGCCAAGGTGGCACCACTGCCAAGTCGGGCTCTTTTTGTAGTACCAAGTGCGTCCTGCAATTTGCCATCCAGAAGAGGGGCAGTTGAGTTTTGTTTGCCAGAGAAAAGGGCCGTTGTTTGTGTTTGGGGGCCTGTGGCTGGGAGTGTTCGGCTGGTTCCTGAATATGTACGATACGCAGGATTGTTCCCAGATCCAAGGTGGCAGCAGTGCCATGTTGTGCTGGTGTGATAGTCCCAAGTGGCTCCTGCAATCTGCCATCCAGAAGTGGGGCAGCTGATTTTTGTTTGCCAGAGAAAAGGTCCGTGGTTTGTTTTTGGGGGCATATGGCTGAGAGTGGCCGGCTGGCCCCTGAAAATCCACGATACACAGGATGGTTCCCAGATCCAAGGTGGCACCTGTGCCAAGTCGGGCTGATTTGATAGTACTAAGTAGCTCCTGCAATCTGCCATGCAGAAGCGGGGCAGCTTACTTTTGTTTGCCAGGGAAACGGGCCGAGGTTTGTGTTTGGGGGCCTATGGCTGAGAGTGACCGGCTGGCTCCTGAAAAGCTACAATAGGCAGGATGGTGACCAGACCCATGGTGGCACCAGTGCCAAGTTGGGCTGGTTTGATAGTACCAAGTGGTTCCTGCAATCTGCCATCCAGAAGAGGGGCAGTTGAGTTTTGTTTGCCAGAGAAAAGGGCCTTGGTTTGTGTTTGGGGGCATATGGCTGGGTGTGGCCAGCTGGCTCCTTAAAATGCACGATATGCAACATGGCTCCCAGACCTAAGGTGGCACAAGTGCCAAGTTGGGCTGGTTTGATAGTACCAAGTGGCTCCTGCAATCTTCCATGATCACGTGGAGAAATACTTTCTGGTTTCAGCCTCATGCTCTTTCTTCTCTCCCTCAACTTCTCTATCACCTCTCATCTGGTTCACATGCGCTGTCTTCAAGGTCCACAGGCTACTTTTCACAGAATCTTCTGGCCTGATGAAGTAAGGATGATGAATAGAACAGAGCTGGGATCTATTTTCCAGTTTGGATAAAATGCATTCTGCACACAAATCCAAGGAGAACGGGCTGCCCCGATGCCCAGAAAATCTTTCACTCCTGCTAGTGTTCTACGTCAACCGCAACTTAGTCTGAAAGAAAAGCTTTTTCTCTGAGAGCATCTGAGAGGTTTGCATGAAGCACTGATATCTGACATATGCAATTTTGAATAGGAGAGGAAAAAGAAAATGGCAAGGAGTTTTTAATTTTAGTGGTTTCAATTTTAATTTCCGTGCACTTTTTCAAAACTTGTCAGCTCAAATGCCCATCAACATCTTTTAGTCATCTGTAAGTCAGTATTCATATAAAATGTGCTTCAAATCCAAAGAATTTCAAATTTGCACTCCAAGCTTCTATGCCTAGATTTATGATTTCCTACACATATTAGATGAAAGGAAGGCCTTTTTTACTGTGGGAGTGCTGGAACACTGGAACAGGTTGCCCAGAGAAGTTGTGGGTGTCCCATCCCTGAAAGTATTCAAGGTCACCCTGGACGGGGCTTGGAGCAGCAACAAAGGAGAAGCTTGATGGTAGAGAAACAAAGTTGGACTATAGAAGAAACTCGGATTGAAGTATAGGATCAAGTTTTCTCTCAGCTCTTGGGGTAAATTCAAAGTTGTACAAAATGACATTTATCTGTGCTATTCACTACTGTAACAGAAAGTTTCATGAAAACTGTACAGAAGATAGTAAATTTTAAAAGAGATAAGAATTACAGCATAAAATCCATGGGATAGGTTACAACATGAGACACTCTCTAAGAGAAAATCTCTGTGTTTCAGCACTTCATCGGGGTAAGATTTCATGAAGTGCCAAAGAAGGCGGCAAAATATCATTCGGGACATTATTTACTGGAATTCAGCCTGGCCATTAGTAGGAACTGCCTTTGAACATATCATGTAGATATACCACACACGCTTTCCCTTCACTGAAAAATTACTGTTTACAACAAATAAGCAATTGACGATCAAAATTGATTGAAAGCATCTTAAACATGTCAAGTATTTCATTGTAGATGATCTGTGATCCAAATGCTTCTTCCACCTTCGAGAGGGACAGAAGAATTCTTCCATATCATGATGGTTTAAAATTGTATCAACCAATGTTTTCTGCTGAAAAGATATCATCTATTTTTTTCTATTTTTGGAAGAAAATATTCCTAGACATACAACAGGTGAGAACTAAGTAATTTTAAAGAAACAAATGAAATGAAAATATTCTGTAAATAGAATGAAATGAAAAGCTGTGTTTTAAATAGGAGCTAAATATTAAACAGAATTTTTGTACCAGGCATTTGAATTACTGCACCAGCTCTTTTGCCCATCAAGAGAGGCATTTAGCATTTCAGTCTTTTCCAAGGTGTTCATGATCTGCTATGCTGATCTCTGTGTGTGCCTAGGTGTGTGTGGAGGGGGGGGCATATGAAGGGGAGTGTGTATGTTTGCTTTACAATTGTTGTGGCAGATTCATGCCTCAGCTCCACATTTTGTTTTAAAAAGGTCACACCGAGTGGATATGAAGTTTACTATCAACAAGAGATCGATTCCCAAATCATCCATTTGACTCTCCCTTATAAATCATGTGCTTTGTTGCATATTTTATCAAATATACTTTCAAGCCAGATGGAGGAAGGAGGATGTGGGAATCCCTCCACCATCTTGCAACTTTTATGTAAGTAGGTTTTCAAGAAAATCATCATTTCTCTTTTAAATATGTCTGGAACAGGCATGATGGTAGTGTCAACCTGTTGGAGTTTTTGTTGCTGGAAGAAGTTGTACAAAAGGATTGGTTTTTACATTGACCAGTTACTGAATCAAGCGCAGGAATACATTGGAAATTTAGCTGGGGGTTCCTTTTCCCAGCAGACTACTTCTAGAACGAGCTTGTACACTGAAGCTGACTCTTTTGCTCTCTTTTTGTTTCTTTCCTATTTTCTTGGCTTCTTTGCCACTATCTAGACAATTTTGGAACTTTGTTCCCAACTAAAATGGTTTCAATAGTCTGATTGTGATCATACATTTTTACAAGGAATTTTTAAAATCTTTCCTCGAGTCCAGAAAGTCAAGGACTTAGATCTTTTTCTTCCCTTATCAATATTGCCATGAAATTGATAAATAAAGACCAACTCTTTATTTTTGTTTTTAACCCACGTAGATAATTCCCATCCATTAATCCATTTTGTGGACCAATAGCTGCCATTCTGATGGAAGCTGTCACTTCTTAACAATAGGCATTCTGTGACTATGTTGACAGCACTTTGGGTGAAGATCCTAACTGGTCTTAGATATACATAGGGAGAAATTTGCTCAGCCAGTGTCAGTCTTAAGCATGCGTATCAGAAGATCTTTCTAGAGCTGGGAATTTTCCCATGAAAGGGATTCAGTTAGGGAAGAGACACTTGTGCCAGAGTTTTACATTCTTCTTGAACACTGCTTAAGGAACTTAGATGCCATGTCCATTTGGATCTCTGTCTGCACAGAACTTTGTCATGCCAGTGCTTTGAAATGCATCTTGAAGAGAATTCACTAGCACAGAATGAAAGAGAGTGGAAGGGGTTGGTGGGGCTAACCAGGCCCAACCCCCCTGCCTAAACCAGGATACCTAGAGCCTCTTGCCCAGGATTCTATCTGGGTGTACTTTTAATGTCTTCAAAGATCCAGGCTCCACAATCTTTCTGGGCAGTCTGTGCCGTGGTTCAGTCACCCTGACAGTAAAGAAACATTTACTGATGTTCAAAGGCAATCTCCTGTATTTCAGTGTGTGCCCACTGCCTCTTGTCTTTTCCCTCAGCATCACTGAAAAGACACTGATTCCCTCCCCTTTGCACTATTGCTTCCATATGTATGTGTGATGCCATGTAGAGGTATGTCAAAAACCTCCCTGAAGCCCAGGCAGATAATATTCCCTTCATCTACCAGTCAAGTTGATTCATCAGAGGAGTTTAAAGTGATGTTCAGCATGAAATTCCCCTGAAAAATCATGCTAACTACATTATTTGGTCATCTGTCATGTGCCTGGCAAGGATTTCCAGGAAGAGCTGCTTCATCAACTTCCTGGGGATAAAAAAGAGGCTGGCTGGTTTGTACTATGGCGAGTCCTCTTAATTGCCTTTTTTGAAGATGGGTGTCATTTGCTAACATCCACTCTTTAGCCTCTCTTGTCGTCTACATCTTAGCAAAACGCTTTTCCACTATGTCTGGCTAGGAAAAACTGTGCCAGCACAGAAAACATCTCCCATCGTGTTCTAGAAGTTGCACGGATGTCTGCCAAGTGTTTGGCAGGAAGAAAAGAAAAGTTGTCCAAAACAGCTTCCAATCGAATGTTCCTGTGATTGGAAAAGTCAGGAGAGTGCAAAGGTACTGTTTTCTATCAGTTGGCAAGGTGCGCACACAATCCCAGTGTTGTACAGCTTGCTTCTTCACCTTCCCGAAGCTGCCGCTCTCGCCGGCTGCCGGAGCCCAAGAAGCGGCTTCTTCGCGCAAAGACGATTGTGCCGCTCACAGGGCTCTCCTTAGCGCGGCTTCTGCCGAAAGACGCCCGGCAGCGGCTCTTACCTCCGGAGAGCATCCTACCTTCGTCTTTAGCTCCTCTTCTCATCTACACCTCGGCAAAAAGCTTCTCCACTATGTCTGGCTAGGAAAAACTGTGCCAGCACAGAAAACATCTCCCATCGTGTTCTAGAAGTTGCACGGATGTCTGCCAAGTGTTTGGCAGGAAGAAAAGAAAAGTTGTCCAAAACAGCTTCCAATCGAATGTTCCTGTGATTGGAAAAGTCAGGAGAGTGCAAAGGTACTGTTTTCTATCAGTTGGCAAGGTGCGCACACAATCCCAGTGTTGTACAGCTTGCTTCTTCACCTTCCCGAAGCTGCCGCTCTCGCCGGCTGCCGGAGCCCAAGAAGCGGCTTCTTCGCGCAAAGACGATTGTGCCGCTCACAGTGCTCTCCTTAGCGCGGCTTCTGCCGAAAGACGCCCGGCAGCGGCTCTTACCTCCGGAGAGCATCCTACCTTCGTCTTTCGCGTCTTTTGTAGTCTACATCTTAGCAAAACGCTTTTCCACTATGTCTGGCTAGGAAAAACTGTGCCAGCACAGAAAACATCTCCCATCGTGTTCTAGAAGTTGCACGGA
Source organism: Melospiza melodia melodia (assembly GCF_035770615.1). Lineage (NCBI taxonomy): Eukaryota > Metazoa > Chordata > Aves > Passeriformes > Passerellidae > Melospiza > Melospiza melodia. The sequence continues at coordinate 61,936,677 of NC_086194.1, forward strand.
TGTCTGCCAAGTGTTTGGCAGGAAGAAAAGAAAAGTTGTCCAAAACAGCTTCCAATCGAATGTTCCTGTGATTGGAAAAGTCAGGAGAGTGCAAAGGTACTGTTTTCTATCAGTTGGCAAGGTGCGCACACAATCCCAGTGTTGTACAGCTTGCTTCTTCACCTTCCCGAAGCTGCCGCTCTCGCCGGCTGCCGGAGCCCAAGAAGCGGCTTCTTCGCGCAAAGACGATTGTGCCGCTCACAGGGCTCTCCTTAGCGCGGCTTCTGCCGAAAGACGCCCGGCAGCGGCTCTTACCTCCGGAGAGCATCCTACCTTCGTCTTTCGCGTCTTTTGTAGTCTACATCTTAGCAAAACGCTTTTCCACTATGTCTGGCTAGGAAAAACTGTGCCAGCACAGAAAACATCTCCCATCGTGTTCTAGAAGTTGCACGGATGTCTGCCAAGTGTTTGGCAGGAAGAAAAGAAAAGTTGTCCAAAACAGCTTCCAATCGAATGTTCCTGTGATTGGAAAAGTCAGGAGAGTGCAAAGGTACTGTTTTCTATCAGTTGGCAAGGTGCGCACACAATCCCAGTGTTGTACAGCTTGCTTCTTCACCTTCCCGAAGCTGCCGCTCTCGCCGGCTGCCGGAGCCCAAGAAGCGGCTTCTTCGCGCAAAGACGATTGTGCCGCTCACAGTGCTCTCCTTAGCGCGGCTTCTGCCGAAAGACGCCCGGCAGCGGCTCTTACCTCCGGAGAGCATCCTACCTTCGTCTTTCGCGTCTTTTGTAGTCTACATCTTAGCAAAACGCTTTTCCACTATGTCTGGCTAGGAAAAACTGTGCCAGCACAGAAAACATCTCCCATCGTGTTCTAGAAGTTGCACGGATGTCTGCCAAGTGTTTGGCAGGAAGAAAAGAAAAGTTGTCCAAAACAGCTTCCAATCGAATGTTCCTGTGATTGGAAAAGTCAGGAGAGTGCAAAGGTACTGTTTTCTATCAGTTGGCAAGGTGCGCACACAATCCCAGTGTTGTACAGCTTGCTTCTTCACCTTCCCGAAGCTGCCGCTCTCGCCGGCTGCCGGAGCCCAAGAAGCGGCTTCTTCGCGCAAAGACGATTGTGCCGCTCACAGGGCTCTCCTTAGCGCGGCTTCTGCCGAAAGACGCCCGGCAGCGGCTCTTACCTCCGGAGAGCATCCTACCTTCGTCTTTCGCGTCTTTTGTAGTCTACATCTTAGCAAAACGCTTTTCCACTATGTCTGGCTAGGAAAAACTGTGCCAGCACAGAAAACATCTCCCATCGTGTTCTAGAAGTTGCACGGATGTCTGCCAAGTGTTTGGCAGGAAGAAAAGAAAAGTTGTCCAAAACAGCTTCCAATCGAATGTTCCTGTGATTGGAAAAGTCAGGAGAGTGCAAAGGTACTGTTTTCTATCAGTTGGCAAGGTGCGCACACAATCCCAGTGTTGTACAGCTTGCTTCTTCACCTTCCCGAAGCTGCCGCTCTCGCCGGCTGCCGGAGCCCAAGAAGCGGCTTCTTCGCGCAAAGACGATTGTGCCGCTCACAGTGCTCTCCTTAGCGCGGCTTCTGCCGAAAGACGCCCGGCAGCGGCTCTTACCTCCGGAGAGCATCCTACCTTCGTCTTTCGCGTCTTTTGTAGTCTACATCTTAGCAAAACGCTTTTCCACTATGTCTGGCTAGGAAAAACTGTGCCAGCACAGAAAACATCTCCCATCGTGTTCTAGAAGTTGCACGGATGTCTGCCAAGTGTTTGGCAGGAAGAAAAGAAAAGTTGTCCAAAACAGCTTCCAATCGAATGTTCCTGTGATTGGAAAAGTCAGGAGAGTGCAAAGGTACTGTTTTCTATCAGTTGGCAAGGTGCGCACACAATCCCAGTGTTGTACAGCTTGCTTCTTCACCTTCCCGAAGCTGCCGCTCTCGCCGGCTGCCGGAGCCCAAGAAGCGGCTTCTTCGCGCAAAGACGATTGTGCCGCTCACAGGGCTCTCCTTAGCGCGGCTTCTGCCGAAAGACGCCCGGCAGCGGCTCTTACCTCCGGAGAGCATCCTACCTTCGTCTTTCGCGTCTTTTGTAGTCTACATCTTAGCAAAACGCTTTTCCACTATGTCTGGCTAGGAAAAACTGTGCCAGCACAGAAAACATCTCCCATCGTGTTCTAGAAGTTGCACGGATGTCTGCCAAGTGTTTGGCAGGAAGAAAAGAAAAGTTGTCCAAAACAGCTTCCAATCGAATGTTCCTGTGATTGGAAAAGTCAGGAGAGTGCAAAGGTACTGTTTTCTATCAGTTGGCAAGGTGCGCACACAATCCCAGTGTTGTACAGCTTGCTTCTTCACCTTCCCGAAGCTGCCGCTCTCGCCGGCTGCCGGAGCCCAAGAAGCGGCTTCTTCGCGCAAAGACGATTGTGCCGCTCACAGGGCTCTCCTTAGCGCGGCTTCTGCCGAAAGACGCCCGGCAGCGGCTCTTACCTCCGGAGAGCATCCTACCTTCGTCTTTCGCGTCTTTTGTAGTCTACATCTTAGCAAAACGCTTTTCCACTATGTCTGGCTAGGAAAAACTGTGCCAGCACAGAAAACATCTCCCATCGTGTTCTAGAAGTTGCACGGATGTCTGCCAAGTGTTTGGCAGGAAGAAAAGAAAAGTTGTCCAAAACAGCTTCCAATCGAATGTTCCTGTGATTGGAAAAGTCAGGAGAGTGCAAAGGTACTGTTTTCTATCAGTTGGCAAGGTGCGCACACAATCCCAGTGTTGTACAGCTTGCTTCTTCACCTTCCCGAAGCTGCCGCTCTCGCCGGCTGCCGGAGCCCAAGAAGCGGCTTCTTCGCGCAAAGACGATTGTGCCGCTCACAGGGCTCTCCTTAGCGCGGCTTCTGCCGAAAGACGCCCGGCAGCGGCTCTTACCTCCGGAGAGCATCCTACCTTCGTCTTTCGCGTCTTTTGTAGTCTACATCTTAGCAAAACGCTTTTCCACTATGTCTGGCTAGGAAAAACTGTGCCAGCACAGAAAACATCTCCCATCGTGTTCTAGAAGTTGCACGGATGTCTGCCAAGTGTTTGGCAGGAAGAAAAGAAAAGTTGTCCAAAACAGCTTCCAATCGAATGTTCCTGTGATTGGAAAAGTCAGGAGAGTGCAAAGGTACTGTTTTCTATCAGTTGGCAAGGTGCGCACACAATCCCAGTGTTGTACAGCTTGCTTCTTCACCTTCCCGAAGCTGCCGCTCTCGCCGGCTGCCGGAGCCCAAGAAGCGGCTTCTTCGCGCAAAGACGATTGTGCCGCTCACAGTGCTCTCCTTAGCGCGGCTTCTGCCGAAAGACGCCCGGCAGCGGCTCTTACCTCCGGAGAGCATCCTACCTTCGTCTTTCGCGTCTTTTGTAGTCTACATCTTAGCAAAACGCTTTTCCACTATGTCTGGCTAGGAAAAACTGTGCCAGCACAGAAAACATCTCCCATCGTGTTCTAGAAGTTGCACGGATGTCTGCCAAGTGTTTGGCAGGAAGAAAAGAAAAGTTGTCCAAAACAGCTTCCAATCGAATGTTCCTGTGATTGGAAAAGTCAGGAGAGTGCAAAGGTACTGTTTTCTATCAGTTGGCAAGGTGCGCACACAATCCCAGTGTTGTACAGCTTGCTTCTTCACCTTCCCGAAGCTGCCGCTCTCGCCGGCTGCCGGAGCCCAAGAAGCGGCTTCTTCGCGCAAAGACGATTGTGCCGCTCACAGGGCTCTCCTTAGCGCGGCTTCTGCCGAAAGACGCCCGGCAGCGGCTCTTACCTCCGGAGAGCATCCTACCTTCGTCTTTCGCGTCTTTTGTAGTCTACATCTTAGCAAAACGCTTTTCCACTATGTCTGGCTAGGAAAAACTGTGCCAGCACAGAAAACATCTCCCATCGTGTTCTAGAAGTTGCACGGATGTCTGCCAAGTGTTTGGCAGGAAGAAAAGAAAAGTTGTCCAAAACAGCTTCCAATCGAATGTTCCTGTGATTGGAAAAGTCAGGAGAGTGCAAAGGTACTGTTTTCTATCAGTTGGCAAGGTGCGCACACAATCCCAGTGTTGTACAGCTTGCTTCTTCACCTTCCCGAAGCTGCCGCTCTCGCCGGCTGCCGGAGCCCAAGAAGCGGCTTCTTCGCGCAAAGACGATTGTGCCGCTCACAGTGCTCTCCTTAGCGCGGCTTCTGCCGAAAGACGCCCGGCAGCGGCTCTTACCTCCGGAGAGCATCCTACCTTCGTCTTTCGCGTCTTTTGTAGTCTACATCTTAGCAAAACGCTTTTCCACTATGTCTGGCTAGGAAAAACTGTGCCAGCACAGAAAACATCTCCCATCGTGTTCTAGAAGTTGCACGGATGTCTGCCAAGTGTTTGGCAGGAAGAAAAGAAAAGTTGTCCAAAACAGCTTCCAATCGAATGTTCCTGTGATTGGAAAAGTCAGGAGAGTGCAAAGGTACTGTTTTCTATCAGTTGGCAAGGTGCGCACACAATCCCAGTGTTGTACAGCTTGCTTCTTCACCTTCCCGAAGCTGCCGCTCTCGCCGGCTGCCGGAGCCCAAGAAGCGGCTTCTTCGCGCAAAGACGATTGTGCCGCTCACAGGGCTCTCCTTAGCGCGGCTTCTGCCGAAAGACGCCCGGCAGCGGCTCTTACCTCCGGAGAGCATCCTACCTTCGTCTTTCGCGTCTTTTGTAGTCTACATCTTAGCAAAACGCTTTTCCACTATGTCTGGCTAGGAAAAACTGTGCCAGCACAGAAAACATCTCCCATCGTGTTCTAGAAGTTGCACGGATGTCTGCCAAGTGTTTGGCAGGAAGAAAAGAAAAGTTGTCCAAAACAGCTTCCAATCGAATGTTCCTGTGATTGGAAAAGTCAGGAGAGTGCAAAGGTACTGTTTTCTATCAGTTGGCAAGGTGCGCACACAATCCCAGTGTTGTACAGCTTGCTTCTTCACCTTCCCGAAGCTGCCGCTCTCGCCGGCTGCCGGAGCCCAAGAAGCGGCTTCTTCGCGCAAAGACGATTGTGCCGCTCACAGTGCTCTCCTTAGCGCGGCTTCTGCCGAAAGACGCCCGGCAGCGGCTCTTACCTCCGGAGAGCATCCTACCTTCGTCTTTCGCGTCTTTTGTAGTCTACATCTTAGCAAAACGCTTTTCCACTATGTCTGGCTAGGAAAAACTGTGCCAGCACAGAAAACATCTCCCATCGTGTTCTAGAAGTTGCACGGATGTCTGCCAAGTGTTTGGCAGGAAGAAAAGAAAAGTTGTCCAAAACAGCTTCCAATCGAATGTTCCTGTGATTGGAAAAGTCAGGAGAGTGCAAAGGTACTGTTTTCTATCAGTTGGCAAGGTGCGCACACAATCCCAGTGTTGTACAGCTTGCTTCTTCACCTTCCCGAAGCTGCCGCTCTCGCCGGCTGCCGGAGCCCAAGAAGCGGCTTCTTCGCGCAAAGACGATTGTGCCGCTCACAGTGCTCTCCTTAGCGCGGCTTCTGCCGAAAGACGCCCGGCAGCGGCTCTTACCTCCGGAGAGCATCCTACCTTCGTCTTTCGCGTCTTTTGTAGTCTACATCTTAGCAAAACGCTTTTCCACTATGTCTGGCTAGGAAAAACTGTGCCAGCACAGAAAACATCTCCCATCGTGTTCTAGAAGTTGCACGGATGTCTGCCAAGTGTTTGGCAGGAAGAAAAGAAAAGTTGTCCAAAACAGCTTCCAATCGAATGTTCCTGTGATTGGAAAAGTCAGGAGAGTGCAAAGGTACTGTTTTCTATCAGTTGGCAAGGTGCGCACACAATCCCAGTGTTGTACAGCTTGCTTCTTCACCTTCCCGAAGCTGCCGCTCTCGCCGGCTGCCGGAGCCCAAGAAGCGGCTTCTTCGCGCAAAGACGATTGTGCCGCTCACAGTGCTCTCCTTAGCGCGGCTTCTGCCGAAAGACGCCCGGCAGCGGCTCTTACCTCCGGAGAGCATCCTACCTTCGTCTTTCGCGTCTTTTGTAGTCTACATCTTAGCAAAACGCTTTTCCACTATGTCTGGCTAGGAAAAACTGTGCCAGCACAGAAAACATCTCCCATCGTGTTCTAGAAGTTGCACGGATGTCTGCCAAGTGTTTGGCAGGAAGAAAAGAAAAGTTGTCCAAAACAGCTTCCAATCGAATGTTCCTGTGATTGGAAAAGTCAGGAGAGTGCAAAGGTACTGTTTTCTATCAGTTGGCAAGGTGCGCACACAATCCCAGTGTTGTACAGCTTGCTTCTTCACCTTCCCGAAGCTGCCGCTCTCGCCGGCTGCCGGAGCCCAAGAAGCGGCTTCTTCGCGCAAAGACGATTGTGCCGCTCACAGGGCTCTCCTTAGCGCGGCTTCTGCCGAAAGACGCCCGGCAGCGGCTCTTACCTCCGGAGAGCATCCTACCTTCGTCTTTCGCGTCTTTTGTAGTCTACATCTTAGCAAAACGCTTTTCCACTATGTCTGGCTAGGAAAAACTGTGCCAGCACAGAAAACATCTCCCATCGTGTTCTAGAAGTTGCACGGATGTCTGCCAAGTGTTTGGCAGGAAGAAAAGAAAAGTTGTCCAAAACAGCTTCCAATCGAATGTTCCTGTGATTGGAAAAGTCAGGAGAGTGCAAAGGTACTGTTTTCTATCAGTTGGCAAGGTGCGCACACAATCCCAGTGTTGTACAGCTTGCTTCTTCACCTTCCCGAAGCTGCCGCTCTCGCCGGCTGCCGGAGCCCAAGAAGCGGCTTCTTCGCGCAAAGACGATTGTGCCGCTCACAGGGCTCTCCTTAGCGCGGCTTCTGCCGAAAGACGCCCGGCAGCGGCTCTTACCTCCGGAGAGCATCCTACCTTCGTCTTTCGCGTCTTTTGTAGTCTACATCTTAGCAAAACGCTTTTCCACTATGTCTGGCTAGGAAAAACTGTGCCAGCACAGAAAACATCTCCCATCGTGTTCTAGAAGTTGCACGGATGTCTGCCAAGTGTTTGGCAGGAAGAAAAGAAAAGTTGTCCAAAACAGCTTCCAATCGAATGTTCCTGTGATTGGAAAAGTCAGGAGAGTGCAAAGGTACTGTTTTCTATCAGTTGGCAAGGTGCGCACACAATCCCAGTGTTGTACAGCTTGCTTCTTCACCTTCCCGAAGCTGCCGCTCTCGCCGGCTGCCGGAGCCCAAGAAGCGGCTTCTTCGCGCAAAGACGATTGTGCCGCTCACAGTGCTCTCCTTAGCGCGGCTTCTGCCGAAAGACGCCCGGCAGCGGCTCTTACCTCCGGAGAGCATCCTACCTTCGTCTTTCGCGTCTTTTGTAGTCTACATCTTAGCAAAACGCTTTTCCACTATGTCTGGCTAGGAAAAACTGTGCCAGCACAGAAAACATCTCCCATCGTGTTCTAGAAGTTGCACGGATGTCTGCCAAGTGTTTGGCAGGAAGAAAAGAAAAGTTGTCCAAAACAGCTTCCAATCGAATGTTCCTGTGATTGGAAAAGTCAGGAGAGTGCAAAGGTACTGTTTTCTATCAGTTGGCAAGGTGCGCACACAATCCCAGTGTTGTACAGCTTGCTTCTTCACCTTCCCGAAGCTGCCGCTCTCGCCGGCTGCCGGAGCCCAAGAAGCGGCTTCTTCGCGCAAAGACGATTGTGCCGCTCACAGGGCTCTCCTTAGCGCGGCTTCTGCCGAAAGACGCCCGGCAGCGGCTCTTACCTCCGGGGAGCATCCTACCTTCGTCTTTCGCGTCTTTTGTAGTCTACATCTTAGCAAAACGCTTTTCCACTATGTCTGGCTAGGAAAAACTGTGCCAGCACAGAAAACATCTCCCATCGTGTTCTAGAAGTTGCACGGATGTCTGCCAAGTGTTTGGCAGGAAGAAAAGAAAAGTTGTCCAAAACAGCTTCCAATCGAATGTTCCTGTGATTGGAAAAGTCAGGAGAGTGCAAAGGTACTGTTTTCTATCAGTTGGCAAGGTGCGCACACAATCCCAGTGTTGTACAGCTTGCTTCTTCACCTTCCCGAAGCTGCCGCTCTCGCCGGCTGCCGGAGCCCAAGAAGCGGCTTCTTCGCGCAAAGACGATTGTGCCGCTCACAGTGCTCTCCTTAGCGCGGCTTCTGCCGAAAGACGCCCGGCAGCGGCTCTTACCTCCGGAGAGCATCCTACCTTCGTCTTTCGCGTCTTTTGTAGTCTACATCTTAGCAAAACGCTTTTCCACTATGTCTGGCTAGGAAAAACTGTGCCAGCACAGAAAACATCTCCCATCGTGTTCTAGAAGTTGCACGGATGTCTGCCAAGTGTTTGGCAGGAAGAAAAGAAAAGTTGTCCAAAACAGCTTCCAATCGAATGTTCCTGTGATTGGAAAAGTCAGGAGAGTGCAAAGGTACTGTTTTCTATCAGTTGGCAAGGTGCGCACACAATCCCAGTGTTGTACAGCTTGCTTCTTCACCTTCCCGAAGCTGCCGCTCTCGCCGGCTGCCGGAGCCCAAGAAGCGGCTTCTTCGCGCAAAGACGATTGTGCCGCTCACAGGGCTCTCCTTAGCGCGGCTTCTGCCGAAAGACGCCCGGCAGCGGCTCTTACCTCCGGGGAGCATCCTACCTTCGTCTTTCGCGTCTTTTGTAGTCTACATCTTAGCAAAACGCTTTTCCACTATGTCTGGCTAGGAAAAACTGTGCCAGCACAGAAAACATCTCCCATCGTGTTCTAGAAGTTGCACGGATGTCTGCCAAGTGTTTGGCAGGAAGAAAAGAAAAGTTGTCCAAAACAGCTTCCAATCGAATGTTCCTGTGATTGGAAAAGTCAGGAGAGTGCAAAGGTACTGTTTTCTATCAGTTGGCAAGGTGCGCACACAATCCCAGTGTTGTACAGCTTGCTTCTTCACCTTCCCGAAGCTGCCGCTCTCGCCGGCTGCCGGAGCCCAAGAAGCGGCTTCTTCGCGCAAAGACGATTGTGCCGCTCACAGTGCTCTCCTTAGCGCGGCTTCTGCCGAAAGACGCCCGGCAGCGGCTCTTACCTCCGGAGAGCATCCTACCTTCGTCTTTCGCGTCTTTTGTAGTCTACATCTTAGCAAAACGCTTTTCCACTATGTCTGGCTAGGAAAAACTGTGCCAGCACAGAAAACATCTCCCATCGTGTTCTAGAAGTTGCACGGATGTCTGCCAAGTGTTTGGCAGGAAGAAAAGAAAAGTTGTCCAAAACAGCTTCCAATCGAATGTTCCTGTGATTGGAAAAGTCAGGAGAGTGCAAAGGTACTGTTTTCTATCAGTTGGCAAGGTGCGCACACAATCCCAGTGTTGTACAGCTTGCTTCTTCACCTTCCCGAAGCTGCCGCTCTCGCCGGCTGCCGGAGCCCAAGAAGCGGCTTCTTCGCGCAAAGACGCTTGTGCCGCTCACAGTGCTCTCCTTAGCGCGGCTTCTGCCGAAAGACGCCCGGCAGCGGCTCTTACCTCCGGAGAGCATCCTACCTTCGTCTTTCGCGTCTTTTGTAGTCTACATCTTAGCAAAACGCTTTTCCACTATGTCTGGCTAGGAAAAACTGTGCCAGCACAGAAAACATCTCCCATCGTGTTCTAGAAGTTGCACGGATGTCTGCCAAGTGTTTGGCAGGAAGAAAAGAAAAGTTGTCCAAAACAGCTTCCAATCGAATGTTCCTGTGATTGGAAAAGTCAGGAGAGTGCAAAGGTACTGTTTTCTATCAGTTGGCAAGGTGCGCACACAATCCCAGTGTTGTACAGCTTGCTTCTTCACCTTCCCGAAGCTGCCGCTCTCGCCGGCTGCCGGAGCCCAAGAAGCGGCTTCTTCGCGCAAAGACGATTGTGCCGCTCACAGTGCTCTCCTTAGCGCGGCTTCTGCCGAAAGACGCCCGGCAGCGGCTCTTACCTCCGGAGAGCATCCTACCTTCGTCTTTCGCGTCTTTTGTAGTCTACATCTTAGCAAAACGCTTTTCCACTATGTCTGGCTAGGAAAAACTGTGCCAGCACAGAAAACATCTCCCATCGTGTTCTAGAAGTTGCACGGATGTCTGCCAAGTGTTTGGCAGGAAGAAAAGAAAAGTTGTCCAAAACAGCTTCCAATCGAATGTTCCTGTGATTGGAAAAGTCAGGAGAGTGCAAAGGTACTGTTTTCTATCAGTTGGCAAGGTGCGCACACAATCCCAGTGTTGTACAGCTTGCTTCTTCACCTTCCCGAAGCTGCCGCTCTCGCCGGCTGCCGGAGCCCAAGAAGCGGCTTCTTCGCGCAAAGACGATTGTGCCGCTCACAGTGCTCTCCTTAGCGCGGCTTCTGCCGAAAGACGCCCGGCAGCGGCTCTTACCTCCGGAGAGCATCCTACCTTCGTCTTTCGCGTCTTTTGTAGTCTACATCTTAGCAAAACGCTTTTCCACTATGTCTGGCTAGGAAAAACTGTGCCAGCACAGAAAACATCTCCCATCGTGTTCTAGAAGTTGCACGGATGTCTGCCAAGTGTTTGGCAGGAAGAAAAGAAAAGTTGTCCAAAACAGCTTCCAATCGAATGTTCCTGTGATTGGAAAAGTCAGGAGAGTGCAAAGGTACTGTTTTCTATCAGTTGGCAAGGTGCGCACACAATCCCAGTGTTGTACAGCTTGCTTCTTCACCTTCCCGAAGCTGCCGCTCTCGCCGGCTGCCGGAGCCCAAGAAGCGGCTTCTTCGCGCAAAGACGATTGTGCCGCTCACAGTGCTCTCCTTAGCGCGGCTTCTGCCGAAAGACGCCCGGCAGCGGCTCTTACCTCCGGAGAGCATCCTACCTTCGTCTTTCGCGTCTTTTGTAGTCTACATCTTAGCAAAACGCTTTTCCACTATGTCTGGCTAGGAAAAACTGTGCCAGCACAGAAAACATCTCCCATCGTGTTCTAGAAGTTGCACGGATGTCTGCCAAGTGTTTGGCAGGAAGAAAAGAAAAGTTGTCCAAAACAGCTTCCAATCGAATGTTCCTGTGATTGGAAAAGTCAGGAGAGTGCAAAGGTACTGTTTTCTATCAGTTGGCAAGGTGCGCACACAATCCCAGTGTTGTACAGCTTGCTTCTTCACCTTCCCGAAGCTGCCGCTCTCGCCGGCTGCCGGAGCCCAAGAAGCGGCTTCTTCGCGCAAAGACGATTGTGCCGCTCACAGTGCTCTCCTTAGCGCAGCTTCTGCCGAAAGACGCCCGGCAGCGGCTCTTACCTCCTGAGACTGGCAGCTTCGGGAAGGTGAAGAAGCAAGCTGTACAACACTGGGATTGTGTGCGCACCTTGCCAACTGATAGAAAACAGTACCTTTGCACTCTCCTGACTTTTCCAATCACAGGAACATTCGATTGGAAGCTGTTTTGGACAACTTTTCTTTTCTTCCTGCCAAACACTTGGCAGACATCCGTGCAACTTCTAGAACACGATGGGAGATGTTTTCTGTGCTGGCACAGTTTTTCCTAGCCAGACATAGTGGAAAAGCGTTTTGCTAAGATGTAGACTACAAAAGACGCGAAAGACGAAGGTAGGATGCTCTCCGGAGGTAAGAGCCGCTGCCGGGCGTCTTTCGGCAGAAGCCGCGCTAAGGAGAGCACTGTGAGCGGCACAATCGTCTTTGCGCGAAGAAGCCGCTTCTTGGGCTCCGGCAGCCGGCGAGAGCGGCAGCTTCGGGAAGGTGAAGAAGCAAGCTGTACAACACTGGGATTGTGTGCGCACCTTGCCAACTGATAGAAAACAGTACCTTTGCACTCTCCTGACTTTTCCAATCACAGGAACATTCGATTGGAAGCTGTTTTGGACAACTTTTCTTTTCTTCCTGCCAAACACTTGGCAGACATCCGTGCAACTTCTAGAACACGATGGGAGATGTTTTCTGTGCTGGCACAGTTTTTCCTAGCCAGACATAGTGGAAAAGCGTTTTGCTAAGATGTAGACTACAAAAGACGCGAAAGACGAAGGTAGGATGCTCTCCGGAGGTAAGAGCCGCTGCCGGGCGTCTTTCGGCAGAAGCCGCGCTAAGGAGAGCACTGTGAGCGGCACAATCGTCTTTGCGCGAAGAAGCCGCTTCTTGGGCTCCGGCAGCCGGCGAGAGCGGCAGCTTCGGGAAGGTGAAGAAGCAAGCTGTACAACACTGGGATTGTGTGCGCACCTTGCCAACTGATAGAAAACAGTACCTTTGCACTCTCCTGACTTTTCCAATCACAGGAACATTCGATTGGAAGCTGTTTTGGACAACTTTTCTTTTCTTCCTGCCAAACACTTGGCAGACATCCGTGCAACTTCTAGAACACGATGGGAGATGTTTTCTGTGCTGGCACAGTTTTTCCTAGCCAGACATAGTGGAAAAGCGTTTTGCTAAGATGTAGACTACAAAAGACGCGAAAGACGAAGGTAGGATGCTCTCCGGAGGTAAGAGCCGCTGCCGGGCGTCTTTCGGCAGAAGCCGCGCTAAGGAGAGCACTGTGAGCGGCACAAGCGTCTTTGCGCGAAGAAGCCGCTTCTTGGGCTCCGGCAGCCGGCGAGAGCGGCAGCTTCGGGAAGGTGAAGAAGCAAGCTGTACAACACTGGGATTGTGTGCGCACCTTGCCAACTGATAGAAAACAGTACCTTTGCACTCTCCTGACTTTTCCAATCACAGGAACATTCGATTGGAAGCTGTTTTGGACAACTTTTCTTTTCTTCCTGCCAAACACTTGGCAGACATCCGTGCAACTTCTAGAACACGATGGGAGATGTTTTCTGTGCTGGCACAGTTTTTCCTAGCCAGACATAGTGGAAAAGCGTTTTGCTAAGATGTAGACTACAAAAGACGCGAAAGACGAAGGTAGGATGCTCTCCGGAGGTAAGAGCCGCTGCCGGGCGTCTTTCGGCAGAAGCCGCGCTAAGGAGAGCACTGTGAGCGGCACAATCGTCTTTGCGCGAAGAAGCCGCTTCTTGGGCTCCGGCAGCCGGCGAGAGCGGCAGCTTCGGGAAGGTGAAGAAGCAAGCTGTACAACACTGGGATTGTGTGCGCACCTTGCCAACTGATAGAAAACAGTACCTTTGCACTCTCCTGACTTTTCCAATCACAGGAACATTCGATTGGAAGCTGTTTTGGACAACTTTTCTTTTCTTCCTGCCAAACACTTGGCAGACATCCGTGCAACTTCTAGAACACGATGGGAGATGTTTTCTGTGCTGGCACAGTTTTTCCTAGCCAGACATAGTGGAGAAGCTTTTTGCCGAGGTGTAGATGAGAAGAGGAGCTAAAGACGAAGGTAGGATGCTCTCCGGAGGTAAGAGCCGCTGCCGGGCGTCTTTCGGCAGAAGCCGCGCTAAGGAGAGCCCTGTGAGCGGCACAATCGTCTTTGCGCGAAGAAGCCGCTTCTTGGGCTCCGGCAGCCGGCGAGAGCGGCAGCTTCGGGAAGGTGAAGAAGCAAGCTGTACAACACTGGGATTGTGTGCGCACCTTGCCAACTGATAGAAAACAGTACCTTTGCACTCTCCTGACTTTTCCAATCACAGGAACATTCGATTGGAAGCTGTTTTGGACAACTTTTCTTTTCTTCCTGCCAAACACTTGGCAGACATCCGTGCAACTTCTAGAACACGATGGGAGATGTTTTCTGTGCTGGCACAGTTTTTCCTAGCCAGACATAGTGGAAAAGCGTTTTGCTAAGATGTAGACGACAAGAGAGGCTAAAGAGTGGATGTTAGCAAATGACACCCATCTTCAAAAAAGGCAATTAAGAGGACTCGCCATAGTACAAACCAGCCAGCCTCTTTTTTATCCCCAGGAAGTTGATGAAGCAGCTCTTCCTGGAAATCCTTGCCAGGCACATGACAGATGACCAAATAATGTAGTTAGCATGATTTTTCAGGGGAATTTCATGCTGAACATCACTTTAAACTCCTCTGATGAATCAACTTGACTGGTAGATGAAGGGAATATTATCTGCCTGGGCTTCAGGGAGGTTTTTGACATACCTCTACATGGCATCACCCATACATATGGAAGCAATAGTGCAAAGGGGAGGGAATCAGTGTCTTTTCAGTGATGCTGAGGGAAAAGACAAGAGGCAGTGGGCACACACTGAAATACAGGAGATTGCCTTTGAACATCAGTAAATGTTTCTTTACTGTCAGGGTGACTGAACCACGGCACAGACTGCCCAGAAAGATTGTGGAGCCTGGATCTTTGAAGACATTAAAAGTACACCCAGATAGAATCCTGGGCAAGAGGCTCTAGGTATCCTGGTTTAGGCAGGGGGGTTGGGCCTGGTTAGCCCCACCAACCCCTTCCACTCTCTTTCATTCTGTGCTAGTGAATTCTCTTCAAGATGCATTTCAAAGCACTGGCATGACAAAGTTCTGTGCAGACAGAGATCCAAATGGACATGGCATCTAAGTTCCTTAAGCAGTGTTCAAGAAGAATGTAAAACTCTGGCACAAGTGTCTCTTCCCTAACTGAATCCCTTTCATGGGAAAATTCCCAGCTCTAGAAAGATCTTCTGATACGCATGCTTAAGACTGACACTGGCTGAGCAAATTTCTCCCTATGTATATCTAAGACCAGTTAGGATCTTCACCCAAAGTGCTGTCAACATAGTCACAGAATGCCTATTGTTAAGAAGTGACAGCTTCCATCAGAATGGCAGCTATTGGTCCACAAAATGGATTAATGGATGGGAATTATCTACGTGGGTTAAAAACAAAAATAAAGAGTTGGTCTTTATTTATCAATTTCATGGCAATATTGATAAGGGAAGAAAAAGATCTAAGTCCTTGACTTTCTGGACTCGAGGAAAGATTTTAAAAATTCCTTGTAAAAATGTATGATCACAATCAGACTATTGAAACCATTTTAGTTGGGAACAAAGTTCCAAAATTGTCTAGATAGTGGCAAAGAAGCCAAGAAAATAGGAAAGAAACAAAAAGAGAGCAAAAGAGTCAGCTTCAGTGTACAAGCTCGTTCTAGAAGTAGTCTGCTGGGAAAAGGAACCCCCAGCTAAATTTCCAATGTATTCCTGCGCTTGATTCAGTAACTGGTCAATGTAAAAACCAATCCTTTTGTACAACTTCTTCCAGCAACAAAAACTCCAACAGGTTGACACTACCATCATGCCTGTTCCAGACATATTTAAAAGAGAAATGATGATTTTCTTGAAAACCTACTTACATAAAAGTTGCAAGATGGTGGAGGGATTCCCACATCCTCCTTCCTCCATCTGGCTTGAAAGTATATTTGATAAAATATGCAACAAAGCACATGATTTATAAGGGAGAGTCAAATGGATGATTTGGGAATCGATCTCTTGTTGATAGTAAACTTCATATCCACTCGGTGTGACCTTTTTAAAACAAAATGTGGAGCTGAGGCATGAATCTGCCACAACAATTGTAAAGCAAACATACACACTCCCCTTCATATGCCCCCCCCTCCACACACACCTAGGCACACACAGAGATCAGCATAGCAGATCATGAACACCTTGGAAAAGACTGAAATGCTAAATGCCTCTCTTGATGGGCAAAAGAGCTGGTGCAGTAATTCAAATGCCTGGTACAAAAATTCTGTTTAATATTTAGCTCCTATTTAAAACACAGCTTTTCATTTCATTCTATTTACAGAATATTTTCATTTCATTTGTTTCTTTAAAATTACTTAGTTCTCACCTGTTGTATGTCTAGGAATATTTTCTTCCAAAAATAGAAAAAAATAGATGATATCTTTTCAGCAGAAAACATTGGTTGATACAATTTTAAACCATCATGATATGGAAGAATTCTTCTGTCCCTCTCGAAGGTGGAAGAAGCATTTGGATCACAGATCATCTACAATGAAATACTTGACATGTTTAAGATGCTTTCAATCAATTTTGATTGTCAATTGCTTATTTGTTGTAAACAGTAATTTTTCAGTGAAGGGAAAGTGTGTGTGGTATATCTACATGATATGTTCAAAGGCAGTTCCTACTAATGGCCAGGCTGAATCCCAGTAAATAATGTCCCGAATGATATTTTGCCGCCTTCTTTGGCACTTCATGAAATCTTACCCCGATGAAGTGCTGAAACACAGAGATTTTCTCTTAGAGAGTGTCTCATGTTGTAACCTATCCCATGGATTTTATGCTGTAATTCTTATCTCTTTTAAAATTTACTATCTTCTGTACAGTTTTCATGAAACTTTCTGTTACAGTAGTGAATAGCACAGATAAATGTCATTTTGTACAACTTTGAATTTACCCCAAGAGCTGAGAGAAAACTTGATCCTATACTTCAATCCGAGTTTCTTCTATAGTCCAACTTTGTTTCTCTACCATCAAGCTTCTCCTTTGTTGCTGCTCCAAGCCCCGTCCAAGGTGACCTTGAATACTTTCAGGGATGGGACACCCACAACTTCTCTGGGCAACCTGTTCCAGTGTTCCAGCACTCCCACAGTAAAAAAGGCCTTCCTTTCATCTAATATGTGTAGGAAATCATAAATCTAGGCATAGAAGCTTGGAGTGCAAATTTGAAATTCTTTGGATTTGAAGCACATTTTATATGAATACTGACTTACAGATGACTAAAAGATGTTGATGGGCATTTGAGCTGACAAGTTTTGAAAAAGTGCACGGAAATTAAAATTGAAACCACTAAAATTAAAAACTCCTTGCCATTTTCTTTTTCCTCTCCTATTCAAAATTGCATATGTCAGATATCAGTGCTTCATGCAAACCTCTCAGATGCTCTCAGAGAAAAAGCTTTTCTTTCAGACTAAGTTGCGGTTGACGTAGAACACTAGCAGGAGTGAAAGATTTTCTGGGCATCGGGGCAGCCCGTTCTCCTTGGATTTGTGTGCAGAATGCATTTTATCCAAACTGGAAAATAGATCCCAGCTCTGTTCTATTCATCATCCTTACTTCATCAGGCCAGAAGATTCTGTGAAAAGTAGCCTGTGGACCTTGAAGACAGCGCATGTGAACCAGATGAGAGGTGATAGAGAAGTTGAGGGAGAGAAGAAAGAGCATGAGGCTGAAACCAGAAAGTATTTCTCCACGTGATCATGGAAGATTGCAGGAGCCACTTGGTACTATCAAACCAGCCCAACTTGGCACTTGTGCCACCTTGGGTCTGGGAGCCATGTTGCATATCGTGCATTTTAAGGAGCCAGCTGGCCACACCCAGCCATATGCCCCCAAACACAAACCAAGGCCCTTTTCTCTGGCAAACAAAACTCAACTGCCCCTCTTCTGGATGGCAGATTGCAGGAACCACTTGGTACTATCAAACCAGCCCAACTTGGCACTGGTGCCACCATGGGTCTGGTCACCATCCTGCCTATTGTAGCTTTTCAGGAGCCAGCCGGTCACTCTCAGCCATAGGCCCCCAAACACAAACCTCGGCCCGTTTCCCTGGCAAACAAAAGTAAGCTGCCCCGCTTCTGCATGGCAGATTGCAGGAGCTACTTAGTACTATCAAATCAGCCCGACTTGGCACAGGTGCCACCTTGGATCTGGGAACCATCCTGTGTATCGTGGATTTTCAGGGGCCAGCCGGCCACTCTCAGCCATATGCCCCCAAAAACAAACCACGGACCTTTTCTCTGGCAAACAAAAATCAGCTGCCCCACTTCTGGATGGCAGATTGCAGGAGCCACTTGGGACTATCACACCAGCACAACATGGCACTGCTGCCACCTTGGATCTGGGAACAATCCTGCGTATCGTACATATTCAGGAACCAGCCGAACACTCCCAGCCACAGGCCCCCAAACACAAACAACGGCCCTTTTCTCTGGCAAACAAAACTCAACTGCCCCTCTTCTGGATGGCAAATTGCAGGACGCACTTGGTACTACAAAAAGAGCCCGACTTGGCAGTGGTGCCACCTTGGCTCTGGGAACCATCCTGCGTATCGAGCATTTTAAGGAGCCAGCCGGCAATTCCCAGCCGTATGCCCCAAAAAGAAACCATGGACCTTTTCTCTGGCAAAAAAAACTCAGCTGTCCCGCTTCTGGATGGCAGATTGCAGGAGTTACTTTGAACCATACAACCAGCCTTACTTGGCACTGGTGCCACCTTGGATCTGGGAACCATCCTGCCTATCGTTGATTTTCAGGGGCCAGCCGGCCACTCTCAGCCATAGGCCCCCAAACACAAACCACAGCCCTTTTCTCTAGCAAACAAAATTCAACTGCCCCGCTTCTGGATGGCAAATTGCAGGAGCCACTGGGTACTACAAAAACAGCCTGACTTGGCACTGGTGCCACCTTGCGTCTGGTTACCATGCGGCGTATCGTGCATTTTAAGGAGCCAGGTGGCCACTCCCAGCCATATGCCCCCAAACACAACCCACGGCCCTTTTCTCTGGCAAACAAAACTCAGCTGCCCCGCTTCTGGATGGCAGATTGCAGGAGACACTTGGTACTATCAAACCAGCCCGACTTGGCACTGGTGCCACCTTGGGTCTGGGAACCATCCTGCGTATTGTGGATTGTCAGGAGACAGCCAACCACTCTCGGCCACAGAGCCCAATCAAAAACAAAGGTCCGTTTCCCTGGCAAAAAAAACTCAGCTGCCCCGCTTCTGGATGGGAGATTGCAGGAGGCACTTGACACTGTCAAACGAGCCCCACTTGGCACTGGTGCCACCTTGGGTCTGGGAACCATGCTGCGTATCGTGGATTTTCAGGAGCCAGCCGGCCACTGCCAGCCACAGGCCCCCAAACACAAACCACAGCCTTTTTCTCTGGCAAACAAAACTCAGCTGCCCCGCTTCTGGATGGCAGATTGCAGGAGCCACTTGGTACTATCAAACCAGCCCGACTTGGCACTGGTGCCACCTTGGGTCTGGGAACCATCCTGCCTATCGTGGATTTTAAGGAGCCAGCCGGCTACTCCCAGCCACAGGCCCCCAACAAAAACCACGGCCCTTTTTTCTCGCAAACAAAACTTAGCTGCCTCACTTCTGGATGGCAGATTGCAGGAGCCACTTGGTGTAATCAAACCAGCCCGACTTGGCACTGGTGCCACCTTGGGTCTGGGAACCATCCTGCGTATCGTGGATTCTAAGGAGCCAGCCGGCCACTCCTAGCCACAGGCCCCCAAACAAAATCAACGGCGCTGTTCCCTGGAAAACAAAACACGCCTGCCAACTTTTTGATGGAGTTTGCAGGAGCCACTTGGTACTATCAAACCAGCCCGACTTGGCACTGGTGCCACCTTGGGTCTGGGAACCATCCTGCGTATCGTGGATTCTAAGGAGCCAGCCGGCCACTCCTAGCCACAGGCCCCCAAACAAAAACCTAGGCCTATTTCTCTGGCAAACAAAAGTAAGCTGCCCTGCTTCTGGATGGCAGATTGCAGGAGACACTTGGTACTATCAAACCAGCCCAACTTGGCACTGGTGCCACCTTGGATCTGGGAACCATGCTCTGTATCGTGGATATTCAGGGGCCAGCCGGCCACTCTCAGCCATATGCCCCCAAAAACAAACCACGGACCTTTTCTCTGGCAAACAAAAATCAGCTGCCCCACTTCTGGATGGCAGATTGCAGGAGCCACTTGGGACTATCACACCAGCACAACATGGCACTGCTGCCACCTTGGATCTGGGAACAATCCTGCGTATCGTACATATTCAGGAACCAGCCGAACACTCCCAGCCACAGGCCCCCAAACACAAACAACGGCCCTTTTCTCTGGCAAACAAAACTCAACTGCCCCTCTTCTGGATGGCAAATTGCAGGACGCACTTGGTACTACAAAAAGAGCCCGACTTGGCAGTGGTGCCACCTTGGCTCTGGGAACCATCCTGCGTATCGAGCATTTTAAGGAGCCAGCCGGCAATTCCCAGCCGTATGCCCCAAAAAGAAACCATGGACCTTTTCTCTGGCAAAAAAAACTCAGCTGTCCCGCTTCTGGATGGCAGATTGCAGGAGTTACTTTGAACCATACAACCAGCCTAACTTGGCACTGGTGCCACCTTGGATCTGGGAACCATCCTGCCTATCGTTGATTTTCAGGAGCCAGCCGGCCACTCTCAGCCATAGGCCCCCAAACACAAACCACAGCCCTTTTCTCTAGCAAACAAAATTCAACTGCCCCGCTTCTGGATGGCAAATTGCAGGAGCCACTGGGTACTACAAAAACAGCCTGACTTGGCACTGGTGCCACCTTGCGTCTGGTTACCATGCGGCGTATCGTGCATTTTAAGGAGCCAGGTGGCCACTCCCAGCCATATGCCCCCAAACACAACCCACGGCCCTTTTCTCTGGCAAACAAAACTCAGCTGCCCCGCTTCTGGATGGCAGATTGCAGGAGACACTTGGTACTATCAAACCAGCCCGACTTGGCACTGGTGCCACCTTGGGTCTGGGAACCATCCTGCGTATTGTGGATTGTCAGGAGACAGCCAACCACTCTCGGCCACAGAGCCCAATCAAAAACAAAGGTCCGTTTCCCTGGCAAAAAAAACTCAGCTGCCCCGCTTCTGGATGGGAGATTGCAGGAGGCACTTGACACTGTCAAACGAGCCCCACTTGGCACTGGTGCCACCTTGGGTCTGGGAACCATGCTGCGTATCGTGGATTTTCAGGAGCCAGCCGGCCACTGCCAGCCACAGGCCCCCAAACACAAACCACAGCCTTTTTCTCTGGCAAACAAAACTCAGCTGCCCCGCTTCTGGATGGCAGATTGCAGGAGCCACTTGGTACTATCAAACCAGCCCGACTTGGCACTGGTGCCACCTTGGGTCTGGGAACCATCCTGCCTATCGTGGATTTTAAGGAGCCAGCCGGCTACTCCCAGCCACAGGCCCCCAACAAAAACCACGGCCCTTTTTTCTCGCAAACAAAACTTAGCTGCCTCACTTCTGGATGGCAGATTGCAGGAGCCACTTGGTGTAATCAAACCAGCCCGACTTGGCACTGGTGCCACCTTGGGTCTGGGAACCATCCTGCGTATCGTGGATTCTAAGGAGCCAGCCGGCCACTCCCAGCCACAGGCCCCCAAACAAAATCAACGGTGCTGTTCCCTGGAAAACAAAACACGCCTGCCAACTTTTTGATGGAGTTTGCAGGAGCCACTTGGTACTATCAAACCAGCCCGACTTGGCACTGGTGCCACCTTGGGTCTGGGAACCATCCTGCGTATCGTGGATTCTAAGGAGCCAGCCGGCCACTCCTAGCCACAGGCCCCCAAACAAAAACCTAGGCCTATTTCTCTGGCAAACAAAAGTAAGCTGCCCTGCTTCTGGATGGCAGATTGCAGGAGACACTTGGTACTATCAAACCAGCCCAACTTGGCACTGGTGCCACCTTGGATCTGGGAACCATGCTCTGTATCGTGGATATTCAGGGGCCAGCCGGCCACTCTCAGCCATATGTCCCCAAACAGAAACCTCGGCCCGTTTCTCTGGCAAACAAAACTCAACTGCCCCTCTTCTGGATGGCAAATTGCAGGATGAACTTGATACTAAAACCGCAGGCCGACTTGGTAGTGGTGACACCTTGGGCCTGGGAACCATCATGCGTATCGAGCATTTTAAGGAGCCAGCCGGCCACTCCCAGCAATATGCCCCCAAAAACAATCCACGGAATTTTCCTCTGGCAAACAAAAATCAGCTGCCTCGCTTCTGGATGGCAGATTGCAGGAGCCACTTTGCACCATCAAACCAGCCCGACTTGGCACTGGTGCCACATTGCATCTGGGAACCATGCTGCCTAGCGTGGATTTTCAGGAGCCAGCCGGCCACTCTCAGCTATATGCCCCCAAACAAAACCCACGGCCCGTTTCCCTGGCAAACAAAATTAAGCTGCCCCGCTTCTGGATGGCAGATTGCAGGACGCACTTGGTAGTATCAAACCAGCAAAACTTGGCACTGGTGCCACCTTGGGTCTGGGAACCATCCTGCGTATCGTGGGTTCAAAGGAGCCAGCCGGTCACTCCCAGCCACAGGCCCCCAAATACAAACAATGTCGCTTTTCCCTGGAAAACAAAACTCGCCTGCCAACTTTTTGATGGCAGATTGCAGGAGCCACTTGGTACTATCAAACCAGCCCAACTTGGCACTGGTGCCACCATGGGTCTGGTAACCATCCTGCCTATTGTAGCTTTCCAGGAGCCAGCCGGTCACTCCCAGCCATAGGTCCCCAGTCACAAACCTCGGCCCGTTTCCCTGGCAAACAAAAGTAAGCTACCTCACTTCTGGATGGCAGATTGCAGGAGCCACTTGGTGTAATCAAACCAGCCCGACTTGGCACTGGTGCCACCTTGGGTCTGGGAACCATCCTGCGTATCGTGGATTCTAAGGAGCCAGCCGGCCACTCCCAGCCACAGGCCCCCAAACAAAATCAACGGCGCTGTTCCCTGGAAAACAAAACACGCCTGCCAACTTTTTGATGGAGTTTGCAGGAGCCACTTGGTACTATCAAACCAGCCCAACTTGGCACTGGTGCCACCTTGGGTCTGGGAACCATCCTGCGTATCGTGGATTCTAAGGAGCCAGCCGGCCACTCCTAGCCACAGGCCCCCAAATAAAAACCTAGGCCTATTTCTCTGGCAAACAAAAGTAAGCTGCCCTGCTTCTGGATGGCAGATTGCAGGAGACACTTGGTACTATCAAACCAGCCCAACTTGGCACTGGTGCCACCTTGGATCTGGGAACCATGCTCTGTATCGTGGACATTCAGGGGCCAGCCGGCCACTTTCAGCCATATGTCCCCAAACAGAAACCTCGGCCCGTTTCTCTGGCAAACAAAACTCAACTGCCCCTCTTCTGGATGGCAAATTGCAGGATGAACTTGATACTAAAACCACAGGCCGACTTGGTAGTGGTGACACCTTGGGCCTGGGAACCATCATGCGTATCGAGCATTTTAAGGAGCCAGCCGGCCACTCCCAGCAATATGCCCCCAAAAACAATCCACGGAATTTTCCTCTGGCAAACAAAAATCAGCTGCCTCGCTTCTGGATGGCAGATTGCAGGAGCCACTTTGCACCATCAAACCAGCCCGACTTGGCACTGGTGCCACATTGCATCTGGGAACCATGCTGCCTAGCGTGGATTTTCAGGAGCCAGCCGGCCACTCTCAGCTATATGCCCCCAAACAAAACCCACGGCCCGTTTCCCTGGCAAACAAAATTAAGCTGCCCCGCTTCTGGATGGCAGATTGCAGGACGCACTTGGTAGTATCAAACCAGCAAAACTTGGCACTGGTGCCACCTTGGGTCTGGGAACCATCCTGCGTATCGTGGGTTCAAAGGAGCCAGCCGGTCACTCCCAGCCACAGGCCCCCAAATACAAACAATGTCGCTTTTCCCTGGAAAACAAAACTCGCCTGCCAACTTTTTGATGGCAGATTGCAGGAGCCACTTGGTACTATCAAACCAGCCCAACTTGGCACTGGTGCCACCATGGGTCTGGTAACCATCCTGCCTATCGTAGCTTTCCAGGAGCCAGCCGGTCACTCCCAGCCATAGGTCCCCAGTCACAAACCTCGGCCCGTTTCCCTGGCAAACAAAAGTAAGCTACCCCGCTTCTGGATGGCAGATTGCAGGAGCCACTTGGTACTATCAAACCAGCCCAACTTGGCACTGGTGCCACCTTGGGTCTGGGAACCATGCTGCGTAACACAGATTCTAAGGCGCCAGTCGGCCACTACGAGCCACAAGCCCCCAAACACAAACAACGGCGCTATTCTCTGGCAAACAAAACTCAACTGCCCCTCTTCTGGATGGCAAATTGCAGGACGCACTTGGTACTATAAAAACAGCCCGACTTGGCACTGGTGCCCCCTTGGGTCTGGGAACCATCCTGCGTATCGATCTTTTTAATGAGACAGCCGGCCACTCCCAGCCATATGCCCCCAAACACAACCCACGGCCCTTTTCTCTGGCAAACAAAACTCAACTGCACCGCTTCTGGATGGCAGATTGCAGGAGCCACTTGGTACTATCAAACCAGCCCGACTTGGCACTGGTGCCACCTTGGGTCTGGGAACCATCCTGCGTATTGTGGGTTGTCAGGAGCCAGCCGAACACTCTCGGCCACAGACCCCAATTAAAAACAACGGCCTGTTTCACAGGCAAACAAAACTCAGCTGCCCCGCTTCTGGATGGGAGATTGCAGGAGGCACTTGGTGTAATCAAACCAGCCCGACTTGGCACTGGTGCCACCTCTGGTCTGGGAACCATTCTGCGTATCGTGGATTCTAAGGAGCCAGCCGGCCACTCCTAGCCACAGGCCCCCAAACAAAAACCTAGGCCTATTTCTCTGGCAAACAAAAGTAAGCTGCCCTGCTTCTGGATGGCAGATTGCAGGAGACACTTGGTACTATCAAACCAGCCCGACTTGGCACTGGTGCCACCTTGGATCTGGGAACCATGCTCTGTATCGTGGATATTCAGGGGCCAGCCGGCCACTCTCAGCCATATGTCCCCAAACAGAAACCTCGGCCCGTTTCTCTGGCAAACAAAACTCAACTGCCCCTCTTCTGGATGGCAAATTGCAGGATGAACTTGATACTAAAACCGCAGGCCGACTTGGTAGTGGTGACACCTTGGGCCTGGGAACCATCATGCGTATCGAGCATTTTAAGGAGCCAGCCGGCCACTCCCAGCAATATGCCCCCAAAAACAATCCACGGAATTTTCCTCTGGCAAACAAAAATCAGCTGCCTCGCTTCTGGATGGCAGATTGCAGGAGCCACTTTGCACCATCAAACCAGCCCGACTTGGCACTGGTGCCACATTGCATCTGGGAACCATGCTGCCTAGCGTGGATTTTCAGGAGCCAGCCGGCCACTCTCAGCTATATGCCCCCAAACAAAACCCACGGCCCGTTTCCCTGGCAAACAAAATTAAGCTGCCCCGCTTCTGGATGGCAGATTGCAGGACGCACTTGGTAGTATCAAACCAGCAAAACTTGGCACTGGTGCCACCTTGGGTCTGGGAACCATCCTGCGTATTGTGGGTTGTCAGGAGCCAGCCGAACACTCTCGGCCACAGACCCCAATTAAAAACAACGGCCCGTTTCACAGGCAAACAAAACTCAGCTGCCCCGCTTCTGGATGGGAGATTGCAGGAGCCACTGGGTACTATGAAACCAGCCCTACTTGGCACTGATGTCACCTTGGGTCTGGGAACCATGCTGCGTATCATGGATTTTCAGGAGCCAGCCGGCCACTG
This sequence comes from Melospiza melodia melodia, assembly GCF_035770615.1. Classification (NCBI taxonomy): domain Eukaryota; kingdom Metazoa; phylum Chordata; class Aves; order Passeriformes; family Passerellidae; genus Melospiza; species Melospiza melodia. The sequence goes on from NC_086194.1 coordinate 61,961,731, forward strand.
CCAGCCACAGGCCCCGAAACACAAAAAACAGCCTTTTTCTCTGGCAAACAAAATTCAGCTGCCCCGCTTCTGGATGGCAGATTGCAGGAACCACTTGGTACTAACAAACCAGCCCGACTTGGCACTGATGCCACCTTGGGTCTGGGAACCATCCTGCGTATCGTGGATTCTAAGGAGCCAGCTGGCCACTCCCAGCCACAGGCCCCAAAACACACACAACGGTGCTTTTCCCTGGAAAACAAAACTCGCCTGCCAAACTTTTGATGGCAGATTGCAGGAGCCACTTGGTATTATCAAACCAGCCCAACTTGGCACTGGTGCCACCATGGGTCTGGTCACCATCCTGCCTATCGTAGCTTTTCAGGAGCCAGCCAGCCACCCCCAGCCAGAGGCCCCCAGACAAATATTTCGGCCCGTTTCCCTGGCAAACAAAAGTAAGCTGCCCCGCTTCTGGATGGCAGATTGCAGGAGCCACTTGGTACCATCAAACCAGCCCAACTTGGCACTGGTGCCAACTCAGGTCTGGGAACCATCCTGCGTATCGTGGGTTCTAAGGAGCCAGCTGGCCACTCCCAGCCACAGGCCCCCAAACACAAACAACGGCGCTTTTCCCTGGAAAACAAAACTCGCCTGCCAAATTTTTGATGGCAGATTGCAGGAGCCACTTGGTACTATCAAACCAGCCCAACTTGGAGCTGGTGCCACCATGGGTCTGGTCACCATCCTGCCTATCCTAGCTTTTCAGGAGCCAGCCGGTCACTCCCAGCCATAGGTCCCCAGTCACAAACCTCGGCCCGTTTCCCTGGCAAACAAAAGTAAGCTACCCCGCTTCTGGATGGCAGATTGCAGGAGCCACTTGGTACTATCAAACCAGCCCAACTTGGCACTGGTGCCACCTTGGGTCTGGGAACCATGCTGCGTAACACAGATTCTAAGGCGCCAGTCGGCCACTACGAGCCACAAGCCCCCAAACACAAACAACGGCGCTATTCTCTGGCAAACAAAACTCAACTGCCCCTCTTCTGGATGGCAAATTGCAGGACGCACTTGGTACTATAAAAACAGCCCGACTTGGCACTGGTGCCCCCTTGGGTCTGGGAACCATCCTGCGTATCGATCTTTTTAATGAGACAGCCGGCCACTCCCAGCCATATGCCCCCAAACACAACCCACGGCCCTTTTCTCTGGCAAACAAAACTCAACTGCACCGCTTCTGGATGGCAGATTGCAGGAGCCACTTGGTACTATCAAACCAGCCCGACTTGGCACTGGTGCCACCTTGGGTCTGGGAACCATCCTGCGTATTGTGGGTTGTCAGGAGCCAGCCGAACACTCTCGGCCACAGACCCCAATTAAAAACAACGGCCCGTTTCACAGGCAAACAAAACTCAGCTGCCCCGCTTCTGGATGGGAGATTGCAGGAGGCACTTGGTGTAATCAAACCAGCCCGACTTGGCACTGGTGCCACCTCTGGTCTGGGAACCATCCTGCGTATCGTGGATTCTAAGGAGCCAGCCGGCCACTCCTAGCCACAGGCCCCCAAACAAAAACCTAGGCCTATTTCTCTGGCAAACAAAAGTAAGCTGCCCTGCTTCTGGATGGCAGATTGCAGGAGACACTTGGTACTATCAAACCAGCCCGACTTGGCACTGGTGCCACCTTGGATCTGGGAACCATGCTCTGTATCGTGGATATTCAGGGGCCAGCCGGCCACTCTCAGCCATATGTCCCCAAACAGAAACCTCGGCCCGTTTCTCTCGCAAACAAAACTCAACTGCCCCTCTTCTGGATGGCAAATTGCAGGATGAACTTGATACTAAAACCGCAGGCCGACTTGGTAGTGGTGACACCTTGGGCCTGGGAACCATCATGCGTATCGAGCATTTTAAGGAGCCAGCCGGCCACTCCCAGCAATATGCCCCCAAAAACAATCCACGGAATTTTCCTCTGGCAAACAAAAATCAGCTGCCTCGCTTCTGGATGGCAGATTGCAGGAGCCACTTTGCACCATCAAACCAGCCCGACTTGGCACTGGTGCCACATTGCATCTGGGAACCATGCTGCCTAGCGTGGATTTTCAGGAGCCAGCCGGCCACTCTCAGCTATATGCCCCCAAACAAAACCCACGGCCCGTTTCCCTGGCAAACAAAATTAAGCTGCCCCGCTTCTGGATGGCAGATTGCAGGACGCACTTGGTAGTATCAAACCAGCAAAACTTGGCACTGGTGCCACCTTGGGTCTGGGAACCATCCTGCGTATTGTGGGTTGTCAGGAGCCAGCCGAACACTCTCGGCCACAGACCCCAATTAAAAACAACGGCCCGTTTCACAGGCAAACAAAACTCAGCTGCCCCGCTTCTGGATGGGAGATTGCAGGAGCCACTGGGTACTATGAAACCAGCCCTACTTGGCACTGATGCCACCTTGGGTCTGGGAACCATGCTGCGTATCATGGATTTTCAGGAGCCAGCCGGCCACTGCCAGCCACAGGCCCCGAAACACAAAAAACAGCCTTTTTCTCTGGCAAACAAAATTCAGCTGCCCCGCTTCTGGATGGCAGATTGCAGGAACCACTTGGTACTAACAAACCAGCCCGACTTGGCACTGATGCCACCTTGGGTCTGGGAACCATCCTGCGTATCGTGGATTCTAAGGAGCCAGCTGGCCACTCCCAGCCACAGGCCCCAAAACACACACAACGGTGCTTTTCCCTGGAAAACAAAACTCGCCTGCCAAACTTTTGATGGCAGATTGCAGGAGCCACTTGGTATTATCAAACCAGCCCAACTTGGCACTGGTGCCACCATGGGTCTGGTCACCATCCTGCCTATCGTAGCTTTTCAGGAGCCAGCCAGCCACCCCCAGCCAGAGGCCCCCAGACAAATATTTCGGCCCGTTTCCCTGGCAAACAAAAGTAAGCTGCCCCGCTTCTGGATGGCAGATTGCAGGAGCCACTTGGTACCATCAAACCAGCCCAACTTGGCACTGGTGCCAACTCAGGTCTGGGAACCATCCTGCATATCGTGGGTTCTAAGGAGCCAGCTGGCCACTCCCAGCCACAGGCCCCCAAACACAAACAACGGCGCTTTTCCCTGGAAAACAAAACTCGCCTGCCAACTTTTTGATGGCAGATTGCAGGAGCCACTTGGTACTATCAAACCAGCCCAACTTGGAGCTGGTGCCACCATGGGTCTGGTCACCATCCTGCCTATCGTAGCTTTTCAGGAGCCAGCCGGTCACTCCCAGCCATAGGCCCCCAGACACAAACCTCGGCCCGTTTCCCTGGCAAACAAAAGTAAGCTGCCCCGCTTCTGCATGGCAGATTGCAGGAGCTACTTAGTACTATCAAACCAGCCCGACTTGGCACTGGTGACACCTCTGGTCTGGGAACCATCCTGCCTATCGTGGATTTTCAGGGGCCAGCCGGCCACTCTCAGCCATATGCCCCAAAAACAAACCACGGCCCTTTTCTCTGGCAAACAAAACTCAACTGCCCCTCTTCTGGATGGCAAATTTTAGGACGCACTTTGTACTACGAAAACCGCCCGACGTGGCACTGGTGCCACCTTGTGTCAGGGAACCATCCTGCATATCGAGCTTTTTAAGGAGCCAGCCGGCCACGCCCAGCCATATACCCCCAAAAACAAACCACGGACCATTTCTCTTGGAAACAAAAATCCGCTGCCCCGCGTCTGGATGGCAGATTGCAGGAGCCACTTGGTACTATCAAATCATCCCAACTTGGCACTGGTGCCACTATGGGTCTGGGAACCATCCTGCCTATTGTAGCTTTTCAGGAGCCAGCCGGTCACTCCCAGCCATAGGCCCCCAGACACAAACCTCGGACCGTTTCCCTGGCAAACAAAATTAAGCTGCCCCGATTCTGGATGGCAGATTGCAGGAGCCACTTGGTTGTGTCAAACCAGCCCGACTTGGCACTGGTGCCACCTTGGGTCTGGGAACCATCCTGCGTAACGTGGATTCTAAGCAGCCACCCGGCCACTCTGAGCCACAGGCCCCCAAACACAAACAACGGCGCTTTTCCCTGGAAAACAAAACTCGCCTGCCAACTTTTTGATGGCAGATTGCAGGAGCCACTTGGTACTATCAAACCAGCCCAACTTGGCACTGGTGCCACCTCTGGTCTGGGAACCATCCTGCCTATCGTAGCTTTTCAGGAGCCAGCCGGTCACTCCCAGCCATAGACACCCAGACACAAACCTCGGCCGGTTTCCCTGGAAAACAAAAGTAAGTTACCCCGATTCTGGATGGCAGATTGCAGGAGCCACTTGGTACTATCAAATCAGCCCAACTTGGCACTGGTGCCACCATGGGTCTGGTAAACATCCTGCCTATCGTAGCTTTTCAGGAGCCAGCCGGTCACTCCCTGCCATAGGCCCCCGGACACAAACCTCGGCCCGTTTCCCTGGCAAACAAAAGTAAGCTGCCCCGCTTTTGGATGGCAGATTGCAGGATGCAGTTGGTACTTACAAACCAGCCCGACTTGGCCCTGGTGCCACCTCTGGTCTGGGAACCATGCTGCGTAACGTAGATTCTACGAGGACTGGCGGCCACTCCCAGCCACAGGCCTCTAAACAAAAACAACGGCGCTTTTCCCTGGAAAACAAAACTCGCCTGCCAACTTCTTGATGGCAGATTGCAGGAGCCACTTGGTACTATCAAACCAGCCCAACTTGGCACTGCTGCCACCATGGGTCTGGTCACCATCCTGCCTATCGTAGCTTTTCAGGAGCCAGCCGGTCACTCCCAGCCATAGGCCCCCAGACAAATACCTCGGCACGTTTCCCTGGCAAACAAAAGTAGGCTGCCCCGCTTCTGGATGGCAAATTGCAGGACGCACTTGGTACTACGAAAACAGCCCGACTTGGCACTGATGCCACCTTGGGTCAGGGAACAATCCTGTGTATAGAGCTTTTTAAGGAGCCAGCCGGCCACGTCCAGTCATATACCCCCAAAAAAAAAACCACGGAACTTTTCTCCAGCAAACAAAAATCCGCTGCCCCGCGTCTGGATGGCAGATTGCAGGAGCTATTTAGTATTATCAAACCAGCCCGACTTGGCACTGGTGGCACCATGAGTCTGGTAACCATCCTGCCTATCGTAGCTTTTCAGTAGTCAGCCGGTCACTCCCAGCCATAGGCCCCCAGACAAATACCTCGGCCCGTTTCCCTGGGAAACAAAAGTAAGCTGTCCCGCTTCTGGATGGCAGATTGCAGGAGCCACTTGGTACTATCAAACCAGCCCAACTTGTTCCCAGACCCAAGGTGGCACCAGTGCCAAGTGGGGCTGGTTTGATGGTGCAACGTGGCTCCTGCAATCTGCCATCCAAAAGCGGGGCAGCTTACTTTTGTTTGCCAGGGAAACGGGCCGAGGTTTGTGTCTGGGGGTCTATGGCTGGGAGTGACCGGCTGGCTCCTGAAAAGCTACGATAGGCAGCATGGTTCCCAGACCAGAGGTGGCACCAGTGCCAAGTTGGGCTGGTTTGATAGTACCAAGTGGCTCCTGCAATCCGCCATCAAAAAGTTCCAGGGAAAAGCGCCGTAGTTTTTGTTTGGGGGCCTGAGGCTCAGAGTGGCCGGGTGGCTGCTTAGAATCCACGATACGCAGGATGGTTCCCAGACCCAAGGTGGCACCAGTGCCAAGTCGGGCTGGTTTGACACAACCAAGTGGCTCCTGCAATCTGCCATCCAGAATCGGGGCAGCTTAATTTTGTTTGCCAGGGAAACGGTCCGAGGTTTGTGTCTGGGGGCCTATGGCTGGGAGTGACCGGCTGGCTCCTGAAATGCTACAATAGGCAGGATGGTTCCCAGACCCAGAGTGGCACCAGTGCCAAGTTGGGATGATTTGATAGTACCAAGTGGCTCCTGCAATCTGCCATCAAAATTTGGCAGGCGAATTTTGTTTTCCAGGGAAAAGCGCCGTTGTTTGTGTTTGGGGGCCTGTGGCTGGGAGTGGCCGGCTGGCTCCTTAGAATCCACGATATGCAGGGTTGTTCCCAGACCCAAGGTGGCACCAGTGCCAAGTCGGGCTGGTTTGATGGTGCAAAGTGGCTCTTGCAATATGCCATACAGACGCGGGGCAGCGGATTTTTGTTTCCAAGAGAAATGGTCCGTGGTTTGTTTTTGGGGGTTTATGGCTGGGCGTGGCCGGCTGGCTCCTTAAAAAGCTCGATATGCAGGATGGTTCCCTGACACAAGGTGGCACCAGTGCCACGTCGGGCGGTTTTCGTAGTACAAAGTGCGTCCTAAAATTTGCCATCCAGAAGAGGGGCAGTTGAGTTTTGTTTGCCAGAGAAAAGGGCCGTGGTTTGTTTTTGGGGGCATATGGCTGAGAGTGGCCGGCTGGCTCCTGAAAAGCTACGATAGGCAGGATGTTTACCAGACCCATGGTGGCACCAGTGCCAAGTTGGGCTGATTTGATAGTACCAAGTGGCTCCTGCAATCTGCCATCCAGAATCGGGGTAGCTTACTTTTGTTTTCCAGGGAAACGGGCCGAGGTTTGTGTCTGGGGGTCTATGGTTGGGAGTGGCCGGCTGGCTCCTTAGAAACCACGATACGCAGCATGGTTCCCAGACAAGAGGTGCCACCAGTGCCAAGTTGGGCTGGTTTGATACTACCAAGTGGTTCCTGCAATCTGCCATCCAGAAGCGGGGCAGCTTACTTTTGTTTGCCAGGGAAACGGATCGTTGTTTGTGTTTGGGGGCCTATGGCTGGGACTGACCGGCTGGCTCCATAAAATCCACGATACGCAGGATGGTTCCCAGACCAGAGGTGGCACCAGTGCCAAGTCGGGCTGGTTTGATAGCACCAAGTGGCTCCTGCAATCTGCCATCCAGAAGCGGGGCAGCTTACTTTTGTTTGCCAGGGAAACGGGCCGAGGTTTGTGTCTCGGGGCCTATGGCAGGCAGTGACCGGCTGGCTCCTGAAAAGCTACGATAGGCAGGATGGTGACCAGACCCATGGTGGCACCAGTGCCAAGTTGGGCTGGTTTGATAGTACCAAGTGGCTCCTGCAATCTGCCATCAAAAAGTTGGCAGGCGAGTTTTGTTTTCCAGGGAAAAGCGCCGTTGTTTGTGTTTGGGGGCCTGTGGTTGGGAGTGGCCGGCTGGCTCCTTAGAAACCACGATACGCAGGATGGTTCCCAGACCAGAGGTGGCACCAGTGCCAAGTCGGGCTGGTTTGATAGTACCAAGTGGCTCCTGCAATCTGCCATCCAGAAGCGGGGCAGCTTACTTTTGTTTGCCACGGAAACGGGCCGTTGTTTGTGTTTGGGGGCCTGTGGCTGGGAGTGGCCGACTGGCTCCTTAGAATCCACGATACGCAGGATGGTTCCCAGACCAGAGGTGGCACCAGTGCCAAGTCGGGCTGGTTTGATAGTACCAAGTGGCTCCTGCAATCTGCCATCCAGAAGCGGGGCAGCTTACTTTTGTTTGCCAGGGAAACGGGCCGAGCTTTGTGTCTGGGGGCCTATGGCTGGGAGTGACCGGCTGCCTCCTGAAAAGTTACGATAGGCAGGATGGTGACCAGACCCATGGTGGCACCAGTGCCAAGTTGGGCTGATTTGATAGTACCAAGTGGCTCCTGCAATCTGCCATCAAAACGTTGGTAGGCGAGTTTTGTTTTCCAGGGAAAAGTGCCGTTGTTTGTGTTTGGGGGCCTGTGGCTGTGAGTGGCCGGCTGGCTCCTTAGAATCCACGATACGCAGGATGGTTCCCAGACTTGTCGTGGCACCAGTGCCAAGTCCGGCTGGTTTGATAGTACCAAGTGGATCCTGCAATCTGCCATCCAGAAGCGGGGCAGCTTACTTTTGTTTGCCAGGGAAACGGGCCGAGGTTTTTGCCTGGGGGCCTATGGCTGGGAGTGACCGGCTGGCTCCTGAAAAGCTACGATAGGCAGGATGGTGACCAGACCCATGGTGGCAGCAGTGCCAAGTTGGGCTGGTTTGATAGTACCAAGTGGCTCCTGCAATCTGCCATCAAAAAGTTGGCAGGCGAGTTTTGTTTTCCAGGGAAAAGCGCCGTTGTTTGTGTTTGGGTGCCTGTGGTGGGAGTGGCCGGCTGGCTCTTTAGAATCCACGATACGCAGGATGGTTCCCAGACCAGTGGTGGCACCAGTGCCAAGTCGGGCGGGTTTGATAGTAACAAGTGCGTCCTACAATCTGCCATCCAGAAGCGGGGCAGCTTACTTTTGTTTTCCAGGGAAACGGGCCGAGGTTTTTGTCTGGGGGCCTATGGCTGGGAGTGACCGGCTGGCTCGTGAAAAGCTACGATAGGCAGGATGGTGACCAGACCCATGGCGGCACCAGTGCCAAGTTGGGCTGGTTTGATAGTACCAAGTGGCTCCTGCAATCTGCCATCAAAAAGTTGGCAGGCGAGTTTTGTTTTCCAGGGAAAAGCGCCGTTGTTTGTGTTTGGGGGCCTGTGGCTGGGAGTGGCCGGCTGGCTCCTTAGAATCCACGATACGCAGGATGGTTCCCAGACGAGAGGTGGCACCAGTGCCAAGTCGGGCTGGTTTGATAGTACCAAGTGGCTCCTGCAATCTGCCATCCAGAAGCGGGGCAGCTTACTTTTGTTTGCCAGGGAAACGGGCCGAGCTTTGTGTCTGGGGGCCTATGGCTGGGAGTGACCGGCTGGCTCCTGAAAAGCTACGATAGGCAGGATGGTGACCAGACCCATGGTGGCACCAGTGCCAAGTTGGGCTGGTTTGATAGTACCAAGTGGCTCCTGCAATCTGCCATCAAAGAGTTGGCAGGGCAGTTTTCTTTACCAGGGAAAAGCGCCGTTGTTTTTGTTTGGGGGCCTATGGCTGGGAGTGGCCGGCTGGCTCCTTAGAATCCACGATACGCAGGATGGTTCCTAGACTTGACGTGGCACCAGTGCCAAGTCGGGCTGGTTTGATAGTACCAAGTGCGTCCTGCAATCTGCCATCCAGAAGTGGGGTAGCTTACTTTTGTTTGCCAGGGAAACGGGCCGAGGTTTGTGTCTCGGGGCATATGGCTGGGAGTGACCGGCTGGCACCTGAAAAGCTACGATAGGCAGGATGGTGACCAGACCCATGGTGGCACCAGTGCCAAGTTGGGCTGGTTTGATAGTACCAAGTGGCTCCTGCAATCTGCCATCAAAAAGTTGGCAGGCGAGTTTGTTATCCAGGGAAAAGCGCCGTTGTTTGTGCCTGGGGCCCTATCGCCTGGAGTGGACGGATGGCTAATTAGAATCCACGATACACAGGATGGTTCCCAGACCCATGGTGGCACCAGTGCCAAGTTGGGCTGGTTTGATAGTACCAAGTGGTTCCTGCAATCTGCCATCCAGAAGCGGGGCAGCTTACTTTTGTTTGCCAGGGAAACGGTCCGAGGATTGTGTCTGGGGGCCTAAGCCTGGAAGTGACCGGCTGGCTCGTGAAAAGCTACGATAGGCAGGATGGTGACCAGACCCATGACGGCACCAGTGCCAAGTTGGGCTGGTTTGATAGTACCAAGTGGCTCCTGCAATCTGCCATCAAGAAGTTGGCAGGCGAGTTTTGTTTTCCAGGGAAAAGCGCCGTTGTTTGTGTTTGGGGGCCTGTGGCTGGGAGTGGCCGGCTGGCTCCTTAGAATCCACGATACTCAGCATGGTTCCCAGACCAAAGGTGGCACCAGTGCCAAGTTGGGCTGGTTTGATAGCACCAAGTGGTTCCTGCAATCTGCCATCCAGAAGCGGGGCAGCTTACTTTTGTTGGCCAGGGAAACGGGCCGAGGTTTGTGTCTGGGGGTTTATGGCTGGGAGTGACCGGCTGGCTCCTGAAAAGCTACGATAGGCAGGATGGTGACCAGACCCATGGTGGCACCAGTGGCAAGTTGGGCTGATTTGATTGTACCAAGTGGCTCCTGCAATCTGCCATCAAAAAGTTGGCAGGCGAATTTTGTTTTCCAGGGAAAAGCGCCGTTGTTTGTGTTTGGGGGCCTGTGGCAGGGAGTGGCCGGCTGGCTCCTGAAAAGCTACGATAGGCAGGATGGTGACGAGACCCATGGTGGCACCAGTGCCAAGTTGGGTTGGTTTGATAGTACGAAGTGGCTCCGGCAATCTGCCATCAAAAAGTTGGCAGACGAGTTTTGTTTTCAAGGGAAAAGCGCCGTTGTTTGTGTTTGGGAGCCTGTGGCTGGGAGTGGCCGGCTGGCTGCTTAGAATCTACCATACGCAGGATGGTTCCCAGACCAGAGGTGGCACCAGTGCCAAGTCGGGCTGGTTTGATAGTACCAAGTGCGTCCTGCAATCTGCCATCCAGAAGCGGGACAGCTTACTTTTGTTTGTCAGGGAAACGGGCCGAGCTTTGTGTCTGGGGGCCTACGGCTGGGAGTGACCGGCTGGCTCCTGAAAAGCTACGATAGGCAGGATGGTGACCAGACCCATGGTGGCACCAGTGCCAAGTTGGGCTGGTTTGATAGTACCAAGTGGCTCCTGCAATCTGCCATCAAAAATTTGGCAGGCAAGTTTTGTTTTCCAGGGAAAAGTGCCGTTGTTTTGTTTGGGGGCCTATGGCTGGGAGTGGCCGGCTGGCTCCTTAGAATCCACGATACGCAGGATGGTTCCCAGACCTGAGGTGGCACCAGTGCCAAGTTGGGCTGGTTTGATAGTACCAAGTGCGTCCTGCAATCTGCCATCCAGAAGCGGGGTAGCTTACTTTTGTTTGCCAGGGAAACGGGCCGAGGTTTGTGTCTCGGGGCCTATGGCTGGGAGTGACCGGCTGGCTCCTGAAAAGCTACGATAGGCAGGATGGTGACCAGACCCATGGTGGCACCAGTGCCAAGTTTGGCTTGTTTGATAGTACCAAGTGGCTCCTGCAATCTGCCATCAAAAACTTGGCAGGCGAGTTTGTTATCCAGGGAAAAGCGCCGTTGTTTTTGTTTGGGGGCCTGTGGCTGGGAGTGGCCGGCTGGCTCCTTAGAATCCATGATACGCAGGATGGTTCCCAGACCAGAGGTGGCACCAGTGCCAAGTCGGGCTGGTTTGATGGTGAAAAGTGGCTCCTGCAATCTGCCATCCAGAAGCGGGGCAGCTTACTTTTGTTTGCCAGGGAAACGGGCCGAGGTTTGTGTCTGGGGGTTTATGGCTGGGAGTGACCGGCTGGCTCCTGAAAAGCTACGATAGGCAGGATGGTGACCAGACCCATGGTGGCACCAGTGGCAAGTTGGGCTGATTTGATTGTACCAAGTGGCTCCTGCAATCTGCCATCAAAAAGTTGGCAGGCGAATTTTGTTTTCCAGGGAAAAGCGCCGTTGTTTGTGTTTGGGGGCCTGTGGCAGGGAGTGGCCGGCTGGCTCCTGAAAAGCTACGATAGGCAGGATGGTGACGAGACCCATGGTGGCACCAGTGCCAAGTTGGGTTGGTTTGATAGTACGAAGTGGCTCCGGCAATCTGCCATCAAAAAGTTGGCAGACGAGTTTTGTTTTCAAGGGAAAAGCGCCGTTGTTTGTGTTTGGGAGCCTGTGGCTGGGAGTGGCCGGCTGGCTGCTTAGAATCTACCATACGCAGGATGGTTCCCAGACCAGAGGTGGCACCAGTGCCAAGTCGGGCTGGTTTGATAGTACCAAGTGCGTCCTGCAATCTGCCATCCAGAAGCGGGACAGCTTACTTTTGTTTGTCAGGGAAACGGGCCGAGCTTTGTGTCTGTGGGCCTACGGCTGGGAGTGACCGGCTGGCTCCTGAAAAGCTACGATAGGCAGGATGGTGACCAGACCCATGGTGGCACCAGTGCCAAGTTGGGCTGGTTTGATAGTACCAAGTGGCTCCTGCAATCTGCCATCAAAAATTTGGCAGGCAAGTTTTGTTTTCCAGGGAAAAGTGCCGTTGTTTTGTTTGGGGGCCTATGGCTGGGAGTGGCCGGCTGGCTCCTTAGAATCCACGATACGCAGGATGGTTCCCAGACCTGAGGTGGCACCAGTGCCAAGTTGGGCTGGTTTGATAGTACCAAGTGCGTCCTGCAATCTGCCATCCAGAAGCGGGGTAGCTTACTTTTGTTTGCCAGGGAAACGGGCCGAGGTTTGTGTCTCGGGGCCTATGGCTGGGAGTGACCGGCTGGCTCCTGAAAAGCTACGATAGGCAGGATGGTGACCAGACCCATGGTGGCACCAGTGCCAAGTTTGGCTTGTTTGATAGTACCAAGTGGCTCCTGCAATCTGCCATCAAAATCTTGGCAGGCGAGTTTGTTATCCAGGGAAAAGCGCCGTTGTTTTTGTTTGGGGGCCTGTGGCTGGGAGTGGCCGGCTGGCTCCTTAGAATCCATGATACGCAGGATGGTTCCCAGACCAGAGGTGGCACCAGTGCCAAGTCGGGCTGGTTTGATGGTGAAAAGTGGCTCCTGCAATCTACCATCCAGAAGCGGGGCAGCTTACTTTTGTTTGCCAGGGAAACGGGCCGAGGTTTGTGTCTGGGGGTTTATGGCTGGGAGTGACCGGCTGGCTCCTGAAAAGCTACGATAGGCAGGATGGTGACCAGACCCATGGTGGCACCAGTGTCAAGGTGGGCTGGTTTGATAGTACCAAGTGGCTCCGGCAGTCTGCCATCAAAATTTGGCAGGCGAGTTTTGTTTTCCAGGGAAAAGCGCCGTTGTTTTTGTTTGGGGGCCTGTGGGTGGGAGTGGCCGGATGGCTAATTAGAATCCACGATACGCAGCATGGTTCCCAGACCTGAGGTGGCACCAGTGCCAAGTCGGGCTAGTTTGATGGTGCAAAGTGGCTCCTGCAATCTGCCATCCAGAAGCGGGGCAGCTTGCTTTTGTTTGCCAGGGAAACGGGCCGAGGTTTGTGTCTGGGGGCCTATGGCTGGGAGTGACCGGCTGGCTCCTGAAAAGCTACGATAGGCAGGATGGTGACGAGACCCAAGGTGGCACCAGTGCCAAGTTGGGCTGGTTTGATAGTACCAAGTGGCTCCTGCAATCTGCCATCAAAAAGTTGGTAGGCGAGTTTTGTTTTCCAGGGAAAAGCGCCGTTGTTTGTGTTTGGGGGCCTGTGGCTGGGAGTGGCCGGCTGGTTGCTTAGAATCCACGATACGCAGGATGGTTCCCAGACGTGAGGCGGCGCCAGTGCCAAGTCGGGCTGGTTTGATACTACCAAGTGCGTCCTGCAATCTGCCATCCAGAAGCGGGACAGCTTAGTTTTGCTTGCCAGGGAAACGGGCCGAGCTTTGGGTCTGGGCGCATATGGCTGGGAGTGACCGGCTGGCTCCTGAAAAGCTACGATAGGCAGGATGGTGACCAGACCCATGGTGGCACCAGTGCCAAGTTGGGCTGGTTTGATAGTACCAAGTGGCTCCTGCAATCTGCCATCAAAAATTGGCAGGCGAGTTTTGTTTTCCAGGGAAAAGCGCCGTTGTTTGTGTTTGAGGGCCTGTGGGTGGGAGTGGCCGGATGGCTAATTAGAATCCACGATACGCAGCATGGTTCCCAGACCTGAGATGGCACCAGTGCCAAGTCGGGCTAGTTGGATGGTGCAAAGTGGCTCCTGCAATCTGCCATCCAGAAGCGGGGCAGCTTACTTTTGTTTTCCAGGGAAACGGGCCGAGGTTTGTGTCTGGGGGCCTATGGCTGGGAGTGACCGGCTGGCTCCTGAAAAGCTACGATAGGCAGGATGGTGACCAGACCCATGGTGGCACCAGAGCCAAGTTGGGCTGATTTGATAGTACCAAGTGGCTCCTGCAATCTGCCATCAAAAAGTCGGCAGGCGAGTTTTGTTTTCCAGGGAAAAGCGCCGTTGTTTGTGACTGGGGGCCTGTGGCTGGGAGTGACCGGCTGGCTCCTTAGAATCCACGATACGCAGGATGGTTCCCAGGCCCAAGGTGGCACCAGTGCCAAGTTGGGCTGGTTTGATAGTACCAAGTGCGTCCTGCAATCTGCCATCCAGAAGCGGGGCAGCTTACTTTTGTTGGCCAGGGAAACGGGCAGAGGTTTGTGTCTGGGGGCCTATGGCTGGGAGTGACCGGCTGGCTCCTGAAAAGCTACGATAGGCAGGATGGTGACCAGACCCATGGTGGCACCAGTGCCAAGTAGGGCTGGTTTGATAGTACCAAGTGGCTCCGGCAATCTGCCATCAAAATGTTGGCAGGCAAGATTTGTTTTCCAGGGAAAAGCGCCGTTGTTTTTTTTGGGGGGCCAATGGCTGGGAGTGGCCGGCTGGCTCCTTAGAATCCACGATACGCAGGATGGTTCCCAGACCTGAGGTGGCACCAGTGCCAAGTCGGGCTGGTTTGATAGTACCAAGTGCGTCCTGCAATCTGCCATCCAGAAGCGGGGTAGCTTACTTTTGTTTGCCAGGGAAACGGGCCGAGGTTTTTGTCTGGGGGCCTATGGCTGGGAGTGACCGGCTGGCTCCTGAAAAGCTACGATAGGCAGGATGATGACCAGACCCATGGTGGCACCAGTGCCAAGTTTGGCTTGTTTGATAGTACCAAGTGGCTCCTGCAATCTGCCATCAAAATGTTGGCAGGCGAATTTTGTTTTCCAGGGAAAAGCGCCGTTGTTTGTGTTTGGGGGCCTGTGGCAGGGAGTGGCCGGCTGGCTCCTGAAAAGCTACGATAGGCAGGATGGTGACCAGACCCATGGTGGCACCAGTGCCAAGTTGGGCTGGTTTGATAGTACCAAGTGGCTCCGGCCATCTGCCATCAAAAAGTTGGCAGACGAGTTTTGTTTTCCAGGGAAAAGCGCCGTTGTTTGTGTTTGGGGGCCTGTGGCTGGGAGTGTACGGATGGCTAATTAGAATCCACGATACGCAGGATGGTTCCCAGACCAGAGGTGGCACCAGTGCCAAGTCGGGCTGGTTTGATAGTACCAAGTGGCTCCTGCAATCTGCCATCCAGAAGCGGGGCAGCTTACTTTTGTTTGCCAGGGAAACGGGCCGAGGTTTGTGTCTGGGGGCCTATGGCTGCGAATGACCGGCTAGGTCCTGAAAAGCTACGATAGGCAGGATGGTGACCAGACCCATGGTGGCACCAGTGCCAAGTTGGGCTGGTTTGATAGTACCAAGTGGCTCCTGCAATCTGCCATCAAAAAGTTGGCAGGCAAGTTTTGTTTTCCAGGGAAAAGCGCCGTTGTTTGTGTTTGGGGGCCTGTGGCTGGGAGTGGACGGATGGCTCCTTAGAATCCACGATACGCAGGATGGTTCCCAGACCTGAGGTGGCACCAGTGCCAAGTTGGGCTGGTTTGATAGTACCAAGTGCGTCCTGCAATCTGCCATCCAGAAGCGGGGTAGCTTACTTTTGTTTGCCAGGGAAACGGGCCGAGGTTTGTGTCTCGGGGCCTATGGCTGGGAGTGACCGGCTGGCTCCTGAAAAGCTACGATAGGCAGGATGGTGACCAGACCCATGGTGGCACCAGTGCCAAGTTGGGCTGGTTTGATAGTACCAAGTGGCTCCTGCAATCTGCCATCAAAAAGTTGGCAGACGAGTTTTGTTTTCCAGGGAAAAGCGCCGTTGTTTGTGTTTGGGGGCCTGTGGCTGGGAGTGGCCGGCTGGCTCCTTAGAATCCACGATACGCAGGCTGGTTCCCAGACCAGAGGTGGCACCAGTGCCAAGTCGGGCTGGTTTGATGGTGAAAAGTGGCTCCTGCAATCTGCCAACCACAAGCGGGATAACTTGATTTTGTTTGCCAGGGAAACGGGCCGAGCTTTGTGTCTGGGGGCGTATGGCTGGCAGTGACCGGCTGGCTCCTGAAAAGCTACGATAGGCAGGATGGTGACCAGACCCATGGTGGCACCAGTGCCAAGTTGGGCTGGTTTGATAGTACCAAGTGGCTCCGGCAATCTGCCATCAAAATTTGGCAGGCGAGTTTTGTTTTCCAGGGAAAAGCGCCGTTGTTTGTGTTTGGGGGCCTGTGGGTGGGAGTGGCCGGATGGCTAATTAGAATCCACGATACGCAGCATGGTTCCCAGACCTGAGGTGGCACCAGTGCCAAGTCGGGCTAGTTTGATTGTGCAAACTGGCTCCTGCAATCTGCCATCCAGAAGCGGGGCAGCTTACTTTTGTTTGCTAGGGAAACAGGCCGAGCTTTGTGTCTGGGGGCCTATGGCTGGGAGTGACCGGCTGGCTCCTGAAAAGCTACGATAGGCAGGATGGTGACCAGACCCATGGTGGCACCAGTGCAAGGTTGGGCTGGTTTGATAGTACCAAGTGGCTCCTGCAATCTGCCATCAAAAAGTTGGCAGGCGAGTTTTGTTTTCCAGGGAAAAGCGCCGTTGTTTTTGTTTGGGGGCCTGTGGGTGGGAGTGGCCGGCTGGTTCCTTAGAATCCACGATACGCAGGATGGTTCCCAGACCTGAGGTGGCACCAGTGCCAAGTCGGGCTAGTTTGATGGTGCAAAGTGGCTCCTGCAATCTGCCATCCAGAAGCGGGGCAGCTTACTTTTGTTTGCCAGGGAAACGGGCCGAGGTTTGTGTCTGGGGGCCTATGGCTGGGAGTGACCGGCTGGCTCCTGAAAAGCTACGATAGGCCGGATGGTGACCAGACCCATGGTGGCACCAGAGCCAAGTTGGGCTGATTTGATAGTACCAAGTGGCTCCTGCAATCTGCCATCAAAAAGTCGGCAGGCGAGTTTTGTTTTCCAGGGAAAAGCGCCGTTGTTTTTGTCTGGGGGCCTGTGGCTGGGAGTGATCGGCTGGCTCCTTAGAATCCACGATACGCAGGATGGTTCCCAGACCTGAGGTGGCACCAGTGCCAAGTCGGGCTAGTTTGATGGTGCAAAGTGGTTCCTGCAATCTGCCATCCAGAAGCGGGGCAGCTTACTTTTTTTTGCCAGGGAAACGGGCCGAGGTTTTTCTCTGGGGGCCTATGGCAGGGAGGGACCGGCTGGCTCCTGAAAAGCTACGATAGGCAGGATGGTGACCAGACCCATGGTGGCACCAGTGCCAAGTTGGGCTGATTTGATAGTAGCAAGTGGCTCCTGCAATCTGCCATCAAAATGTTGGCAGGCGAGTTTTGTTTTCCAGGGAATAGCCCTGTGGTTTTTGTTTGGGGGCCTGTGGCTGGGAGTGACCGGCTGGCTCCTTAGAATCCACGATACGCAGGATGGTTCCCAGACCCAAGGTGGCACCAGTGCCAAGTTTGGCTGGTTTGATAGTACCAAGTGGCTCCTGCAATCTGCCATCCAGAAGCGGGGCAGCTTACTTTTTTTTGCCAGGGAAACGGGTCGAGCTTTGTGTCTGGGGGCCTATGGCTGGGAGTGGCCGGCTAGGTCCTGAAAAGCTAAGATAGGCAGGATGGTGACCAGACCCATGGTGGCACCAGTGCCAAGTTGGGCTGGTTTGATAGTAACAAGTGGCTCCTGCAATCTGCCATCAAAAAGTTGGCAGGCGAGTTTTGTTTTCCAGGGAAAAGCGCCGTTGTTTGTGTTTGGGGGCCTGTGGCTGGGAGTGGCCGGCTGGCTGCTTAGAATCCACGATACGCAGGATGGTTCCCAGACCAGAGGTGGCACCAGTGCCAAGTCGGGCTGGTTTGATACTACCTAGTGGATCCTGCAATCTGCCATCCAGAAGCGGGACAGCTTACTTTTTTTTGTCAGGGAAACGGGCTGAGCTTTGTGTCACGGGGCCTATGGCTGGGAGTGACCGTCTACGTCCTGAAAAGCTACGATAGGCAGGATGGTGACCAGACCCATGGTGGCACCAGTGCCAAGTTGGGCTGATTTGATAGTAGCAAGTGGCTCCTGCAATCTGCCATCAAAATGTTGGCAGGCGAGTTTTGTTTTCCAGGGAAAAGCGCCGTTGTTTGTGTTTGGGGGCCTGTGGGTGGGAGTGGCCGGCTTGCTAATTGGAATCCACGATACGCAGGATGGTTCCCAGACTTGAGGTGGCACCAGTGACAAGTCGGGCCAGTTTGATGGTGCAAAGTGGCTCCTGCAATCTGCCATCCAGAAGCGGGGTAGCTTACTTTTCTTTGCCAGGGAAACGGGCCGAGGTTTTTCTCTGGGGGCCTATGGTTGGGAGTGACCGGGTGGCGCCTGAACAGCTACGATAGGCAGGATGGTGACCAGACCCATGGTGGCACCAGTGCCAAGTTGGGCTGGTTTGATAGTACCAAGTGGCTCCTGCAATCTGCCATCAAAATGTTGGCAGGCGAGTTTTGTTTTCCAGGGAAAAGCGCTGTTGTTTGTGTTTGGGGGCCTGTGGCAGGGAGTGACCGGCTGGCTCCTTAGAATCCACGATACGCAGGATGGTTCCCAGACCAGAGGTGGCACCAGTGCCAAGTCGGGCTGGTTTGATAGTACCAAGTGGTTCATGCAAACTGCCATCCAGAAGCGGGGCAGCTTAATTTTGTTTGCCAGGGAAACGGGCCGAGCTTTTTGTCTGGGCGCCTATGGCTGGGAGTGACCTGCTAGGTACTGAAAAGCTACGATAGGCAGGATGGTGACCACATCCATGGTGGCACCAGTGCCAAGTTGGGCTGGTTTGATAGTACCAAGTGGCTCCTGCAATCCGCCATCAAAAAGTTGGCAGGCGAGTTTTGTTTTCCAGGGAAAAGCGCCGTTGTTTGTGTTTGGGGGCCTGTGGAAGGGAGTGGCCGGCTGGCTCCTTAGAATCCACGATACGCAGGATGGTTCCCAGACCCAAGGTGGCACCAGTGCCAAGTTGGGCTGGTTTGATACTACGAAGTGCGTCCTGCAATCTGCCATCCAGAAGCGGGGTAGCTTACTTTTTTTTGCCAGGGAAACGGGCCGAGGTTTTTGTCTCGGGGTATAAGGCTGGGGGTGACCGGCTGGCTCCTGAAAAGCTACGATAGGCAGGATGGTGACCAGACCCATGGTGGCACCAGTGCCAAGTTGGACTGATTTGATAGTACCAAGTGGCTCCTGCAATCTGCCATCAAAAATTTGGCAGGCGAGTTTTGTTTTCCAGGGATAAGCGCCCTTGTTTGTGTTTGGGGGCCTGTGGCTGGGAGTGGCCGGCTGGCTAATTAGAATCAACGATACGCAGGATGGTTCCCAGACCAGAGTTGGCACCAGTGACAAGTCGGGCTGGTTTGATACTACCAAGCGCGTCCTGCAATCTGCCATCCAGAAGCGGGGCAGCTTACTTTTGTTTGCCAGGGAAACGGGCCGAGGTTTGTGTCTGGGGGCCTATGGCTGGGAGTGACCGGCTGGCTCCTGAAAAGCTACGATAGGCAGGATGGTGACCAGACCCATGGTGGCACCAGTGCCAAGTTGGGCTGATTTGATAGTAGCAAGTGGCTCCTGCAATCTGCCATCAAAATGTTGGCAGGCGAGTTTTGTTTTCCAGGGAAAAGCGCCGTTGTTTGTGTTTGGGGGCCTGTGGGTGGGAGTGGCCGGCTGGTTCCTTAGAATCCACGATACGCAGCATGGTTCCCAGACCCAAGGTGGCACCAGTGCCAAGTTGGGCTGGTTTGATAGTACCAAGTTATTCCTGCAATCTGCCATCCAGAAGCGGGGCAGCTTACTTTTGTTTGCCAGGGAAACGGGCCGAGGTTTGTGTCTGGGGGCCTATCGCTGGGAGTGACCGGCTGGCTCCTGAAAAGCTACGATAGGCAGGATGGTGACCAGACCCATGGTGGCACCAGTGCCAAGTTGGGCTGGTTTGATAGTACCAAGTGGCTCCTGCAATCTGCCATCAAAAATTTGGCAGGCGAGTTTTGTTTTCCAGGGAAAAGCGCCGTTGTTTGTGTTTGGGGGCCTGTGGCTGGGAGTGGCCGGCTGGCTCCTTAGAATCCACGATACGCAGGATGGTTCCCAGACCTGAGGTGGCACCAGTGCCAAGTCGGGCAGGTTTGATAATACCGAGTGGATCCTGCAATCTGCCATCCAGAAGCGGGACAGCTTACTTTTGTTTGCCAGGGAAACGGGCAGAGCTTTGTGTCTGGGGGCCTATGGCTGGGAGTGACCGTCTAGGTCCTGAAAAGCTACGATAGGCAGGATGGTGACCAGACCCATGGTGGCACCAGTGCCAAGTTGGGCTGGTTTGATAGTACCAAGTGGCTCCTGCAATCTGCCATCAAAAAGTTGGCAGGCGAGTTTTGTTTTCCAGGGAAAAGCGCCGTTGTTTGTGTTTGGGGGCCTGTGGCTGGGAGTGGCCGGCTGGCTCCTTAGAATCCACGATACGCAGGATGGTTCCCAGACCTGACGTTGCACCAGTGCCAAGTCGGGCTGGTTTGATACTACCAAGTGGTTCCTGCAATCTGCCATCCAGAAGCGGGGCAGCTTACTTTTGTTTGCCAGGGAAACGGGCCGAGGTTTGTGTCTGGGGGCCTATGGCTGGGAGTGACCGGCTGGCTCCTGAAAAGCTACGATAGGCAGGATGGTGACCAGACCCATGGTGGCACCAGTGCCAAGTAGGGCTGGTTCGATAGTACCAAGTGGCTCCTGCAATCTGCCATCAAAATTTGGCAGGCGAGTTTTGTTTTCCAGGGAAAAGCGCCGTTGTTTGTGTTTGGGGGCCTGTGGCTGGGAGTGACCGGCTGGCTCCTTAGAATCCACGATACGCCGGATGGTTCCCAGACCCAAGGTGGCACCAGTGCCAAGTTGGGCTGGTTTGATAGTACCAAGTTATTCCTGCAATCTGCCATCCAGAAGCGGGGCAGCTTACTTTTGTTTGCCAGGGAAACGGGCCGAGGTTTGTGTCTGGGGGCCTATCGCTGGGAGTGACCGGCTGGCTCCTGAAAAGCTACGATAGGCAGGATGGTGACCAGACCCATGGTGGCACCAGTGCCAAGTTGGGCTGGTTTGATAGTACCAAGTGGCTCCTGCAATCTGCCATCAAAAAGTTGGCAGGCGAGTTTTGTTTTCCAGGGAAAAGCGCCGTTGTTTGTGTTTGGGGGCCTGTGGCTGGGAGTGGCCGGCTGGCTCCTTAGAATCCACGATACGCAGCATGGTTCCCAGACCAGAGGTGGCACCAGTGCCAAGTCGGGCAGGTTTGATAATACCGAGTGGATCCTGCAATCTGCCATCCAGAAGCGGGACAGCTTACTTTTGTTTGCCAGGGAAACGGGCAGAGCTTTGTGTCTGGGGGCCTATGGCTGGGAGTGACCGTCTAGGTCCTGAAAAGCTACGATAGGCAGGATGGTGACCAGACCTGACGTTGCACCAGTGCCAAGTCGGGCTGGTTTGATACTACCAAGTGCGTCCTGCAATCTGCCATCCAGAAGCGGGGCAGCTTACTTTTGTTTGCCAGGGAAACGGGCCGAGGTTTGTGTCTGGGGGCTATGGCTGGGAGTGACCGGCTGGCTCCTGAAAAGCTACGATAGGCAGGATGGTGACCAGACCCATGGTGGCACCAGTGCCAAGTTGGGCTGGTTCGATAGTACCAAGTGGCTCCTGCAATCTGCCATCAAAATTTGGCAGGCGAGTTTTGTTTTCCAGGGAAAAGCGCCGTTGTTTGTGTTTGGGGGCCTGTGGGTGGGAGTGGCTGGCTGGCTCCTTAGAATCCACAATACCCAGGATGGTTCCCAGACCTGAGGTGGCACCAGTGCCAAGTCGGGCTAGTTTGATGGTGCAAAGTGGCTCCTGCAATCTGCCATCCAGAAGCGGGGTAGCTTACTATTGTTTGCCAGGGAAACGGGCCGAGCTTTGTGTCTGGGGGCCTATGGCTGCGAGTGACCGGCTGGCTCCTGAAAAGCTACGATAGGCAGGATGGTGACCAGACCCATGGTGGCACCAGTGCCAAGTTGGGCTGGTTTGATAGTACCAAGTTGCTCCTGCAATCTGCCATCAAAAACTTGGCAGGCGAGTTTTGTTTTCCAGGGAAAAGCGCCGTTGTTTGTGTCTGGGGGCCTGTGGCTGGAGTGGCCGTCGGGTTCCTTAGACTCCACGATACCCAGGATGGTTCCCAGACCTGAGGTGGCACCAGTGCCAAGTCGGGCTAGTTTGATGGTGCAAAGTGGTTCCTGCAATCTGCCATCCAGAAGCGGGGCAGCTTACTTTTTTTTGCCAGGGAAACGGGCCGAGGTTTTTCTCTGGGGGCCTATGGCAGGGAGGGACCGGCTGGCTCCTGAAAAGCTACGATAGGCAGGATGGTGACCAGACCCATGGTGGCACCAGTGCCAAGTTGGGCTGATTTGATAGTACCAAGTGGCTCCTGCAATCTGCCATCAAAATGTTGGCAGGCGAGTTTTGTTTTCCAGGGAAAAGCGCCGTTGTTTGTGTTTGGGGGCCTGTGGCTGGGAGTGACCGGCTGGCTCCTTAGAACCCACGATACGCCGGATGGTTCCCTGACCCAAGGTGGCACCAGTGCCAAGTTGGGCTGGTTTGATAGTACCAAGTTATTCCTGCAATCTGCCGTCCAGAAGCGGGGCAGCTTACTTTTGTTTGCCAGGGAAACGGGCCGAGGTTTGTGTCTGGGGGCCTATGGCTGGGAGTGACCGGCTGGCTCCTGAAAAGCTACGATAGGCAGGATGGTGACCAGACCCATGGTGGCACCAGTGCCAAGTTGGGCTGGTTTGATAGTACCAAGTGGCTCCTGCAATCTGCCATCAAAAAGTTGGCAGGCGAGTTTTGTTTTCCAGGGAAAAGCGCCGTTGTTTGTGTTTGGGGGCCTGTGGGTGGGAGTGGCCGGCTGGCTCCTTAGAATCCACGATACGCAGGATGGTTCCCAGACCTGACGTTCCACCAGTGCCAAGTCGGGCTGGTTTGATACTACCAATTGCGTCCTGCAATCTGCCATCCAGAAGCGGGGCAGTTAACTTTTGTTTGCCAGGGAAACGGGCCGAGGTTTGTGTCTGGGGGCCTATGGCTGGGAGTGACCGGCTGGCTCCTGAAAAGCTACGATAGGCAGGATGGTGACCAGACCCATGGTGGCACCAGTGCCAAGTTGGGCTGGTTCGATAGTACCAAGTGGCTCCTGCAATCTGCCATCAAAATTTGGCAGGCGAGTTTTGTTTTCCAGGGAAAAGCGCCGTTGTTTGTGTTTGGGGGCCTGTGGCTGGGAGTGACCGGCTGGCTCCTTAGAATCCACGATACGCCGGATGGTTCCCAGACCCAAGGTGGCACCAGTGCCAAGTTGGGCTGGTTTGATAGTACCAAGTTATTCCTGCAATCTGCCATCCAGAAGCGGGGCAGCTTACTTTTGTTTGCCAGGGAAACGGGCCGAGGTTTGTGTCTGGGGGCCTATCGCTGGGAGTGACCGGCTGGCTCCTGAAAAGCTACGATAGGCAGGATGGTGACCAGACCCATGGTGGCACCAGTGCCAAGTTGGGCTGGTTTGATAGTACCAAGTGGCTCCTGCAATCTGCCATCAAAAAGTTGGCAGGCGAGTTTTGTTTTCCAGGGAAAAGCGCCGTTGTTTGTGTTTGGGGGCCTGTGGCTGGGAGTGGCCGGCTGGCTCCTTAGAATCCACGATACGCAGCATGGTTCCCAGACCTGAGGTGGCACCAGTGCCAAGTCGGGCAGGTTTGATAATACCGAGTGGATCCTGCAATCTGCCATCCAGAAGCGGGACAGCTTACTTTTGTTTGCCAGGGAAACGGTCCGAGGATTGTGTCTGGGGGCCTATGGCTGGGAGTGACCGTCTAGGTCCTGAAAAGCTACGATAGGCAGGATGGTGACCAGACCTGACGTTGCACCAGTGCCAAGTCGGGCTGGTTTGATACTACCAAGTGCGTCCTGCAATCTGCCATCCAGAAGCGGGGCAGCTTACTTTTGTTTGCCAGGGAAACGGGCCGAGGTTTGTGTCTGGGGGCCTATGGCTGGGAGTGACCGGCTGGCTCCTGAAAAGCTACGATAGGCAGGATGGTGACCAGACCCATGGTGGCACCAGTGCCAAGTTGGGCTGGTTCGATAGTACCAAGTGGCTCCTGCAATCTGCCATCAAAATTTGGCAGGCGAGTTTTGTTTTCCAGGGAAAAGCGCCGTTGTTTGTGTTTGGGGGACTGTGGGTGGGAGTTGCCGGATGGCTCCTTAGAATCCACAATACCCAGGATGGTTCCCAGACCTGAGGTGGCACCAGTGCCAAGTCGGGCTAGTTTGATGGTGCAAAGTGGCTCCTGCAATCTGCCATCCAGAAGCGGGGTAGCTTACTATTGTTTGCCAGGGAAACGGGCCGAGCTTTGTGTCTGGGGGCCTATGGCTGCGAGTGACCGGCTGGCTCCTGAAAAGCTACGATAGGCAGGATGGTGACCAGACCCATGGTGGCACCAGTGCCAAGTTGGGCTGGTTTGATAGTACCAAGTTGCTCCTGCAATCTGCCATCAAAAACTTGGCAGGCGAGTTTTGTTTTCCAGGGAAAAGCGCCGTTGTTTGTGTCTGGGGGCCTGTGGCTGGAGTGGCCGTCGGGTTCCTTAGACTCCACGATACCCAGGATGGTTCCCAGACCTGAGGTGGCACCAGTGCCAAGTCGGGCTAGTTTGATGGTGCAAAGTGGTTCCTGCAATCTGCCATCCAGAAGCGGGGCAGCTTACTTTTGTTTGCCAGGGAAACGGGCCGAGGTTTTTCTCTGGGGGCCTATGGCAGGGAGGGACCGGCTGGCTCCTGAAAAGCTACGATAGGCAGGATGGTGACCAGACCCATGGTGGCACCAGTGCCAAGTTGGGCTGATTTGATAGTACCAAGTGGCTCCTGCAATCTGCCATCAAAATGTTGGCAGGCGAGTTTTGTTTTCCAGGGAAAAGCGCCGTTGTTTGTGTTTGGGGGCCTGTGGCTGGGAGTGACCGGCTGGCTCCTTAGAACCCACGATACGCCGGATGGTTCCCTGACCCAAGGTGGCACCAGTGCCACGTTGGGCTGGTTTGATAGTACCAATTTAGTCCTGCAATCTGCCGTCCAGAAGCGGGGCAGCTTACTTTTGTTTGCCAGGGAAACGGGCCGAGGTTTGTGTCTGGGGGCCTATGGCTGGGAGTGACCGGCTGGCTCCTGAAAAGCTACGATAGGCAGGATGGTGACCAGACCCATGGTGGCACCAGTGCCAAGTTGGGCTGGTTTGATAGTACCAAGTGGCTCCTGCAATCTGCCATCAAAAAGTTGGCAGGCGAGTTTTGTTTTCCAGGGAAAAGCGCCGTTGTTTGTGTTTGGGGGCCTGTGGCTGGGAGTGGCCGGCTGGCTCCTTAGAATCCACGATACGCAGGATGGTTCCCAGACCTGACGTTCCACCAGTGCCAAGTCGGGCTGGTTTGATACTACCAAGTGCGTCCTGCAATCTGCCATCCAGAAGCGGGGCAGTTAACTTTTGTTTGCCAGGGAAACGGGCCGAGGTTTGTGTCTGGGGGCCTATGGCTGGGAGTGACCGGCTGGCTCCTGAAAAGCTACGATAGGCAGGATGGTGACCAGACCCATGGTGGCACCACTGCCAAGTTGGGCTGGTTCGATAGTACCAAGTGGCTCCTGCAATCTGCCATCAAAAAGTTGGCAGGCGAGTTTTGTTTTCCAGGGAAAAGCGCCGTTGTTTGTGTTTGGGGGTCTGTGGCTGGGAGTGGCCAGCTTGCTAATTGGAATCCACGATACGCAGCATGGTTCCCAGACCTGAGGGGGCACCAGTGACAAGTCGGGCCAGTTTGATGGTGAAAGTGGCTCCTGCAATCTGCCATCCTGAAGCGGGGCAGCTTACTTTTGTTTTCCAGGGAAAAGGGCCGAGGTTTTTCTCTGGGGGCCTATGGCTGGGAGTGACCGTCTGGCGCCTGAACAGCTACGATAGGCAGGATGGTGACCAGACCCATGGTGGCACCAGTGCCAAGTTGGGCTGGTTTGATAGTACCAAGTGGCTCCTGCAATCTGCCATCAAAAAGTTGGCAGGCCAGATTTGTTATCCAGGGAAAAGCGCCGTTGTTTTTGTTTGGGGGCCTGTGGCTGGGAGTGGCCGGATGGCTAATTAGAATCCACGATACGCAGCATGGTTCCCAGACCTGAGGTGGCACCAGTGCCAAGTTGGGCTGGTTTGATACTACCAAGTGCGTCCTGCAATCTGCCATCCAGAAGCGGGGCAGCTTACTTTTGTTTGCCAGGGAAATGGGCCGAGGTTTTTGTCTGGGGGCCTATGGCTGGGAGTGACCGGCTGGCTCCTGAAAAACTACGATAGCCAGGATGGTGACCAGACCCATGGTGGCACCAGTGCCAAGTTGGGCTGGTTTGATAGTACCAAGTGGTTCCTGCAATCTGCCATGAAAAAGTTGGTAGGCGAGTTTTTTTTCCAGGGAAAATCGCCGTTGTTTTTGTTTGGGGGCCTGTGGCTGGGAGTGGCCGGCTGGCTCCTTAGAATCCACGATACCCAGGATGGTTCCCAGACCAGAGGTGGCACCAGTACCAAGTCGGGCTGGTTTGATAATAACAAGTGGATCCTGCAATCTGCCATCCAGAAGCGGGGCAGCTTACTTTTGTTTGCCATGGAAACGGGCCGAGGTTTGTGTCTGGGGGCCTATGGCTGGGAGTGACCGGCTGGCTCCTGAAAAGCTACGATAGGCAGGATGGTGACCAGACCCATGGTGGCACCAGTGCCAAGTTGGGCTGGTTTGATAGTACCAAGTGGCTCCTGCAATCTGCCATCAAAAAGTTGGCAGGCGAGTTTTGTTTTCCAGGGAAAAGCGCCGTTGTGTGTGTTTTGGGGCCTGTGGCTGGGAGTGGCCAGCTGGCTCCTTAGAATCCACGATACGCAGGATGGTTCCCAGACCCAAGGTGGCACCAGTGCCAAGTCGGGCTGGTTTGTTAGTACCAAGTGGTTCCTGCAATCTGCCATCCAGAAGCGGGGCAGCTGAATTTTGTTTGCCAGAGAAAAAGGCTGTTGTTTGTGTTTCGGGGCCTGTGGCTGGCAGTGGACGGCTGGCTCCTGAAAATCCATGATACGCAGCATGGTTCCCAGACCCAAGGTGGCACCAGTGCCAAGTAGGGCTGGTTTCATAGTACCCAGTGGCTCCTGCAATATGCCATCCAGAAGAGGGGCAGTTGAGTTTTGTTTTCCAGAGAAAAGGGCCGTGGTTTGTGTTTGGGGCCTATGGCTGAGAGTGACCGGCTGGCTACTGAAAAGCTACGATAGGCAGGATGGTGACCAGACCCATGGTGGCACCAGTGCCAAGTCGGGCTGGTTTGATAATACTAAATAGCTCCTGCAATCTGCCATCCAGACGCGGGGCAGCGGATTTTTGCTTGCTGGAGAAAAGTTCCGTGGGTTTTTTTTGGGGGTATATGGCTGGACGTGGCCGGCTGACTCCTTAAAAACATCGATACGCAGGATGGTTCCCTGACCCAAGGTGGCATCACTGCCAAGTCGGGCTGTTTTCGTAGTACCAAGTGCGTCCTGCAATTTGCCATCCAGAAGAGGGGCAGTTGAGTTTTGTTTACCAGAGAAAAGGGCCGTGGCTTGTGTTTGGGGGCATATGGCTGAGAGTGGCCGGCTGGCGCCTGAAAATCCACGATAGGCAGGATGGTTCCCAGAGCCAAGGTGGCACCAGTGCCATGTTGGCCTGGTTTGATAGTACCATGTGGCTCCTGCAATCTGCCATCCAGAAGCGGGGCAGCTTACTTTTGTTTGCCAGGGAAACGGGCCGAGGTATTTGTCTGGGGGCCTATGGCTGGGAGTGACCGCCTGGCTCCTGAAAAGCTACGATAGGCAGGATGGTGACCAGACCCATGGTGGCACCAGTGCCAAGCTGGGCTGGTTTGATAGTACCAAGTGGCTCCTGCAATCTGCCATCAAAAAGTTGACAGGCGAGTTTTGTTTTCCAGGGTAACGCGCCGTTGTTTTTGTTTAGAGACTTGTGGCTGGGAGTGTCCGCCTGTCCTCTTAGAATCTACGTTACGCAGCATGGTTCCCAGAGCCAAGGTGGCACCAGTGCCAAGTTGGGCTGGTTTGATAGTAGCAAGTGGTTCCTGCAATCTGCCATCCAGAAGAGGGGCAGCTTACTTTTGTTTGCCAGGGAAACGGGCCGAGGTATTTCTCTGGGGGCCTATGGCAGGGAGTGACCGGCCGGCTCCTGAAAAGCTAAGATAGGCAGGATGTTTACCAGACCCATGAGGGCACAAGTGCCAAGTTGGGCTAATTTGATACTACCAAGTGGCTCCTGCAATCTGCCATCCAGAATTGGGGGTGCTTACTTTTGTTTTCCAAGGAAACGGGCCGAGGTTTGTGTCTGGGGGTTTATGGCTGGGAGTGACCGGCTGGCTCCTGAAAAGCTACGATAGGCAGGATGGTGACCAGACCCAAGGTGGCACCAGTGCCAAGTTGGGCTTGTTTGATAGTACCAAGTGGCTCCTGCAATCTGCCATCAAAAAGTTGGCAGGCGAGTTTTGTTTTCCAGGGAAAAGCGCCGTTGTTTGTGTTTGGGCGCCTGTGGCACGGAGTGGCCGGGTGGCTGCTTAGAATCCACGATACGCAGGCTGGTTCCCAGACCAGAGGTGGCACCAGTGCCAAGTCGGGCTGTTTTGACACTACCAAGTGGCTCCTGAAATCTGCCATCCAGAATCGGGGCAGCTTAATTTTGTTTGCCAGGGAAACGGTCCGAGGTTTGTGTCTGGGGGCCTATGGCTGGGAGTGACCGGCTGGCTCCTGAAATGCTACAATAGGCAGGATGGTTCCCAGACCCATAGTGGCACCAGTTCCAAGTTGGGATGGTTTGATAGTACCAAGTGGCTCCTGCAATCTGCCATCAAAAAGCTTGCAGGCGAGTTTTGTTTTCCAGGGAAAAGCGCCGTTGTTTGTATTTGGGGGCCTGTGGCTGGGAGTGGCCGCCTGGCGCCTTAGAATCTACGTTACGCAGCATGGTTCCCAGACCCAAAGTGGCACCAGTGTCAAGTTGGGCTGGTTTGATAGTACCAAGTGGCTCCTGCAATCTGCCATCCAGAAGCGGGGTAGCTTACTTTTGTTTGCCAGGGAAACGGGCAGAGCTTTCTGTCTGGGGGCCTATGGTTGGGAGTAACCGGCTGGCTCCTGAAAAGCTACGATAGGCAGGATGGTTCCCAGATCCAAGATGGCACCAGTGCCAAGTCGGGGTGGTTTGATGGTGCAAAGTGGCTCCTGCAATCTGCCATCCTGACGCGGGGCAGCGGATTTTTGTTTCCAAGAGAAATGGTCCGTGGTTTGTTTATGGGGGTATATGGCTGGGCGTGGCCTGCTGGCTCCTTAAAAAGCTACGATAGGCAGGATGGTTCCCTGACCCAAGGTGGCACCAGTGCCAAGTCGGGCGGTTTTCGTAGTACAAAGTGCGTCCTAAAATTTGCCATCCAGAAGAGGGGCAGTTGAGTTTTGTTTACCAGAGAACAGGGCCGTGGTTTGTTTTTGGGGGCATATGGCTGATAGTGGCCGTCTGGCCCCTGAAAATCCACGATAGGCAGGATGGTTCCCAGACCTGAGGTGGCACCAGTGCCAGGTCGGGCTGGTTTGATAGTACTAAATAGCACCTGCAATCTGCCAAGCAGAAGCGGGGCAGCTTACTTTTGTTTGCCAGGGAAACGGGCCGAGGTTTGTGTCTGGGGGCCTATGCCTGGGAGTGACCGCCTGGCTCCTGAAAAGCTACGATAGGCAGGATGGTGACCAGACCCATGGTGGCACCAGTGCCAAGTTGGGCTGGTTTGATAGTACCAAGTGGCTCCTGCAATCTGCCATCAAGAAGTTGGCAGGCGAGTTTTGTTTTCCAGGGAAAAGCGCCGTTGTTTGTGTCTGGGGGACTGTGGGTGGGAGTGGCCGGCTGGCTCCTTAGAACACACGATACGCAGGATGGTTCCCAGACCCAAGGTGGCATCAGTGCCACGTCGGGCTGGTTTGATGGTGCCAAGTGGTTCCTGCAATCTGCCATCCTGAAGCGGGGTAGCTTACCTTTGTGTGCCAGGGAAACGGGCCGAGGTTTATGACTGGGGGCCTAGGGCTAGGAGTGACCGGCTGGCTCCTGAAAAGCTACGATAGGCAGGATGGTGACCAGACCCATGGTGGCACCAGTGCCAAGTTGGGCTGGTTTGATAGTACCAAGTGGCTCCTGCACTCTGCCATCAAAATGTTGGCAGGCGAGTTTTGTTTTCCAGGGAAAAGCGCCGTTGTTTGTGTTTGGGGGCCTGTGGGTGGGAGTGGCCGGCTATCTCCTTAGAATCCACGATACGCAGCATGGTTCCCAGACCAGAGGTGGCACCAGTGCCAAGTCGGGCTGGTTTGATGGTGCAAAGTGGCTCCTGCAATCTGCCATCCAGAAGTGCGGTAGCTTACTTTTGTGTGCCAGGGAAACAGGCCGAGGTTTGTGTCTGGGGGCCTATGGCTGGGAGTGACCGGCTGGCTCCTGAAAAGCTACGATAGGCAGGATGGTGACCAGACCCATGGTGGCACCAGTGCCAAGTTGGGCTGGTTTGATAGTACCAAGTGGCTCCTGCAATCTGCCATCAAAAAGTTGGCAGGCGAGTTTTGTTTTCCAGGGAAAAGCGCCGTTGTTTGTGTTTGGGGGACTGTGGGTGGGAGTGGACGGCTGGCTCCTGAAAATCCATGATACGCAGCATGGTTCCCAGACCCAAGGTGGCACCAGTGCCAAGTAGGGCTGGTTTCATAGTACCCAGTGGCTCCTGCAATATGCCATCCAGAAGAGGGGCAGTTGAGTTTTGTTTTCCAGAGAAAAGGGCCGTGGTTTGTGTTTGGGGCCTATGGCTGAGAGTGACCGGCTGGCTACTGAAAAGCTACGATAGGCAGGATGGTGACCAGACCCATGGTGGCACCAGTGCCAAGTCGGGCTGGTTTGATAATACTAAATAGCTCCTGCAATCTGCCATCCAGACGCGGGGCAGCGGATTTTTGCTTGCTGGAGAAAAGTTCCGTGGGTTTTTTTTGGGGGTATATGGCTGGACGTGGCCGGCTGACTCCTTAAAAACATCGATACGCAGGATGGTTCCCTGACCCAAGGTGGCATCACTGCCAAGTCGGGCTGTTTTCGTAGTACCAAGTGCGTCCTGCAATTTGCCATCCAGAAGAGGGGCAGTTGAGTTTTGTTTACCAGAGAAAAGGGCCGTGGCTTGTGTTTGGGGGCATATGGCTGAGAGTGGCCGGCTGGCGCCTGAAAATCCACGATAGGCAGGATGGTTCCCAGAGCCAAGGTGGCACCAGTGCCATGTTGGCCTGGTTTGATAGTACCATGTGGCTCCTGCAATCTGCCATCCAGAAGCGGGGCAGCTTACTTTTGTTTGCCAGGGAAACGGGCCGAGGTATTTGTCTGGGGGCCTATGGCTGGGAGTGACCGGCTGGCTCCTGAAAAGCTACGATAGGCAGGATGGTGACCAGACCCATGGTGGCACCAGTGCCAAGCTGGGCTGGTTTGATAGTACCAAGTGGCTCCTGCAATCTGCCATCAAAAACTTGGCAGGCGAGTTTTGTTTTCCAGGGTAACGCGCCGTTGTTTTTGTTTAGAGACCTGTGGCTGGGAGTGTCCGCCTGTCCTCTTAGAATCTACGTTACGCAGCATGGTTCCCAGAGCCAAGGTGGCACCAGTGCCAAGTTGGGCTGGCTTGATAGTAGCAAGTGGTTCCTGCAATCTGCCATCCAGAAGAGGGGCAGCTTACTTTTGTTTGCCAGGGAAACGGGCCGAGGTATTTCTCTGGGGGCCTATGGCAGGGAGTGACCGGCCGGCTCCTGAAAAGCTAAGATAGGCAGGATGTTTACCACACCCATGAGGGCACAAGTGCCAAGTTGGGCTAATTTGATACTACCAAGTGGCTCCTGCAATCTGCCATCCAGAATTGGGGGTGCTTACTTTTGTTTTCCAAGGAAACGGGCCGAGGTTTGTGTCTGGGGGTTTATGGCTGGGAGTGACCGGCTGGCTCCTGAAAAGCTACGATAGGCAGGATGGTGACCAGACCCATGGTGGCACCAGTGCCAAGTTGGGCTGGTTTGATAGTACCAAGTGGCTCCTGCAATCTGCCATCAAAAAGTTGGCAGGCGAGTTTTGTTTTCCAGGGAAAAGCGCCGTTGTTTGTGTTTGGGCGCCTGTGGCACGGAGTGGCCGGGTGGCTGCTTAGAATCCACGATACGCAGGATGGTTCCCAGACCAGAGGTGGCACCAGTGCCAAGTCGGGCTGTTTTGACACTACCAAGTGGCTCCTGAAATCTGCCATCCAGAATCGGGGCAGCTTAATTTTGTTTGCCAGGGAAACGGTCCGAGGTTTGTGTCTGGGGGCCTATGGCTGGGAGTGACCGGCTGGCTCCTGAAATGCTACAATAGGCAGGATGGTTCCCAGACCCATAGTGGCACCAGTGCCAAGTTGGGCTGGTTTGATAGTACCAAGTGGCTCCTGCAATCTGCCATCAAAAAGCTTGCAGGCGAGTTTTGTTTTCCAGGGAAAAGCGCCGTTGTTTGTATTTGGGGGCCTGTGGCTGGGAGTGGCCGCCTGGCGCCTTAGAATCTACGTTACGCAGCATGGTTCCCAGACCCAAAGTGGCACCAGTGTCAAGTTGGGCTGGTTTGATAGTACCAAGTGGCTCCTGCAATCTGCCATCCAGAAGCGGGGTAGCTTACTTTTGTTTGCCAGGGAAACGGGCAGAGCTTTCTGTCTGGGGGCCTATGGTTGGGAGTAACCGGCTGGCTCCTGAAAAGCTACGATAGGCAGGATGGTTCCCAGATCCAAGATGGCACCAGTGCCAAGTCGGGGTGGTTTGATGGTGCAAAGTGGCTCCTGCAATCTGCCATCCTGACGCGGGGCAGCGGATTTTTGTTTCCAAGAGAAATGGTCCGTGGTTTGTTTTTGGGGGTATATGGCTGGGCGTGGCCTGCTGGCTCCTTAAAAAGCTACGATAGGCAGGATGGTTCCCTGACCCAAGGTGGCACCAGTGCCAAGTCGGGCGGTTTTCGTAGTACAAAGTGCGTCCTAAAATTTGCCATCCAGAAGAGGGGCAGTTGAGTTTTGTTTACCAGAGAACAGGGCCGTGGTTTGTTTTTGGGGGCATATGGCTGAGAGTGGCCGTCTGGCCCCTGAAAATCCACGATAGGCAGGATGGTTCCCAGACCTGAGGTGGCACCAGTGCCAGGTCGGGCTGGTTTGATAGTACTAAATAGCACCTGCAATCTGCCATGCAGAAGCGGGGCAGCTTACTTTTGTTTGCCAGGGAAACGGGCCGAGGTTTGTGTCTGGGGGCCTATGGCTGGGAGTGACCGCCTGGCTCCTGAAAAGCTACGATAGGCAGGATGGTGACCAGACCCATGGTGGCACCAGTGCCAAGTTGGGCTGGTTTGATAGTACCAAGTGGCTCCTGCAATCTGCCATCAAAAAGTTGGCAGGCGAGTTTTGTTTTCCAGGGAAAAGCGCCGTTGTTTGTGTTTGGGGGACTGTGGGTGGGAGTGGCCGGCTGGCTCCTTAGAACACACGATACGCAGGATGGTTCCCAGACCCAAGGTGGCACCAGTGCCACGTCGGGCTGGTTTGATGGTGCCAAGTGGTTCCTGCAATCTGCCATCCTGAAGCGGGGTAGCTTACCTTTGTGTGCCAGGGAAACGGGCCGAGGTTTATGACTGGGGGCCAAGGGCTAGGAGTGACCGGCTGGCTCCTGAA
Organism: Melospiza melodia melodia; assembly: GCF_035770615.1. Taxonomy (NCBI): domain Eukaryota; kingdom Metazoa; phylum Chordata; class Aves; order Passeriformes; family Passerellidae; genus Melospiza; species Melospiza melodia. The sequence goes on from NC_086194.1 coordinate 61,995,146, forward strand.
AAGCTACGATAGGCAGGATGGTGACCAGACCCATGGTGGCACCAGTGCCAAGTTGGGCTGGTTTGATAGTACCAAGTGGCTCCTGCAATCTGCCATCAAAAAGTTGGCAGGCGAGTTTTGTTTTCCAGGGAAAAGCGCCGTTGTTTGTGTTTGGGGGACTGTGGGTGGGAGTGGCCGGCTGGCTCCTTAGAACACACGATACGCAGGATGGTTCCCAGACCCAAGGTGGCACTAGTGCCAAGTCGGGCTGGTTTGATAGCACCAAGTGGCTCCTGCAATCTGCCATCCAGAAGCGGGGAAGCTTACTTTTGTTTGCCAGGGAAACGGACCGAGGTTTTTTTCTGGGGGCCTATGGCTGGGAGTGACCGGCTGGCTCCTTAGAATCCACGATACGCAGCATGGTTCCCAGACCAGAGGTGGCACCAGTGCCAAGTCGGGCTGGTTTGATGGTGCAAAGTGGCTCCTGCAATCTGCCATCCAGAAGTGCGGTAGCTTACTTTTGTGTGCCAGGGAAACAGGCCGAGGTTTGTGTCTGGGGGTTTATGGCTGGGAGTGACCGGCTGGCTCCTGAAAAGCTACGATAGGCAGGATGGTGACCAGACCCATGGTGGCACCAGTGCCAAGTTGGGCTGGTTTGATAGTACCAAGTGGCTCCTGCAATCTGCCATCAAAAAGTTGGCAGGCGAGTTTTGTTTTCCAGGGAAAAGCGCCGTTGTGTGTGTTTTGGGGCCTGTGGCTGGGAGTGGCCAGCTGGCTCCTTAGAATCCACGATACGCAGGATGGTTCCCAGACCCAAGGTGGCACCAGTGCCAAGTCGGGCTGGTTTGTTAGTACCAAGTGGTTCCTGCAGTCTGCCATCCAGAAGAGGGTCAGTTGAGTTTTGTTTTCCAGAAAAAAGGTCCGTGGTTTGTGTTTGGGGCCTGTGGCTGGCACTGGACGGCTGGCTCCTGAAAATCCATGATACGCAGCATGGTTCCCAGACCAGAGGTGGCACCAGTGCCAAGTAGGGCTGGTTTCATAGTACCCAGTGGCTCCTGCAATCTGCCATCCAGAAGTGGGGCAGCTGAATTTTGTTTGCCAGTGAAAAAGGCTGTGGTTGTTGTTTGGGGGCCTATGGCTGGGAGTGGCCGGCTGGCCCCTGAAAATCCATGATACGCAGCATGGTTCCCAGACCCAAGGTGGCACCAGTGCCAAGTCGGGCTGGTTTCACAGTGTCAAGTGCCTCCTGCAATCTCCCATCCAGAAGCGGGGCAGCTGAGTTTTGTTTGCCAGGGAAACGGGCCGAGGTTTGTGTTTGGGGGCCTATGGCTGAGAGTGACCGGCTGGCTCCTGAAAAGCTACAATAGGCAGGATGGTTCCCAGACCCATGGTGGCACCAGTGCCAAGTTGGGCTGGTTTGATAGTACCAAGTGGCTCCTGCACTCTGCCATCAAAAAGTTGGCAGGCGAGTTTTGTTTTCCAGGGAAAAGCGCCGTTGTTTGTGTTTGGGGGCCTGTGGCTGGGAGTGGCCGCCTGGCTAATTAGAATCCACGATACGCAGCATGGTTCCCAGACCAGAGGTGGCACCAGTGCCAAGTCGGTCTGGTTTGATGGTGCAAAGTGGCTCCTGCAATCTGCCATCCAGAAGTGCGGTAGCTTACTTTTGTGTGCCAGGGAAACGGGCCGAGGTTTGTGTCTGGGGGCCTATGGCTGGGAGTGACCGGCTGGCTCCTGAAAAGCTACAATAGGCAGGATGGTGACCAGACCCATGGTGGCACCAGTGCCAAGTTGGGCTGATTTGATAGTACCAAGTGGTTCCTGCAATCTGCCATCCAGAAGCAGGGCAGCTGAGTTTTGTTTGCCAGAGAAAAGGGCCTTGGTTTGTGTTTGGGGGCATATGGCTGGGTGTGGCCAGCTGGCTCCTTAAAATGCACGATATGCAACATGGCTCCCAGACCCAAGGTGGCACCAGTGCCAAGTTGGGCTGGTTTGATAGTACCAAGTGGCTCCTGCAATCTTCCATGATCACGTGGAGAAATACTTTCTGGTTTCAGCCTCATGCTCTTTCTTCTCTCCCTCAACTTCTCTATCACCTCTCATCTGGTTCACATGCGCTGTCTTCAAGGTCCACAGGCTACTTTTCACAGAATCTTCTGGCCTGATGAAGTAAGAATGATGAATAGAACAGAGCTGGGATCTATTTTCCAGTTTGGATAAAATGCATTCTGCACACAAATCCAAGGAGAACGGGCTGCCCCGATGCCCAGAAAATCTTTCACTCCTGCTAGTGTTCTACGTCAACCGCAACTTAGTCTGAAAGAAAAGCTTTTTCTCTGAGAGCATCTGAGAGGTTTGCATGAAGCACTGATATCTGACATATGCAATTTTGAATAGGAGAGGAAAAAGAAAATGGCAAGGAGTTTTTAATTTTAGTGGTTTCAATTTTAATTTCCGTGCACTTTTTCAAAACTTGTCAGCTCAAATGCCCATCAACATCTTTTAGTCATCTGTAAGTCAGTATTCATATAAAATGTGCTTCAAATCCAAAGAATTTCAAATTTGCACTCCAAGCTTCTATGCCTAGATTTATGATTTCCTACACATATTAGATGAAAGGAAGGCCTTTTTTACTGTGGGAGTGCTGGAACACTGGAACAGGTTGCCCAGAGAAGTTGTGGGTGTCCCATCCCTGAAAGTATTCAAGGTCACCTTGGACGGGGCTTGGAGCAGCAACAAAGGAGAAGCTTGATGGTAGAGAAACAAAGTTGGACTATAGAAGAAACTCGGATTGAAGTATAGGATCAAGTTTTCTCTCAGCTCTTGGGGTAAATTCAAAGTTGTACAAAATGACATTTATCTGTGCTATTCACTACTGTAACAGAAAGTTTCATGAAAACTGTACAGAAGATAGTAAATTTTAAAAGAGATAAGAATTACAGCATAAAATCCATGGGATAGGTTACAACATGAGACACTCTCTAAGAGAAAATCTCTGTGTTTCAGCACTTCATCGGGGTAAGATTTCATGAAGTGCCAAAGAAGGCGGCAAAATATCATTCGGGACATTATTTACTGGAATTCAGCCTGGCCATTAGTAGGAACTGCCTTTGAACATATCATGTAGATATACCACACACACTTTCCCTTCACTGAAAAATTACTGTTTACAACAAATAAGCAATTGACAATCAAAATTGATTGAAAGCATCTTAAACATGTCAAGTATTTCATTGTAGATGATCTGTGATCCAAATGCTTCTTCCACCTTCGAGAGGGACAGAAGAATTCTTCCATATCATGATGGTTTAAAATTGTATCAACCAATGTTTTCTGCTGAAAAGATATCATCTATTTTTTTCTATTTTTGGAAGAAAATATTCCTAGACATACAACAGGTGAGAACTAAGTAATTTTAAAGAAACAAATGAAATGAAAATATTCTGTAAATAGAATGAAATGAAAAGCTGTGTTTTAAATAGGAGCTAAATATTAAACAGAATTTTTGTACCAGGCATTTGAATTACTGCACCAGCTCTTTTGCCCATCAAGAGAGGCATTTAGCATTTCAGTCTTTTCCAAGGTGTTCATGATCTGCTATGCTGATCTCTGTGTGTGCCTAGGTGTGTGTGGAGGGGGGGGCATATGAAGGGGAGTGTGTATGTTTGCTTTACAATTGTTGTGGCAGATTCATGCCTCAGCTCCACATTTTGTTTTAAAAAGGTCACACCGAGTGGATATGAAGTTTACTATCAACAAGAGATCGATTCCCAAATCATCCATTTGACTCTCCCTTATAAATCATGTGCTTTGTTGCATATTTTATCAAATATACTTTCAAGCCAGATGGAGGAAGGAGGATGTGGGAATCCCTCCACCATCTTGCAACTTTTATGTAAGTAGGTTTTCAAGAAAATCATCATTTCTCTTTTAAATATGTCTGGAACAGGCATGATGGTAGTGTCAACCTGTTGGAGTTTTTGTTGCTGGAAGAAGTTGTACAAAAGGATTGGTTTTTACATTGACCAGTTACTGAATCAAGCGCAGGAATACATTGGAAATTTAGCTGGGGGTTCCTTTTCCCAGCAGACTACTTCTAGAACGAGCTTGTACACTGAAGCTGACTCTTTTGCTCTCTTTTTGTTTCTTTCCTATTTTCTTGGCTTCTTTGCCACTATCTAGACAATTTTGGAACTTTGTTCCCAACTAAAATGGTTTCAATAGTCTGATTGTGATCATACATTTTTACAAGGAATTTTTAAAATCTTTCCTCGAGTCCAGAAAGTCAAGGACTTAGATCTTTTTCTTCCCTTATCAATATTGCCATGAAATTGATAAATAAAGACCAACTCTTTATTTTTGTTTTTAACCCACGTAGATAATTCCCATCCATTAATCCATTTTGTGGACCAATAGCTGCCATTCTGATGGAAGCTGTCACTTCTTAACAATAGGCATTCTGTGACTATGTTGACAGCACTTTGGGTGAAGATCCTAACTGGTCTTAGATATACATAGGGAGAAATTTGCTCAGCCAGTGTCAGTCTTAAGCATGCGTATCAGAAGATCTTTCTAGAGCTGGGAATTTTCCCATGAAAGGGATTCGGTTAGGGAAGAGACACTTGTGCCAGAGTTTTACATTCTTCTTGAACACTGCTTAAGGAACTTAGATGCCATGTCCATTTGGATCTCTGTCTGCACAGAACTTTGTCATGCCAGTGCTTTGAAATGCATCTTGAAGAGAATTCACTAGCACAGAATGAAAGAGAGTGGAAGGGGTTGGTGGGGCTAACCAGGCCCAACCCCCCTGCCTAAACCAGGATACCTAGAGCCTCTTGCCCAGGATTCTATCTGGGTGTACTTTTAATGTCTTCAAAGATCCAGGCTCCACAATCTTTCTGGGCAGTCTGTGCCGTGGTTCAGTCACCCTGACAGTAAAGAAACATTTACTGATGTTCAAAGGCAATCTCCTGTATTTCAGTGTGTGCCCACTGCCTCTTGTCTTTTCCCTCAGCATCACTGAAAAGACACTGATTCCCTCCCCTTTGCACTATTGCTTCCATATGTATGTGTGATGCCATGTAGAGGTATGTCAAAAACCTCCCTGAAGCCCAGGCAGATAATATTCCCTTCATCTACCAGTCAAGTTGATTCATCAGAGGAGTTTAAAGTGATGTTCAGCATGAAATTCCCCTGAAAAATCATGCTAACTACATTATTTGGTCATCTGTCATGTGCCTGGCAAGGATTTCCAGGAAGAGCTGCTTCATCAACTTCCTGGGGATAAAAAAGAGGCTGGCTGGTTTGTACTATGGCGAGTCCTCTTAATTGCCTTTTTTGAAGATGGGTGTCATTTGCTAACATCCACTCTTTAGCCTCTCTTGTCGTCTACATCTTAGCAAAACGCTTTTCCACTATGTCTGGCTAGGAAAAACTGTGCCAGCACAGAAAACATCTCCCATCGTGTTCTAGAAGTTGCACGGATGTCTGCCAAGTGTTTGGCAGGAAGAAAAGAAAAGTTGTCCAAAACAGCTTCCAATCGAATGTTCCTGTGATTGGAAAAGTCAGGAGAGTGCAAAGGTACTGTTTTCTATCAGTTGGCAAGGTGCGCACACAATCCCAGTGTTGTACAGCTTGCTTCTTCACCTTCCCGAAGCTGCCGCTCTCGCCGGCTGCCGGAGCCCAAGAAGCGGCTTCTTCGCGCAAAGACGATTGTGCCGCTCACAGGGCTCTCCTTAGCGCGGCTTCTGCCGAAAGACGCCCGGCAGCGGCTCTTACCTCCGGAGAGCATCCTACCTTCGTCTTTAGCTCCTCTTCTCATCTACACCTCGGCAAAACGCTTTTCCACTATGTCTGGCTAGGAAAAACTGTGCCAGCACAGAAAACATCTCCCATCGTGTTCTAGAAGTTGCACGGATGTCTGCCAAGTGTTTGGCAGGAAGAAAAGAAAAGTTGTCCAAAACAGCTTCCAATCGAATGTTCCTGTGATTGGAAAAGTCAGGAGAGTGCAAAGGTACTGTTTTCTATCAGTTGGCAAGGTGCGCACACAATCCCAGTGTTGTACAGCTTGCTTCTTCACCTTCCCGAAGCTGCCGCTCTCGCCGGCTGCCGGAGCCCAAGAAGCGGCTTCTTCGCGCAAAGACGATTGTGCCGCTCACAGTGCTCTCCTTAGCGCGGCTTCTGCCGAAAGACGCCCGGCAGCGGCTCTTACCTCCGGAGAGCATCCTACCTTCGTCTTTCGCGTCTTTTGTAGTCTACATCTTAGCAAAACGCTTTTCCACTATGTCTGGCTAGGAAAAACTGTGCCAGCACAGAAAACATCTCCCATCGTGTTCTAGAAGTTGCACGGATGTCTGCCAAGTGTTTGGCAGGAAGAAAAGAAAAGTTGTCCAAAACAGCTTCCAATCGAATGTTCCTGTGATTGGAAAAGTCAGGAGAGTGAAAAGGTACTGTTTTCTATCAGTTGGCAAGGTGCGCACACAATCCCAGTGTTGTACAGCTTGCTTCTTCACCTTCCCGAAGCTGCCGCTCTCGCCGGCTGCCGGAGCCCAAGAAGCGGCTTCTTCGCGCAAAGACGATTGTGCCGCTCACAGGGCTCTCCTTAGCGCGGCTTCTGCCGAAAGACGCCCGGCAGCGGCTCTTACCTCCGGAGAGCATCCTACCTTCGTCTTTCGCGTCTTTTGTAGTCTACATCTTAGCAAAACGCTTTTCCACTATGTCTGGCTAGGAAAAACTGTGCCAGCACAGAAAACATCTCCCATCGTGTTCTAGAAGTTGCACGGATGTCTGCCAAGTGTTTGGCAGGAAGAAAAGAAAAGTTGTCCAAAACAGCTTCCAATCGAATGTTCCTGTGATTGGAAAAGTCAGGAGAGTGCAAAGGTACTGTTTTCTATCAGTTGGCAAGGTGCGCACACAATCCCAGTGTTGTACAGCTTGCTTCTTCACCTTCCCGAAGCTGCCGCTCTCTCCGGCTGCCGGAGCCCAAGAAGCGGCTTCTTCGCGCAAAGACGATTGTGCCGCTCACAGTGCTCTCCTTAGCGCGGCTTCTGCCGAAAGACGCCCGGCAGCGGCTCTTACCTCCGGAGAGCATCCTACCTTCGTCTTTCGCGTCTTTTGTAGTCTACATCTTAGCAAAACGCTTTTCCACTATGTCTGGCTAGGAAAAACTGTGCCAGCACAGAAAACATCTCCCATCGTGTTCTAGAAGTTGCACGGATGTCTGCCAAGTGTTTGGCAGGAAGAAAAGAAAAGTTGTCCAAAACAGCTTCCAATCGAATGTTCCTGTGATTGGAAAAGTCAGGAGAGTGCAAAGGTACTGTTTTCTATCAGTTGGCAAGGTGCGCACACAATCCCAGTGTTGTACAGCTTGCTTCTTCACCTTCCCGAAGCTGCCGCTCTCGCCGGCTGCCGGAGCCCAAGAAGCGGCTTCTTCGCGCAAAGACGATTGTGCCGCTCACAGTGCTCTCCTTAGCGCGGCTTCTGCCGAAAGACGCCCGGCAGCGGCTCTTACCTCCGGAGAGCATCCTACCTTCGTCTTTCGCGTCTTTTGTAGTCTACATCTTAGCAAAACGCTTTTCCACTATGTCTGGCTAGGAAAACCCGTGCCAGCACAGAAAACATCTCCCATCGTTTTCTAGAAGTTGCACGGATGTCTGCCAAGTGTTTGGGAGGAAGAAAAGAAAAGTTGTCCAAAACAGCTTCCAATCGAATGTTCCTGTGATTGGAAAAGTCGGGAGAGTGCAAAGGTACTGTTTTCTATCAGTTGGCAAGGTGCGCACACAATCCCAGTGTTGTACAGCTTGCTTCTTCACCTTCCCGAAGCTGCCACTCTCAGGAGGTAAGAGCCGCTGCCGGGCGTCTTTCGGCAGAAGCCGCGCTAAGGAGAGCCCTGTGAGCGGCACAATCGTCTTTGCGCGAAGAAGCCGCTTCTTGGGCTCCGGCAGCCGGCGAAAGCGGCAGCTTCGGGAAGGTGAAGAAGCAAGCTGTACAACACTGGGATTGTGTGCGCACCTTGCCAACTGATAGAAAACAGTACCTTTGCACTCTCCTGACTTTTCCAATCACAGGAACATTCGATTGGAAGCTGTTTTGGACAACTTTTCTTTTCTTCCTGCCAAACACTTGGCAGACATCCGTGCAACTTCTAGAACACGATGGGAGATGTTTTCTGTGCTGGCACAGTTTTTCCTAGCCAGACATAGTGGAAAAGCGTTTTGCTAAGATGTAGACTACAAAAGACGCGAAAGACGAAGGTAGGATGCTCCCCGGAGGTAAGAGCCGCTGCCGGGCGTCTTTCGGCAGAAGCCGCGCTAAGGAGAGCCCTGTGAGCGGCACAATCGTCTTTGCGCGAAGAAGCCGCTTCTTGGGCTCCGGCAGCCGGCGAGAGCGGCAGCTTCGGGAAGGTGAAGAAGCAAGCTGTACAACACTGGGATTGTGTGCGCACCTTGCCAACTGATAGAAAACAGTACCTTTGCACTCTCCTGACTTTTCCAATCACAGGAACATTCGATTGGAAGCTGTTTTGGACAACTTTTCTTTTCTTCCTGCCAAACACTTGGCAGACATCCGTGCAACTTCTAGAACACGATGGGAGATGTTTTCTGTGCTGGCACAGTTTTTCCTAGCCAGACATAGTGGAAAAGCGTTTTGCTAAGATGTAGACTACAAAAGACGCGAAAGACGAAGGTAGGATGCTCTCCGGAGGTAAGAGCCGCTGCCGGGCGTCTTTCGGCAGAAGCCGCGCTAAGGAGAGCCCTGTGAGCGGCACAATCGTCTTTGCGCGAAGAAGCCGCTTCTTGGGCTCCGGCAGCCGGCGAGAGCGGCAGCTTCGGGAAGGTGAAGAAGCAAGGTGTACAACACTGGGATTGTGTGCGCACCTTGCCAACTGATAGAAAACAGTACCTTTGCACTCTCCTGACTTTTCCAATCACAGGAACATTCGATTGGAAGCTGTTTTGGACAACTTTTCTTTTCTTCCTGCCAAACACTTGGCAGACATCCGTGCAACTTCTAGAACACGATGGGAGATGTTTTCTGTGCTGGCACAGTTTTTCCTAGCCAGACATAGTGGAAAAGCGTTTTGCTAAGATGTAGACTACAAAAGACGCGAAAGACGAAGGTAGGATGCTCCCCGGAGGTAAGAGCCGCTGCCGGGCGTCTTTCGGCAGAAGCCGCGCTAAGGAGAGCCCTGTGAGCGGCACAATCGTCTTTGCGCGAAGAAGCCGCTTCTTGGGCTCCGGCAGCCGGCGAGAGCGGCAGCTTCGGGAAGGTGAAGAAGCAAGCTGTACAACACTGGGATTGTGTGCGCACCTTGCCAACTGATAGAAAACAGTACCTTTGCACTCTCCTGACTTTTCCAATCACAGGAACATTCGATTGGAAGCTGTTTTGGACAACTTTTCTTTTCTTCCTGCCAAACACTTGGCAGACATCCGTGCAACTTCTAGAACACGATGGGAGATGTTTTCTGTGCTGGCACAGTTTTTCCTAGCCAGACATAGTGGAAAAGCGTTTTGCTAAGATGTAGACTACAAAAGACGCGAAAGACGAAGGTAGGATGCTCTCCGGAGGTAAGAGCCGCTGCCGGGCGTCTTTCGGCAGAAGCCGCGCTAAGGAGAGCCCTGTGAGCGGCACAATCGTCTTTGCGCGAAGAAGCCGCTTCTTGGGCTCCGGCAGCCGGCGAGAGCGGCAGCTTCGGGAAGGTGAAGAAGCAAGCTGTACAACACTGGGATTGTGTGCGCACCTTGCCAACTGATAGAAAACAGTACCTTTGCACTCTCCTGACTTTTCCAATCACAGGAACATTCGATTGGAAGCTGTTTTGGACAACTTTTCTTTTCTTCCTGCCAAACACTTGGCAGACATCCGTGCAACTTCTAGAACACGATGGGAGATGTTTTCTGTGCTGGCACAGTTTTTCCTAGCCAGACATAGTGGAAAAGCGTTTTGCTAAGATGTAGACTACAAAAGACGCGAAAGACGAAGGTAGGATGCTCTCCGGAGGTAAGAGCCGCTGCCGGGCGTCTTTCGGCAGAAGCCGCGCTAAGGAGAGCCCTGTGAGCGGCACAATCGTCTTTGCGCGAAGAAGCCGCTTCTTGGGCTCCGGCAGCCGGCGAGAGCGGCAGCTTCGGGAAGGTGAAGAAGCAAGGTGTACAACACTGGGATTGCGTGCGCACCTTGCCAACTGATAGAAAACAGTACCTTTGCACTCTCCTGACTTTTCCAATCACAGGAACATTCGATTGGAAGCTGTTTTGGACAACTTTTCTTTTCTTCCTGCCAAACACTTGGCAGACATCCGTGCAACTTCTAGAACACGATGGGAGATGTTTTCTGTGCTGGCACAGTTTTTCCTAGCCAGACATAGTGGAAAAGCGTTTTGCTAAGATGTAGACTACAAAAGACGCGAAAGACGAAGGTAGGATGCTCTCCGGAGGTAAGAGCCGCTGCCGGGCGTCTTTCGGCAGAAGCCGCGCTAAGGAGAGCCCTGTGAGCGGCACAATCGTCTTTGCGCGAAGAAGCCGCTTCTTGGGCTCCGGCAGCCGGCGAGAGCGGCAGCTTCGGGAAGGTGAAGAAGCAAGCTGTACAACACTGGGATTGTGTGCGCACCTTGCCAACTGATAGAAAACAGTACCTTTGCACTCTCCTGACTTTTCCAATCACAGGAACATTCGATTGGAAGCTGTTTTGGACAACTTTTCTTTTCTTCCTGCCAAACACTTGGCAGACATCCGTGCAACTTCTAGAACACGATGGGAGATGTTTTCTGTGCTGGCACAGTTTTTCCTAGCCAGACATAGTGGAAAAGCGTTTTGCTAAGATGTAGACTACAAAAGACGCGAAAGACGAAGGTAGGATGCTCTCCGGAGGTAAGAGCCGCTGCCGGGCGTCTTTCGGCAGAAGCCGCGCTAAGGAGAGCACTGTGAGCGGCACAATCGTCTTTGCGCGAAGAAGCCGCTTCTTGGGCTCCGGCAGCCGGCGAGAGCGGCAGCTTCGGGAAGGTGAAGAAGCAAGCTGTACAACACTGGGATTGTGTGCGCACCTTGCCAACTGATAGAAAACAGTACCTTTGCACTCTCCTGACTTTTCCAATCACAGGAACATTCGATTGGAAGCTGTTTTGGACAACTTTTCTTTTCTTCCTGCCAAACACTTGGCAGACATCCGTGCAACTTCTAGAACACGATGGGAGATGTTTTCTGTGCTGGCACAGTTTTTCCTAGCCAGACATAGTGGAAAAGCGTTTTGCTAAGATGTAGACTACAAAAGACGCGAAAGACGAAGGTAGGATGCTCTCCGGAGGTAAGAGCCGCTGCCGGGCGTCTTTCGGCAGAAGCCGCGCTAAGGAGAGCCCTGTGAGCGGCACAATCGTCTTTGCGCGAAGAAGCCGCTTCTTGGGCTCCGGCAGCCGGCGAGAGCGGCAGCTTCGGGAAGGTGAAGAAGCAAGCTGTACAACACTGGGATTGTGTGCGCACCTTGCCAACTGATAGAAAACAGTACCTTTGCACTCTCCTGACTTTTCCAATCACAGGAACATTCGATTGGAAGCTGTTTTGGACAACTTTTCTTTTCTTCCTGCCAAACACTTGGCAGACATCCGTGCAACTTCTAGAACACGATGGGAGATGTTTTCTGTGCTGGCACAGTTTTTCCTAGCCAGACATAGTGGAAAAGCGTTTTGCTAAGATGTAGACTACAAAAGACGCGAAAGACGAAGGTAGGATGCTCTCCGGAGGTAAGAGCCGCTGCCGGGCGTCTTTCGGCAGAAGCCGCGCTAAGGAGAGCCCTGTGAGCGGCACAAGCGTCTTTGCGCGAAGAAGCCGCTTCTTGGGCTCCGGCAGCCGGCGAGAGCGGCAGCTTCGGGAAGGTGAAGAAGCAAGCTGTACAACACTGGGATTGTGTGCGCACCTTGCCAACTGATAGAAAACAGTACCTTTGCACTCTCCTGACTTTTCCAATCACAGGAACATTCGATTGGAAGCTGTTTTGGACAACTTTTCTTTTCTTCCTGCCAAACACTTGGCAGACATCCGTGCAACTTCTAGAACACGATGGGAGATGTTTTCTGTGCTGGCACAGTTTTTCCTAGCCAGACATAGTGGAAAAGCGTTTTGCTAAGATGTAGACGACAAGAGAGGCTAAAGAGTGGATGTTAGCAAATGACACCCATCTTCAAAAAAGGCAATTAAGAGGACTCGCCATAGTACAAACCAGCCAGCCTCTTTTTTATCCCCAGGAAGTTGATGAAGCAGCTCTTCCTGGAAATCCTTGCCAGGCACATGACAGATGACCAAATAATGTAGTTAGCATGATTTTTCAGGGGAATTTCATGCTGAACATCACTTTAAACTCCTCTGATGAATCAACTTGACTGGTAGATGAAGGGAATATTTTCTGCCTGGGCTTCAGGGAGGTTTTTGACATACCTCTACATGGCATCACACATAGATATGGAAGCAATAGTGCAAAGGGGAGGGAATCAGTGTCTTTTCAGTGATGCTGAGGGAAAAGACAAGAGGCAGTGGGCACACACTGAAATACAGGAGATTGCCTTTGAACATCAGTAAATGTTTCTTTACTGTCAGGGTGACTGAACCACGGCACAGACTGCCCAGAAAGATTGTGGAGCCTGGATCTTTGAAGACATTAAAAGTACACCCAGATAGAATCCTGGGCAAGAGGCTCTAGGTATCCTGGTTTAGGCAGGGGGGTTGGGCCTGGTTAGCCCCACCAACCCCTTCCACTCTCTTTCATTCTGTGCTAGTGAATTCTCTTCAAGATGCATTTCAAAGCACTGGCATGACAAAGTTCTGTGCAGACAGAGATCCAAATGGACATGGCATCTAAGTTCCTTAAGCAGTGTTCAAGAAGAATGTAAAACTCTGGCACAAGTGTCTCTTCCCTAACTGAATCCCTTTCATGGGAAAATTCCCAGCTCTAGAAAGATCTTCTGATACGCATGCTTAAGACTGACACTGGCTGAGCAAATTTCTCCCTATGTATATCTAAGACCAGTTAGGATCTTCACCCAAAGTGCTGTCAACATAGTCACAGAATGCCTATTGTTAAGAAGTGACAGCTTCCATCAGAATGGCAGCTATTGGTCCACAAAATGGATTAATGGATGGGAATTATCTACGTGGGTTAAAAACAAAAATAAAGAGTTGGTCTTTATTTATCAATTTCATGGCAATATTGATAAGGGAAGAAAAAGATCTAAGTCCTTGACTTTCTGGACTCGAGGAAAGATTTTAAAAATTCCTTGTAAAAATGTATGATCACAATCAGACTATTGAAACCATTTTAGTTGGGAACAAAGTTCCAAAATTGTCTAGATAGTGGCAAAGAAGCCAAGAAAATAGGAAAGAAACAAAAAGAGAGCAAAAGAGTCAGCTTCAGTGTACAAGCTCGTTCTAGAAGTAGTCTGCTGGGAAAAGGAACCCCCAGCTAAATTTCCAATGTATTCCTGCGCTTGATTCAGTAACTGGTCAATGTAAAAACCAATCCTTTTGTACAACTTCTTCCAGCAACAAAAACTCCAACAGGTTGACACTACCATCATGCCTGTTCCAGACATATTTAAAAGAGAAATGATGATTTTCTTGAAAACCTACTTACATAAAAGTTGCAAGATGGTGGAGGGATTCCCACATCCTCCTTCCTCCATCTGGCTTGAAAGTATATTTGATAAAATATGCAACAAAGCACATGATTTATAAGGGAGAGTCAAATGGATGATTTGGGAATCGATCTCTTGTTGATAGTAAACTTCATATCCACTCGGTGTGACCTTTTTAAAACAAAATGTGGAGCTGAGGCATGAATCTGCCACAACAATTGTAAAGCAAACATACACACTCCCCTTCATATGCCCCCCCCTCCACACACACCTAGGCACACACAGAGATCAGCATAGCAGATCATGAACACCTTGGAAAAGACTGAAATGCTAAATGCCTCTCTTGATGGGCAAAAGAGCTGGTGCAGTAATTCAAATGCCTGGTACAAAAATTCTGTTTAATATTTAGCTCCTATTTAAAACACAGCTTTTCATTTCATTCTATTTACAGAATATTTTCATTTCATTTGTTTCTTTAAAATTACTTAGTTCTCACCTGTTGTATGTCTAGGAATATTTTCTTCCAAAAATAGAAAAAAATAGATGATATCTTTTCAGCAGAAAACATTGGTTGATACAATTTTAAACCATCATGATATGGAAGAATTCTTCTGTCCCTCTCGAAGGTGGAAGAAGCATTTGGATCACAGATCATCTACAATGAAATACTTGACATGTTTAAGATGCTTTCAATCAATTTTGATCGTCAATTGCTTATTTGTTGTAAACAGTAATTTTTCAGTGAAGGGAAAGTGTGTGTGGTATATCTACATGATATGTTCAAAGGCAGTTCCTACTAATGGCCAGGCTGAATTCCAGTAAATAATGTCCCGAATGATATTTTGCCGCCTTCTTTGGCACTTCATGAAATCTTACCCCGATGAAGTGCTGAAACACAGAGATTTTCTCTTAGAGAGTGTCTCATGTTGTAACCTATCCCATGGATTTTATGCTGTAATTCTTATCTCTTTTAAAATTTACTATCTTCTGTACAGTTTTCATGAAACTTTCTGTTACAGTAGTGAATAGCACAGATAAATGTCATTTTGTACAACTTTGAATTTACCCCAAGAGCTGAGAGAAAACTTGATCCTATACTTCAATCCGAGTTTCTTCTATAGTCCAACTTTGTTTCTCTACCATCAAGCTTCTCCTTTGTTGCTGCTCCAAGCCCCGTCCAAGGTGACCTTGAATACTTTCAGGGATGGGACACCCACAACTTCTCTGGGCAACCTGTTCCAGTGTTCCAGCACTCCCACAGTAAAAAAGGCCTTCCTTTCATCTAATATGTGTAGGAAATCATAAATCTAGGCATAGAAGCTTGGAGTGCAAATTTGAAATTCTTTGGATTTGAAGCACATTTTATATGAATACTGACTTACAGATGACTAAAAGATGTTGATGGGCATTTGAGCTGACAAGTTTTGAAAAAGTGCACGGAAATTAAAATTGAAACCACTAAAATTAAAAACTCCTTGCCATTTTCTTTTTCCTCTCCTATTCAAAATTGCATATGTCAGATATCAGTGCTTCATGCAAACCTCTCAGATGCTCTCAGAGAAAAAGCTTTTCTTTCAGACTAAGTTGCGGTTGACGTAGAACACTAGCAGGAGTGAAAGATTTTCTGGGCATCGGGGCAGCCCGTTCTCCTTGGATTTGTGTGCAGAATGCATTTTATCCAAACTGGAAAATAGATCCCAGCTCTGTTCTATTCATCATTCTTACTTCATCAGGCCAGAAGATTCTGTGAAAAGTAGCCTGTGGACCTTGAAGACAGCGCATGTGAACCAGATGAGAGGTGATAGAGAAGTTGAGGGAGAGAAGAAAGAGCATGAGGCTGAAACCAGAAAGTATTTCTCCACGTGATCATGGAAGATTGCAGGAGCCACTTGGTACTATCAAACCAGCCCAACTTGGCACTGGTGCCACCTTGGGTCTGGGAGCCATGTTGCATATCGTGCATTTTAAGGAGCCAGCTGGCCACACCCAGCCATATGCCCCCAAACACAAACCAAGGCCCTTTCCTCTGGCAAACAAAACTCAGCTGCCCTGCTTCTGGATGGCAGATTGCAGGAACCACTTGGTACTATCAAACCAGCCCAACTTGGCACTGGTGCCACCATGGGTCTGGTCACCATCCTGCCTATTGTAGCTTTTCAGGAGCCAGCCGGTCACTCCCAGCCATAGGCCCCCAGACACAAACCTCGGCCCGTTTCCCTGGCACACAAAAGTAAGCTACCACACTTCTGGATGGCAGATTGCAGGAGCCACTTTGCACCATCAAACCAGACCGACTTGGCACTGGTGCCACCTCTGGTCTGGGAACCATGCTGCGTATCGTGGATTCTAATTAGCCAGGCGGCCACTCCCAGCCACAGGCCCCCAAACACAAACAACGGCGCTTTTCCCTGGAAAACAAAACTCGCCTGCCAACTTTTTGATGGCAGAGTGCAGGAGCCACTTGGTACTATCAAACCAGCCCAACTTGGCACTGGTGCCACCATGGGTCTGGTCACCATCCTGCCTATTGTAGCTTTTCAGGAGCCAGCCGGTCACTCTCAGCCGTAGGCCCCCAAACACAAACCTCGGACCGTTTCCCTGGCAAACAAAAGTAAGCTGCCCCGCTTCTGGATGGCAGATTGCAGGAGCCACTTGGTACAATCAAACCATCCCGACTTGGCACTGGTGCCACCTTGGATCTGGGAACCATCCTGTGTATCGTGGATTTTCAGGGGCCAGCCGGCCACTCTCAGCCATATGCCCCCAAAAACAAACCACGGACCTTTTCTCTGGCAAACAAAAATCAGCTGCCCCACTTCTGGATGGCAGATTGCAGGAGCCACTTGGGACTATCACACCAGCACAACATGGCACTGCTGCCACCTTGGATCTGGGAACAATCCTGCGTATCGTACATATTCAGGAACCAGCCGAACACTCCCAGCCACAGGCCCCCAAACACAAACAACGGCCCATTTCCCTGGCAAACAAAACTCAGCTGCCCCGCTTCTGGATGGCAGTTTGCAGGAGCCACTTGGGACTATCAAACCAGCCCGACTTGGTAATGGTACCACCTTGGATCTGGGAACCATCCGGCGTATCGTGGATTTTCAGGGGCCAGCCGGTCATTCCCAGCCATATGCCCCCAAACACAAACCTCGGCCCTTTTCTCTGGCAAACAAAACTCAACTGCCCCTCTTCTGGATGGCAAATTGCAGGACGCACATGGTACTACAAAAAGAGCCCGACTTGGCAGTGGTGCCACCTTGGCTCTGGGAACCATCCTGCGTATCGAGCATTTTAAGGAGCCAGCCGGCAATTCCCAGCCGTATGCCCCAAAAAGAAACCACGGACCTTTTCTCTGGCAAAAAAAACTCAGCTGTCCCGCTTCTGGATGGCAGATTGCAGGAGTCACTTTGAACCATACAACCAGCCTTACTTGGCACTGGTGCCACCTTGGATCTGGGAACCATCTTGCCTATCGTTGATTTTCAGGGGCCAGCCGGCCACTCTCAGCCATAGGCCCCCAAACACAAACCACAGCCCTTTTCTCTAGCAAACAAAATTCAACTGCCCCGCTTCTGGATGACAAATTGCAGGAGCCACTGGGTACTACAAAAACAGCCTGACTTGGCACTGGGGCCACCTTGCGTCTGGTTACCATGCGGCGCATCGTGCATTTTAAGGAGCCAGGTGGCCACTCCCAGCCATATGCCCCCAAACACAACCCACGGCCCTTTTCTCTGGCAAACAAAACTCAGCTGCCCCGCTTCTGGATGGCAGATTGCAGGAGACACTTGGTACTATCAAACCAGCCCGACTTGGCACTGGTGCCACCTTGGGTCTGGGAACCATCCTGCGTATTGTGGATTGTCAGGAGACAGCCAACCACTCTCGGCCACAGAGCCCAATCAAAAACAAAGGTCCGTTTCCCTGGCAAAAAAAACTCAGCTGCCCCGCTTCTGGATGGGAGATTGCAGGAGGCACTTGACACTGTCAAACGAGCCCCACTTGGCACTGGTGCCACCTTGGGTCTGGGAACCATGCTGCGTATCGTGGATTTTCAGGAGCCAGCCGGCCACTGCCAGCCACAGGCCCCCAAACACAAACCACAGCCTTTTCCTCTGGCAAACAAAACTCAGCTGCCCCGCTTCTGGATGGCAGATTGCAGGAGCCACTTGGTACTATCAAACCAGCCCGACTTGGCACTGGTGCCACCTTGGGTCTGGTCACCATCCTGCCTATCGTAGCTTTTCAGGAGCCAGCCGGTCACTCCCAGCCATAGGCCCCCAGACACAAATCTCGGCCCGTTTCCCTGGCAAAAAAAAGTAAGCTGCCCCGCTTCTGGATGGCAGATTGCAGGAACCACTTGGTACTATCAAACCAGCCCAACTTGGCACTGGTGCCACCTTGGATCTGGGAACCATCCTGCGTATCGAGCTTCTTAAGGAGCCAGCCGGCCTCTCCCAGCCATATGCCCCCAAAAACAAACCACGGAACTTTACTCTGGCAAACAAAGATCCGCTGCCCCGCGTCAGGATGGCAGATTGCAGGAGCCACTTGGTACTATCAAACGAGCCCGACTTGGCCCTGGTGCCACCTTGAGTCTGGGAACCATCCTGCGTATTGTGGATTGTCAGGAGCCAGTCGACCATTCTCGGCCACAGACCCCAATCAAAAACAACGGCCGGTTCAGAGGCAAAAGAACTCAGCTGCCCCGTTTCTGGATGGGAGACTGCATGAGGCACTTGACACTGTCAAACCAGCCCCACTTGGCACTGGTGCCATCTTGGGTCTGGGAACCATGCTGCGTATCATGGATTTTCAGGAGCCAGCTGGCCACTGCCAGCCACAGGCCCCCAAACACAAACCTCGGCCCGTTTCCCTGGCAAACAAAAGTAAGCTACCCCGCTTCTGGATGGCAGATTGCAGGAACCACATGGTACTATCAAACCAGCCCGACTTGGCACTGGTGCCATCTTGGGTCTGGGAACCATCCTGCGTATCGTGGATTCTAAGGAGCCAGCCGGCCACTCCCAGCCACAGGCCCGCAAACACAAACAACGGCGCTTTTCCCTGGAAAACAAAACTCGCCTGCCAAATTTTTGATGGCAGATTGCAGGAGCCACTTGGTACTATCAAACCAGCCCAACTTGGCACTGGTGCCACCATGGGTCTGGTCACCATCCTGCCTATCGTAGCTTTTCAGGAGCCAGCCGGTCACTCCCAGCCATAGGCCTCCAGACAAAAACCTCGGCCCGTTTCCCTGGCAAAAAGAGTAAGCTACCCCGCTACTGGATGGCAGATTGCAGGAGCCACTTTGCACCATCAAACTAGCCCGACTTGGCACTGGTGCCACCTCTGGTCTGGGAACAATGCTGCGTATTGTGGATTCTAAGGAGCCAGCCGGCCACTCCCACCCACAGGCCCCCAAACACAAACAACGGCGCTTTTCCCTGGAAAACAAAACTCGCCTGCCAACTTTTTGATGGCAGATTTCAGGAGCTACTTGGTACTATCAAATCAGCCCAACTTGGCACTGGTACCACCTCTGGTCGGGTCACCATCCTGCCTATCGTAGCTTTTCAGGAGCCAGCCGGTCACTCCCAGCCATAGGCCCCCAGACAAAAACCTCGGCCCGTTTCCCTGGCAAACAAAAGTAAGCTGCCCCGCTTCTGGATGGCAGATTGCAGGACGCACTTGGTACTATCAAACCAGCCCAACTTGGAAATGGTGCCACCTTGGGTCTGGGAACCATCCTGCGTATCGTGGATTCTAAGGAGCCAGCGGGCCACTCCCAGCCACAGGCCCCCAAATACAAACAACGGCGCTTTTCCCTGGAAAACAAAACTCGCCTGCCAAATTTTTGATGGCAGATTGCAGGAGCCACTTGGTACTATCAAATCAGCCCAACTTGGCACTGGTGCCACCATGGGTCTGGTCACCATCCTGCCTATCGTAGCTTTTCAGGAGCCAGCCGGTCACTCCCAGCCATAGGAACCCAGACACAAACCTCGGCCCGTTTCCCTGGCAAACAAAAGTAAGCTGCCCCGCTTCTGGATGGCAGATTGCAGGAGCCACTTTGCACCATCAAACTGGCCCGACTTGTCACTGGTGCCACCTCAGGTGTGGGAACCCTCCTGTGTATCGTGGATTCCAATTAGCAAGACGGCCACTCCCAGCCACAGGCCCCCAAACACAAACAACGGCGCTTTTCCCTGGAAAACAAAACTCGCCTGCCAACTTTTTGATGGCAGATTGCAGGAGCCACTTGGTACTATCAAACCAGCCTAACTTGGCACTGGTGCCACCATGGGTCTGGTCACCTTCCTGCCTATCGTAGCTTTTCAGGAGCCAGCCGGTCACTCCCAGCCATAGGCCCCCAGACACAAAGCTCGGCCCGTTTCCCTGGCAAACAAAAGTAAGCTGCCCCGCTTCTGGATGGCAGATTTCAGGATCCACTTGTTATTATCAAACCAGCCCGACATGGTACTGGTGCCACCTCTGGTCTGGGAACCATCCTGCGTATCGTGGATTCTAAGGAGCCAGCCGGCCACTCCCAGCCACAGGCCCCCAAACACAAACAACGGCGCTTTTCCCTGGAAAACAAAACTCGCCTGCCAACTTTTTGATGGCAGATTGCAGGAATCACTTGGTACTATCAAACCAGCCCAACTTGGCACTGGTGCCACCTTGGGTCTGGGAACCATCCGGCGTATCGTGTCTTTAAAGGAGCCAGCCGGCCACTCCAGCCACAGGCCCGCAGACACAAACAACGGCGCTTTTCCCTGGAAAACAAAACTTGCCTGCTGACTTTTGATGGCAGATTGCAGGAGCCACTTTGTACTTTGAAATCAGCCGAACATGGCTCTGGTGCCACCATGGGTCTGGTCACCATCCTGCCTATCGTAGCTTTTCAGGAGCCAGCCGGTCACTCCCAGCCATAGGCCCCCAGACACAAACCTCGGCCCGTTTCCCTGGCAAACAAAAGTAAGCTACCCCGCTTCTGGATGGCAGATTGCAGGACGCACTTGTTAGTATCAAACCAGCCCGACTTGTCACTGGTGTCACCTCTGGTCTGGGAACCATCCTGCGTATCGTGGATTCTAATTAGCCAGCCGGCCACTCCCAGCCACAGGCCCCCAAACACAAACAACGGCGCTTTTCCCTGGAAAACAAAACTCGCCTGCCAAATTTTGATGGCAGATTGCAGGAGCCACTTGGTACTATCAAACCAGCCCAACTTGGCACTGGTGCCACCATGGGTCTGGTCACCATCCTGCCTATCGTAGCTTTTCAGGAGCCAGCCGGTCACTCCCTGCCATAGGCCCCCAGACACAAACCTCGGCCCGTTTCCCTGGCAAGCAAAAGTAAGCTGCCCCGCTTCTGGATGGCAGATTGCAGGACGCACTTGGTACTGTCAAACCAGCCCGACTTGGCACTGGTGCTACCTCAGGTCTGGGAACCATCCTGCGTATCGTGGATTCTAAGGAGCCAGCCGGCCACTCCCAGCCACAGGCCCCCAAACACAAACAACGGCGCTTTTCCCTGGAAAACAAAACTCGCCTGCCAACATTTTGATGGCAGATTGCCGGAGCCACTTGGTACTATCAAACCAGCCCAACTTGGCACTGGTGCCACCATGGGTCTGGTCACCATCCTGCCTATCGTAGCTTTTCAGGAGCCAGCCGGTCACTCCCAGCCATAGGCCCCCAGACACAAATCTCGGCCCGTTTCCCTGGCAAAAAAAAGTAAGCTGCCCCGCTTCTGGATGGCAGATTGCAGGAACCACTTGGTACTATCAAACCAGCCCAACTTGGCACTGGTGCCACCTTGGGTTGGGAACCATGCTGCGTATCGTGTGTTGAAAGGAGCCAGCCGGCCACTCCCAGCCACAGGCCTCCAAACAAAAACAACGGCGCTTTTCCCTTGAAAACAAAACTCAACTGCCCTTCTTCTGGATGGAAAATTGCAGGACGCACTTGGTACTACAAAAACAGCCAAACTTGGCAATGGTGCCACCTTGGATCTGGGAACCATCCTGCGTATCGAGCTTCTTAAGGAGCCAGCCGGCCACTCCCAGCCATATGCCCCCAAAAACAAACCACGGAACTTTACTCTGGCAAACAAAGATCCGCTGCCCCGCGTCAGGATGGCAGATTGCAGGAGCCACTTGGTACTATCAAACGAGCCCGACTTGGCCCTGGTGCCACCTTGAGTCTGGGAACCATCCTGCGTATTGTGGATTGTCAGGAGCCAGTCGACCATTCTCGGCCACAGACCCCAATCAAAAACAACGGCCGGTTCAGAGGCAAAAGAACTCAGCTGCCCCGTTTCTGGATGGGAGACTGCATGAGGCACTTGACACTGTCAAACCAGCCCCACTTGGCACTGGTGCCATCTTGGGTCTGGGAACCATGCTGCGTATCATGGATTTTCAGGAGCCAGCTGGCCACTGCCAGCCACAGGCCCCCAAACACAAACCTCGGCCTGTTTCCCTGGCAAACAAAAGTAAGCTACCCCGCTTCTGGATGGCAGATTGCAGGAACCACTTGGTACTATCAAACCAGCCCGACTTGGCACTGGTGCCATCTTGGGTCTGGGAACCATCCTGCGTATCGTGGATTCTAAGGAGCCACCCGGCCACTCCCAGCCACAGGCCCGCAAACACAAACAACGGCGCTTTTCCCTGGAAAACAAAACTCGCCTGCCAACTTTTTGATGGCAGATTGCAGGAGCCACTTGGTACTATCAAACCAGCCCAACTTGGCACTGGTGCCACCATGGGTCTGGTCACCATCCTGCCTATCGTAGCTTTTCAGGAGCCAGCCGGTCACTCCCAGCCATAGGCCTCCAGACAAAAACCTCGGCCCGTTTCCCTGGCAAAAAAAAGTAAGCTACCCCGCTACTGGATGGCAGATTGCAGGAGCCACTTTGCACCATCAAACTAGCCCGACTTGGCACTGGTGCCACCTCTGGTCTGGGAACAATGCTGCGTATCGTGGATTCTAAGGAGCCAGCCGGCCACTCCCAGCCACAGGCACCCAAACACAAACAACGGCGCTTTTCCCTGGAAAACAAAACTCGCCAGCCAACTTTTTGATGGCAGATTGCAGGAGCCACTTGGAACTATCAAACCAGCCCAACTTGGCACTGGTGCCACCATGGGTCTGGTCACCATCCTGCCTATCGTAGCTTTTCAGGACCTAGCAGGTCACTCCCAGCCATAGGCGCCCAGACACAAAGCTCGGCCCGTTTCCCTGGCAAAGAAAAGTAAGCTGCCCCACTTCTGGATGGCAGATTGCAGGAACCACTTGGTACTATCAAACCAGCCCAACTTGGCACTGGTGCCACCTTGGGTCTGGGAACCATCCTGGGTATCGTGGATTCTAAGGAGCCAGCTGGCCACTCCCAGCCACAGGCCCCCAAACACAAACAACGGCGCTTTTCCCTGGAAAACAAAACTCGCCTGCCAACTTTTTGATGGCAGATTGCAGGAGCTACTTGGTACTATCAAATCAGCCCAACTTGGCACTGGTGCCACCTCTGGTCGGGTCACCATCCTGCCTATCGTAGCTTTTCAGGAGCCAGCCGGTCACTCCCAGCCATAGGCCCCCAGACACAAAGCTCGGCCCGTTTCCCTGGCAAACAAAAGTAAGCTGCCCCGCTTCTGGATGGCAGATTGCAGGACGCACTTGGTAGTATCAAACCAGCCCAACTTGGAAATGGTGCCACCTTGGGTCTGGGAACCATCCTGCGTATCGTGGATTCTAAGGAGCCAGCGGGCCAATCCCAGCCACAGGCCCCCAAATACAAACAACGGCGCTTTTCCCTGGAAAACAAAACTCGCCTGCCAAATTTTTGATGGCAGATTGCAGGAGCCACTTGGTACTATCAAACCAGCCCAACTTGGCACTGGTGCCACCATGGGTCTGGTCACCTTCCTGCCTATCGTAGCATTTCAGGAGCCAGCCGGTCTCTCCCAGCCATAGGCCCCCAGACACAAAGCTCGGCCCGTTTCCCTGGCAAACAAAAGTAAGCTGCCCCGCTTCTGGATGGCAGATTTCAGGATCCACTTGTTATTATCAAACCAGCCCGACTTGGTACTGGTGCCACCTCTGGTCTGGGAACCATCCTGCGTATCGTGGATTCTAAGGAGCCAGCCGGCCACTCCCAGCCACAGGCCCCCAAAAAAAATCATCGGCGCTTTTCCCTGGAAAACAAAACTCGCCTGCCAACTTTTTGATGGCAGATTGCAGGAATCACTTGGTACTATCAAACCAGCCCAACTTGGCACTGGTGCCACCTTGGGTCTGGGAACCATCCGGCGTATCGTGTGTTTAAAAGAGCCAGCCGGCCACTCCAGCCACAGGCCCGCAGACAAAATCAACGGCGCTTTTCCCTGGAAAACAAAACTTGCCTGCTGACTTTTGATGGCAGATTGCAGGAGCCACTTTGTACTTTGAAATCAGCCGAACATGGCTCTGGTGCCACCATGGGTCTGGTCACCATCCTGCCTATCGTAGCTTTTCAGGAGCCAGCCGGTCACTCCCAGCCCTAGGCCCCCAGACACAAAGCTCGGCCCGTTTCCCTGGCAAACAAAAGTAAGCTGCCCCGCTTCTGGATGGCAGATTGCAGGACGCACTTGGTACTATCAAACCAGCCCAACTTGGCACTGGTGCCACCTCAGGTCTGGGAACCATCCTGCGTATCGTGGATTCTAAGGAGCCAGCCGGCCACTCCCAGCCACAGGCCCCCAAACACAAACAACGGCGCTTTTCCCTGGAAAACAAAACTCGCCTGCCAACATTTTGATGGCAGATTGCCGGAGCCACTTGGTACTATCAAACCAGCCCAACTTGGCACTGGTGCCACCATGGGTCTGGTCACCATCCTGCCTATCGTAGCTTTTCAGGAGCCAGCCGGTCACTCCCAGCCATAGACCCCAGACACAAAGCTCGGCCCGTTTCCCTGGCAAAAAAAAGTAAGCTGCCCCGCTTCTGGATGGCAGATTGCAGGAGCCACTTTGCACCATCAAACTAGCCCGACTTGGCACTGGTGCCACCTCAGGTCTGGGAACCATCCTGCGTATCGTGGATTCTAAGGAGCCAGCCGGCCACTCCCAGCCACAGGCCCTCAAACACAAACAACGGCGCTTTTCCCTGGAAAACAAAACTCGCCTGCCAAATTTTGATGGCAGATTGCCGGAGCCACTTGGTACTATCAAACCAGCCCAACTTGGCACTGGTGCCACCATGGGTCTGGTCACCATCCTGCCTATGGTAGCTTTTCTGGACCTAGCCGGTCACTCCCAGCCATAGGCCCCCAGACACAAACCTCGGCCCGTTTCCGTGGCAAACAAAACTAAGCGGCGCCGCTTGTGGATGGCAGATTGCAGGACGCACTTGGTACTATCAAACCAGCCTGACTTGGCACTGGTGCCACCTCTGGTCTGGGAACCATCCTGCGTATCGTGGATTCTAATTAGCCAGCCGGCCACTCCCAGCCACAGGCCCTCAAACACAAACAACGGCGCTTTTCCCTGGAAAACAAAACTCGCCTGCCAACTTTTTGATGGCACATTGCAGGAACCACTTGGTACTATCAAACCAGCCCAACTTGGCACTGGTGCCACCTTGGGTCTGGGAACCATCCGGCGTATCGTGTGTTTAAAGGAGCCAGCCGGCCACTCCAGCCACAGGTCCGCAGACACAAACAACGGCGCTTTTCCCTGGAAAACAAAACTTGCCTGCTGACTTTTGATGGCAGATTGCAGGAGCCACTTTGTACTTTGAAATCAGCCGAACATGGCTCTGGTGCCACCATGGGTCTGGTCACCATCCTGCCTATCGTAGCTTTTCAGGAGCCAGCCGGTCACTCCCAGCCATAGGCCCCCAGACACAAAGCTCGGCTCGTTTCCCTGGCAAACAAAAGTAAGCTGCCCCGCTTCTGGATGGCAGATTGCAGGACGCACTTGGTACTATCAAACCAGCCCGACTTGTCACTGGTGCCACCTCTGGTCTGGGAACCATCCTGCGTATCGTTGATTCTAAGGAGCCAGCCGGCCACTCCCAGCCACAGGCCCCCAAACACAAACAACGGCGCTTTTCCCTGGAAAACAAAACTCGCCTGCCAACTTCTTGATGGCAGATTGCAGGAGCCACTTGGTACTATCAAACCAGCCCAACTTGGCACTGGTGCCACCATGGGTCTGGTCACCATCCTGCCTATCGTAGCTTTTCAGGAGCCAGCCGGTCTCTCCCAGCCATAGGCCCCGAGACACAAATCTCGGCCCGTTTCCCTGGCAAACAAAAGTAAGCTGCCCCGCTTCTGGATGGCAGATTGCAGGACGCACTTGGTACTATCAAACCAGCCCGACTTGGCACTGGTGCTACCTCAGGTCTGGGAACCATCCTGCGTATCGTGGATTCTAAGGAGCCAGCCGGCCACTCCCAGCCACAGGCCCCCAAACACAAACAACGGCGCTTTTCCCTGGAAAACAAAACTCGCCTGCCAACATTTTGATGGCAGATTGCCGGAGCCACTTGGTACTATCAAACCAGCCCAACTTGGCACTGGTGCCACCATGGGTCTGGTCACCATCCTGCCTATCGTAGCTTTTCAGGAGCCAGCCGGTCACTCCCAGCCATAGACCCCAGACACAAAGCTCGGCCCGTTTCCCTGGCAAACAAAAGTAAGCTGCCCCGCTTCTGGATGGCAGATTGCAGGAGCCACTTTGCACCATCAAACTAGCCCGACTTGGCACTGGTGCCACCATGGGTCTGGGAACCATCCTGGGTATCGTGGATTCTAAGGAGCCAGCCGGCCACTCCCAGCCACAGGCCCTCAAACACAAACAACGGCGCTTTTCCCTGGAAAACAAAACTCGCCTGCCAAATTTTGATGGCAGATTGCCGGAGCCACTTGGTACTATCAAACGAGCCCAACTTGGCACTGGTGCCACCATGGGTCTGGTCACCATCATGCCTATCGTAGATTTTCAGGACCTAGCCGGTCCCTCCCAGCCATAGGCCCCCAGACACAAACCTCGGACCGTTTCCGTGGCAAACAAAACTAAGCGGCGCCGCTTGTGGATGGCAGATTGCAGGACGCACTTGGTACTATCAAACCAGCCCGACTTGGCACTGGTGCCACCTCTGGTCTGGGAACCATCCTGCGTATCGTGGATTCTAAGGAGCCAGCCGGCCACTGCCAGCCACAGGCCCTCAAACACAAACAACGGCGCTTTTCCCTGGAAAACAAAACTCGCCTGCCAACTTTTTGATGGCAGATTGCAGGAGCCACTTGGTACTATCAAACCAGCCCAACTTGGCACTGGTGCCACCATGGGTCTGGTCACCATCCTGCCTATCGTAGCTTTTCAGGAGCCAGCCGGTCACTCCCAGCCATAGGCCCCCAGACAAAAACCTCGGCCATTTTACCTGGCAAACAAAAGTAAGCTACCCCGCTTCTGCATGGCAGATTGCAGGAGCCACTTTGCAGCATCCAACTAGCCCGACTTGGCACTGGTGCCACGTCAGGTCTGGGAACCATCCTGCGTATCGTGGATTCCAATTATAAAGCCGGCCACTCCCAGCCACAGGCCCCCAAACACAAACAACGGCGCTTTCCCCTGGAAATCAAAACTCGCCTGCCAAATTTTTGATGGCAGATTGCAGGAGCCACTTGGTACTATCAAACCAGCCCAACTTGGCACTGGTGCCACCATGGGTCTGGTCACCATCCTGCCTATCGTAGCTTTTCAGGACCTAGCCGGTCACTCGCAGCCATAGGCCCCCAGACACAAACCTCGGCCCGTTTCCCTGGCAAACAAGAGTAAGCTGCCCCGCTTCTGGATGGCAGATTGCAGGAACCACTTGGTACTATCAAACCAGCCCAACTTGGCACTGGTGCCACCTTGGGTCTGGGAACCATCCTGCGTATCGTGGATTCTAAGGAGCCATCCGGCCACTCCCACCCACAGGCACCCAAACACAAACAACGGCGCTTTTCCCTGGAAAACAAAACTCGCCTGCCAACTTTTTGATGGCGGATTGCAGGAGCCACTTGGTAGTATCAAACCAGCCCAACTTGGCACTGGTGCCACCATGGATATGGTCACCATCCTGCCTATCGTAGCTTTTCAGGACCTAGCAGGTCACTCCCAGCCATAGGCCCCCAGACACAAAGCTCGGCCCGTTTCCCTGGCAAACAAAAGTAAGCTGCCCCGCTTCTGGATGGCAGATTGCAGGAACCACTTGGTACTATCAAACCAGCCCGACTTGGCACTGGTGCCACCTCTGGTCTGGGAACCATCCTGCGTATCGTGGATTCTAAGCAGCCAGGCGGCCACTCCCAGCCACAGGCCCCCAAATACAAACAACAGCGCTTTTCCCTGGAAAACAAAACTCGCCTGCCAACATTTTGATGGCAGATTGCAGGAGCCACTTGGTACTATCAAATCAGCCCAACATGGCACTGTTGCCACCATGGGTCTTGGAACCATCCTGCCCATCGTAGCTGTTCAGGCGCCAGCCGGTCACTCCCAGCCATAGGCCCCCAGAGAAAAACCTCGGCCCTTTTCCCTGGAAAACAAAAGTAAGCTGCCCCGCTTCTGGATGGCAGATTGCAGGAGCCACTTTGCAACATCAAACTGGCCCGACTTGTCACTGGTGCCACCTCAGGTCTGGGAACCATGCTGCGTATCGTGGATTCCAATTAGCAAGCCGGCCACTCCCAGCCACAGGCCCTCAAACACAAACAACGGCGCTTTTCCCTGGAAAACAAAACTCGCCTGCCAACTTCTTGATGGCAGATTGCAGGAGCCACTTGGTACTATCAAACCAGCCCAACTTGGCACTGGTGCCACCATGGGTCTGGTCACCATCCTGCCTATCGTAGCTTTTCAGGAGCCAGCCGGTCTCTCCCAGCCATAGGCCCCGAGACACAAATCTCGGCCCGTTTCCCTGGCAAACAAAAGTAAGCTGCCCCGCTTCTGGATGGCAGATTGCAGGACGCACTTGGTACTATCAAACCAGCCCGACTTGGCACTGGTGCTACCTCAGGTCTGGGAACCATCCTGCGTATCGTGGATTCTAAGGAGCCAGCCGGCCACTCCCATCCACAGGCCCCCAAACACAAACAACGGCGCTTTTCCCTGGAAAACAAAACTCGCCTGCCAACATTTTGATGGCAGATTGCCGGAGCCACTTGGTACTATCAAACCAGCCCAACTTGGCACTGGTGCCACCATGGGTCTGGTCACCATCCTGCCTATCGTAGCTTTTCAGGAGCCAGCCGGTCACTCCCAGCCATAGACCCCAGACACAAAGCTCGGCCCGTTTCCCTGGCAAACAAAAGTAAGCTGCCCCGCTTCTGGATGGCAGATTGCAGGAGCCACTTTGCACCATCAAACTAGCCCGACTTGGCACTGGTGCCACCATGGGTCTGGGAACCATCCTGGGTATCGTGGATTCTAAGGAGCCAGCCGGCCACTCCCAGCCACAGGCCCTCAAACACAAACAACGGCGCTTTTCCCTGGAAAACAAAACTCGCCTGCCAAATTTTGATGGCAGATTGCCGGAGCCACTTGGTACTATCAAACGAGCCCAACTTGGCACTGGTGCCACCATGGGTCTGGTCACCATCATGCCTATCGTAGATTTTCAGGACCTAGCCGGTCCCTCCCAGCCATAGGCCCCCAGACACAAACCTCGGACCGTTTCCGTGGCAAACAAAACTAAGCGGCGCCGCTTGTGGATGGCAGATTGCAGGACGCACTTGGTACTATCAAACCAGCCCGACTTGGCACTGGTGCCACCTCTGGTCTGGGAACCATCCTGCGTATCGTGGATTCTAAGGAGCCAGCCGGCCACTGCCAGCCACAGGCCCTCAAACACAAACAACAGCGCTTTTCCCTGGAAAACAAAACTCGCCTGCCAACTTTTTGATGGCAGATTGCAGGAGCCACTTGGTACTATCAAACCAGCCCAACTTGGCACTGGTGCCACCATGGGTCTGGTCACCATCCTGCCTATCGTAGCTTTTCAGGAGCCAGCCGGTCACTCCCAGCCATAGGCCCCCAGACAAAAACCTCGGCCATTTTACCTGGCAAACAAAAGTAAGCTACCCCGCTTCTGCATGGCAGATTGCAGGAGCCACTTTGCAGCATCCAACTAGCCCGACTTGGCACTGGTGCCACGTCAGGTCTGGGAACCATCCTGCGTATCGTGGATTCCAATTATAAAGCCGGCCACTCCCAGCCACAGGCCCCCAAACACAAACAACGGCGCTTTCCCCTGGAAATCAAAACTCGCCTGCCAAATTTTTGATGGCAGATTGCAGGAGCCACTTGGTACTATCAAACCAGCCCAACTTGGCACTGGTGCCACCATGGGTCTGGTCACCATCCTGCCTATCGTAGCTTTTCAGGACCTAGCCGGTCACTCGCAGCCATAGGCCCCCAGACACAAACCTCGGCCCGTTTCCCTGGCAAACAAGAGTAAGCTGCCCCGCTTCTGGATGGCAGATTGCAGGAACCACTTGGTACTATCAAACCAGCCCAACTTGGCACTGGTGCCACCTTGGGTCTGGGAACCATCCTGCGTATCGTGGATTCTAAGGAGCCATCCGGCCACTCCCACCCACAGGCACCCAAACACAAACAACGGCGCTTTTCCCTGGAAAACAAAACTCGCCTGCCAACTTTTTGATGGCGGATTGCAGGAGCCACTTGGTAGTATCAAACCAGCCCAACTTGGCACTGGTGCCACCATGGATATGGTCACCATCCTGCCTATCGTAGCTTTTCAGGACCTAGCAGGTCACTCCCAGCCATAGGCCCCCAGACACAAAGCTCGGCCCGTTTCCCTGGCAAACAAAAGTAAGCTGCCCCGCTTCTGGATGGCAGATTGCAGGAACCACTTGGTACTATCAAACCAGCCCGACTTGGCACTGGTGCCACCTCTGGTCTGGGAACCATCCTGCGTATCGTGGATTCTAAGCAGCCAGGCGGCCACTCCCAGCCACAGGCCCCCAAATACAAACAACAGCGCTTTTCCCTGGAAAACAAAACTCGCCTGCCAACATTTTGATGGCGGATTGCAGGAGCCACTTGGTACTATCAAATCAGCCCAACTTGGCACTGGTGCCACCATGGGTCTGGTCACCATCCTGCCTATCGTAGCTTTTCAGGAGCCAGCCGGTCCCTCCCTGCCATAGGCCCCCAGAGAAAAACCTCGGCCCGTTTCCCTGGCAAACAAAAGTAAGCTGCCCCGCTTCTGGATGGCAGATTGCAGGAGCCACTTTGCACCATCAAACTAGCCCGACTTGGCACTGGTGCCACCTCAGGTCTGGGAACCATCCTGCGTATCGTGGAGTCTAAGGAACCAGACGGCCACTCCAGCCACAGGCCCCCAGACACAAACAACGGCGCTTTTCCCTGGAAAACAAAACTCGCCTGCCAACTTTTTGATGGCAGATTGCAGGAGCCACTTGGTACTATCAAACCAGCCCAACTTGGCACTGGTGCCACCATGGGTCTGGTCACCATCCTGCCTATCGTAGCTTTTCAGGAGCCAGCCGGTCACTCGCAGCCATAGGCCCCCAGACACAAAGCTCGGCCCGTTTCCCTGGCAAACAGAAGTAAGCTACCCTGCTTCTGGATGGCAGATTGCAGGAGCCACTTTGCACCATCA
Source organism: Melospiza melodia melodia (assembly GCF_035770615.1). Taxonomy (NCBI): domain Eukaryota; kingdom Metazoa; phylum Chordata; class Aves; order Passeriformes; family Passerellidae; genus Melospiza; species Melospiza melodia. Next base: position 62,026,436 of record NC_086194.1, read on the forward strand.
AACTAGCCCGACTTGGCACTGGTGCCACCTCAGGTCTGGGAACCATCCTGGGTATCGTGGATTCTAAGGAGCCAGCCGGCCACTCCCACCCACAGGCCCCCAAACACAAACAATGGCGCTTTTCCCTGGAAAACAAAACTCGCCTGCCAACTTTTTGATGGCAGATTGCAGGAGCCACTTGGTACTATCAAACCAGCCCAACTTGGCACTGGTGCCACCATGGGTCTGGTCACCATCCTGCCTATCGTAGCTTTTCAGGAGCCAGCCGGTCACTCCCAGCCATAGGCCCCCAGACACAAACCTCGGCCCGTTTCCCTGGCAAACAAAAGTAAGCTGCCCCGCTTCTGGATGGCAGATTGCAGTACGCACTTGGTAGTATCAAGCTAGCCCGAATTGGCACTGGTGCCACCTCAAGTCTGGGAACCATCCTGCGTATCGTGGATTCTAAGGAGCCAGCCGGCCACTCCCAGCCACAGGCCCCCAAACACAAACAACGGCGCTTTTCCCTGGAAAACAAAACTCGCCTGCCAACTTTTTGATGGCAGATTGCAGGAGCCACTTGGTACTATCAAACCAGCCCAACTTGGCACTGGTGCCACCATGGGTCTGGTCACCATCCTGCCTATCGTAGCTTTTCAGGAGCCAGCCGGTCACTCCCAGCCATAGGCCCCCAGACACAAACCTCGGCCCGTTTCCCTGGCAAACAAAAGTAAGCTGCCCCGCTTCTGGATGGCAGATTGCAGTACGCACTTGGTACTATCAAACCAGCCCGACTTGGCACTGGTGCCACCTCTGGTCTGGGAACCATCCTGCGTATCGTGGATTCTAAGGAGCCAGCCGGCCACTGCCAGCCACAGGCCCTCAAACACAAACAACGGCGCTTTTCCCTGGAAAACAAAACTCGCCTGCCAACTTTTTGATGGCAGATTGCAGGAGCCACTTGGTACTATCAAACCAGCCCAACTTGGCACTGGTGCCACCATGGGTCTGGTCACCATCCTGCCTATCGTAGCTTTTCAGGAGCCAGCCGGTCACTCCCAGCCATAGGCCCCCAGACACAAACCTCGGCCCGTTTCCCTGGCAAACAAAAGTAAGCTGCCCCGCTTCTGGATGGCAGATTGCAGGAGCCACTTTGCACCATCAAACTAGCCCGACTTGGCACTGGTGCCACCTCAGGTCTGGGAACCATGCTGCGTATCGTGGATTCTAATTAGCCAGCCGGTCACTCCCTGCCATAGGCCCCCAACCACAAACAAGGGCGCTATTCACTCGAAAACAAAACTCGCCTGCCAAATTTTGATGGCAGATTGCCGGAGCCACTTGGTACTATCAAACCAGCCCAACTTGACAGTGGTGCCACCATGGGTCTGGTCACCATCCTGCCTATCGTAGCTTTTCAGGAGCCAGCCGGTCACTCCCAGCCATAGACCCCCAGACAAAAACCTCGGCCCGTTTCCCTGGCAAACAAAAGTAAGTTATCCCGCATGTGGATGGCAGATTGCAGGAGCCACTTTTCACCATCAAACCAGCAAAACTTGGCACTGGTGCCACCACTGGTCTGGGAACCATCCTCCGTATCGTGGATTCTAGTGAGCCAGCCGGCCACTCCCAGCCACAGGCCCCCAAACACAAACAACGGCGCGTTTCCCTGGATAACAAACTCGCCTGCCAACTTTTTGATGGCAGATTGCAGGAGCCACTTGGTACTATCAAACCAGCCCAACTTGGCACTGGTGCCACCATGGGTCTGGTCACCATCCTGCCTATCGTAGCTTTTCAGGAGCCAACCGGTCACTCCCAGCCATAGGCCCTGAGACACAAACCTCGGCCCGTTTCCCTGGCAAACAAAAGTAAGCTGCCCCGCTTCTGGATGGCAGATTGCAGTACGCACTTGGTACTATCAAACCAGCCCAACTTGGCACTGGTGCCACCTCTGGTCTGGGAACCATGCTGCGTATCGTGGATTCTAAGGAGCCAGCCGGCCACTCCCAGCCACAGGCCCCAAAACAGAAACAACGGCGCTTTTCCCTGGAAAACAAAACTCGCCTGCCAACATTTTGATGGCAGATTGCAGGAGCCACTTGGTACTATCAAACCAGCCCAACTTGGCACTGGTGCCACCATGGGTCTTGGAACCATCCTGCCCATCGTAGCTGTTCAGGCGCCAGCCGGTCACTCCCAGCCATAAGCCCCCAGAGAAAAACCTCGGCCCTTTTCCCTGGAAAACCAAAGTAAGCTGCCCCGCTTCTGGATGGCAGATTGCAGGAGCCACTTTGCACCATCAAACTGGCCCGACTAGTCACTGGTGCCACCTCAGGTCTGGGAACCATGCTGTGTATCGTGGATTCCAATTAGCAAGCTGGCCACTCCCAGCCACAGGCCCCCAAACACAAACAACGGCGCTTTTCCCTGGAAAACAAAACTCGCCTGCCAACATTTTGATGGCAGATTGCAGGAGCCACTTGGTACTATCAAACCAGCCCAACTTGGCACTGGTGCCACCATGGGTCTGGTCACCATCCTGCCTATCGTAGCTTTTCAGGAGCCAGCCGGTCACTCCCAGCCATAGGCCCCCAGACACAAACCTCGGCCCGTTTCCCTGGCAAACAAAAGTAAGCTGCCCCGCTTCTGGACGGCAGATTGCAGGAATAACTTGGTACTATCAAACCAGCCCAACTTGGCACTGGTGCCACCTTGGGTCTGGGAACCATCCGGCGTATCGTGATTTCAAAGGAGCCAGCCGGTCACTCCCTGCCACAGGCCCCCAAACACAAACAACGGCGCTTTTCCCTGGAAAACAAAACTCGCCTGCCAACATTTTGATGGCAGATTGCAGGAGCCACTTGGTACTATCAAATCAGCCCAACTTGGCACTGGTGCCACCATGGGTCTGGTCACCATCCTGGCTATCGTAGCTTTTCAGGAGCCAGCCTGTCCCTCCCTGCCATAGGCCCCCAGAGAAAAACCTCGGCCCGTTTCCCTGGCAAACAAAAGTAAGCTGCCCCGCTTCTGGATGGCAGATTGCAGGAGCCACATTGCACCATCAAACTAGCCCGACTTGGCACTGGTGCCACGTCAGGTCTGGGAACCATCCTGCGTATCGTGGAGTCTAAGGAACCAGACGGCCACTCCAGCCACAGGCCCCCAGACACAAACAACGGCGCTTTTCCCTGGAAAACAAAACTCGCCTGCCAACATTTTGATGGCAGATTGCAGGAGCCACTTGGTACTATCAAACCAGCCCAACTTGGCACTGGTGCCACCATGGGTCTGGTCACCATCCTGCCTATCGTAGCTTTTCAGGAGCCAGCCGGTCACTCGCAGCCATAGGCCCCCAGACACAAAGCTCGGCCCGTTTCCCTGGCAAACAAAAGTAAGCTACCCCGCTACTGGATGGCAGATTTCAGGAGCCACTTTGCACCATCAAACTAGCCCGACTTGGCACTGGTGCCACCTCAGGTCTGGGAACCATCCTGGGTATCGTGGATTCTAAGGAGCCAGCCGGCCACGCCAACCCACAGGCCCCCAAACACAAACAATGGCGCTTTTCCCTGGAAAATAAAACTCGCCTGCCAACTTTTTGATGGCAGATTGCAGGAGCCACTTGGTACTATCAAACCAGCCCAACTTGGCACTGGTGCCACCATGGGTCTGGTCACCATCCTGCCTATCGTAGCTTTTCAGGAGCCAGCCGGTCACTCCCAGCCATAGGCCCCCAGACACAAACCTCGGCCCGTTTCCCTGGCAAACAAAAGTAAGCTGCCCCGCTTCTGGATGGCAGATTGCAGTACGCACTTGGTACTATCAAACCAGCCCGACTTGGCACTGGTGCCACCTCTGGTCTGGGAACCATCCTGCGTATTGTGGATTCTAAGGAGCCAGCCGGCCACTCCCAGCCACAGGCACCCAAACACAAACAACGGCGCTTTTCCCTGGAAAACAAAACTCGCCTGCCAAATTTTGATGGCAGATTGAAGGAGCCACTTGGTACTATCAAACCAGCCCAACTTGGCACTGGTGCCACCATGGGTCTGGTCACCATCCTGCCTATCGTAGCTTTTCAGGAGCCAGCCGGTCACTCCCAGCCATAGGCCCCCAGACACAAACCTCGGCCCGTTTCCCTGGCAAACAAAAGTAAGCTGCCCCGCTTCTGGATGGCAGATTGCAGGAGCCACTTTGCACCATCAAACTAGCCCGACTTGGCACTGGTGCCACCTCAGGTCTGGGAACCATGCTGCGTATCGTGGATTCTAATTAGCCAGCCGGTCACTCCCTGCCATAGGCCCCCAAACACAAACAAGGGCGCTATTCACTCGAAAACAAAACTCGCCTGCCAAATTTTGATGGCAGATTGCCGGAGCCACTTGGTACTATCAAACCAGCCCAACTTGACAGTGGTGCCACCATGGGTCTGGTCACCATCCTGCCTATCGTAGCTTTTCAGGAGCCAGCCGGTCACTCCCAGCCATAGGCCCCCAGACAAAAACCTCGGCCCGTTTCCCTGGCAAACAAAAGTAAGTTATCCCGCATGTGGATGGCAGATTGCAGGAGCCACTTTTCACCATCAAACCAGCAAAACTTGGCACTGGTGCCACCACTGGTCTGGGAACCATCCTCCGTATCGTGGATTCTAAGGAGCCAGCCGGCCACTCCCAGCCACAGGCCCCCAAACACAAACAACGGCGCTATTCCCTGGATAACAAACTCGCCTGCCAACTTTTTGATGGCAGATTGCAGGAGCCACTTCGTACTATCAAACCAGCCCAACTTGCCACTGGTGCCACCATGGGTCTGGTCACCATCCTGCCTATCGTAGCTTTTCAGGAGCCAACCGGTCACTCCCAGCCATAGGCCCTGAGACACAAACCTCGGCCCGTTTCCCTGGCAAACAAAAGTAAGCTGCCCCGCTTCTGCATGGCAGATTGCAGGACGCACTTGGTACTATCAAACCTGCCCAACTTGGCACTGGTGCCACCTCTGGTCTGGGAACCATGCTGCGTATCGTGGATTCTAAGGAGCCAGCCGGCCACTCCCAGCCACAGGCCCCAAAACAGAAACAACGGCGCTTTTCCCTGGAAAACAAAACTCGCCTGCCAACTTTTTGATGGCAGATTGCAGGAGCCACTTGATACTATCAAATCAGCCCAACTTGGCACTGGTGCCACCTTGGGTCTGGTCACCATCCTGCCTATCGTAGCTTTTCAGGAGCCAGCCGGTCACTCCCAGCCATAGGACCCAGACACAAAGCTCGGCCCGTTTCCCTGGCAAAAAAAAGTAAGCTGCCCCGCTTCTGGATGGCAGATTGCAGGAGTCACTTTGCACCATCAAACTAGCCTGACTTGGCACTGGTGCAACGTCAGGTCTGGGAACCATCCTGGGTATCGTGGATTCTAAGGAGCCAGCCGGCCACTCCCACCCACAGGCCCCCAAACACAAACAACGGCGCTTTTCCCTGGAAAACAAAACTCGCCTGCCAACTTTTTGATGGCAGATTGCAGGAGCCACTTGGTACTATCAAACCAGCCCAACTTGGCACTGGTGCCACCATGGGTCTGGTCACCATACTGCCTATCGTAGCTTTTCAGGAGCCAGCCGGTCACCCCCAGCCATATACCCCGAGACAAAAACCTCGGCCCGTTTCCCTGCCAAAAAAAAGTAAGCTACCCCGCTTCTGGATGGCAGATAGCAGGACGCACTTGGTAGTATCAAACCAGCCCAACTTGGCACTGGTGCCACCTTGGGTCTGGGAACCATCCTGCGTATCGTGGATTCTAAGGAGCCAGCCGGCCACTCCCTGCCACAGGCACCCAAACACAAACAACGGCGCTTTTCCCTGGAAAACAAAACTCGCCTGCCAACTTTTTGATGGCGGATTGCAGGAGCCACTTGGTACTATCAAACCAGCCCAACTTGGCACTGGTACCACCATGGATGTGGTCACCATCCTGCCTATCGTAGCTTTTCAGTACCTAGCAGGTCACTCCCAGCCATAGGCGCCCAGACACAAAGCTCGGCCCGTTTCCCTGGCAAACAAAATTAAGCTGCCCCGCTTCTGGATGGCAGATTGCATGAACCACTTGGTACTATAAAACCAGCCCGACATGGCACTGGTGCCACCTCTGGTCTGGGAACCATCCTGCGTATCGTGGATTCTAAGGAGCCAGCCGGCCACTCCCAGCCACAGGCCCCCAAACACAAGCAACAGCGCTTTACCCTGGAAAACAAAACTCGCCTGCCAACATTTTGATGGCAGATTGCAGGAGCCACTTGGTACTATCAAATCAGCCCAACTTGGCACTGGTGCCACCATGGGTCTGGTCACCATCCTGCCTATCGTAGCTGTTCAGGCGCCACCCGGTCACTCCCAGCCATAGGCCCCCAGACAAAAACCTTGGCCCGTTTCCCTGGCAAACAAAAGTAAGCTACCCCGCTTCTGGATGGCAGAGTGCAGGAGCCACTTTGCACCATCAAACTGGCCCGACTTGTCACTGGTGCCACCTCAAGTCTGGGAACCATCCTGCGTATCGTGGATTCCAATTAGCAAGCCGGCCACTCCCAGCCACAGGCCCCCAAACACAAACAACGGCGCTTTTCCCTGGAAAACAAAACTCGCCTGCCAAATTTTTGATGGCAGATTGCAGGAGCCACTTGGTACTATCAAACCAGCCCAACTTGGCACTGGTGCCATCATGGGTCTGGTCACCATCCTGCCTATCGTAGCTTTTCAGGACCTAGACGGTCACTCCCAGCCATAGGCCCCGTGACACAAAGCTCAGCCCGTTTCCCTGACAAAAAAAAGTAAGCTGTCCCGCTTCTGGATGGCAGATTGCAGGACGCACTTGGTAGTATCAAACCAGCCCGACTTGGCACTGGCGCCACCTCACGTCTGGGAACCATCCTGCGTATCGTGGATTCTAAGCAGCCAGCCGGCCACTCCCAGCCACAGGCCCCCAAACACAAACAACGGCGCTTTTCCCTGGAAAACAAAACTCGCCTGCCAACTTTTTGATGGCAGATTGCAGGAGCCACTTGGTACTATCAAACCAGCCCAACTTGGCACTGGTGCCACCATGGGTCTGGTCACCATCCTGCCTATCGTAGCTTTTCAGGAGCCAGCCGGTCACTCCCAGCCATAGGCCCCCAGACACAAACCTCGGCCCGTTTCCCTGGCAAACAAAAGCAAGCTGCCCCGCTTCTGGATGGCAGATTGCAGGAGACACTTTGCACCATCAAACTAGCCCGACTTGGCACTGGTGCCACCTCAGGTCTGGGAACCATGCTGCGTATCGTGGATTCTAATTAGCCATCCGGCAACTCCCAGCCACAGGCCCCCAAACACAAACAACGGCGCTTTTCCCTGGAAAACAAAACTGGCCTGCCAAATTTTGATGGCAGATTGCCGGAGCCACTTGGTACTATCAAACCAGCCCAACTTGACACTGGTGCCACCAAGGGTCTGGTCACCATCCTGCCTATCGTAGCTTTTCAGGAGCCAGCCGGTCACTCCCAGCCATAGGCCCCCAGACACAAAGCTCGGCCCGTTTCCCTAGCAAACAAAAGTAAGTTATCCCGCATGTGGATGGCAGATTGCAGGAGCCACTTTTCACCATCAAACCAGCCCGACTTGGCACTGGTTCCACCTCTGGTCTGGGAACCATCCTGCGTATCATGGATTCTAAGGAGCCAGCCGGCCACTCCCACCCACAGGCCCCCAAACACAAACAACGGCGCTTTTCCCTGGATAACAAACTCGCCTGCCAAGTTTTTGATGGCAGATTGCCGGAGCCACTTGGTACTATCAAACCAGCCCAACTTGGCACTGGTGCCACCATGGGTCTGGTCACCATCCTGCCTATCGTAGCTTTTCAGGAGCCAGCCGGTCACTCCCAGCCATAGGCCCCGAGACAGAAACCTCGGCCCGTTTCCCTGGCAAACAAAAGTAAGCTGCCCCGCTTCTGGATGGCAGATTGCAGGACGCACTTGGTACTATCAAACCAGCCCAACTTGCCACTGGTGCCACCTCAGGTCTGGGAACCATCCTGGGTATCGTGGATTCTATGGAGCCAGCCGGCCACTCCAAGCCATAGGCCCCCAAACAAAAACAACGGCACTTTTCCCTGGAAAACAAAACTTGCCTGCCAACTTTTTGATGGCAGATTGCAGGAGCCACTTGGTACTATCAAACCAGCCCAACTTGGCACTGGTGCCACCATGGGTCTGGTCACCATCCTGCCTATCGTAGCTTTTCAGGAGCCAGCCGGTCACTCCCAGCCGTAGGCCCACAGACACAAAGCTCGGCCCGTTTCCCTGACAAACAAAAGTAAGCTGTCCCGCTTCTGGATGGCAGATTGCAGGAGCCACTTGGTAATATCAAACCAGCCCGACTTGGCACTTGTGCCACCTCTGGTCTGGGAACCATCCTGCGTATTGTAGATTCTAAGCAGCCAGCCGGCCACTCCCAGCCACAGGCCCCCAAACACAAACAACGGCGCTTTTCCCTGGAAAACAAAACTCGTCTGCCAACTTTTTGATGGCAGATTGCCGGAGCCACTTGGTACTATCAAACCAGCCCAACTTGGCACTGGTGCCACCATGGGTCTGGTCACCATCCTCCCTATCGTAGCTTTTCAGGAGCCAGCCGGCCACTCCCTGCCACAGGCCCCCAAACACAAACAACGGCGCTTTTCCCTGGAAAACAAAATTCGCCTGCCAATTTTTTGATGGCAGATTGCAGGAGCCACTTGGTACTATCAAATCAGCCCAACTTGGCACTGGTGCCACCATGGGTCTGGTCACCCTCCTGCCTATCGTAGCTTTTCAGGAGCCAGCCGGTCACTCCCAGCCATAGGCCCCCAGACACAAACCTCGGCCCATTTCCCTGGCAAACAAAAGTAAGCTGCCCCGCTTCTGGATGGCAGATTGCAGGAACCACTTGGTACTATCAAACCAGCCGAACTTGGCACTGGTGCCACCTCTGGTCTGGGAACCATGCTGAGTATCGTGGATTCTAAGGAGCCCGCCGGCCACTCCCAGACACAGGCCCCCAAACACAAACAACGGCGCTTTTCCCTGGAAAACAAAACTCGCCTGCCAACTTTTTGATGGCAGATTGCAGGAGCCACTTGGTACTATCAAACCAGCCCAACTTGGCACTGGTGCCGTCATGGGTCTGGTCACCATCCTGCCTATCGTAGCTTTTCACGAGCCAGCCGGTCACTTCCAGGCTTAGGCCCCCAGACACTATCCTCGGACCGTTTCCCTGGCAAACAAAAGTAAGCTGCCCCGCTTCTGGATGGCAGATTGCAGGAACCACTTGGTACTATCAAACCAGCCCAACTTGGCACTGGTGCCACCATGGGTCTGGGAACCATCCTGTGTATCGTGGATTCTAATTAGCCATCCGTCCACTCCAGGCCATAGGGCCCCAGGCACAAACAACGGCGCTTTTCCCTGGATAACAAACTCGCCTGCCAACTTTTTGATGGCAGATTGCAGGAGCCACTTGGTACTATCAAACCAGCCCAACTTGGCACTGCTGCCACCATGGGTCTGGTCACCATGCTGCCTATCGTAGCTTTTCAGGAGCCAGCCGGTCACTACCAGCCATAGGCCCCCAGACACAAACCTCGGCCCGTTTCCCTGGCAAACAAAAGTAAGCTACCCCACTTCTGGATGGCAGTGTGCAGGACGCACTTGGTACTATCAAACCAGCCCGACTTGGCACTGGTTCCACCTCTGGTCTGGGAACCATCCTGCGTATCATGGATTCTAAGGAGCCAGCCGGCCACTCCCACCCACAGGCCCCCAAACACAAACAACGGCGCTTTTCCCTGGATAACAAACTCGCCTGCCAAGTTTTTGATGGCAGATTGCCGGAGCCACTTGGTACTATCAAACCAGCCCAACTTGGCACTGGTGCCACCATGGGTCTGGTCACCATCCTGCCTATCGTAGCTTTTCAGGAGCCAGCCGGTCACTCCCAGCCATAGGCCCCGAGACAGAAACCTCGGCCCGTTTCCCTGGCAAACAAAAGTAAGCTGCCCCGCTTCTGGATGGCAGATTGCAGGACGCACTTGGTACTATCAAACCAGCCCAACTTGCCACTGGTGCCACCTCAGGTCTGGGAACCATCCTGGGTATCGTGGATTCTATGGAGCCAGCCGGCCACTCCAAGCCATAGGCCCCCAAACAAAAACAACGGCACTTTTCCCTGGAAAACAAAACTTGCCTGCCAACTTTTTGATGGCAGATTGCAGGAGCCACTTGGTACTATCAAACCAGCCCAACTTGGCACTGGTGCCACCATGGGTCTGGTCACCATCCTGCCTATCGTAGCTTTTCAGGAGCCAGCCGGTCACTCCCAGCCGTAGGCCCACAGACACAAAGCTCGGCCCGTTTCCCTGACAAACAAAAGTAAGCTGTCCCGCTTCTGGATGGCAGATTGCAGGAGCCACTTGGTAATATCAAACCAGCCCGACTTGGCACTGGTGCCACCTCTGGTCTGGGAACCATCCTGCGTATTGTAGATTCTAAGCAGCCAGCCGGCCACTCCCAGCCACAGGCCCCCAAACACAAACAACGGCGCTTTTCCCTGGAAAACAAAACTCGTCTGCCAACTTTTTGATGGCAGATTGCCGGAGCCACTTGGTACTATCAAACCAGCCCAACTTGGCACTGGTGCCACCATGGGTCTGGTCACCATCCTCCCTATCGTAGCTTTTCAGGAGCCAGCCGGCCACACCCTGCCACAGGCCCCCAAACACAAACAACGGCGCTTTTCCCTGGAAAACAAAATTCGCCTGCCAATTTTTTGATGGCAGATTGCAGGAGCCACTTGGTACTATCAAATCAGCCCAACTTGGCACTGGTGCCACCATGGGTCTGGTCACCCTCCTGCCTATCGTAGCTTTTCAGGAGCCAGCCGGTCACTCCCAGCCATAGGCCCCCAGACACAAACCTCGGCCCGTTTCCCTGGCAAACAAAAGTAAGCTGCCCCGCTTCTGGATGGCAGATTGCAGGAACCACTTGGTACTATCAAACCAGCCGAACTTGGCACTGGTGCCACCTCTGGTCTGGGAACCATGCTGAGTATCGTGGATTCTAAGGAGCCCGCCGGCCACTCCCAGCCACAGGCCCCCAAACACAAACAACGGCGCTTTTCCCTGGAAAACAAAACTCGCCTGCCAACTTTTTGATGGCAGATTGCAGGAGCCACTTGGTACTATCAAACCAGCCCAACTTGGCACTGGTGCCGTCATGGGTCTGGTCACCATCCTGCCTATCGTAGCTTTTCACGAGCCAGCCGGTCACTTCCAGGCTTAGGCCCCCAGACACTATCCTCGGACCGTTTCCCTGGCAAACAAAAGTAAGCTGCCCCGCTTCTGGATGGCAGATTGCAGGAACCACTTGGTACTATCAAACCAGCCCAACTTGGCACTGGTGCCACCATGGGTCTGGGAACCATCCTGTGTATCGTGGATTCTAATTAGCCATCCGTCCACTCCAGGCCATAGGGCCCCAGGCACAAACAACGGCGCTTTTCCCTGGATAACAAACTCGCCTGCCAACTTTTTGATGGCAGATTGCAGGAGCCACTTGGTACTATCAAACCAGCCCAACTTGGCACTGCTGCCACCATGGGTCTGGTCACCATGCTGCCTATCGTAGCTTTTCAGGAGCCAGCCGGTCACTACCAGCCATAGGCCCCCAGACACAAACCTCGGCCCGTTTCCCTGGCAAACAAAAGTAAGCTACCCCACTTCTGGATGGCAGTGTGCAGGACGCACTTGGTACTATCAAACCAGCCCAACTTGGCACTGGTGCCACGTCAAGTCTAGGAACCATCCTGCGTATCGTGGATTCTAAGGAGCCAGCCGGCCACTCCCAGCCATAGGCCCCCAAACAAAAACAACGGCGCTTTTCCCTGGTAAACAAAACTTGCCTGCCAACTCTTTGATGGCAGATTGCAGGAGCCACTTGGTACTATCAAACCAGCCCAACTTGGCACTGGTGCCACCATGGGTCTGGTCACCATCCTGCCTATCGTAGCTTTTCAGGAGCCAGCCGGTCACTCCCAGCCATAGGCCCCCAGACACAAAACTCGGCCCGTTTCCCTGGCAAACCAAAGTAAGCTGCCCCGCTTCTGGATGGCAGATTGCAGGAGGCACTTGGTACTATCAAACCAGCCTGACTTGGCACTGGTGCCACCTCTGGTCTGGGAACCATCCTGCGTATCGTGGATTCTAAGGAGCCAGCCGGCCACTCCCAGCCACAGGCCCCTAAACACAACAACGGCGCTTTTCCCTGGAAAACAAAACTCGCCTGCCAACTTTTGATGGCAGATTGCAGGAGCCACTTGGTACTATCAAACCAGCCCAACTTGGCACTGGTGCCGTCATGGGTCTGGTCACCATCCTGCCTATCGTAGCTTTTCACGAGCCAGCCGGTCACTCCCAGCCATAGGCCCCCAGACAAAAACCTCGGCCCGTTTCCCTGGAAAAAAAAAGTAACCTGCCCCGCTTCTGGATGGCAGATTGTAGGACGCACTTGTTACTATCAAACCCGCCCGACTTGGCACTGGTGCCACCACTGGTCTGGGAACCATCCTGCGTATCGTGGATTCTAAGGAGCCAGCCGGCCACTCCCAGCCACAGGCACCCAAACACAAACAACGGCGCTTTTCCCTGGAAAACAAAACTCGCCTGCCAACTTTTTGATGGCAGATTGCAGGAGCCACTTGGTACTATCAAACCAGCCCAACTTGGCACTGCTGCCACCATGGGTCTGGTCACCATCCTGCCTATCGTAGCTTTTCAGGAGCCAGCTGGTCACTCCCAGCCATAGGCCCCCAGACACAAACCTCGGCCCGTTTCCCTGGCAAACAAAAGTAAGCTGCCCCGCTTCTGGATGGCAGATTGCAGGATTCACTTGGTACTATCAAACCAGCCCGACTTGTCACTGGTGCCACGTCAAGTCTGGGAACCATCCTGCGTATCGTGGATTCTAAGGAGCCAGCCGGCCACTCCCTGCCACAGGCCCCCAAACACAAACAACGGCGCTTTTCCCTGGAAAACAAAACTCGCCTGCCAACTTTTTGATGGCAGATTGCAGGAGCCACTTGGTACTATCAAACCAGCCCAACTTGGCACTGGTGCCACCTTGGGTCTGGTCACCATCCTGCCTATCGTAGCTTTTCAGGAGCCAGCCGGTCACTCCCAGCCATAGGCCCCGAGACACAAAGCTCGGGCCTTTTCCCTGGCAAACAAAAGTAAGCTGCCCCGCTTCTGGATGGCAGATTGCAGGAGCCACTTTGCACCATCAAACTATCCCGACTAGGCACTGGTGCCACCTTGGGTCTGGGAACCATCCTGCGTATGGTGGATTCTAAGGAGCCAGCCGGCCACTCCCAGCCACAGGCCCCTAAACACAACAACGGCGCTTTTCCCTGGAAAACAAAACTCGCCTGCCAAATTTTGATGGCAGATTGCAGGAGCCACTTGGTACTATCAAACCAGCCCAACTTGGGACTGGTGCCACCATGGGTCTGGTCACCATCCTGCCTATCGTAGCTTTTCAGGAGCCAGCCGGTCACTCCCAGCCATAGGCCCCCAGACACAAACCTCGGCCCGTTTCCCTGGCAAACAAAAGTAAGCTGCCCCGCTTCTGGATGGCAGATTGCAGTACGCACTTGGTACTATCAAACCAGCCCGACTTGGCACTGGTGCCACCTCTGGTCTGGGAACCATCCTGCGTATCGTGGATTCTAAGGAGCCAGCCGGCCACTCCCAGCCACAGGCACCCAAACACAAACAACGGCGCTTTTCCCTGGAAAACAAAACTCGCCTGCCAAATTTTGATGGCAGATTGAAGGAGCCACTTGGTACTATCAAACCAGCCCAACTTGGCACTGGTGCCACCATGGGTCTGGTCACCATCCTGCCTATCGTAGCTTTTCAGGAGCCAGCCGGTCACTCCCAGCCATAGGCCCCCAGACACAAACCTCGGCCCGTTTCCCTGGCAAACAAAAGTAAGTTATCCCGCATGTGGATGGCAGATTGCAGGAGCCACTTTTCACCATCAAACCAGCAAAACTTGGCACTGGTGCCACCTCTGGTCTGGGAACCATCCTGCGTATCGTGGATTCTAAGGAGCCAGCCGGCCACTCCCAGCCACAGGCCCCCAAACACAAACAACAGCGCTTTTCCCTGGAAAACAAAACTCGCCTGCCAACATTTTGATGGCAGATTGCAGGAGCCACTTGGTACTATCAAATCAGCCCAACTTGGCACTGGTGCCACCATGGGTCTGGTCACCATCCTGCCTATCGTAGCTGTTCAGGCGCCACCCGGTCACTCCCAGCCATAGGCCCCCAGAAAAAAACCTTGGCCCGTTTCCCTGGCAAACAAAAGTAAGCTACCCCGCTTCTGGATGGCAGAGTGCAGGAGCCACTTTGCACCATCAAATTGGCCCGACTTGTCACTGGTGCCACCTCAAGTCTGGGAACCATCCTGCGTATCGTGGATTCCAATTAGCAAGCCGGCCACTCCCAGCCACAGGCCCCCAAACACAAACAACGGCGCTTTTCCCTGGAAAACAAAACTCGCCTGCCAAATTTTTGATGGCAGATTGCAGGAGCCACTTGGTACTATCAAACCAGCCCAACTTGGCACTGGTGCCATCATGGGTCTGGTCACCATCCTGCCTATCGTAGCTTTTCAGGACCTAGACGGTCACTCCCAGCCATAGGCCCCGTGACACAAAGCTCAGCCCGTTTCCCTGACAAAAAAAAGTAAGCTGTCCCGCTTCTGGATGGCAGATTGCAGGACGCACTTGGTAGTATCAAACCAGCCCGACTTGGCACTGGCGCCACCTCTGGTCTGGGAACCATCCTGCGTATCGTGGATTCTAAGCAGCCAGCCGGCCACTCCCAGCCACAGGCCCCCAAACACAAACAACGGCGCTTTTCCCTGGAAAACAAAACTCGCCTGCCAACTTTTTGATGGCAGATTGCAGGAGCCACTTGGTACTATCAAACCAGCCCAACTTGGCACTGGTGCCACCATGGGTCTGGTCACCATCCTGCCTATCGTAGCTTTTCAGGAGCCAGCCGGTCACTCCCAGCCATAGGCCCCCAGACACAAACCTCGGCCCGTTTCCCTGGCAAACAAAAGCAAGCTGCCCCGCTTCTGGATGGCAGATTGCAGGAGACACTTTGCACCATCAAACTAGCCCGACTTGGCACTGGTGCCACCTCAGGTCTGGGAACCATGCTGCGTATCGTGGATTCTAATTAGCCATCCGGCAACTCCCACCCACAGGCCCCCAAACACAAACAACGGCGCTTTTCCCTGGAAAACAAAACTCGCCTGCCAAATTTTGATGGCAGATTGCCGGAGCCACTTGGTACTATCAAACCAGCCCAACTTGACACTGGTGCCACCAAGGGTCTGGTCACCATCCTGCCTATCGTAGCTTTTCAGGAGCCAGCCGGTCACTCCCAGCCATAGGCCCCCAGACACAAAGCTCGGCCCGTTTCCCTAGCAAACAAAAGTAAGCTGTCCCGCTTCTGGATGGCAGATTGCAGGAGCCACTTGGTAATATCAAACCAGCCCGACTTGGCACTGGTGCCACCTCTGGTCTGGGAACCATCCTGCGTATCGTAGATTCTAAGCAGCCAGCCGGCCACTCCCAGCCACAGGCCCCCAAACACAAACAACGGCGCTTTTCCCTGGAAAACAAAACTCGTCTGCCAACTTTTTGATGGCAGATTGCCGGAGCCACTTGGTACTATCAAACCAGCCCAACTTGGCACTGGTGCCACCATGGGTCTGGTCACCATCCTCCCTATCGTAGCTTTTCAGAAACCAGCCGGCCACTCCCTGCCACAGGCCCCCAAACACAAACAACGGCGCTTTTCCCTGGAAAACAAAATTCGCCTGCCAATTTTTTGATGGCAGATTGCAGGAGCCACTTGGTACTATCAAATCAGCCCAACTTGGCACTGGTGCCACCATGGGTCTGGTCACCCTCCTGCCTATCGTAGCTTTTCAGGAGCCAGCCGGTCACTCCCAGCCATAGGCCCCCAGACACAAACCTCGGCCCGTTTCCCTGGCAAACAAAAGTAAGCTGCCCCGCTTCTGGATGGCAGATTGCAGGAACCACTTGGTACTATCAAACCAGCCGAACTTGGCACTGGTGCCACCTCTGGTCTGGGAACCATGCTGAGTATCGTGGATTCTAAGGAGCCCGCCGGCCACTCCCAGCCACAGGCCCCCAAACACAAACAACGGCGCTTTTCCCTGGAAAACAAAACTCGCCTGCAAACTTTTTGATGGCAGATTGCAGGAGCCACTTGGTACTATCAAACCAGCCCAACTTGGCACTGGTGCCGTCATGGGTCTGGTCACCATCCTGCCTATCGTAGCTTTTCACGAGCCAGCCGGTCACTTCCAGGCTTAGGCCCCCAGACACTATCCTCGGACCGTTTCCCTGGCAAACAAAAGTAAGCTGCCCCGCTTCTGGATGGCAGATTGCAGGAACCACTTGGTACTATCAAACCAGCCCAACTTGGCACTGGTGCCACCATGGGTCTGGGAACCATCCTGTGTATCGTGGATTCTAATTAGCCATCCGTCCACTCCAGGCCATAGGGCCCCAGGCACAAACAACGGCGCTTTTCCCTGGATAACAAACTCGCCTGCCAACTTTTTGATGGCAGATTGCAGGAGCCACTTGGTACTATCAAACCAGCCCAACTTGGCACTGCTGCCACCATGGGTCTGGTCACCATGCTGCCTATCGTAGCTTTTCAGGAGCCAGCCGGTCACTACCAGCCATAGGCCCCCAGACACAAACCTCGGCCCGTTTCCCTGGCAAACAAAAGTAAGCTACCCCACTTCTGGATGGCAGTGTGCAGGACGCACTTGGTACTATCAAACCACCCCAACTTGGCACTGGTGCCACGTCAAGTCTAGGAACCATCCTGCGTATCGTGGATTCTAAGGAGCCAGCCGGCCACTCCCAGCCATAGGCCCCCAAACAAAAACAACGGCGCTTTTCCCTGGTAAACAAAACTTGCCTGCCAACTCTTTGATGGCAGATTGCAGGAGCCACTTGGTACTATCAAACCAGCCCAACTTGGCACTGGTGCCACCATGGGTCTGGTCACCATCCTGCCTATCGTAGCTTTTCAGGAGCCAGCCGGTCACTCCCAGCCATAGGCCCCCAGACACAAAACTCGGCCCGTTTCCCTGGCAAACAAAAGTAAGCTGCCCCGCTTCTGGATGGCAGATTGCAGGAGGCACTTGGTACTATCAAACCAGCCTGACTTGGCACTGGTGCCACCTCTGGTCTGGGAACCATCCTGCGTATCGTGGATTCTAAGGAGCCAGCCGGCCACTCCCAGCCACAGGCCCCTAAACACAACAACGGCGCTTTTCCCTGGAAAACAAAACTCGCCTGCCAACTTTTGATGGCAGATTGCAGGAGCCACTTGGTACTATCAAACCAGCCCAACTTGGCACTGGTGCCGTCATGGGTCTGGTCACCATCCTGCCTATCGTAGCTTTTCACGAGCCAGCCGGTCACTCCCAGCCATAGGCCCCCAGACAAAAACCTCGGCCCGTTTCCCTGGAAAAAAAAAGTAAGCTGCCCCGCTTCTGGATGGCAGATTGTAGGACGCACTTGTTACTATCAAACCCGCCCGACTTGGCACTGGTGCCACCACTGGTCTGGGAACCATCCTGCGAATCGTGGATTCTAAGGAGCCAGCCGGCCACTCCCAGCCACAGGCACCCAAACACAAACAACGGCGCTTTTCCCTGGAAAACAAAACTCGCCTGCCAACTTTTTGATGGCAGATTGCAGGAGCCACTTGGTACTATCAAACCAGCCCAACTTGGCACTGCTGCCACCATGGGTCTGGTCACCATCCTGCCTATCGTAGCTTTTCAGGAGCCAGCTGGTCACTCCCAGCCATAGGCCCCCAGACACAAACCTCGGCCCGTTTCCCTGGCAAACAAAAGTAAGCTGCCCCGCTTCTGGATGGCAGATTGCAGGATTCACTTGGTACTATCAAACCAGCCCGACTTGGCACTGGTGCCACGTCAAGTCTGGGAACCATCCTGCGTATCGTGGATTCTAAGGAGCCAGCCGGCCACTCCCTGCCACAGGCCCCCAAACACAAACAACGGCGCTTTTCCCTGGAAAACAAAACTCGCCTGCCAACTTTTTGATGGCAGATTGCAGGAGCCACTTGGTACTATCAAACCAGCCCAACTTGGCACTGGTGCCACCTTGGGTCTGGTCACCATCCTGCCTATCGTAGCTTTTCAGGAGCCAGCCGGTCACTCCCAGCCATAGGCCCCGAGACACAAAGCTCGGCCCTTTTCCCTGGCAAACAAAAGTAAGCTGCCCCGCTTCTGGATGGCAGATTGCAGGAGCCACTTTGCACCATCAAACTATCCCGACTAGGCACTGGTGCCACCTTGGGTCTGGGAACCATCCTGCGTATGGTGGATTCTAAGGAGCCAGCCGGCCACTCCCAGCCACAGGCCCCTAAACACAACAACGGCGCTTTTCCCTGGAAAACAAAACTCGCCTGCCAAATTTTGATGGCAGATTGCAGGAGCCACTTGGTACTATCAAACCAGCCCAACTTGGGACTGGTGCCACCATGGGTCTGGTCACCATCCTGCCTATCGTAGCTTTTCAGGAGCCAGCCGGTCACTCGCAGCCATAGGCCCCCAGACAAAAACCTCGGCCCGTTTCCCTGGCAAACAAAAGTAAGCTGCCCTGCTTCTGGATGGCAGATTGCAGGAACCACTTGGTAATATCAAAGCAGCCCGACTTGGCACTGGTGCCACCTCTGGTCTGGGAACCATCCTGCGTATCGTGGATTCTAAGGAGCCAGTCGGCCACTCCCAGCCACAGGCCCCGTGACACAAACAACGGCCCGTTTCCGTGGCAAACAAAAGTAAGCTGCCCCGCTTCTGGATGGCAGATTGCAGGAACCACTTGGTAGTATCAAACCAGCCCAACTTGGCACTGGTGGCACCTCTTGTCTGGGAACCATGCTGCGTATCGTGGTTTCTAAGGAGCCAGCCGGCCACTCCCAACCACAGGCCCCCAAACACAAACAACGGGGCTTTTCCCTGGAAAACAAAACTCGCCTGCCAATATTTTGATGGCAGATTGCAGGAGCCACTTGGTACTATCAAACCAGCCCAACTTGGCACTTGTGCCACCATGGGTCTGGTCACCATCCTGCCTATCGTAGCTTTTCAGGAGCCAGCCGGTCACTCCCTGCCATAGGCCCCGAGACACAAACCTCGGCCCGTTTCCCTGGCAAACAAAAGTAAGCTGCCCCGCTTCTGGATGGCAGATTGCAGGAGCCACTTGGTACTATCAAACCAGCCCGACTTGGCACTGGTGCCACCTCTGGTCTGGGAACCATCCTGCGTATGGTGGATTTTATGGAGCCAGCCGGTCATTCCCAGCCATAGGCCCCCAAACACAAACAACGGTCCGTTTCCCTGGCAAACAAAAGTAAGCTGCCCCGCTTCTGGATGGCAGATTGCAGCAGCCACTTGGTAGTATCAAACCAGCCCAACTTGGCACTGGTGGCACCTCTTGTCTGGGAACCATGCTGCGTATCGTGGTTTCTAAGGAGCCAGCCGGCCACTCCCAACCATAGACCCCCAGACACAAACCTCGGCCCGTTTCCCTGGAAAACAAAGTAAGCTACTCCGATTCTGGATGGCAGATTGCAGGAGCCACTTGGTACTATCAAATCAGCCCAACTTGGCACTGGTGCCACCATGGGTCTGGTAAACATCCTGCCTATCGTAGCTTTTCAGGAGCCAGCCGGCCACTCTCAGCCATATGCCCCCAAAAACAAACCACGGCCCTTTTCTCTGGCAAACAAAACTCAACTGCCCCTCTTCTGGATGGTAAATTTTAGGACGCACTTTGTACTACGAAAACCGCCCGACGTGGCACTGGTGCCACCTTGTGTCAGGGAACCATCCTGCATATCGAGCTTTTTAAGGAGCCAGCCGGCCTCGCCCAGCCATAAACCCCCAAAAACAAACCACGGACCATTTCCCTGGAAAACAAAGTAAGCTACTCCGATTCTGGATGGCAGATTGCAGGACGCACTTGGTTGTGTCAAACCAGCCCGACTTGGCACTGGTGCCACCTTGGGTCTGGGAACAATCCTGCATATCGTGGATTCTAAGGAGCCAGCCGGCCACTCCCAGCCACAGGCCCCCAAACACAAACAACGGCGCTTTTCCCTGGAAAACAAAATTCGCCTGCCAACTTTTTGATGGCAGATTGCAGGAGCCACTTGGTACTATCAAATCATCCCAACTTGGCACTGGTGCCACTATGGGTCTGGGAACCATCCTGCCTATTGTAGCATTTCAGGAGCGAGCCGGTCACTCCCAGCCATAGGCTCCCAGACACAAACCTCGGACCGTTTCCCTGGCAAACAAAATTAAGCTGCCCCGATTCTGGATGGCAGATTGCAGGAGCCACTTGGTTGTGTCAAACCAGCCCGACTTGGCACTGGTGCCACCTTGGGTCTAGGAACCATCCTGCGTATCGTGGATTCTAAGAAGCCACCCGGCCACTCTGAGCCACAGGCCCCCAAACACAAACCTCGGCCCGTTTCCCTGGCAAACAAAAGTAAGCTACCCCGCTTCTGGATGGCAGATTGCAGGACGCACTTGGTAGTATCAAACCAGCCCAACTTGGCACTGCTGCCACCATGGGTCTGGTCACCATCCTGCCTATCGTAGCTTTTCAGGAGCCAGCCGGTCACCCCCAGCCATATACCCCGAGACAAAAACCTCGGCCCGTTTCCCTACCAAAAAAAAGTAAGCTACCCCGCTTCTGGATGGCAGATTGCAGGACGCACTTGGTAGTATCAAACCAGCCCAACTTGGCACTGGTGCCACCTTGGGTCTGGGAACCATCCTGCGTATCGTGGATTCTAAGGAGCCAGCCGGCCACTCCCTGCCACAGGCACCCAAACACAAACAACGGCGCTTTTCCCTGGAAAACAAAACTCGCCTGCCAACTTTTTGATGGCGGATTGCAGGAGCCACTTGGTACTATCAAACCAGCCCAACTTGGCACTGGTGCCACCATGGATGTGGTCACCATCCTGCCTATCGTAGCTTTTCAGTACCTAGCAGGTCACTCCCAGCCATAGGCGCCCAGACACAAAGCTCGGCCCGTTTCCCTGGCAAACAAAATTAAGCTGCCCCGCTTCTGGATGGCAGATTGCATGAACCACTTGGTACTATAAAACCAGCCCGACATGGCACTGGTGCCACCTCTGGTCTGGGAACCATCCTGCGTATCGTGGATTCTAAGGAGCCAGCCGGCCACTCCCAGCCACAGGCCCCCAAACACAAACAACAGCGCTTTTCCCTGGAAAACAAAACTCGCCTGCCAACTTTTTGATGGCAGATTGCAGGAGCCACTTGGTACTATCAAATCAGCCCAACTTGGCACTGGTGCCACCATGGGTCTGGTCACCATCCTGCCTATCGTAGCTGTTCAGGCGCCACCCGGTCACTCCCAGCCATAGGCCCCCAGACACAAACCTCGGCCCGTTTCCCTGGCAAACAAAAGTAAGCTACCCCGCTTCTGGATGGCAGAGTGCAGGAGCCACTTTGCACCATCAAACTGGCCCGACTTGTCACTGATGCCACCTCAAGTCTGGGAACCATCCTGCGTATCGTGGATTCCAATTAGCAAGCCGGCCACTCCCACCCACAGGCCCCCAAACACAAACAACGGCGCTTTTCCCTGGAAAACAAAACTCGCCTGCCAAATTTTTGATGGCAGATTGCAGGAGCCACTTGGTACTATCAAACCAGCCCAACTTGGCACTGGTGCCATCATGGGTCTGGTCACCATCCTGCCTATCGTAGCTTTTCAGGACCTAGACGGTCACTCCCAGCCATAGGCCCCGTGACACAAAGCTCAGCCCGTTTCCCTGACAAAAAAAAGTAAGCTGTCCCGCTTCTGGATGGCAGATTGCAGGACGCACTTGGTAGTATCAAACCAGCCCGACTTGGCACTGGCGCCACCTCACGTCTGGGAACCATCCTGCGTATCGTGGATTCTAAGCAGCCAGCCGGCCACTCCCAGCCACAGGCCCCCAAACATAAACAACGGCGCTGTTCCCTGGAAAACAAAACTCGCCTGCCAACTTTTTGATGGCAGATTGCAGGAGCCACTTGGTACTATCAAACCAGCCCAACTTGGCACTGGTGGCACCTCTTGTCTGGGAACCATCCTGCCTATCGTAGCTTTTCAGGAGCCAGCCGGTCACTCCCAGCCATAGACCCCCAGACACAAACCTCGGCCCGTTTCCCTGGCAAACAAAAGTAAGCTGCCCCGCTTTTGGATGGCAGATTGCAGGAGCCACGTTGCACCATCAAACCAGCCCCACTTGGCACTGGTGCCACCTTGGGTCTGGGAACAAGTTGGGCTGGTTTGATAGTACCAAGTGTCTCCTGCAATCTGCCATCCAGAAGCGGGACAGCTTACTTTTGTTTCCCAGGGAAACGGGCCGAGGTATTTGTCTGGGGGCCTATGGCTGGGAGTGACCGGCTGACTACTGAAAAGCTACGATAGGCAGGATGGTTACCAGACTCATGGTGCCACCAGTGCCAAGTCGGGCTGGTTTGATAATACTAAATAGCTCCTGCAATCTGCCATCCAGACGCGGGGCAGCGGATTTTTGTTTGCTGGAGAAAAGTTCCCTGTTTTTTTTTTGGGGGTATATGACTGGACGTGGCCGGCTGGCTCCTTAAAAAGCTCTATACGCAGGATTGTTCCCTGACCCAAGGTGGCATCAGTGCCAAGTCGGGCTGTCTTCGTAGTACCAAGTGCGTCCTGCAATTTGCCATCCAGAAGCGGGGCAGCCTACTTTTGTTTGCCAGGGAAACGTGCCGAGGTATTTGTCTGGGGGCCTATGGCTGGGAGTGAGCGGCTGGCTCCTGAAAAGCTACGATAGGCAGGATGGTGACCAGACCCATGGTGGCACCAGTGCCAAGTTGGGCTGGTTTGATAGTACCAAGTGGCTCCTGCAATCTGCCATCAAGAAGTTGGCAGGCGAGTTTTGTTTTCCAGGGAAAAGCGCCGTTGATTTTGTTTAGAGGCCTGTGGCTGGGAGTGGCCGCCTGTCCTCGTAGAATCTACGTTACCCACCATGGTTCCCAGAGCCAAGGTGGCACCAGGGCCAAGTCGGGCTGGTTTGTAAGTACCAAGTGCATCCTGCAATCTGCCATCCAGAAGCGGGGCAGCTTACTTTTGTTTGCCAGGGAAACGGGCCGAGGTTTGTGTCCGGGGGCCTATGGCAGGGAGTGACCGGCTGGCTCCTGAAAAGCTACGATAGGCAGGATGTTTACCAGTCCCATGGTGGCACCAGTGCCAAGTTGGGCTGATTTGATAGTACCAAGTGGCTCCTGCAATCTGCCATCCAGAATCGGGGTAACTTACTTTTGTTTTCCAGGGAAACGGGCCGAGGTTTGTGTCTGGGGGTCTATGGCTGGGAGTGACCGGCTGGCTCCTGAAAAGCTCTGATAGGCAGGATGGTTCCCAGACCAGAGGTGGCACCAGTGCCAAGTTGGGCTGGTTTGATAGTACCAAGTGGCTCCTGCAATCTGCCATCAAAAAGTTGGCAGGCGAGTTTTGTTTTCCAGGGAAAAGCCCCGTTGTTTGTGTTTGGGGGCCTGTGGCTCAGAGTGGCCGGGTGGCTGCTTAGAATCCACGTTACGCAGGATGGTTCCCAGACCCAAGGTGGCACCAGTGCCAAGTCGGGCTGGTTTGACACAACCAAGTGCGTCCTGCAATCTGCCATCCAGAAGCGGGGCAGCTTAATTTTGTTTGCCAGGGAAACGGTCCGAGGTTTGTGTCTGGGGGCCTATGGCTGGGAGTGACCGGCTGGCTCCTGAAATGCTACCATAGGCAGGATGGTTCCCAGACCCTTAGTGGCACCAGTGCCAAGTTGGGATGATTTGATAGTACCAAGTGGCTCCTGCAATCTGCCATCAAAAAGCTGGCAGGCGAATTTTGTTTTCCAGGGAAAAGCGCCGTTGTTTGTGTTTGGGGGCCTGTGGCTGGGAGTGGCCGGCTGGCTAATTAGAATCCACGATATGCAGGATTCTTCCCAGACCCAAGGTGGCACCAGTGCCAAGTCGGGCTGGTTTGATGGTGCAAAGTGGCTCCTGCAATCTGCCATCCAGACGCGGGGCAGCGGATTTTTTTTTCCAAGAGAAATGGTCCGTGGTTTGTTTTTGGGGGTATATGGCTGGGCGTGGCCGGCTGGCTCCTTAAAAAGCTCGATATGCAGGATGGTTCCCTGACACAAGGTGGCACCAGTGCCACGTCGGGCGGTTTTCGTAGTACAAAGTGCGTCCTAAAATTTGCCATCCAGAAGAGGGGCAGTTGAGTTTTGTTTGCCAGAGAAAAGGGCCGTGGTTTGTTTTTGGGGGCATATGGCTGAGAGTGCCCGGCTGGCCCCTGAAAATCCACGATAGGCAGGATGGTTCCCAGACCAGAGGTGTCACCAGTGCCAAGTCGGGCTGGTTTGATAGTACTAAGTAGCTCCTGCAATCTGCCATGCAGAAGCGGGGCAGCTTACTTTTGTTTGCCAGGGAAACGGGCCGAGGTTTGTGTCTGGGGGCCTATGGCTGGGAGTGACCGGCTGGCTCCTGAAAAGCTACGATAGGCAGGATGGTGACCAGACCCATGGTGGCACCAGTGCCAAGTTGGGCTGGTTTGATAGTACCAAGTGGCTCCTGCAATCTGCCATCAAAAAGTTGGCAGGCGAGTTTTGTTTTCCAGGGAAAAGCGCCGTTGTTTGTGTTTGGGGGCCTGTGGCTGGGAGTGGGCAGCTGGCTCCTTAGAACCCACGATACGCAGGATGGTTCCCAGACCTGAGGTGGCACCAGTGCCAAGTTGGGCTGGTTTGAATGTGCAAAGTGGCTCCTGCAATCTGCCATCCAGAAGCGGGGCAGCTTACTTTTGTTTGCCAGGGAAACGGGCCGAAATATTTGTCTGGGGGCCTCTGGCTGGGGGTGGCTGGCTGGCTCCTGAAAAGCTACGATAGGCAGGATGGTGACCAGACCCATGGTGGCACCAGTGCCAAGTTGGGCTGGTTTGATAATACCAAGTGGCTCCTGCAATCTGCCATCAAAAGTTTGGCAGGCGAGTTTTGTTTTCCAGGGAAAAGCACCGTTGTGTGTGTTTTGGGGCCTGTGGCTGGGAGTGGCCAGCTGGCTCCTTAGAATCCACGATACGCAGGATGGTTCCCAGACCCAAGGTGGCACCAGTGCCAAGTCGGGCTGGTTTGTTAGTACCAACTGGTTCCTGCAATCTGCCATCCAGAAGCGGGGCAGCTGAATTTTGTTTGCCAGAGAAAAAGGCTGTTGTTTCTGTTTCGGGGCCTGTGGCTGGCAGTGCCCGGCTGGCTTCTGAAAATCCATGATACGCAGCATGGTTCCCAGACCCAAGGTGGCATCAGTGCCAAGTTGGGCTGGTTTGATAGTACCAAGTGGTTCCTGCAATCTGCCATCCAGAAGCGGGGCAGCTTACTTTTGTTTGCCATGGAAACGGTCCGAGGATTGTGTCTGGGGGCCTAAGCCTGGAAGTGACCGGCTGGCTCGTGAAAAGCTACGATAGGCTGGATGGTGACCAGACCCATGACGGCACCAGTGCCAAGTTGGGCTGGTTTGATAGTACCAAGTGGCTCCTGCAATCTGCCATCAAAAACTTGGCAGGCGAGTTTTGTTTTCCAGGGAAAAGCGCCGTTGTTTGTGTTTGGGGGCCTGTGGCTGGGAGTGGCCGGCTGGCTCCTTAGAATCCACGATACTCAGCATGGTTCCCAGACCAGAGGTGGCACCAGTGCCAAGTTGGGCTGGTTTGATAGTACCAAGTGGCTCCTGCAATCTGCCATCAAAAAGTTGGCAGGCAAGTTTTGTTTTCCAGGGAAAATTGCCGTTGTTTTTGTTTGGGGGCCTATGGCTGGGAGTGGCCGGCTGGCTCCTTAGAATCCACGATACGCAGGATGGTTCCCAGACCTGAGGTGGCACCAGTGCCAAGTTGGGCTGGTTTGATAGTACCAAGTGCGTCCTGCAATCTGCCATCCAGAAGCGGGGTAGCTTACTTTTGTTTACCAGGGAAACGGGCCGAGGTTTGTGTCTCGGGGCCTATGGCTGGGAGTGACCGGCTGCCTCCTGAAAAGCTACGATAGGCAGGATGGTGACCAGACCCATGGTGGCACCAGTGCCAAGTTGGGCTGGTTTGATAGTACCAAGTGGCTCCGGCAATCTGCCATCAAAATTTTGCAGGCGACTTTTGTTTTCCAGGGAAAAGCGCCGTTGTTTGTGTTTGGGGGCCTGTGGGTGGGAGTGGCCGGATGGCTAATTAGAATCCACGATACGCAGCATGGTTCCCAGACCTGAGGTGGCACCAGTGCCAAGTCGGGCTAGTTTGATGGTGCAAAGTGGCTCCTGCAATCTGCCATCCAGAAGCGGGGCAGCTTACTTTTGTTTGCCAGGGAAACGGGCCGAGGTTTGTGTCTGGGGGCCTATGGCTGGGAGTGACCGGCTGGCTCCTGAAAAGCTACGATAGGCAGGATGGTGACCAGACCCATGGTGGCACCAGTGCCAAGTTGGGCTGGTTTGATAGTACCAAGTGGCTCCTGCAATCTGCCATCAAAAAGTTGGCAGGCGAGTTTTGTTTTCCAGGGAAAAGCGCCGTTGTTTGTGTTTGGGGGCCTGTGGCTGGGAGTGGCCGGCTAGCTGCTTAGAATCCACGATACGCAGGATGGTTCCCAGACGTGAGGTGGCGCCAGTGCCAAGTCGGGCTGGTTTGATACTACCAAGTGCGTCCTGCAATCTGCCATCCAGAAGCGGGACAGCTTACTTTTTTTTGTCAGGGAAACGGGCTGAGCTTTGTGTCACGGGGCCTATGGCTGGGAGTGACCGTCTAGGTCCTGAAAAGCTACGATAGGCAGGATGGTGACCAGACCCATGGTGGCACCAGTGCCAAGTTGGGCTGATTTGATAGTACCAAGTGGCTCCTGCAATCTGCCATCAAAATGTTGGCAGGCGAGTTTTGTTTTCCAGGGAAAAGCGCTGTTATTTGTGTTTGGGGGCCTGTGGCTGGGAGTGACCGGCTGGCTCCTTAGAATCCACGATACGCAGGATGGTTCCCAGACCAGAGGTGGCACCAGTGCCAAGTCGGGCTGGTTTTATAGTACCAAGTGGTTCGTGCAATCTGCCATCCAGAAGCGGGGCAGCTTAATTTTGTTTGCCAGGGAAACGGGCCGAGCTTTGTGTCTGGGGGCCTATGGCTGGGAGTGACCTGCTAGGTACTGAAAAGCTACGATAGGCAGGATGGTGACCAGACCCATGGTGGCACCAGTGCCAAGTTGGGCTGGTTTGATAGTACTAAGTGGCTCCTGCAATCCGCCATCAAAAAGTTGGCAGGCGAGTTTTGTTTTCCAGGGAAAAGCGCCGTTGTTTGTGTTTGGGGGCCTGTGGCAGGGAGTGGCCGGCTGGCTCCTTAGAATCCACGATACGCAGGATGGTTCCCAGACCCAAGGTGGCACCAGTGCCAAGTTGGGCTGGTTTGATACTCCCAAGTGCGTCCTGCAATCTGCCATCCAGAAGCGGGGTAGCTTACTTTTGTTTGCCAGGGAAACGGGCCGAGGTTTTTGTCTCGGGGTATATGGCTGGGGGTGACCGGCTGGCTCCTGAAAAGCTACGATAGGCAGGATGGTGACCAGACCCATGGTGGCACCAGTGCCAAGTTGGGCTCGTTTGATAGTACCAAGTGGCTCCTGCAATCTGCTATCAAAAATTTGGCAGGCGAGTTTTGTTTTCCAGGGAAAAGCGCCGTTGTTTGTGTTTGGGGGCCTGTGGCTGGGAGTGGCCGGCTGGCTCCTTAGAATCCACGATACGCAGGATGGTTCCCAGACCTGACGTGGCACCAGTGCCAAGTCGGGCTGGTTTTATAGTACCAAGTGGTTCCTGCAATCTGCCATCCAGAAGCGGGGCAGCTTACTTTTGTTTGCCAGGGAAACGGGCCGAGCTTTGTGTCTGGGCGCCTATGGCTGGGAGTGACCTGCTAGGTCCTGAAAAGCTACGATAGGCAGGATGGTGACCATATCCATGGTGGCACCAGTGCCAAGTTGGGCTGGTTTGATAGTACCAAGTGGCTCCTGCAATCCGCCATCAAAAAGTTGGCAGGCGAGTTTTGTTTTCCAGGGAAAAGCGCCGTTGTTTGTGTTTGGGTGCCTGTGGCAGGGAGTGGCCGGCTGGCTGCTTAGAATCCACGATACGCAGGATGGTTCCCAGACCCAAGGTGGCACCAGTGCCAAGTCGGGCTGGTTTGATACTACCAAGTGCGTCCTGCAATCTGCCATCCAGAAGCGGGGTAGCTTACTTTTTTTTGCCAGGGAAACGGGCCGAGGTTTTTGTCTCGGGGCCTGTGGCTGGGGGTGACCGGCTGGCTCCTGAAAAGCTACGATAGGCAGGATGGTGACCAAACCCATGGTGGCACCAGTGCCAAGTTGGGCTGATTTGATAGTACCAAGTGGCTCCTGCAATCTGCCATCAAAAATTTGGCAGGCGAGTTTTGTTTTCCAGGGAAAAGCGCCGTTGTTTGTGTTTGGGGGCCTGTGGCTGGGAGTGGCCGGCTGGCTAATTAGAATCAACGATACGCAGGATGGTTCCCAGACCAGAGGTGGCACCAGTGACAAGTCGGTCTGGTTTGATACTACCAAGTGCGTCCTGCAATCTGCCATCCAGAAGCGGGGCAGCTTACTTTTCTTTGCCAGGGAAACAGGCCGAGGTTTGTGTCTGGGGGCCTATGGCTGGGAGTGACCGGCAGGCTCCTGAAAATCTACGATAGGCAGGATGGTGACCAGACCCATGGTGGCACCAGTGCCAAGTTGGGCTGGTTTGATAGTACCAAGTGGCTCCTGTAATCTGCCATCAAAAAGTTGGCAGGCGAGTTTTGTTTTCCAGGGAAAAGCGCCGTTGTTTTTGTTTGGGGGCCTGTGGCTGGGAGTGGCCGGCTGGCTCCTTAGAATCCACGATACGCAGCATGGTTCCCAGACCAGACGTTGCACCAGTGCCAAGTCGGGCTAGTTTGATGGTGCAAAGTGACTCCTGCAATCTGCCATCCAGAAGCGGGGTAGCTTAATTTTGTTTGCCAGGGAAACGGGCCGAGCTTTGTGTCTGGGGGCCTATGGCTGGGAGTGACCGGCTGGCTCCTGAATAGTTACGATAGGCAGGATGGTGACCAGACCCATGGTGGCACCAGTGCCAAGTTGGGCTGGTTTGATAGTACCAAGTGGCTCCTGCAATCTGCCATCAAAAAGTTGGCAGGCGAGTTTGTTATCCAGGGAAAAGCGCCGTTGTTTGTGTTTGGGGGCCTGTGGCTGGGAGTGGCC
This sequence comes from Melospiza melodia melodia, assembly GCF_035770615.1. Lineage (NCBI taxonomy): Eukaryota > Metazoa > Chordata > Aves > Passeriformes > Passerellidae > Melospiza > Melospiza melodia. The sequence continues at coordinate 62,055,921 of NC_086194.1, forward strand.
GGCTGGCTCCTTAGAATCCACGATACGGAGGATGGTTCCCAGACCAGAGGTGGCACCAGTGCCAAGTTTTGCTGGTTTGATGGTGAAAAGTGTCTCCTGCAATCTGCCATCCTGACGCGGGGCAGCGGATTTTTGTTTCCAAGAGAAATGGTCCGTGGTTTGTTTTTGGGGGTATATGGCTGGGCGTGGCCTGCTGGCTCCTTAAAAAGCTACGACAGGCAGGATGGTTCCCTGACCCAAGGTGGCACCAGTGCCAAGTCGGGCGGTTTTCGTAGTACAAAGTGCGTCCTAAAATTTGCCATCCAGAAGAGGGGCAGTTGAGTTTTGTTTACCAGAGAAAAGGGCCGTGGTTTGTTTCTGGGGGCATATGGCTGATAGTGGCCGTCTGGCCCCTGAAAATCCACGATAGGCAGGATGGTTCCCAGACCTGAGGTGGCACCAGTGCCAGGTCGGGCTGGTTTGATAGTACTAAATAGCACCTGCAATCTGCCATGCAGAAGCGGGGCAGCTTACTTTTGTTTGCCAGGGAAACGGGCCGAGGTTTGTGTCTGGGGGCCTATGGCTGGGAGTGACCGCCTGGCTCCTGAAAAGCTACGATAGGCAGGATGGTGACCAGACCCATGGTGGCACCAGTGCCAAGTTGGGCTGGTTTGATAGTACCAAGTGGCTCCTGCAATCTGCCATCAAAAAGTTGGCAGGCGAGTTTTGTTTTCCAGGGAAAAGCGCCGTTGTTTGTGTTTGGGGGACTGTGGGTGGGAGTGGCCCCCTGGCTCCTTAGAACACACGATACGCAGGATGGTTCCCAGACCCAAGGTGGCACCAGTGCCACGTCGGGCTGGTTTGATGGTGCCAAGTGGTTCCTGCAATCTGCCATCCTGAAGCGGGGTAGCTTACCTTTGTGTGCCAGGGAAACGGGCCGAGGTTTATGACTGGGGGCCTAGGGCTAGGAGTGACCGGCTGGCTCCTGAAAAGCTACGATAGGCAGGATGGTGACCAGACCCATGGTGGCACCAGTGCCAAGTTGGGCTGGTTTGATAGTACCAAGTGGCTCCTGCAATCTGCCATCAAAAAGTTGGCAGGCCAGTTTTGTTTTCCAGGGAAAAGCGCCGTTGTTTGTGTTTGGGGGACTGTGGGTGGGAGTGGCCGGCTGGCTCCTTAGAACACACGATACGCAGGATGGTTCCCAGACCCAAGGTGGCACTAGTGCCAAGTCGGGCTGGTTTGATAGCACCAAGTGGCTCCTGCAATCTGCCATCCACAAGCGGGGAAGCTTAGTTTTGTTTGCCAGGGAAACGGACCGAGGTTTTTTTCTGGGGGCCTATGGCTGGGAGTGACCGGCTGGCTCCTTAGAATCCACGATACGCAGCATGGTTCCCAGACCAGAGGTGGCACCAGTGCCAAGTCGGGCTGGTTTGATGGTGCAAAGTGGCTCCTGCAATCTGCCATCCAGAAGTGCGGTAGCTTACTTGTGTGTGCCAGGGAAACAGGCCGAGGTTTGTGTCTGGGGGCCTATGGCTGGGAGTGACCGGCTGGCTCCTGAAAAGCTACGATAGGCAGGATGGTGACCAGACCCATGGTGGCACCAGTGCCAAGTTGGGCTGGTTTGATAGTACCAAGTGGCTCCTGCAATCTGCCATCAAAATGTTGGCAGGCGAGTTTTGTTTTCCAGCGAAAAGCGCCGTTGTGTGTGTTTTGGGGCCTGTGGCTGGGAGTGGCCAGCTGGCTCCTTAGAATCCACGATACGCAGGATGGTTCCCAGACCCAAGGTGGCACCAGTGCCAAGTCGGGCTGGTTTGTTAGTACCAAGTGGTTCCTGCAGTCTGCCATCCAGAAGAGGGTCAGTTGAGTTTTGTTTTCCAGAGAAAAGGTCCGTGGTTTGTGTTTGGGGCCTGTGGCTGGCACTGGACGGCTGGCTCCTGAAAATCCATGATACGCAGCATGGTTCCCAGACCCAAGGTGGCACCAGTGCCAAGTAGGGCTGGTTTCATAGTACCCAGTGCCTCCTGCAATCTGCCATCCAGAAGAGGGGCAGTTGAGTTTTGTTTTCCAGAGAAAAGGGCCGTGGTTTGTGTTTGGGGCCTATGGTTGAGAGTGACCGGCTGGCCTCTGAAAATCCACGATAGGAAGGATGGTTCCCAGATCCAAGGTGGCACCAGTGCCATGTTGTGCTGGTGTGATAGTCCCAAGTGGCTCCTGCAATCTGCCATCCAGAAGTGGGGCAGCTGAATTTTGTTTGCCAGAGAAAAAGGCTGTGGTTTTTGTTTGGGGGCCTATGGCTGGGAGTGGCCGGCTGGCTCCTGAAAATCCATGATACGCAGCATTGTTCCCAGACCCAAGGTGGCACCAGTGCCAAGTCGGGCTGGTTTCACAGTGTCAAGTGCCTCCTGCAATCTCCCATCCAGAAGCGGGGCAGCTGAGTTTTGTTTGCCTGTGAAACGGGCCGTTGTTTTTGATTGGGGTCTGTGGCCGAGAGTGTTCAGCTGGCTCCTGACAATCCACAATACGCAGGATGGTTCCCAGACCCAAGGTGGCACCAGTGCCAAGTCGTGCTGGTTTGATAGTACCAAGTGCGTCCTGCAATTTGCCATCCAGAAGAGGGGCAGTTGAGTTTTGTTTGGCAGAGAAAAGCGCCGTTGTTTGTGTTTGGGGGCTTCTGGCTGGGAGTGGCCGACTGGCGCCTTAGAATCTGTGATACGCAGGATGGTTCCCAGACCTGAGGTGGCACCAGTGCCAAGTCGGGCTAGTTTGATGGTGCAAAGTGGCTCCTGCAATCTGCCATCCAGAAGTGGGGCAGCTGAATTTTGTTTGCCAGAGAAAAAGGCTGTGGTTTTTGTTTGGGGGCCTATGGCTGGGAGTGGCCGGCTGGCCCCTGACAATCCATGATACGCAGCATGGTTCCCAGACCCAAGGTGGCACCAGTGCCAAGTCGGGCTGGTTTCACAGTGTCAAGTGCCTCCTGCAATCTCCCATCCAGAAGCGGGGCAGCTGAGTTTTGTTTGCCTGTGAAACGGGCCGTTGTTTTTAATTGGGGTCTGTGGCCGAGAGTGTTCGGCTGGCTCCTGACAATCCACAATACGCAGGATGGTTCCCAGACCCAAGGTGGCACCAGTGCCAAGTTGGGCTGGTTTGATAGTACCAAGTGGCTCCTGCAATCTGCCATCCAGAAGCGGTGTAGCTGAGTTTTGTTTGCCAGAGGAAAGGGCCGTGGGTTGTGTTTGGGGGCATATGGCTGGGAGTGGCCGGCTGTCTCATTAAAAAGATCGATACGTACGATGGTTCCCAGACCCAAGGTGGCACCAGTGCCAAGTCGGACTGTTTTTATAGTACCAAGTGCGTCCTGCAATTTGCCATCCAAAAGAGGGGCAGTTGAGTTGTGTTTGCCAGAGAAAAGCGCCGTTGTTTGTGTTTGGGGGCTTGTGGCTGGGAGTGGCCGACTGGAGCCTTAGAATCTGCGATACGCAGCATGGTTCCCAGACCCAAGGTGGCACCAGTTCCAAGTTGGGCTGGTTTGATAGTACCAAGTGGCTCCTGCAATCTGCCATCCAGAAGCGGGGCAGCTTACTTTTGTTTGCCAGGGAAACGGACCCAGGTTTGTGTTTGGCGGCCTATGGCTGGGAGTGACCGGCTGGCTCCTGGAAAGCTACAATAGGCAGGATGGTGACCAGACCCATGGTGGCACCAGTGCCAAGTTGGGCTGGTTTGATAGTACCAACTTGCTCCTGCAATCTGCCATCAAAATGTTGGCAGGCGAGTTTTGTTTTCCAGGGAAAAGCGCCGTTGTTTGTGTTTGGGGGCCTGTGGCTGGGAGTGGCCGGCTGGCTGATTAGAATCCACGATACGCAGGATGGTTCCCAGACCCAAGGTGGCACCAGTGCCAAGTCGGGCTGGTTTGATAGTACCAAGTGGTTCCTGCAATCTGCCATCCAGAAGCAGGGCAGCTTACTTTTGTTTGCCAGGGAAACGGGCCGTGGGTTTTGTTTGGGGGCATATAGCTGAGAGTGGCCGGCTGGCCCCTGAAAATCCACGCTAGGCAGCATGGTTCCCAGATGCAAGGTGGCACCAGTGCCAAGTCAGGCTGGTTTGATGGTGCAAAGTGGCTCCTGCAATCTGCCATCCAGAAGCGGGGCAGCTGATTTTTGTTTGCCAGAGAAAAATTCCGTGGATTGTTTTTGGGGGCATATTGCTGGGAGTGGCCGGCTGGCTCCTTAAAATGCTCGATACGCATGATGGTTCCCAGGCCCAAGGTGTCACCACTACCAAGTCGGCCTGCGGTTTTAGTATCAAGTTCATCCTGCAATTTGCCATCCAGAAGAGGGGCAGTTGAGTTTTGTTTGCCAGAGAAACGGGCCGAGGTTTCTGTTTGGGGGCATATGGCTGAGAGTGGCCGGCTGGCCCCTGAAAATCCACGATACACAGCATGGTTCCCAGATCCAAGGTGGCACCAGTGCCAAGTTGGGCTGGTTTGATAGTCCCAAGTGTCTCCTGCAATCTGCCATCCAGAAGCGGGGCAGCTTACTTTTGTTTGCCAGAGAAATAGGCCTAGGTTTTTGTTTGGGGGTCTGTGGCTAGGAGTGGCCTGCTGGCTCCTAAGAATCCACGATACGCAGGATGTTTACCAGACCCATGGTGGCACCAGTGCCAAGTTGGGCTGGTTTGATAGTACCAAGTGGCTCCTGCAAACTCCATCAAAAAGTTGGCAGGCGTGTTCTGTTTTCCAGGGAACAGCGCCGTTGATTTTGTTTCGGGGCCTGTGGCTGGGAGTGGCCGGCTGGCTCTTTAGAATCCACGATACGCAGGATGGTTCCCAGACCCAAGGTGGCACCAGTGCCAAGTCGGGCTGGTTTGATTACACCAAATGGCTCCTGCAATCTGCCATCCATAAGTGAGGCAGCTAAGTTTTGTTTGCCAGAAAAAAGGGCCGTGGTTTTTGTTGGGGGCCTGTGGCTGGGAGTAGCCGGCTGGCTCCTTAAAATCCACGATAGGCAGGATGGTTCCCAGACCCAAGGTGGTACCAGTGCCAAGTCAGGCTGGTTTGATAGTACCAAGTGGCTCCTGCAATCTGCCATCCAGAAGCGGGGCAACTTACTTTTGTTTGCCAGGGAAACGGGCCGAGATTTGTGTCTCGGGGCCTATGTCAAGGAGTGACCGGCTGGCTCCTGAAAAGCTACGATAGGCAGGATGGTGACCAGACCCATGGTGGCACCAGCGCCAAGTTGGGCTGGTTTGATAGTACCAAGTGGCTCCTGCAATCTGCCATCAAAAAGTTGGCAGGCGAGTTTTTTTTCCAGGGAAAAGCGCCGTTGTTTTTGTCTGCGGGCCTGTGGCTGGGAGTGGCCAGCTGGCTCCTTAGAATCCACGATACACAGGATGGTTCCCAGACCCAAGGTGGCACCAGTGCCAAGTCGGGCTGGTTTGTTAGTACCAAGTGGTTCCTGCAATCTGCCATCCAGAAGCGGGGCAGCTGAATTTTGTTTGCCAGAGAAAAAGGCTGTTGTTTGTGTTTCGGGGCCTGTGGCTGGCAGTGGACGGCTGGCTCCTGAAAATCCATGATACGCAGCATGGTTCCCAGACCCAAGGTGGCACCAGTGCCAAGTAGGGCTGGTTTCATACTACCCAGTGCCTCCTGCAATCTGCCATCCAGAAGAGGGGCAGTTGAGTTTTGTTTTCCAGAGAAAAGGGCCGTTGTTTGTGTTTGGGGCCTCTGGTTGAGAGTGACCGGCTGGCCTCTGAAAATCCACGATAGGAAGGATGGTTCCCAGATCCAAGGTGGCACCAGTGCCATGTTGTGCTGGTGTGATAGTCCCAAGTGGCTCCTGCAATCTGCCATCCAGAAGTGGGGCAGCTGAATTTTGTTTGCCAGAGAAAAAGGCTGTGGTTTTTGTTTGGGGGCCTATGGCTGGGAGTGGCCGGCTGGCTCCTGAAAATCCATGATACGCAGCATTGTTCCCAGACCCAAGGTGGCACCAGTGCCAAGTCGGGCTGGTTTCACAGTGTCAAGTGCCTCCTGCAATCTCCCATCCAGAAGCGGGGCAGCTGAGTTTTGTTTGCCTGTGAAACGGGCCGTTGTTTTTGATTGGGGTCTGTGGCCGAGAGTGTTCAGCTGGCTCCTGACAATCCACAATACGCAGGATGGTTCCCAGACCCAAGGTGGCACCAGTGCCAAGTCGTGCTGGTTTGATAGTACCAAGTGCGTCCTGCAATTTGCCATCCAGAAGAGGGGCAGTTGAGTTTTGTTTGGCAGAGAAAAGCGCCGTTGTTTGTGTTTGGGGGCTTCTGGCTGGGAGTGGCCGACTGGCGCCTTAGAATCTGTGATACGCAGCATGGTTCCCAGACCCAAGGTGGCACCAGTTCCAAGTTGGGCTGGTTTGATAGTACCAAGTGGCTCCTGCAATCTGCCATCCAGAAGCGGGGCAGCTGAGTTTTGTTTGCCAGAGAAAAAGGCTGTGGTTTGTGTTTGGGGGCCTGTGGCTGGCAGTGGCCGGCTGGCTCCTGAAAATCCACGATACGCAGCATGGTTCCCAGACCCAAGGTGGCACCAGTGCCAAGTGGGGCTCGTTTGACAGTGTCAAGTGCCTCCTGCAATCTCCCATCCAGAAGCGGGGCAGCTGAGTTTTTTTTGCCAGGGAAACGGACCTTTGTTTTTGATTGGGCTCTGTGGCCGAGAGTGGTTGGCTGTCTCCTGACAATCCACAATACGCAGGATGGTTCCCAGACCCAAGGTGGCACCAGTGCCAAGTCGGGCTGGTTTGATAGTACCAAGTGTCTCCTGCAATCTGCCATCCAGAAGCGGGGCAGCTGAGTTTTGTTTGCCAGAGAAAAGGGCCGTGGGTTGTGTTTGGGGGCATATGGCTGGGAGTGGCCACCTGGCTCCTTAAAATGCTCGATACGCCGCATGGTAACCAGACGCAAGGTGGCACCAGTGCCAAGTCAGGCTGTTTTTGTAGTACCCAGTGGCTCCTGCAATTTGCCATCCAGAAGCGGGGCAGTTGAATTTTGTTTGCTAGAGAAAAGGGCTGTGGTTTGTGTTTGGGGGCCTATGGCTGAGAGTGGCCGGCTGGCCCCTGAAAATCAACGATAGGCAGGATGGTTCCCAGATCCAAGGTGGCACCAGTGCCAAGTAAGGCTGGTTGTATGGTTCAAAGTAACTCCTGCAATCTGCCATCCAGAAGCGGGACAGCTGAGTTTTTTTTGCCAGAGAAAAGGTCCATGGTTTCTTTTTGGGGCATACGGCTGGGAATTGCCGGCTGGCTCCTTAAAATGCTCGATACGCAGGATGGTTCCCAGAGCCAAGGTGGCACCACTGCCAAGTCGGGCTCTTTTTGTAGTACCAAGTGCGTCCTGCAATTTGCCATCCAGAAGAGGGGCAGTTGAGTTTTGTTTGCCAGAGAAAAGGGCCGTTGTTTGTGTTTGGGGGCCTGTGGCTGGGAGTGTTCGGCTGGTTCCTGAATATGTACGATACGCAGGATTGTTCCCAGATCCAAGGTGGCAGCAGTGCCATGTTGTGCTGGTGTGATAGTCCCAAGTGGCTCCTGCAATCTGCCATCCAGAAGTGGGGCAGCTGATTTTTGTTTGCCAGAGAAAAGGTCCGTGGTTTGTTTTTGGGGGCATATGGCTGAGAGTGGCCGGCTGGCCCCTGAATATCCACGATACAGAGCATGGTTCCCAGATCCAAGGTGGCACCAGTGCCAAGTTGGGCTGGTTTGATAGTACCAAGTGTCTCCTGCAATCTGCCATCCAGAAGCAGGGCAGCTTACTTTTGTTTGCCAGAGAAATAGGCCTAGGTTTTTGTTTGGGGGCCTGTGGCTAGGAGTGGCCGGCTGGCTCCTTAGAATCCACGATACGCAGGATGGTTCCCAGACCCAAGGTGGCACCAGTGCCAAGTCGGGCTGGTTTGATAGTACCAAGTGGCTCCTGCAAACTCCATCAAAAAGTTGGCAGGCGTGTTTTGTTTTCCAGGGAACAGCGCCGTTGATTTTGTTTGGGGGCCTGTGGCTGGGAGTGGCCGGCTGGCTCCTTAAAATCCACGATAGGCAGGATGGTTCCCAGACCCAAGGTGGCACCAGTGCCAAGTCGGGCTGGTTTGATAGTACCAAGTGGCTCCTGCAATCTGCCATCCAGAAGCGGGGCAGCTGAGTTTTGTTTGCCAGAGAAAAAGGCTGTGGTTTGTGTTTGGGGGCCTGTGGCTGGCAGTGGCCGGCTGGCTCCTGAAAATCCACGATACGCAGCATGGTTCCCAGACCCAAGGTGGCACCAGTGCCAAGTGGGGCTCGTTTGACAGTGTCAAGTGCCTCCTGCAATCTCCCATCCAGAAGCGGGGCAGCTGAGTTTTTTTTGCCAGGGAAACGGACCTTTGTTTTTGATTGGGCTCTGTGGCCGAGAGTGGTTGGCTGTCTCCTGACAATCCACAATACGCAGGATGGTTCCCAGACCCAAGGTGGCACCAGTGCCAAGTCGGGCTGGTTTGATAGTACCAAGTGTCTCCTGCAATCTGCCATCCAGAAGCGGGGCAGCTGAGTTTTGTTTGCCAGAGAAAAGGGCCGTGGGTTGTGTTTGGGGGCATATGGCTGGGAGTGGCCACCTGGCTCCTTAAAATGCACGATACGCCGCATGGTAACCAGACGCAAGGTGGCACCAGTGCCAAGTCAGGCTGTTTTTGTAGTACCCAGTGGCTCCTGCAATTTGCCATCCAGAAGCGGGGCAGTTGAATTTTGTTTGCTAGAGAAAAGGGCTGTGGTTTGTGTTTGGGGGCCTATGGCTGAGAGTGGCCGGCTGGCCCCTGAAAATCAACGATAGGCAGGATGGTTCCCAGATCCAAGGTGGCACCAGTGCCAAGTAAGGCTGGTTGTATGGTTCAAAGTAACTCCTGCAATCTGCCATCCAGAAGCGGGACAGCTGAGTTTTTTTTGCCAGAGAAAAGGTCCATGGTTTCTTTTTGGGGCATACGGCTGGGAATTGCCGGCTGGCTCCTTAAAATGCTCGATACGCAGGATGGTTCCCAGAGCCAAGGTGGCACCACTGCCAAGTCGGGCTCTTTTTGTAGTACCAAGTGCGTCCTGCAATTTGCCATCCAGAAGAGGGGCAGTTGAGTTTTGTTTGCCAGAGAAAAGGGCCGTTGTTTGTGTTTGGGGGCCTGTGGCTGGGAGTGTTCGGCTGGTTCCTGAATATGTACGATACGCAGGATTGTTCCCAGATCCAAGGTGGCAGCAGTGCCATGTTGTGCTGGTGTGATAGTCCCAAGTGGCTCCTGCAATCTGCCATCCAGAAGTGGGGCAGCTGATTTTTGTTTGCCAGAGAAAAGGTCCGTGGTTTGTTTTTGGGGGCATATGGCTGAGAGTGGCCGGCTGGCCCCTGAATATCCACGATACAGAGCATGGTTCCCAGATCCAAGGTGGCACCAGTGCCAAGTTGGGCTGGTTTGATAGTACCAAGTGTCTCCTGCAATCTGCCATCCAGAAGCAGGGCAGCTTACTTTTGTTTGCCAGAGAAATAGGCCTAGGTTTTTGTTTGGGGGCCTGTGGCTAGGAGTGGCCGGCTGGCTCCTTAGAATCCACAATACGCAGGATGGTTCCCAGACCCAAGGTGGCACCAGTGCCAAGTCGGGCTGGTTTGATAGTACCAAGTGGCTCCTGCAAACTCCATCAAAAAGTTGGCAGGCGTGTTTTGTTTTCCAGGGAACAGCGCCGTTGATTTTGTTTGGGGGCCTGTGGCTGGGAGTGGCCGGCTGGCTCCTTAGAATCCACGATACGCAGGATGGTTCCCAGACCCAAGGTGGCACCAGTGCCAAGTCGGGCTGGTTTGATTACACCAAGTGGCTCCTGCAATCTGCCATCCAGAAGTGAGGCAGCTAAGTTTTGTTTGCGAGAAAAAAGGGCCGTGGTTTTTGTTGGGGGCCTGTGGCTGGGAGTAGCCGGCTGGCTCCTTAAAATCCACGATAGGCAGGATGGTTCCCAGACCCAAGGTGGCACCAGTGCCAAGTCGGGCTGGTTTGATAGTACCAAGTGGCTCCTGCAATCTGCCATCCAGAAGCGGGGCAGCTGAGTTTTGTTTTCCAGAGAAAAAGGCTGTGGTTTGTGTTTGGGGGCCTGTGGCTGGCAGTGGCCGGCTGGCTCCTGAAAATCCACGATACGCAGCATGGTTCCCAGACCCAAGGTGGCACCAGTGCCAAGTGGGGCTCGTTTGACAGTGTCAAGTGCCTCCTGCAATCTCCCATCCAGAAGCGGGGCAGCTGAGTTTTTTTTGCCAGGGAAACGGACCTTTGTTTTTGATTGGGCTCTGTGGCCGAGAGTGGTCGGCTGTCTCCTGACAATCCACAATACGCAGGATGGTTCCCAGACCCAAGGTGGCACCAGTGCCAAGTCGGGCTGGTTTGATAGTACCAAGTGTCTCCTGCAATCTGCCATCCAGAAGCGGGGCAGCTGAGTTTTGTTTGCCAGAGAAAAGGGCCGTGGGTTGTGTTTGGGGGCATATGGCTGGGAGTGGCCACCTGGCTCCTTAAAATGCACGATACGCCGCATGGTAACCAGACGCAAGGTGGCACCAGTGCCAAGTCAGGCTGTTTTTGTAGTACCCAGTGGCTCCTGCAATTTGCCATCCAGAAGCGGGGCAGTTGAATTTTGTTTGCTAGAGAAAAGGGCTGTGGTTTGTGTTTGGGGGCCTATGGCTGAAGTGGCCGGCTGGCCCCTGAAAATCAACGATAGGCAGGATGGTTCCCAGATCCAAGGTGGCACCAGTGCCAAGTAAGGCTGGTTGTATGGTTCAAAGTAACTCCTGCAATCTGCCATCCAGAAGCGGGACAGCTGAGTTTTTTTTGCCAGAGAAAAGGTCCATGGTTTCTTTTTGGGGCATACGGCTGGGAATTGCCGGCTGGCTCCTTAAAATGCTCGATACGCAGGATGGTTCCCAGAGCCAAGGTGGCACACTGCCAAGTCGGGCTCTTTTTGTAGTACCAAGTGCGTCCTGCAATTTGCCATCCAGAAGAGGGGCAGTTGAGTTTTGTTTGCCAGAGAAAAGGGCCGTTGTTTGTGTTTGGGGGCCTGTGGCTGGGAGTGTTCGGCTGGTTCCTGAATATGTACGATACGCAGGATTGTTCCCAGATCCAAGGTGGCAGCAGTGCCATGTTGTGCTGGTGTGATAGTCCCAAGTGGCTCCTGCAATCTGCCATCCAGAAGTGGGGCAGCTGATTTTTGTTTGCCAGAGAAAAGGTCCGTGGTTTGTTTTTGGGGGCATATGGCTGAGAGTGGCCGGCTGGCCCTGAAAATCCACGATACACAGGATGGTTCCCAGATCCAAGGTGGCACCTGTGCCAAGTCGGGCTGATTTGATAGTACTAAGTAGCTCCTGCAATCTGCCATGCAGAAGCGGGGCAGCTTACTTTTGTTTGCCAGGGAAACGGGCCGAGGTTTGTGTTTGGGGGCCTATGGCTGAGAGTGACCGGCTGGCTCCTGAAAAGCTACAATAGGCAGGATGGTGACCAGACCCATGGTGGCACCAGTGCCAAGTGGGCTGGTTTGATAGTACCAAGTGGTTCCTGCAATCTGCCATCCAGAAGAGGGGCAGTTGAGTTTTGTTTGCCAGAGAAAAGGGCCTTGGTTTGTGTTTGGGGGCATATGGCTGGGTGTGGCCAGCTGGCTCCTTAAAATGCACGATATGCAACATGGCTCCCAGACCCAAGGTGGCACAAGTGCCAAGTTGGGCTGGTTTGATAGTACCAAGTGGCTCCTGCAATCTTCCATGATCACGTGGAGAAATACTTTCTGGTTTCAGCCTCATGCTCTTTCTTCTCTCCCTCAACTTCTCTATCACCTCTCATCTGGTTCACATGCGCTGTCTTCAAGGTCCACAGGCTACTTTTCACAGAATCTTCTGGCCTGATGAAGTAAGAATGATGAATAGAACAGAGCTGGGATCTATTTTCCAGTTTGGATAAAATGCATTCTGCACACAAATCCAAGGAGAACGGGCTGCCCCGATGCCCAGAAAATCTTTCACTCCTGCTAGTGTTCTACGTCAACCGCAACTTAGTCTGAAAGAAAAGCTTTTTCTCTGAGAGCATCTGAGAGGTTTGCATGAAGCACTGATATCTGACATATGCAATTTTGAATAGGAGAGGAAAAAGAAAATGGCAAGGAGTTTTTAATTTTAGTGGTTTCAATTTTAATTTCCGTGCACTTTTTCAAAACTTGTCAGCTCAAATGCCCATCAACATCTTTTAGTCATCTGTAAGTCAGTATTCATATAAAATGTGCTTCAAATCCAAAGAATTTCAAATTTGCACTCCAAGCTTCTATGCCTAGATTTATGATTTCCTACACATATTAGATGAAAGGAAGGCCTTTTTTACTGTGGGAGTGCTGGAACACTGGAACAGGTTGCCCAGAGAAGTTGTGGGTGTCCCATCCCTGAAAGTATTCAAGGTCACCTTGGACGGGGCTTGGAGCAGCAACAAAGGAGAAGCTTGATGGTAGAGAAACAAAGTTGGACTATAGAAGAAACTCGGATTGAAGTATAGGATCAAGTTTTCTCTCAGCTCTTGGGGTAAATTCAAAGTTGTACAAAATGACATTTATCTGTGCTATTCACTACTCTAACAGAAAGTTTCATGAAAACTGTACAGAAGATAGTAAATTTTAAAAGAGATAAGAATTACAGCATAAAATCCATGGGATAGGTTACAACATGAGACACTCTCTAAGAGAAAATCTCTGTGTTTCAGCACTTCATCGGGGTAAGATTTCATGAAGTGCCAAAGAAGGCGGCAAAATATCATTCGGGACATTATTTACTGGAATTCAGCCTGGCCATTAGTAGGAACTGCCTTTGAACATATCATGTAGATATACCACACACGCTTTCCCTTCACTGAAAAATTACTGTTTACAACAAATAAGCAATTGACGATCAAAATTGATTGAAAGCATCTTAAACATGTCAAGTATTTCATTGTAGATGATCTGTGATCCAAATGCTTCTTCCACCTTCGAGAGGGACAGAAGAATTCTTCCATATCATGATGGTTTAAAATTGTATCAACCAATGTTTTCTGCTGAAAAGATATCATCTATTTTTTTCTATTTTTGGAAGAAAATATTCCTAGACATACAACAGGTGAGAACTAAGTAATTTTAAAGAAACAAATGAAATGAAAATATTCTGTAAATAGAATGAAATGAAAAGCTGTGTTTTAAATAGGAGCTAAATATTAAACAGAATTTTTGTACCAGGCATTTGAATTACTGCACCAGCTCTTTTGCCCATCAAGAGAGGCATTTAGCATTTCAGTCTTTTCCAAGGTGTTCATGATCTGCTATGCTGATCTCTGTGTGTGCCTAGGTGTGTGTGGAGGGGGGGGCATATGAAGGGGAGTGTGTATGTTTGCTTTACAATTGTTGTGGCAGATTCATGCCTCAGCTCCACATTTTGTTTTAAAAAGGTCACACCGAGTGGATATGAAGTTTACTATCAACAAGAGATCGATTCCCAAATCATCCATTTGACTCTCCCTTATAAATCATGTGCTTTGTTGCATATTTTATCAAATATACTTTCAAGCCAGATGGAGGAAGGAGGATGTGGGAATCCCTCCACCATCTTGCAACTTTTATGTAAGTAGGTTTTCAAGAAAATCATCATTTCTCTTTTAAATATGTCTGGAACAGGCATGATGGTAGTGTCAACCTGTTGGAGTTTTTGTTGCTGGAAGAAGTTGTACAAAAGGATTGGTTTTTACATTGACCAGTTACTGAATCAAGCGCAGGAATACATTGGAAATTTAGCTGGGGGTTCCTTTTCCCAGTAGACTACTTCTAGAACGAGCTTGTACACTGAAGCTGACTCTTTTGCTCTCTTTTTGTTTCTTTCCTATTTTCTTGGCTTCTTTGCCACTATCTAGACAATTTTGGAACTTTGTTCCCAACTAAAATGGTTTCAATAGTCTGATTGTGATCATACATTTTTACAAGGAATTTTTAAAATCTTTCCTCGAGTCCAGAAAGTCAAGGACTTAGATCTTTTTCTTCCCTTATCAATATTGCCATGAAATTGATAAATAAAGACCAACTCTTTATTTTTGTTTTTAACCCACGTAGATAATTCCCATCCATTAATCCATTTTGTGGACCAATAGCTGCCATTCTGATGGAAGCTGTCACTTCTTAACAATAGGCATTCTGTGACTATGTTGACAGCACTTTGGGTGAAGATCCTAACTGGTCTTAGATATACATAGGGAGAAATTTGCTCAGCCAGTGTCAGTCTTAAGCATGCGTATCAGAAGATCTTTCTAGAGCTGGGAATTTTCCCATGAAAGGGATTCAGTTAGGGAAGAGACACTTGTGCCAGAGTTTTACATTCTTCTTGAACACTGCTTAAGGAACTTAGATGCCATGTCCATTTGGATCTCTGTCTGCACAGAACTTTGTCATGCCAGCGCTTTGAAATGCATCTTGAAGAGAATTCACTAGCACAGAATGAAAGAGAGTGGAAGGGGTTGGTGGGGCTAACCAGGCCCAACCCCCCTGCCTAAACCAGGATACCTAGAGCCTCTTGCCCAGGATTCTATCTGGGTGTACTTTTAATGTCTTCAAAGATCCAGGCTCCACAATCTTTCTGGGCAGTCTGTGCCGTGGTTCAGTCACCCTGACAGTAAAGAAACATTTACTGATGTTCAAAGGCAATCTCCTGTATGTCAGTGTGTGCCCACTGCCTCTTGTCTTTTCCCTCAGCATCACTGAAAAGACACTGATTCCCTCCCCTTTGCACTATTGCTTCCATATGTATGTGTGATGCCATGTAGAGGTATGTCAAAAACCTCCCTGAAGCCCAGGCAGATAATATTCCCTTCATCTACCAGTCAAGTTGATTCATCAGAGGAGTTTAAAGTGATGTTCAGCATGAAATTCCCCTGAAAAATCATGCTAACTACATTATTTGGTCATCTGTCATGTGCCTGGCAAGGATTTCCAGGAAGAGCTGCTTCATCAACTTCCTGGGGATAAAAAAGAGGCTGGCTGGTTTGTACTATGGCGAGTCCTCTTAATTGCCTTTTTTGAAGATGGGTGTCATTTGCTAACATCCACTCTTTAGCCTCTCTTGTCGTCTACATCTTAGCAAAACGCTTTTCCACTATGTCTGGCTAGGAAAAACTGTGCCAGCACAGAAAACATCTCCCATCGTGTTCTAGAAGTTGCACGGATGTCTGCCAAGTGTTTGGCAGGAAGAAAAGAAAAGTTGTCCAAAACAGCTTCCAATCGAATGTTCCTGTGATTGGAAAAGTCAGGAGAGTGCAAAGGTACTGTTTTCTATCAGTTGGCAAGGTGCGCACACAATCCCAGTGTTGTACAGCTTGCTTCTTCACCTTCCCGAAGCTGCCGCTCTCGCCGGCTGCCGGAGCCCAAGAAGCGGCTTCTTCGCGCAAAGACGATTGTGCCGCTCACAGTGCTCTCCTTAGCGCGGCTTCTGCCGAAAGACGCCCGGCAGCGGCTCTTACCTCCGGAGAGCATCCTACCTTCGTCTTTCGCGTCTTTTGTAGTCTACATCTTAGCAAAACGCTTTCCCACTATGTCTGGCTAGGAAAAACTGTGCCAGCACAGAAAACATCTCCCATCGTGTTCTAGAAGTTGCACGGATGTCTGCCAAGTGTTTGGCAGGAAGAAAAGAAAAGTTGTCCAAAACAGCTTCCAATCGAATGTTCATGTGATTGGAAAAGTCAGGAGAGTGCAAAGGTACTGTTTTCTATCAGTTGGCAAGGTGCGCACACAATCCCAGTGTTGTACAGCTTGCTTCTTCACCTTCCCGAAGCTGCCACTCTCAGGAGGTAAGAGCCGCTGCCGGGCGTCTTTCGGCAGAAGCTGCGCTAAGGAGAGCACTGTGAGCGGCACAATCGTCTTTGCGCGAAGAAGCCGCTTCTTGGGCTCCGGCAGCCGGCGAGAGCGGCAGCTTCGGGAAGGTGAAGAAGCAAGCTGTACAACACTGGGATTGTGTGCGCACCTTGCCAACTGATAGAAAACAGTACCTTTGCACTCTCCTGACTTTTCCAATCACAGGAACATTCGATTGGAAGCTGTTTTGGACAACTTTTCTTTTCTTCCTGCCAAACACTTGGCAGACATCCGTGCAACTTCTAGAACACGATGGGAGATGTTTTCTGTGCTGGCACAGTTTTTCCTAGCCAGACATAGTGGAAAAGCGTTTTGCTAAGATGTAGACTACAAAAGACGCGAAAGACGAAGGTAGGATGCTCTCCGGAGGTAAGAGCCGCTGCCGGGCGTCTTTCGGCAGAAGCCGCGCTAAGGAGAGCACTGTGAGCGGCACAATCGTCTTTGCGCGAAGAAGCCGCTTCTTGGGCTCCGGCAGCCGGCGAGAGCGGCAGCTTCGGGAAGGTGAAGAAGCAAGCTGTACAACACTGGGATTGTGTGCGCACCTTGCCAACTGATAGAAAACAGTACCTTTGCACTCTCCTGACTTTTCCAATCACAGGAACATTCGATTGGAAGCTGTTTTGGACAACTTTTCTTTTCTTCCTGCCAAACACTTGGCAGACATCCGTGCAACTTCTAGAACACGATGGGAGATGTTTTCTGTGCTGGCACAGTTTTTCCTAGCCAGACATAGTGGAAAAGCGTTTTGCTAAGATGTAGACTACAAAAGACGCGAAAGACGAAGGTAGGATGCTCTCCGGAGGTAAGAGCCGCTGCCGGGCGTCTTTCGGCAGAAGCCGCGCTAAGGAGAGCACTGTGAGCGGCACAATCGTCTTTGCGCGAAGAAGCCGCTTCTTGGGCTCCGGCAGCCGGCGAGAGCGGCAGCTTCGGGAAGGTGAAGAAGCAAGCTGTACAACACTGGGATTGTGTGCGCACCTTGCCAACTGATAGAAAACAGTACCTTTGCACTCTCCTGACTTTTCCAATCACAGGAACATTCGATTGGAAGCTGTTTTGGACAACTTTTCTTTTCTTCCTGCCAAACACTTGGCAGACATCCGTGCAACTTCTAGAACACGATGGGAGATGTTTTCTGTGCTGGCACAGTTTTTCCTAGCCAGACATAGTGGAAAAGCGTTTTGCTAAGATGTAGACTACAAAAGACGCGAAAGACGAAGGTAGGATGCTCTCCGGAGGTAAGAGCCGCTGCCGGGCGTCTTTCAGCAGAAGCCGCGCTAAGGAGAGCACTGTGAGCGGCACAATCGTCTTTGCGCGAAGAAGCCGCTTCTTGGGCTCCGGCAGCCGGCGAGAGCGGCAGCTTCGGGAAGGTGAAGAAGCAAGCTGTACAACACTGGGATTGTGTGCGCACCTTGCCAACTGATAGAAAACAGTACCTTTGCACTCTCCTGACTTTTCCAATCACAGGAACATTCGATTGGAAGCTGTTTTGGACAACTTTTCTTTTCTTCCTGCCAAACACTTGGCAGACATCCGTGCAACTTCTAGAACACGATGGGAGATGTTTTCTGTGCTGGCACAGTTTTTCCTAGCCAGACATAGTGGAAAAGCGTTTTGCTAAGATGTAGACTACAAAAGACGCGAAAGACGAAGGTAGGATGCTCTCCGGAGGTAAGAGCCGCTGCCGGGCGTCTTTCGGCAGAAGCCGCGCTAAGGAGAGCCCTGTGAGCGGCACAATCGTCTTTGCGCGAAGAAGCCGCTTCTTGGGCTCCGGCAGCCGGCGAGAGCGGCAGCTTCGGGAAGGTGAAGAAGCAAGCTGTACAACACTGGGATTGTGTGCGCACCTTGCCAACTGATAGAAAACAGTACCTTTGCACTCTCCTGACTTTTCCAATCACAGGAACATTCGATTGGAAGCTGTTTTGGACAACTTTTCTTTTCTTCCTGCCAAACACTTGGCAGACATCCGTGCAACTTCTAGAACACGATGGGAGATGTTTTCTGTGCTGGCACAGTTTTTCCTAGCCAGACATAGTGGAAAAGCGTTTTGCTAAGATGTAGACTACAAAAGACGCGAAAGACGAAGGTAGGATGCTCTCCGGAGGTAAGAGCCGCTGCCGGGCGTCTTTCGGCAGAAGCCGCGCTAAGGAGAGCACTGTGAGCGGCACAATCGTCTTTGCGCGAAGAAGCCGCTTCTTGGGCTCCGGCAGCCGGCGAGAGCGGCAGCTTCGGGAAGGTGAAGAAGCAAGCTGTACAACACTGGGATTGTGTGCGCACCTTGCCAACTGATAGAAAACAGTATCTTTGCACTCTCCTGACTTTTCCAATCACAGGAACATTCGATTGGAAGCTGTTTTGGACAACTTTTCTTTTCTTCCTGCCAAACACTTGGCAGACATCCGTGCAACTTCTAGAACACGATGGGAGATGTTTTCTGTGCTGGCACAGTTTTTCCTAGCCAGACATAGTGGAAAAGCGTTTTGCTAAGATGTAGACTACAAAAGACGCGAAAGACGAAGGTAGGATGCTCTCCGGAGGTAAGAGCCGCTGCCGGGCGTCTTTCGGCAGAAGCCGCGCTAAGGAGAGCACTGTGAGCGGCACAATCGTCTTTGCGCGAAGAAGCCGCTTCTTGGGCTCCGGCAGCCGGCGAGAGCGGCAGCTTCGGGAAGGTGAAGAAGCAAGCTGTACAACACTGGGATTGTGTGCGCACCTTGCCAACTGATAGAAAACAGTACCTTTGCACTCTCCTGACTTTTCCAATCACAGGAACATTCGATTGGAAGCTGTTTTGGACAACTTTTCTTTTCTTCCTGCCAAACACTTGGCAGACATCCGTGCAACTTCTAGAACACGATGGGAGATGTTTTCTGTGCTGGCACAGTTTTTCCTAGCCAGACATAGTGGGAAAGCGTTTTGCTAAGATGTAGACTACAAAAGACGCGAAAGACGAAGGTAGGATGCTCTCCGGAGGTAAGAGCCGCTGCCGGGCGTCTTTCGGCAGAAGCCGCGCTAAGGAGAGCACTGTGAGCGGCACAATCGTCTTTGCGCGAAGAAGCCGCTTCTTGGGCTCCGGCAGCCGGCGAGAGCGGCAGCTTCGGGAAGGTGAAGAAGCAAGCTGTACAACACTGGGATTGTGTGCGCACCTTGCCAACTGATAGAAAACAGTACCTTTGCACTCTCCTGACTTTTCCAATCACAGGAACATTCGATTGGAAGCTGTTTTGGACAACTTTTCTTTTCTTCCTGCCAAACACTTGGCAGACATCCGTGCAACTTCTAGAAAACGATGGGAGATGTTTTCTGTGCTGGCACAGTTTTTCCTAGCCAGACATAGTGGAAAAGCTTTTTGCCGAGGTGTAGATGAGAAGAGAAGCTAAAGACGAAGGTAGGATGCTCTCCGGAGGTAAGAGCCGCTGCCGGGCGTCTTTCGGCAGAAGCCGCGCTAAGGAGAGCACTGTGAGCGGCACAATCGTCTTTGCGCGAAGAAGCCGCTTCTTGGGCTCCGGCAGCCGGCGAGAGCGGCAGCTTCGGGAAGGTGAAGAAGCAAGCTGTACAACACTGGGATTGTGTGCGCACCTTGCCAACTGATAGAAAACAGTACCTTTGCACTCTCCTGACTTTTCCAATCACAGGAACATTCGATTGGAAGCTGTTTTGGACAACTTTTCTTTTCTTCCTGCCAAACACTTGGCAGACATCCGTGCAACTTCTAGAACACGATGGGAGATGTTTTCTGTGCTGGCACAGTTTTTCCTAGCCAGACATAGTGGAAAAGCGTTTTGCTAAGATGTAGACGACAAGAGAGGCTAAAGAGTGGATGTTAGCAAATGACACCCATCTTCAAAAAAGGCAATTAAGAGGACTCGCCATAGTACAAACCAGCCAGCCTCTTTTTTATCCCCAGGAAGTTGATGAAGCAGCTCTTCCTGGAAATCCTTGCCAGGCACATGACAGATGACCAAATAATGTAGTTAGCATGATTTTTCAGGGGAATTTCATGCTGAACATCACTTTAAACTCCTCTGATGAATCAACTTGACTGGTAGATGAAGGGAATATTATCTGCCTGGGCTTCAGGGAGGTTTTTGACATACCTCTACATGGCATCACACATACATATGGAAGCAATAGTGCAAAGGGGAGGGAATCAGTGTCTTTTCAGTGATGCTGAGGGAAAAGACAAGAGGCAGTGGGCACACACTGAAATACAGGAGATTGCCTTTGAACATCAGTAAATGTTTCTTTACTGTCAGGGTGACTGAACCACGGCACAGACTGCCCAGAAAGATTGTGGAGCCTGGATCTTTGAAGACATTAAAAGTACACCCAGATAGAATCCTGGGCAAGAGGCTCTAGGTATCCTGGTTTAGGCAGGGGGGTTGGGCCTGGTTAGCCCCACCAACCCCTTCCACTCTCTTTCATTCTGTGCTAGTGAATTCTCTTCAAGATGCATTTCAAAGCGCTGGCATGACAAAGTTCTGTGCAGACAGAGATCCAAATGGACATGGCATCTAAGTTCCTTAAGCAGTGTTCAAGAAGAATGTAAAACTCTGGCACAAGTGTCTCTTCCCTAACTGAATCCCTTTCATGGGAAAATTCCCAGCTCTAGAAAGATCTTCTGATACGCATGCTTAAGACTGACACTGGCTGAGCAAATTTCTCCCTATGTATATCTAAGACCAGTTAGGATCTTCACCCAAAGTGCTGTCAACATAGTCACAGAATGCCTATTGTTAAGAAGTGACAGCTTCCATCAGAATGGCAGCTATTGGTCCACAAAATGGATTAATGGATGGGAATTATCTACGTGGGTTAAAAACAAAAATAAAGAGTTGGTCTTTATTTATCAATTTCATGGCAATATTGATAAGGGAAGAAAAAGATCTAAGTCCTTGACTTTCTGGACTCGAGGAAAGATTTTAAAAATTCCTTGTAAAAATGTATGATCACAATCAGACTATTGAAACCATTTTAGTTGGGAACAAAGTTCCAAAATTGTCTAGATAGTGGCAAAGAAGCCAAGAAAATAGGAAAGAAACAAAAAGAGAGCAAAAGAGTCAGCTTCAGTGTACAAGCTCGTTCTAGAAGTAGTCTACTGGGAAAAGGAACCCCCAGCTAAATTTCCAATGTATTCCTGCGCTTGATTCAGTAACTGGTCAATGTAAAAACCAATCCTTTTGTACAACTTCTTCCAGCAACAAAAACTCCAACAGGTTGACACTACCATCATGCCTGTTCCAGACATATTTAAAAGAGAAATGATGATTTTCTTGAAAACCTACTTACATAAAAGTTGCAAGATGGTGGAGGGATTCCCACATCCTCCTTCCTCCATCTGGCTTGAAAGTATATTTGATAAAATATGCAACAAAGCACATGATTTATAAGGGAGAGTCAAATGGATGATTTGGGAATCGATCTCTTGTTGATAGTAAACTTCATATCCACTCGGTGTGACCTTTTTAAAACAAAATGTGGAGCTGAGGCATGAATCTGCCACAACAATTGTAAAGCAAACATACACACTCCCCTTCATATGCCCCCCCCTCCACACACACCTAGGCACACACAGAGATCAGCATAGCAGATCATGAACACCTTGGAAAAGACTGAAATGCTAAATGCCTCTCTTGATGGGCAAAAGAGCTGGTGCAGTAATTCAAATGCCTGGTACAAAAATTCTGTTTAATATTTAGCTCCTATTTAAAACACAGCTTTTCATTTCATTCTATTTACAGAATATTTTCATTTCATTTGTTTCTTTAAAATTACTTAGTTCTCACCTGTTGTATGTCTAGGAATATTTTCTTCCAAAAATAGAAAAAAATAGATGATATCTTTTCAGCAGAAAACATTGGTTGATACAATTTTAAACCATCATGATATGGAAGAATTCTTCTGTCCCTCTCGAAGGTGGAAGAAGCATTTGGATCACAGATCATCTACAATGAAATACTTGACATGTTTAAGATGCTTTCAATCAATTTTGATCGTCAATTGCTTATTTGTTGTAAACAGTAATTTTTCAGTGAAGGGAAAGCGTGTGTGGTATATCTACATGATATGTTCAAAGGCAGTTCCTACTAATGGCCAGGCTGAATTCCAGTAAATAATGTCCCGAATGATATTTTGCCGCCTTCTTTGGCACTTCATGAAATCTTACCCCGATGAAGTGCTGAAACACAGAGATTTTCTCTTAGAGAGTGTCTCATGTTGTAACCTATCCCATGGATTTTATGCTGTAATTCTTATCTCTTTTAAAATTTACTATCTTCTGTACAGTTTTCATGAAACTTTCTGTTAGAGTAGTGAATAGCACAGATAAATGTCATTTTGTACAACTTTGAATTTACCCCAAGAGCTGAGAGAAAACTTGATCCTATACTTCAATCCGAGTTTCTTCTATAGTCCAACTTTGTTTCTCTACCATCAAGCTTCTCCTTTGTTGCTGCTCCAAGCCCCGTCCAAGGTGACCTTGAATACTTTCAGGGATGGGACACCCACAACTTCTCTGGGCAACCTGTTCCAGTGTTCCAGCACTCCCACAGTAAAAAAGGCCTTCCTTTCATCTAATATGTGTAGGAAATCATAAATCTAGGCATAGAAGCTTGGAGTGCAAATTTGAAATTCTTTGGATTTGAAGCACATTTTATATGAATACTGACTTACAGATGACTAAAAGATGTTGATGGGCATTTGAGCTGACAAGTTTTGAAAAAGTGCACGGAAATTAAAATTGAAACCACTAAAATTAAAAACTCCTTGCCATTTTCTTTTTCCTCTCCTATTCAAAATT
Source organism: Melospiza melodia melodia (assembly GCF_035770615.1). Taxonomy (NCBI): domain Eukaryota; kingdom Metazoa; phylum Chordata; class Aves; order Passeriformes; family Passerellidae; genus Melospiza; species Melospiza melodia. The sequence continues at coordinate 62,078,589 of NC_086194.1, forward strand.
GCATATGTCAGATATCAGTGCTTCATGCAAACCTCTCAGATGCTCTCAGAGAAAAAGCTTTTCTTTCAGACTAAGTTGCGGTTGACGTAGAACACTAGCAGGAGTGAAAGATTTTCTGGGCATCGGGGCAGCCCGTTCTCCTTGGATTTGTGTGCAGAATGCATTTTATCCAAACTGGAAAATAGATCCCAGCTCTGTTCTATTCATCATTCTTACTTCATCAGGCCAGAAGATTCTGTGAAAAGTAGCCTGTGGACCTTGAAGACAGCGCATGTGAACCAGATGAGAGGTGATAGAGAAGTTGAGGGAGAGAAGAAAGAGCATGAGGCTGAAACCAGAAAGTATTTCTCCACGTGATCATGGAAGATTGCAGGAGCCACTTGGTACTATCAAACCAGCCCAACTTGGCACTTGTGCCACCTTGGGTCTGGGAGCCATGTTGCATATCGTGCATTTTAAGGAGCCAGCTGGCCACACCCAGCCATATGCCCCCAAACACAAACCAAGGCCCTTTTCTCTGGCAAACAAAACTCAGCTGCCCTGCTTCTGGATGGCAGATTGCAGGAACCACTTGGTACTATCAAACCAGCCCAACTTGGCACTGGTGCCACCATGGGTCTGGTCACCATCCTGCCTATTGTAGCTTTTCAGGAGCCAGCCGGTCACTCTCAGCCATAGGCCCCCAAACACAAACCTCGGCCCGTTTCCCTGGCAAACAAAAGTAAGCTGCCCCGCTTCTGCATGGCAGATTGCAGGAGCTACTTAGTACTATCAAATCAGCCCGACTTGGCACAGGTGCCACCTTGGATCTGGGAACCATCCTGTGTATCGTGGATTTTCAGGGGCCAGCCGGCCACTCTCAGCCATATGCCCCCAAAAACAAACCACGGACCTTTTCTCTGGCAAACAAAAATCAGCTGCCCCACTTCTGGATGGCAGATTGCAGGAGCCACTTGGGACTATCACACCAGCACAACATGGCACTGCTGCCACCTTGGATCTGGGAACAATCCTGCGTATCGTACATATTCAGGAACCAGCCGAACACTCCCAGCCACAGGCCCCCAAACACAAACAACGGCCCTTTTCTCTGGCAAACAAAACTCAACTGCCCCTCTTCTGGATGGCAAATTGCAGGACGCACTTGGTACTACAAAAAGAGCCCGACTTGGCAGTGGTGCCACCTTGGCTCTGGGAACCATCCTGTGTATCGAGCATTTTAAGGAGCCAGCCGGCAATTCCCAGCCGTATGCCCCAAAAAGAAACCATGGACCTTTTCTCTGGCAAAAAAAACTCAGCTGTCCCGCTTCTGGATGGCAGATTGCAGGAGTTACTTTGAACCATACAACCAGCCTTACTTGGCACTGGTGCCACCTTGGATCTGGGAACCATCCTGCCTATCGTTGATTTTCAGGGGCCAGCCGGCCACTCTCAGCCATAGGCCCCCAAACACAAACCACAGCCCTTTTCTCTAGCAAACAAAATTCAACTGCCCCGCTTCTGGATGGCAAATTGCAGGAGCCACTGGGTACTACAAAAACAGCCTGACTTGGCACTGGTGCCACCTTGCGTCTGGTTACCATGCGGCGTATCGTGCATTTTAAGGAGCCAGGTGGCCACTCCCAGCCATATGCCCCCAAACACAACCCACGGCCCTTTTCTCTGGCAAACAAAACTCAGCTGCCCCGCTTCTGGATGGCAGATTGCAGGAGACACTTGGTACTATCAAACCAGCCCGACTTGGCACTGGTGCCACCTTGGGTCTGGGAACCATCCTGCGTATTGTGGATTGTCAGGAGACAGCCGACCACTCTCGGCCACAGAGCCCAATCAAAAACAAAGGTCCGTTTCCCTGGCAAAAAAACTCAGCTGCCCCGCTTCTGGATGGGAGATTGCAGGAGGCACTTGACACTGTCAAACGAGCCCCACTTGGCACTGGTGCCACCTTGGGTCTGGGAACCATGCTGCGTATCGTGGATTTTCAGGAGCCAGCCGGCCACTGCCAGCCACAGGCCCCCAAACACAAACCACAGCCTTTTTCTCTGGCAAACAAAACTCAGCTGCCCCGCTTCTGGATGGCAGATTGCAGGAGCCACTTGGTACTATCAAACCAGCCCGACTTGGCACTGGTGCCACCTTGGGTCTGGGAACCATCCTGCCTATCGTGGATTTTAAGGAGCCAGCCGGCTACTCCCAGCCACAGGCCCCCAACAAAAACCACGGCCCTTTTTTCTCGCAAACAAAACTTAGCTGCCTCACTTCTGGATGGCAGATTGCAGGAGCCACTTGGTGTAATCAAACCAGCCCGACTTGGCACTGGTGCCACCTTGGGTCTGGGAACCATCCTGCGTATCGTGGATTCTAAGGAGCCAGCCGGCCACTCCCAGCCACAGGCCCCCAAACAAAATCAACGGCGCTGTTCCCTGGAAAAAAAAACACGCCTGCCAACTTTTTGATGGAGTTTGCAGGAGCCACTTGGTACTATCAAACCAGCCCGACTTGGCACTGGTGCCACTTTGGGTCTGAGAAACATCCTGCGTATCGTGGATTCTTAGGAGCCAGCCGGCCACTCCTAGCCACAGGCCCCCAAACAAAAACCTAGGCCTATTTCTCTGGCAAACAAAAGTAAGCTGCCCTGCTTCTGGATGGCAGATTGCAGGAGACACTTGGTACTATCAAACCAGCCCAACTTGGCACTGGTGCCACCTTGGGTCTGGGAACCATCCTGCGTATCGTGGATTCTAAGGAGCCAGCTGGCCACTCCCAGCCACAGGCCCCCAAACACAAACAACGGCGCTTTTCCCTGGAAAACAAAACTCGCCTGCCAACTTTTTGATGGCAGATTGCAGGAGCCACTTGGTACTATCAAATCCGCCCAACTTGGCACTGGTGCCACCATGGGTCTGGTCACCATCCTGCCTATCGTAGCTTTTCAGGAGCCAGCCGGTCACTCCCAGCCATAGGCCCCCAGACAAAAACCTCGGCCCGTTTCCCTGGCAAACAAAAGTAAGCTGCCCCGCTTCTGGATGGTAGATTGCAGGACGCACTTGGTACTATCAAACCAGCCCAACTTGGAAATGGTGCCACCTTGGGTCTGGGAACCATCCTGCGTATCGTGGATTCTAAGGAGCCAGCGGGCCACTCCCAGCCACAGGCCCCCAAATACAAACAACGGCGCTTTTCCCTGGAAAACAAAACTCGCCTGCCAAATTTTTGATGGCAGATTGCAGGAGCCACTTGGTACTATCAAATCAGCCCAACTTGGCACTGGTGCCACCATGGATCTGGTCACCATCCTGCCTATCGTAGCTGTTCAGGTGCCAGCCGGTCAGTCCCAGCCATAGGAACCCAGACACAAACCTCGGCCCGTTTCCCTGGCAAACAAAAGTAAGCTGCCCCGCTTCTGGATGGCAGATTGCAGGAGCCACTTTGCACCATCAAACTGGCCCGACTTGTCACTGGTGCCACCTCAGGTCTGGGAACCCTCCTGCGTATCGTGGATTCCAATTAGCAAGCCGGCCACTCCCACCCACAGGCCCCCAAACACAAACAACGGCGCTTTTCCCTGGAAAACAAAACTCGCCTGCCAACTTTTTGATGGCAGATTGCAGGAGCCACTTGGTACTATCAAACCAGCCCAACTTGGCACTGCTGACACCATGGGTCTGGTCACCTTCCTGCCTATCGTAGCTTTTCAGGAGCCAGCCGGTCACTCCCAGCCATAGGCCCCCAGACACAAAGCTCGGCCCGTTTCCCTGGCAAACAAAAGTAAGCTGCCCCGCTTCTGGATGGCAGATTTCAGGATCCACTTGTTATTATCAAACCAGCCCGACTTGGTACTGGTGCCACCTCTGGTCTGGGAACCATCCTGCGTATCGTGGATTCTAAGGAGCCAGCCGGCCACTCCCAGCCACAGGCCCCCAAAAAAAAACATCGGCGCTTTTCCCTGGAAAACAAAACTCGCCTGCCAACATTTTGATGGCAGATTGCAGGAACCACTTGGTACTATCAAACCAGCCCAACTTGGCACTGGTGCCACCTTGGGTCTGGGAACCATCCGGCGTATCGTGTGTTTAAAGGAGCCAGCCGGTCACTCCCAGCCACAGGCCCGCAGACACAAACAACGGCGCTTTTCCCTGGAAAACAAAGCTTGCCTGCTGACTTTTGATGGCAGATTGCAGGAGCCACTTTGTACTTTGAAATCAGCCGAACATGGCTCTGGTGCCACCATGGGTCTGGTCACCATCCTGCCTATCGTAGCTTTTCAGGAGCCAGCCGGTCACTCCCAGCCATAGGCCCCCAGACACAAAGCTCGGCCCGTTTCCCTGGCAAACAAAAGTAAGCTACCCCGCTTCTGGATGGCAGATTGCAGGACGCACTTGGTACTATCAAACCAGCCCAACTTATCACTGGTGCCACCTCAGGTCAGGGAACCATCCTGCGTATTGTGGATTCTAAGGAGCCAGCCGGCCACTCCCAGCCACAGGCCCATAAACACAAACAACGGCGCTTTTCCCTGGAAAACAAAACTCGCCTGCCAACTTTTGATGGCAGATTGCAGGAGCCACTTGGTACTATCAAACCAGCCCAACTTGGCACTGGTGCCGTCATGGGTCTGGTCACCATCCTGCCTATCGTAGCTTTTCAGGAGCCAGCCGGTCACTCCCTGCCATAGGCCCCCAGACACAAAACTCGGCCCGTTTCCCTGGCAAACAAAAGTAAGCTGCCCCGCTTCTGGATGGCAGATTGCAGGACGCACTTGGTACTATCAAACCAGCCCGACTTGGCACTGGTGCTACCTCAGGTCTGGGAACCATCCTGCGTATCGTGGAGTCTAAGGAGCCAGCCGGCCACTCCCAGCCTCAGGCCCCCAAACACAAACATCGGCGCTTTTCCCTGGAAAACAAAACTCGCCTGCCAACTTTTTGATGGCAGATTGCCGGAGCCACTTGGTACTATCAAACCAGCCCAACTTGGCACTGGTGCCACCATGGGTCTGGTCACCATCCTGCCTATCGTAGCTTTTCAGGAGCCAGCCGGTCACTCCCAGCCATAGACCCCAGACACAAACCTCGGCCCGTTTCCCTGGCAAAAAAAAGTAAGCTGCCCCGCTTCTGGATGGCAGATTGCAGGAGCCACTTTGCACCATCAAACTAGCCCGACTTGGCACTGGTGCCACCTCAGGTCTGGGAACCATCCTACGTATCGTGGATTCTAAGGAGCCAGCGGGACACTCCCAGCCACAGGCCCTCAAACACAAACAGCGGCGCTTTTCCCTGGAAAACAAAACTCGCCTGCCAAATTTTGATGGCAGATTGCCGGAGCAACTTGGTACTATCAAACCAGCCCAACTTGGCACTGGTGCCACCATGGGTCTGGTCACCATCCTGCCTATCGTATCTTTTCAGGAGCCAGCCGGTCACTCCAAGCCATAGGCCCCCAGACAAAACCTCGGCCATTTTCCCTGGCAAACAAAAGTAAGCCACCCCGCTTCTGCATGGCTGATTGCAGGAGCCACTTTGCAGCATCCAACTAGCCCGACTTGGCACTGGTGCCACGTCAGGTCTGGGAACCATCCTGCGTATCGTGGATTCCAATTATAAAGCCGGCCACTCCCAGCCACAGGCCCCCAAACACAAACAACGGCGCTTTCCCCTGGAAATCAAAACTCGCCTGCCAAATTTTTGATGGCAGATTGCAGGAGCCACTTGGTACTATCAAACCAGCCCAACTTGGCACTGGTGCCACCATGGGTCTGGTCACCATCCTGCCTATCGTAGCTTTTCAGGACCTAGACGGTCACTCGCAGCCATAGGCCCCCAGACACAAAGCTCGGCCCGTTTCGCTGGCAAACGAGTAAGCTGCCCCGCTTCTGGATGGCAGATTGCAGGAACCACTTGGTACTATCAAACCAGCCCAACTTGGCACTGGTGCCACCTCAGGTCTGGGAACCATCCTGCCTATCGTGGATTCTAAGGAGCCATCCGGCCACTCCCACCCACAGGCACCCAAACACAAACAACGGCGCTTTTCCCTGGAAAACAAAACTCGCCTGCCAACTTTTTGATGGCGGATTGCAGGAGCCACTTGGTACTATCAAACCAGTCCAACTTGGCACTGGTGCCACCATGGATATGGTCACCATCCTGCCTATCGTAGCTTTTCAGGACCTAGCAGGTCACTCCCAGCCATAGGCCCCCAGACAAAAAGCTCTGCCCGTTTCCCTGGCAAACAAAAGTAAGCTGTCCCGCTTCTGGATGGCAGATTTCAGGATCCACTAGGTATTATCAAACCTGCCCGACTTGGCACTGGTGCCACCTCTGGTCTGGGAACCATGCTGCGTATCGTGGATTCTAATTAGCCAGCCGGCCACTCCCACTCACAGGCCCCCAAACACAAACAACGGCGCTTTTCCCTGGAAAACAAAACTCGCCTGCCAACTTTTTGATGGCAGATTGCAGGAGCCACTTGGTACTATCAAACCAGCCCAACTTGGCACTGGTGCCACCATGGGTCTGGTCACCATCCTGCCTATCGTAGCTTTTCAGGAGCCAGCCGGTCACTCCAAGCCATAGGCCCCCAGACAAAAACCTCGGCCCGTTTCCCTGGCAAACAAAAGTAAGCTGCCCCGCTTCTGGATGGAAGATTGCAGGAGCCACTTGGTACTATAAAACCAGCCCTACTTGGCACTGGTGCCACCTCTGGTCTGGGAACCATGCTGCGTATCGTGGATTCTAAGGAGCCAGCCGGCCACTCCCAGCCACAGGCCCCCAAACACAAACAACGGCGCTTTTCCCTGGAAAACAAAACTCGCCTGCCAACTTTTTGATGGCAGATTGCAGGAGCCACTTGGTACTATCAAACCAGCCCAACTTGGCACTGGTGCCACCATGGGTCTGGTCACCATCCTGCCTATCGTAGCTTTTCAGGAGCCAGCCGGTCACTCCCAGCCATAGGCCCCCAGACACAAACCTCGGCCCGTTTCCCTGGCAAACAAAAGTAAGCTGCCCCGCTTCTGGACGGCAGATTGCAGGAATAACTTGGTACTATGAAACCAGCCCAACTTGGCACTGGTGCCACCTTGGGTCTGGGAACCATCCTGCGTATCGTGGATTCTAAGGAGCCAGCCGGTCACTCCCAGCCACAGGCCCCCAAACACAAACAACGGCGCTTTTCCCTGGAAAACAAAACTCGCCTGCCAATATTTTGATGGCAGATTGCAGGAGCCACTTGGTACTATCAAATCAGCCCAACTTGGCACTGGTGCCACCATGGGTCTGGTCACCATCCTGCCTATCGTAGCTTTTCAGGAGCCAGCCGGTCCCTCCCTGCCATAGGCCCCCAGAGAAAAACCTCGGCCCGTTTCCCTGGCAAACAAAAGTAAGCTGCCCCGCTTCTGGATGGCAGATTGCAGGAGCCACTTTGCACCATCAAACTAGCCCGACTTGGCACTGGTGCCACCTCTGGTCTGGGAACCATCCTGCGTATCGTGGAGTCTAAGGAACCAGACGGCCACTCCAGCCACAGGCCCCCAGACACAAACAACGGCGCTTTTCCCTGGAAAACAAAACTCGCCTGCCAAGTTTTGGATGGCAGATTGCAGGAGCCACTTGGTACTATCAAACCAGCCCAACTTGGCACTGGTGCCACCATGGGTCTGGTCACCTTCCTGCCTATCGTAGCTTTTCAGGAGCCAGCCGGTCACTCCCAGCCATAGGCCCCCAGACACAAAGCTCGGCCCGTTTCCCTGGCAAACAAAAGTAAGCTGCCCCGCTTCTGGATGGCAGATTGCAGGAGCCACTTTACACAATCAAACTAGCCCGACTTGGCACTGGTGCCACCTAAGGTCTGGGAACCATGCTGCGTATCGTGGATTCTAATTAGCCAGCCGGTCAGTCCCTGCCATAGGCCCCCAAACACAAACAAGGGCGCTATTCACTGGAAAACAAAACTCGCCTGCCAAATTTTGATGGCAGATTGCCGGAGCCACTTGGTACTATCAAACCAGCCGAACTTGACAGTGGTGCCACCATGGGTCTGGTCACCATCCTGCCTATCGTAGCTTTTCAGGAGCCAGCCGGTCACTCCCAGCCATAGGCCCCCAGACAAAAACCTCGACCCGTTTCCCTGGCAAACAAAAGTAAGTTATCCCGCATGTGGATGGCAGATTGCAGGAGCCAGTTTTCTCCATCAAACCAGCAAAACTTGGCACTGGTACCACCACTGGTCTGGGAACCATCCTCCGTATCGTGGATTCTAAGGAGCCAGCCGGCCACTCCCAGCCACAGGCACCCAAACACAAACAACGGCGCTTTTCCCTGGATAACAAACTCGCCTGCCAACTTTTTGATGGCAGATTGCAGGAGCCACTAGGTACTATCAAACCAGCCCAACTTGGCACTGGTGCCACCATGGGTCTGGTCACCATCCTGCCTATCGTAGCTTTTCAGGAGCCAACCGGTCACTCCCAGCCATAGGCCCTTAGACACAAACCTCGGCCCGTTTCCCTGGCAAACAAAAGTTAGCTGCCCCGCTTCTGGATGGCAGATTGCAGGACGCACTTGGTACTATCAAACCAGCCCGACTTGGCACTGGTGCCACGACAAGTCTGGGAACCATCCTGCGTATCGTGGATTCTAAGGAGCCAGCCGGCCACTCCCTGCCACAGGCACCCAAACACAAACAACGGCGCTTTTCCCTGGAAAACAAAACTCGCCTGCCAACTTTTTGATGGCGGATTGCAGGAGCCACTTGGTACTATCAAACCAGCCCAACTTGGCACTGGTGCCACCATGGATGTGGTCACCATCCTGCCTATCGTAGCTTTTCAGTACCTAGCAGGTCACTCCCAGCCATAGGCGACCAGACACAAAGCTCGGCCCGTTTCCCTGGCAAACAAAATTAAGCTGCCCCGCTTCTGGATGGCAGATTGCATGAACCACTTGGTAGTATAAAACCAGCCCGACTTGGCACTGGTGCCACCTCTGGTCTGGGAACCATCCTGTGTATCGTGGATTCTAAGGAGCCAGCCGGTCACTCCCAGCCACAGGCCCCCAAACACAAACAACAGCGCTTTTCCCTGGAAAACAAAACTAGCCTGCCAACATTTTGATGGCAGATTGCAGGAGCCACTTGGTACTATCAAATCAGCCCAACTTGGCACTGGTGCCACCTTGGGTCTGGTCACCATCCTGCCTATCGTAGCTGTTCAGGCGCCACCCGGTCACTCCCAGCCATAGGCCCCCAGACACAAACCTCGGCCCGTTTCCCTGGCAAACAAAAGCAAGCTGCCCCGCTTCTGGATGGCAGATTGCAGGAGCCACTTCGCACCATCAAACTAGCCCGACTTGGCACTGGTGCCACCTCAGGTCTGGGAACCATGCTGCGTATCGTGGATTCTAATTAGCCATCCGGCCACTCCCACCCACAGGCCCCCAAACACAAACAACGGCGCTTTTCCCTGGAAAACAAAACTCGCCTGCCAAATATTGATGGCAGATTGCAGGAGCCACTTGGTACTATCAAACCAGCCCAACTTGGCACTGGTGCCACCATGGGTCTCGTCACCATCCTGCCTATCGTAGCTTTTCAGGAGCCAGCCGGCAACTCCCTGCCACAGGCCCCCAAACACAAACAACGGCGCTTTTCCCTGGATAACAAAATTCGCCTGCCAATTTTTTGATGGCAGATTGCAGGAGCCACTTGGTACTATCAAATCAGCCCAACTTGGCACTGGTGCCACCATGGGTCTGGTCACCATACTGCCTATCGTAGCTTTTCAGGAGCCAGCCGGTCACTCCCAGCCATAGGCCCCCAGACACAAACCTCGGCCCGTTTCCCTGGCAAACAAAAGTAAGCTGCCCCGCTTCTGGATGGCAGATTGCAGGAGCCACTTGGTACTATTAAACCAGCCCAACTTGGCACTGGTGCCACCTCTGGTCTGGGAACCATGCTGAGTATCGTGGATTCTAAGGAGCCATCCGGCCACTCCCAGCCACAGGCCCCCAAACACAAACAACGGCGCTTTTCCCTGGAAAACAAAACTCGCCTGCCAACTTTTTGATGGCAGATTGCAGGAGCCACTTGGTACTATCAAACCAGCCCAACTTGGCACTGGTGCCGTCATGGGTCTGGTCACCATCCTGCCTATCGTAGCTTTTCACGAGCCAGCCGGTCACTTCCAGGCTTAGGCCCCCAGACACAATCCTCGGACCGTTTCCCTGGCAAACAAAAGTAAGCTGCCCCGCTTCTGGATGGCAGATTGCAGGAACCACTTGGTACTATCAAACCAGCCCAACTTGGCACTGGTGCCACCTCTGGTCTGGGAACCATCCTGCGTATCGTGGATTATAAGGAGCCATCCGGCCACTCCCACCCACAGGCCCCCAAACACAAACAACGGCGCTTTTCCCTGGAAAACAAAAGTAAGCTGCCCCGCTTCTGGATGGCAGATTGCAGGAGCCACTTTGCACCATCCAACTAGCCCGACTTGGCACTGGTGCCACCTCAGGTCTGGGAACCATGCTGCGTATCGTGGATTCTAATTAGCCATCCGGCCACTCCCACCCACAGGCCCCTAAACACAAACAACGGCGCTTTTCCCTGGAAAACAAAACTCGCCTGCCAATATTTGATGGCAGATTGCAGGAGCCACTTGGTACTATCAAACCAGCCCAACTTGGCACTGGTGCCACCATGGGTCTGGTCACCATCCTGCCTATCGTAGCTTTTCAGGAGCCAGCCGCTCACTCCCAGCCATAGGCCCCCAGACACAAAGCTCGGCCCGTTTCCCTGGCAAGGAAAAGTAAGCTGTCCCGCTTCTGGTTGGCAGATTGCAGGAGCCACTTTGCACCATCAAACTAGCCCGACTTGGCACTGGTGCCACCTCAGGTCTGGGAATGAGCCTGGGTATCGTGGATTCTAAGGAGCCAGCCGGTCACTCCCAGCCACAGGCCCCCAAACACAAACAACGGCGCTTTTCCCTGGAAAACAAAACTCGCCTGCCAACTTTTTGATGGCAGATTGCAGGAGCCACTTGGTACTATCAAACCAGCCCAACTTGGCACTGGTGCCACCTTGGGTCTGGTCACCATCCTGCCTATCGTAGCTTTTCAGGAGCCAGCCGGTCACTCCCAGCCATAGGCCCCAGACACAAAGCTCGGCCCGTTTCCCTGGCAAACAAAAGCAAGCTGCCCCGCTTCTGGATGGCAGATTGCAGGAGCCACTTTGCACCATCAAACTAGCCCGACTTGGCACTGGTGCCACCTCAGGTCTGGGAACCATGCTGCGTATCGTGGATTCTAATTAGCCATCCGGCCACTCCCAGCCACAGGCCCCAAAACAAAAACAACGGCGCTTTTCCCTGGAAAACAAAACTCGCCTGCCAAATTTTGATGGCAGTTTGCCGGAGCCACTTGGTACTATCAAACCAGCCCACCTTGACACTGGTGCCACCATGGGTCTGGTCACCATCCTGCCTATCGTAGCTTTTCAGGAGCCAGCCGGTCACTCCCAGCCATAGGCCCCCAGACACAAACCTCGGCCCGTTTCCCTGGCAAACAAAAGTAAGCTGCCCCGCTTCTGGATGGCAGATTGCAGGAGCCACTTTTCACCATCAAACCAGCCCAACTTGGCACTGGTGCCACCATGGGTCTGGTCACCATCCTGCGTATCATGGATTCTAAGGAGCCAGCCGGCCACTCCCAGCCACAGGCCCCCAAACACAAACAACGGCGCTTTTCCCTGGAAAACAAACTCGCCTGCCAAGTTTTTGATGGCAGATTGCAGGAGCCACTTGGTACTATCAAACCAGCCCAACTTGGCACTGGTGCCACCATGGGTCTGGTCACCATCCTGCCTATCGTAGCTTTTCAGGAGCCAGCCGGTCACTCCCAGCCATAGGCCCCGAGACACAAACCTCGGCCCGTTTCCCTGACAAACAAAAGTAAGCTGTCCCGCTTCTGGATGGCAGATTGCAGGACGCACTTGGTACTATCAAACCAGCCCGACTTGGCACTGGTGCCACCTCTGGTCTGGGAACCATCCTGCGTAGGGTAGATTCTAAGCAGCCAGCCGGCCACTCCCAGCCACAGGCCCCCAAACACAAACAACGGCGCTTTTCCCTTGAAAACAAAACTCGTCTGCCAACTTTTTGATGGCAGATTGCCGGAGCCACTTGGTACTATCAAACCAGCCCAACTTGGCACTGGTGCCACCATGGGTCTCGTCACCATCCTGCCTATCGTAGCTTTTCAGGAGCCAGCCGGCCACTCCCTGCCACAGGCCCCCAAACACAAACAACGGCGCTTTTCCCTGGAAAACAAAATTCGCCTGCCAAGTTTTTGATGGCAGATTGCAGGAGCCACTTGGTACTATCAAATCAGCCCAACTTGGCACTGGTGCCACCATGGGTCTGGTCACCATCCTGCCTATCGTAGCTTTTCAGGAGCCAGCCGGTCACTCCCAGCCATAGGCCCCCAGACACAAACCTCGGCCCGTTTCCCTGGCCAACAAATGTAAGCTGCCCCGCTTCTGGATGGCAGATTGCAGGAACCACTTGGTACTATCAAACCAGCCCAACTTGGCACTGGTGCCACCTTTGGTCTGGGAACCATGCTGAGTATCGTGGATTCTAAGGAGCCAGCCGGCCACTCCCAGCCACAGGCCCCCAAACACAAACAACGGCGCTTTTCCCTGGAAAACAAAACTCGCCTGCCAACTTTTTGATGGCAGATTGCAGGAGCCACTTGGTACTATCAAATCAGCCCAACTTGGCACTGGTGCCACCATGGGTCTGGTAAACATCCTGCCTATCGTAGCTTTTCAGGAGCCAGCCGGCCACTCTCAGCCATATGCCCCCAAAAACAAACCACGGCCCTTTTCTCTGGCAAACAAAACTCAACTGCCCCTCTTCTGGATGGCAAATTTTAGGACGCACTTTGTACTACGAAAACCGCCCGACGTGGCACTGGTGCCACCTTGTGTCAGGGAACCATCCTGCATATCGAGCTTTTTAAGGAGCCAGCCGGCCACACCCAGCCATAAACCCCCAAAAACAAACCACGGACCATTTCTCTTGGAAACAAAAATCCGCTGCCCCGCGTCTGTATGGCAGATTGCAGGAGCCACTTTGCACCATCAAACCAGCCCGACTTGGCACTGGTGCCACCTTGGGTCTGGGAACAATCCTGCATATCGTGGATTCTAAGGAGCCAGCCGGCCACTCCCAGCCACAGGCCCCCAAACACAAACAACGGCGCTTTTCCCTGGAAAACAAAATTCGCCTGCCAAATTTTGATGGCAGATTGCAGGAGCCACTTGGTACTATCAAATCATCCCAACTTGGCACTGGTGCCACTCTGGGTCTGGGAACCATCCTGCCTATTGTAGCATTTCAGGAGCCAGCCGGTCACTCCCAGCCATAGGCCCCCAGACACAAACCTCGGACCGTTTCCCTGGCAAACAAAATTAAGCTGCCCCGATTCTGGATGGCAGATTGCAGGAGCCACTTGGTTGTGTCAAACCAGTCCGACTTGGCACTGGTGCCACCTTGGGTCTGGGAACCATCCTGCGTATCGTGGATTCTAAGCAGCCACCCGGCCACTCTGAGCCACAGGCCCCCAAACAAAAACTACGGCGCTTTTCCCTGGAAAACAAAACTCGCCTGCCAACTTTTTGATGGCAGATTGCAGGAGCCACTTGGTACTATCAAACCAGCCCAACATTGGCACTGGTGCCACCACTGGTCTGGGAACCATCCTGCCTATCGTAGCTTTTCAGGAGCCAGCCGGTCACTCCCAGCCATAGACCCCCAGACACAAACCTCGGCCCGTTTCCCTGGCAAACAAAAGTAAGCTGCCCCGCTTTTGGATGGCAGATTGCAGGAGCCACGTTGCACCATCAAACCAGCCCCACTTGGCACTGGTGCCACCTTGGGTCTGGGAACAAGTTGGGCTGGTTTGATAGTACCAAGTGGCTCCTGCAATCTGCCATCCAGAAGCGGGACAGCTTACTTTTGTTTCCCAGGGAAACGGGCCGAGGTATTTGTCTGGGGGCCTATGGCTGGGAGTGACCGGCTGACTACTGAAAAGCTACGATAGGCAGGATGGTTACCAGACTCATGGTGCCACCAGTGCCAAGTCGGGCTGGTTTGATAATACTAAATAGCTCCTGCAATCTGCCATCCAGACGCGGGGCAGCGGATTTTTGTTTGCTGGAGAAAAGTTCCGTGGTTTTTTTTTTGGGGGTATATGACTGGACCTGGCCGGCTGGCTCCTTAAAAAGCTCTATACACAGGATTGTTCCCTGACCCAAGGTGGCATCAGTGCCAAGTCGGGCTGTTTTCGTAGTACCAAGTGCGTCCTGCAATTTGCCATCCAGAAGCGGGGCAGCCTACTTTTGTTTGCCAGGGAAACGTGCCGAGGTATTTGTCTGGGGGCCTATGGCTGGGAGTGAGCGGCTGGCTCCTGAAAAGCTACGATAGGCAGGATGGTGACCAGACCCATGGTGGCACCAGTGCCAAGTTGGGCTGGTTTGATAGTACCAAGTGGCTCCTGCAATCTGCCATCAAGAAGTTGGCAGGCGAGTTTTGTTTTCCAGGGAAAAGCGCCGTTGTTTTTGTTTAGAGGCCTGTGGCTGGGAGTGGCCGCCTGTCCTCGTAGAATCTACGTTACGCAGCATGGTTCCCAGACCAGAGGTGGCACCAGGGCCAAGTCGGGCTGGTTTGTAAGCACCAACTGCATCCTGCAATCTGCCATCCAAAAGCGGGGCAGCTTACTTTTGTTTTCCAGGGAAACGGGCCGAGGTTTGTGTCTGGGGGTCTATGGCTGGGAGTGACCGGCTGGCTCCTGAAAAGCTACGATAGGCAGGATGGTTCCCAGACCAGAGGTGGCACCAGTGCCAAGTTGGGCTGGTTTGATAGTACCAAGTGGCTCCTGCAATCTGCCATCAAAAAGTTGGCAGGCGAGTTTTGTTTTCCAGGGAAAAGCGCCGTTGTTTGTGTTTGGGGGCCTGTGGCTCAGAGTGGCCGGGTGGCTGCTTAGAATCCACGTTACGCAGGATGGTTCCCAGACCCAAGGTGGCACCAGTTCCAAGTCGGGCTGGTTTGACACAACCAAGTGGCTCCTGCAATCTGCCATCCAGAATCGGGGCAGCTTAATTTTGTTTGCCAGGGAAACGGTCCGAGGTTTGTGTCTGGGGGCCTATGGCTGGGAGTGACCGGCTGGCTCCTGAAATGCTACAATAGGCAGGATGGTTCCCAGACCCATAGTGGCACCAGTGCCAAGTTGGGATGATTTGATAGTACCAAGTGGCTCCTGCAATCTGCCATCAAAATGCTGGCAGGCGAATTTTGTTTTCCAGGGAAAAGCGCCGTTGTTTTTGTTTGGGGGCCTATGGCAGGGAGTGGCCGGCTGGCTCCTTAGAATCCACGATATGCAGGATTGTTCCCAGACCCAAGGTGGCACCAGTGCCAAGTCGGGCTGGTTTGATGGTGCAAAGTGGCTCCTGCAATCTGCCATCCAGACGCGGGGCAGCGGATTTTTGTTTCCAAGGGAAATGGTCCGTGGTTTGTTTTTGGGGGTATATGGCTGGGCGTGGCCGGCTGGCTCCTTAAAAAGCTCGATATGCAGGATGGTTCCCTGACACAAGGTGGCACCAGTGCCACGTCGGGCGGTTTTCGTAGTACAAAGTGCGTCCTAAAATTTGCCATCCAGAAGAGGGGCAGTTGAGTTTTTTTTGCCAGAGAAAAGGGCCGTGGTTTGTTTTTGGGGCATATGGCTGAGAGTGGCCGGCTGGCCCCTGAAAATCCACGATAGGCAGGATGGTTCCCAGACCAGAGGTGTCACCAGTGCCAAGTCGGGCTGGTTTGATAGTACTAAGTAGCTCCTGCAATCTGCCATGCAGAAGCGGGGCAGCTTACTTTTGTTTGCCAGGGAAACGGGCCGAGGTTTGTGTCTGGGGGCCTATGGCTGGGAGTGAGCGGCTGGCTCCTGAAAAGCTACGATAGGCAGGATGGTGACCAGACCCATGGTGGCACCAGTGCCAAGTTGGGCTGGTTTGATAGTACCAAGTGGCTCCTGCAATCTGCCATCAAAAAGTTGGCAGGCGAGTTTTGTTTTCCAGGGAAAAGCGCCGTTGTTTGTGTTTGGGGGCCTGTGGCTCGGAGTGGCCAGCTGGCTCCTTAGAATCCACGATACGCAGGATGGTTCCCAGACCCAAGGTGGCACCAGTGCCAAGTTGGGCTGGTTTGATGGTACCAAGTGGCTCCTGCAATCTGCCATCCAGAAGCGGGGCAGCTTACTTTTGTTTGCCAGGGAAACGGGCCGAAATATTTGTCTGGGGGCCTCTGGCTGGGGGTGGCTGGCTGGCTCCTGAAAAGCTACGATAGGCAGGATGGTGACCAGACCCATGGTGGCACCAGTGCCAAGTTGGGCTGGTTTGATAATACCAAGTGGCTCCTGCAATCTGCCATCAAAAGTTTGGCAGGCGAGTTTTGTTTTCCAGGGAAAAGCACCGTTGTGTGTGTTTTGGGGCCTGTGGCTGGGAGTGGCCAGCTGGCTCCTTAGAATCCACGATACGCAGGATGGTTCCCAGACCCAAGGTGGCATCAGTGCCAAGTCGGGCTGGTTTGTTAGTACCAAGTGGTTCCTGCAATCTGCTATCCAGAAGCGGGGCAGCTGAATTTTGTTTGCCAGACAAAAAGTCTGTTGTTTGTGTTTCGGGGCCTGTGGCTGGCAGTGGCCGGCTGGCTCCTGAAAATCCATGATACGCAGCATGGTTCCCAGACCCAAGGTGGCATCAGTGCCAAGTAGGGCTGGTTTCATAGTACCCAGTGGCTCCTGCAATCTCCCATCCAGAAGCGGGGCAGCTGAGTTTTGTTTGCCTGTGAAACGGGCCGTTGTTTTTAATTGGGGTCTGTGGCCGAGAGTGTTCGGCTGGCTCCTGACAACCCACAATACGCAGGATGGTTCCCAGACCCAAGGTGGCACCAGTGCCAAGTCGGGCTGGTTTGATAGTACCAAGTGGCTCCTGCAATCTGCCATCCAGAAGCGGTGCAGTTGAGTTTTGTTTGCCAGAGAAAAGGGCCGTGGGTTGTGTTTGGGGGCATATGGCTGGGAGTGGCCGGCTGTCTCATTAAAAAGATCGATACGCAGGATGGTTCCCAGACCCAAGGGGGCACCAGTGCCAAGTCGGGCTGTTTTTATAGTACCAAGTGCGTCCTGCAATTTGCCATCCAGAAGAGGGGCAGTTGAGTTTTGTTTGCCAGAGAATAGCGCCGTTGTTTGTGTTTGGGGGCTTGTGGCTCGTAGTGGCCGACTGGCGCCTTAGAATCTGTGTTACGCAGCATGGTTCCCAGACCCAAGGTGGCACCAGTGCCAAGTTGGGCTGGTTTGATAGTACCAAGTGGCTCCTGCAATCTGCCATCCAGAAGCGGGGTAGCTTACTTTTGTTTGCCAGGGAAACGGGCCGAGGTTTGTGACTGGGGACCTATGGCTGGGAGTGACCGGCTGGCTCCTGGAAAGCTACGATAGGCAGGATGGTTACCAGACCCATGGTGGCACCAGTGCCAAGTTGGGCTGGTTTGATAGTACCAAGTGGCTCCTGCAATCTGCCATCAAAAAGTTGGCAGGCGAGTTTTGTTTTCCAGGGAAAAGCGACATTGTTTGTATTTGGGGGCCTGTGGCTGGGAGTGACCGGCTGGCTCCTTTGAACCCACGATACGCAGGATGGTTCCCAGACCCAAGGTGGCACCAGTGCCAAGTTTTGCTGGTTTGATACTACCAAGTGCGTCCTGCAATCTGCCATCCAGAAGCGGGGCAGCTTAATTTTGTTTGCCAGGGAAACGGGCCGTGGGTTTTGTTTGGGGGCATATAGCTGAGAGTGGCCGGCTGGCTCCTGAAAATCCACGCTAGGCAGCATGGTTCCCAGATGCAATGTGGCACCAGTGCCAAGTCGGGCTGGTTTGATGGTGCAAAGTGGCTCCTGCAATCTGCCATCCAGAAGCGAGGCAGCTGATTTTTGTTTGCCAGAGGAAAATTCCGTGGATTGTTTTTGGGGGCATATTGCTGGGAGTGGCCGGCTGGCTCCTTAAAATGCTCGATACGCATGATGGTTCCCAGGCCCAAGGTGTCACCACTACCAAGTCGGCCTGCGGTTTTAGTATCAAGTTCATCCTGCAATTTGCCATCCAGAAGAGGGGCAGTTGAGTTTTGTTTGCCAGAGAAACGGGCCGAGGTTTCTGTTTGGGGACATATGGCTGAGAGCGGCCGGCTGGCCCCTGAATATCCACGATACAGAGCATGGTTCCCAGATCCAAGGTGGCACCAGTGCCAAGTTGGGCTGGTTTGATAGTACCAAGTGTCTCCTGCAATCTGCCATCCAGAAGCAGGGCAGCTTACTTTTGTTTGCCAGAGAAATAGGCCTAGGTTTTTGTTTGGGGGCCTGTGGCTAGGAGTGGCCGGCTGGCTCCTTAGAATCCACGATACGCAGGATGGTTCCCAGACCCAAGGTGGCACCAGTGCCAAGTCGGGCTGGTTTGATAGTACCAAGTGGCTCCTGCAAACTCCATCAAAAAGTTGGCAGGCGTGTTTTCTTTTCCAGGGAACAGCGCCGTTGATTTTGTTTGGGGGCCTGTGGCTAGGAGTGGCCGGCTGGCTCCTTAGAATCCACGATACGCAGGATGGTTCCCAGACCCAAGGTGGCACCAGTGCCAAGTCGGGCTGGTTTGATTACACCAAGTGGCTCCTGCAATCTGCCATCCAGAAGTGAGGCAGCTAAGTTTTGTTTGCGAGAAAAAAGGGCCGTGGTTTTTGTTGGGGGCCTGTGGCTGGGAGTAGCCGGCTGGCTCCTTAAAATCCACGATAGGCAGGATGGTTCCCAGACCCAAGGTGGCACCAGTGCCAAGTCGGGCTGGTTTGATAGTACCAAGTGGCTCCTGCAATCTGCCATCCAGAAGCGGGGCAGCTGAGTTTTGTTTGCCAGAGAAAAAGGCTGTGGTTTGTGTTTGGGGGCCTATGGCTGGCAGTGGCCGGCTGGCTCCTGAAAATCCACGATACGCAGCATGGTTCCCAGACCCAAGGTGGCACCAGTGCCAAGTGGGGCTCGTTTGACAGTGTCAAGTGCCTCCTGCAATCTCCCATCCAGAAGCGGGGCAGCTGAGTTTTTTTTGCCAGGGAAACGGACCTTTGTTTTTGATTGGGCTCTGTGGCCGAGAGTGGTTGGCTGTCTCCTGACAATCCACAATACGCAGGATGGTTCCCAGACCCAAGGTGGCACCAGTGCCAAGTCGGGCTGGTTTGATAGTACCAAGTGTCTCCTGCAATCTGCCATCCAGAAGCGGGGCAGCTGAGTTTTGTTTGCCAGAGAAAAGGGCCGTGGGTTGTGTTTGGGGGCATATGGCTGGGAGTGGCCACCTGGCTCCTTAAAATGCACGATACGCCGCATGGTAACCAGACGCAAGGTGGCACCAGTGCCAAGTCAGGCTGTTTTTGTAGTACCCAGTGGCTCCTGCAATTTGCCATCCAGAAGCGGGGCAGTTGAATTTTGTTTGCTAGAGAAAAGGGCTGTGGTTTGTGTTTGGGGGCCTATGGCTGAGAGTGGCCGGCTGGCCCCTGAAAATCAACGATAGGCAGGATGGTTCCCAGATCCAAGGTGGCACCAGTGCCAAGTAAGGCTGGTTGTATGGTTCAAAGTAACTCCTGCAATCTGCCATCCAGAAGCGGGACAGCTGAGTTTTTTTTGCCAGAGAAAAGGTCCATGGTTTCTTTTTGGGGCATACGGCTGGGAATTGCCGGCTGGCTCCTTAAAATGCTCGATACGCAGGATGGTTCCCAGAGCCAAGGTGGCACCACTGCCAAGTCGGGCTCTTTTTGTAGTACCAAGTGCGTCCTGCAATTTGCCATCCAGAAGAGGGGCAGTTGAGTTTTGTTTGCCAGAGAAAAGGGCCGTTGTTTGTGTTTGGGGGCCTGTGGCTGGGAGTGTTCGGCTGGTTCCTGAATATGTACGATACGCAGGATTGTTCCCAGATCCAAGGTGGCAGCAGTGCCATGTTGTGCTGGTGTGATAGTCCCAAGTGGCTCCTGCAATCTGCCATCCAGAAGTGGGGCAGCTGATTTTTGTTTGCCAGAGAAAAGGTCCGTGGTTTGTTTTTGGGGGCATATGGCTGAGAGTGGCCGGCTGGCCCCTGAAAATCCACGATACACAGGATGGTTCCCAGATCCAAGGTGGCACCTGTGCCAAGTCGGCCTGATTTGATAGTACTAAGTAGCTCCTGCAATCTGCCATGCAGAAGCGGGGCAGCTTACTTTTGTTTGCCAGGGAAACGGGCCGAGGTTTGTGTTTGGGGGCCTATGGCTGAGAGTGACCGGCTGGCTCCTGAAAAGCTACAATAGGCAGGATGGTGACCAGACCCATGGTGGCACCAGTGCCAAGTTGGGCTGGTTTGATAGTACCAAGTGGTTCCTGCAATCTGCCATCCAGAAGCAGGGCAGCTGAGTTTTGTTTGCCAGAGAAAAGGGCCTTGGTTTGTGTTTGGGGGCATATGGCTGGGTGTGGCCAGCTGGCTCCTTAAAATGCACGATATGCAACATGACTCCCAGACCCAAGGTGGCACAAGTGCCAAGTTGGGCTGGTTTGATAGTACCAAGTGGCTCCTGCAATCTTCCATGATCACGTGGAGAAATACTTTCTGGTTTCAGCCTCATGCTCTTTCTTCTCTCCCTCAACTTCTCTATCACCTCTCATCTGGTTCACATGCGCTGTCTTCAAGGTCCACAGGCTACTTTTCACAGAATCTTCTGGCCTGATGAAGTAAGGATGATGAATAGAACAGAGCTGGGATCTATTTTCCAGTTTGGATAAAATGCATTCTGCACACAAATCCAAGGAGAACGGGCTGCCCCGATGCCCAGAAAATCTTTCACTCCTGCTAGTGTTCTACGTCAACCGCAACTTAGTCTGAAAGAAAAGCTTTTTCTCTGAGAGCATCTGAGAGGTTTGCATGAAGCACTGATATCTGACATATGCAATTTTGAATAGGAGAGGAAAAAGAAAATGGCAAGGAGTTTTTAATTTTAGTGGTTTCAATTTTAATTTCCGTGCACTTTTTCAAAACTTGTCAGCTCAAATGCCCATCAACATCTTTTAGTCATCTGTAAGTCAGTATTCATATAAAATGTGCTTCAAATCCAAAGAATTTCAAATTTGCACTCCAAGCTTCTATGCCTAGATTTATGATTTCCTACACATATTAGATGAAAGGAAGGCCTTTTTTACTGTGGGAGTGCTGGAACACTGGAACAGGTTGCCCAGAGAAGTTGTGGGTGTCCCATCCCTGAAAGTATTCAAGGTCACCTTGGACGGGGCTTGGAGCAGCAACAAAGGAGAAGCTTGATGGTAGAGAAACAAAGTTGGACTATAGAAGAAACTCGGATTGAAGTATAGGATCAAGTTTTCTCTCAGCTCTTGGGGTAAATTCAAAGTTGTACAAAATGACATTTATCTGTGCTATTCACTACTGTAACAGAAAGTTTCATGAAAACTGTACAGAAGATAGTAAATTTTAAAAGAGATAAGAATTACAGCATAAAATCCATGGGATAGGTTACAACATGAGACACTCTCTAAGAGAAAATCTCTGTGTTTCAGCACTTCATCGGGGTAAGATTTCATGAAGTGCCAAAGAAGGCGGCAAAATATCATTCGGGACATTATTTACTGGAATTCAGCCTGGCCATTAGTAGGAACTGCCTTTGAACATATCATGTAGATATACCACACACACTTTCCCTTCACTGAAAAATTACTGTTTACAACAAATAAGCAATTGACGATCAAAATTGATTGAAAGCATCTTAAACATGTCAAGTATTTCATTGTAGATGATCTGTGATCCAAATGCTTCTTCCACCTTCGAGAGGGACAGAAGAATTCTTCCATATCATGATGGTTTAAAATTGTATCAACCAATGTTTTCTGCTGAAAAGATATCATCTATTTTTTTCTATTTTTGGAAGAAAATATTCCTAGACATACAACAGGTGAGAACTAAGTAATTTTAAAGAAACAAATGAAATGAAAATATTCTGTAAATAGAATGAAATGAAAAGCTGTGTTTTAAATAGGAGCTAAATATTAAACAGAATTTTTGTACCAGGCATTTGAATTACTGCACCAGCTCTTTTGCCCATCAAGAGAGGCATTTAGCATTTCAGTCTTTTCCAAGGTGTTCATGATCTGCTATGCTGATCTCTGTGTGTGCCTAGGTGTGTGTGGAGGGGGGGGCATATGAAGGGGAGTGTGTATGTTTGCTTTACAATTGTTGTGGCAGATTCATGCCTCAGCTCCACATTTTGTTTTAAAAAGGTCACACCGAGTGGATATGAAGTTTACTATCAACAAGAGATCGATTCCCAAATCATCCATTTGACTCTCCCTTATAAATCATGTGCTTTGTTGCATATTTTATCAAATATACTTTCAAGCCAGATGGAGGAAGGAGGATGTGGGAATCCCTCCACCATCTTGCAACTTTTATGTAAGTAGGTTTTCAAGAAAATCATCATTTCTCTTTTAAATATGTCTGGAACAGGCATGATGGTAGTGTCAACCTGTTGGAGTTTTTGTTGCTGGAAGAAGTTGTACAAAAGGATTGGTTTTTACATTGACCAGTTACTGAATCAAGCGCAGGAATACATTGGAAATTTAGCTGGGGGTTCCTTTTCCCAGCAGACTACTTCTAGAACGAGCTTGTACACTGAAGCTGACTCTTTTGCTCTCTTTTTGTTTCTTTCCTATTTTCTTGGCTTCTTTGCCACTATCTAGACAATTTTGGAACTTTGTTCCCAACTAAAATGGTTTCAATAGTCTGATTGTGATCATACATTTTTACAAGGAATTTTTAAAATCTTTCCTCGAGTCCAGAAAGTCAAGGACTTAGATCTTTTTCTTCCCTTATCAATATTGCCATGAAATTGATAAATAAAGACCAACTCTTTATTTTTGTTTTTAACCCACGTAGATAATTCCCATCCATTAATCCATTTTGTGGACCAATAGCTGCCATTCTGATGGAAGCTGTCACTTCTTAACAATAGGCATTCTGTGACTATGTTGACAGCACTTTGGGTGAAGATCCTAACTGGTCTTAGATATACATAGGGAGAAATTTGCTCAGCCAGTGTCAGTCTTAAGCATGCGTATCAGAAGATCTTTCTAGAGCTGGGAATTTTCCCATGAAAGGGATTCAGTTAGGGAAGAGACACTTGTGCCAGAGTTTTACATTCTTCTTGAACACTGCTTAAGGAACTTAGATGCCATGTCCATTTGGATCTCTGTCTGCACAGAACTTTGTCATGCCAGTGCTTTGAAATGCATCTTGAAGAGAATTCACTAGCACAGAATGAAAGAGAGTGGAAGGGGTTGGTGGGGCTAACCAGGCCCAACCCCCCTGCCTAAACCAGGATACCTAGAGCCTCTTGCCCAGGATTCTATCTGGGTGTACTTTTAATGTCTTCAAAGATCCAGGCTCCACAATCTTTCTGGGCAGTCTGTGCCGTGGTTCAGTCACCCTGACAGTAAAGAAACATTTACTGATGTTCAAAGGCAATCTCCTGTATTTCAGTGTGTGCCCACTGCCTCTTGTCTTTTCCCTCAGCATCACTGAAAAGACACTGATTCCCTCCCCTTTGCACTATTGCTTCCATATGTATGTGTGATGCCATGTAGAGGTATGTCAAAAACCTCCCTGAAGCCCAGGCAGATAATATTCCCTTCATCTACCAGTCAAGTTGATTCATCAGAGGAGTTTAAAGTGATGTTCAGCATGAAATTCCCCTGAAAAATCATGCTAACTACATTATTTGGTCATCTGTCATGTGCCTGGCAAGGATTTCCAGGAAGAGCTGCTTCATCAACTTCCTGGGGATAAAAAAGAGGCTGGCTGGTTTGTACTATGGCGAGTCCTCTTAATTGCCTTTTTTGAAGATGGGTGTCATTTGCTAACATCCACTCTTTAGCCTCTCTTGTCGTCTACATCTTAGCAAAACGCTTTTCCACTATGTCTGGCTAGGAAAAACTGTGCCAGCACAGAAAACATCTCCCATCGTGTTCTAGAAGTTGCACGGATGTCTGCCAAGTGTTTGGCAGGAAGAAAAGAAAAGTTGTCCAAAACAGCTTCCAATCGAATGTTCCTGTGATTGGAAAAGTCAGGAGAGTGCAAAGGTACTGTTTTCTATCAGTTGGCAAGGTGCGCACACAATCCCAGTGTTGTACAGCTTGCTTCTTCACCTTCCCGAAGCTGCCGCTCTCGCCGGCTGCCGGAGCCCAAGAAGCGGCTTCTTCGCGCAAAGACGATTGTGCCGCTCACAGGGCTCTCCTTAGCGCGGCTTCTGCCGAAAGACGCCCGGCAGCGGCTCTTACCTCCGGAGAGCATCCTACCTTCGTCTTTAGCTCCTCTTCTCATCTACACCTCGGCAAAAAGCTTCTCCACTATGTCTGGCTAGGAAAAACTGTGCCAGCACAGAAAACATCTCCCATCGTGTTCTAGAAGTTGCACGGATGTCTGCCAAGTGTTTGGCAGGAAGAAAAGAAAAGTTGTCCAAAACAGCTTCCAATCGAATGTTCCTGTGATTGGAAAAGTCAGGAGAGTGCAAAGGTACTGTTTTCTATCAGTTGGCAAGGTGCGCACACAATCCCAGTGTTGTACAGCTTGCTTCTTCACCTTCCCGAAGCTGCCGCTCTCGCCGGCTGCCGGAGCCCAAGAAGCGGCTTCTTCGCGCAAAGACGATTGTGCCGCTCACAGTGCTCTCCTTAGCGCGGCTTCTGCCGAAAGACGCCCGGCAGCGGCTCTTACCTCCGGAGAGCATCCTACCTTCGTCTTTCGCGTCTTTTGTAGTCTACATCTTAGCAAAACGCTTTTCCACTATGTCTGGCTAGGAAAACCCGTGCCAGCACAGAAAACATCTCCCATCGTTTTCTAGAAGTTGCACGGATGTCTGCCAAGTGTTTGGCAGGAAGAAAAGTTGTCCAAAACAGCTTCCAATCGAATGTTCCTGTGATTGGAAAAGTCAGGAGAGTGCAAAGGTACTGTTTTCTATCAGTTGGCAAGGTGCGCACACAATCCCAGTGCTGTACAGCTTGCTTCTTCACCTTCCCGAAGCTGCCACTCTCAGGAGGTAAGAGCCGCTGCCGGGCGTCTTTCGGCAGAAGCTGCGCTAAGGAGAGCACTGTGAGCGGCACAATCGTCTTTGCGCGAAGAAGCCGCTTCTTGGGCTCCGGCAGCCGGCGAGAGCGGCAGCTTCGGGAAGGTGAAGAAGCAAGCTGTACAACACTGGGATTGTGTGCGCACCTTGCCAATTGATAGAAAACAGTACCTTTGCACTCTCCTGACTTTTCCAATCACAGGAACATTCGATTGGAAGCTGTTTTGGACAACTTTTCTTTTCTTCCTGCCAAACACTTGGCAGACATCCGTGCAACTTCTAGAACACGATGGGAGATGTTTTCTGTGCTGGCACAGTTTTTCCTAGCCAGACATAGTGGAAAAGCGTTTTGCTAAGATGTAGACTACAAAAGACGAGAAAGACGAAGGTAGGATGCTCTCCGGAGGTAAGAGCCGCTGCCGGGCGTCTTTCGGCAGAAGCCGCGCTAAGGAGAGCACTGTGAGCGGCACAATCGTCTTTGCGCGAAGAAGCCGCTCCTTGGGCTCCGGCAGCCGGCGAGAGCGGCAGCTTCGGGAAGGTGAAGAAGCAAGCTGTACAACACTGGGATTGTGTGCGCACCTTGCCAACTGATAGAAAACAGTACCTTTGCACTCTCCTGACTTTTCCAATCACAGGAACATTCGATTGGAAGCTGTTTTGGACAACTTTTCTTTTCTTCCTGCCAAACACTTGGCAGACATCCGTGCAACTTCTAGAACACGATGGGAGATGTTTTCTGTGCTGGCACAGTTTTTCCTAGCCAGACATAGTGGAAAAGCGTTTTGCTAAGATGTAGACTACAAAAGACGAGAAAGACGAAGGTAGGATGCTCTCCGGAGGTAAGAGCCGCTGCCGGGCGTCTTTCGGCAGAAGCCGCGCTAAGGAGAGCACTGTGAGCGGCACAATCGTCTTTGCGCGAAGAAGCCGCTTCTTGGGCTCCGGCAGCCGGCGAGAGCGGCAGCTTCGGGAAGGTGAAGAAGCAAGCTGTACAACACTGGGATTGTGTGCGCACCTTGCCAACTGATAGAAAACAGTACCTTTGCACTCTCCTGACTTTTCCAATCACAGGAACATTCGATTGGAAGCTGTTTTGGACAACTTTTCTTTTCTTCCTGCCAAACACTTGGCAGACATCCGTGCAACTTCTAGAACACGATGGGAGATGTTTTCTGTGCTGGCACAGTTTTTCCTAGCCAGACATAGTGGAAAAGCGTTTTGCTAAGATGTAGACTACAAAAGACGCGAAAGACGAAGGTAGGATGCTCTCCGGAGGTAAGAGCCGCTGCCGGGCGTCTTTCGGCAGAAGCCGCGCTAAGGAGAGCACTGTGAGCGGCACAATCGTCTTTGCGCGAAGAAGCCGCTTCTTGGGCTCCGGCAGCCGGCGAGAGCGGCAGCTTCGGGAAGGTGAAGAAGCAAGCTGTACAACACTGGGATTGTGTGCGCACCTTGCCAACTGATAGAAAACAGTACCTTTGCACTCTCCTGACTTTTCCAATCACAGGAACATTCGATTGGAAGCTGTTTTGGACAACTTTTCTTTTCTTCCTGCCAAACACTTGGCAGACATCCGTGCAACTTCTAGAACACGATGGGAGATGTTTTCTGTGCTGGCACAGTTTTTCCTAGCCAGACATAGTGGAAAAGCGTTTTGCTAAGATGTAGACTACAAAAGACGAGAAAGACGAAGGTAGGATGCTCTCCGGAGGTAAGAGCCGCTGCCGGGCGTCTTTCGGCAGAAGCCGCGCTAAGGAGAGCCCTGTGAGCGGCACAATCGTCTTTGCGCGAAGAAGCCGCTTCTTGGGCTCCGGCAGCCGGCGAGAGCGGCAGCTTCGGGAAGGTGAAGAAGCAAGCTGTACAACACTGGGATTGTGTGCGCACCTTGCCAACTGATAGAAAACAGTACCTTTGCACTCTCCTGACTTTTCCAATCACAGGAACATTCGATTGGAAGCTGTTTTGGACAACTTTTCTTTTCTTCCTGCCAAACACTTGGCAGACATCCGTGCAACTTCTAGAACACGATGGGAGATGTTTTCTGTGCTGGCACAGTTTTTCCTAGCCAGACATAGTGGAAAAGCGTTTTGCTAAGATGTAGACTACAAAAGACGAGAAAGACGAAGGTAGGATGCTCTCCGGAGGTAAGAGCCGCTGCCGGGCGTCTTTCGGCAGAAGCCGCGCTAAGGAGAGCCCTGTGAGCGGCACAATCGTCTTTGCGCGAAGAAGCCGCTTCTTGGGCTCCGGCAGCCGGCGAGAGCGGCAGCTTCGGGAAGGTGAAGAAGCAAGCTGTACAACACTGGGATTGTGTGCGCACCTTGCCAACTGATAGAAAACAG
The DNA here is from genome assembly GCF_035770615.1 of Melospiza melodia melodia. Lineage (NCBI taxonomy): Eukaryota > Metazoa > Chordata > Aves > Passeriformes > Passerellidae > Melospiza > Melospiza melodia. Next base: position 62,106,121 of record NC_086194.1, read on the forward strand.
TATCTTTGCACTCTCCTGACTTTTCCAATCACAGGAACATTCGATTGGAAGCTGTTTTGGACAACTTTTCTTTTCTTCCTGCCAAACACTTGGCAGACATCCGTGCAACTTCTAGAACACGATGGGAGATGTTTTCTGTGCTGGCACAGTTTTTCCTAGCCAGACATAGTGGAAAAGCGTTTTGCTAAGATGTAGACTACAAAAGACGCGAAAGACGAAGGTAGGATGCTCTCCGGAGGTAAGAGCCGCTGCCGGGCGTCTTTCGGCAGAAGCCGCGCTAAGGAGAGCACTGTGAGCGGCACAATCGTCTTTGCGCGAAGAAGCCGCTTCTTGGGCTCCGGCAGCCGGCGAGAGCGGCAGCTTCGGGAAGGTGAAGAAGCAAGCTGTACAACACTGGGATTGTGTGCGCACCTTGCCAACTGATAGAAAACAGTACCTTTGCACTCTCCTGACTTTTCCAATCACAGGAACATTCGATTGGAAGCTGTTTTGGACAACTTTTCTTTTCTTCCTGCCAAACACTTGGCAGACATCCGTGCAACTTCTAGAACACGATGGGAGATGTTTTCTGTGCTGGCACAGTTTTTCCTAGCCAGACATAGTGGAAAAGCGTTTTGCTAAGATGTAGACTACAAAAGACGAGAAAGACGAAGGTAGGATGCTCTCCGGAGGTAAGAGCCGCTGCCGGGCGTCTTTCGGCAGAAGCCGCGCTAAGGAGAGCCCTGTGAGCGGCACAATCGTCTTTGCGCGAAGAAGCCGCTTCTTGGGCTCCGGCAGCCGGCGAGAGCGGCAGCTTCGGGAAGGTGAAGAAGCAAGCTGTACAACACTGGGATTGTGTGCGCACCTTGCCAACTGATAGAAAACAGTACCTTTGCACTCTCCTGACTTTTCCAATCACAGGAACATTCGATTGGAAGCTGTTTTGGACAACTTTTCTTTTCTTCCTGCCAAACACTTGGCAGACATCCGTGCAACTTCTAGAACACGATGGGAGATGTTTTCTGTGCTGGCACAGTTTTTCCTAGCCAGACATAGTGGAAAAGCGTTTTGCTAAGATGTAGACTACAAAAGACGAGAAAGACGAAGGTAGGATGCTCTCCGGAGGTAAGAGCCGCTGCCGGGCGTCTTTCGGCAGAAGCCGCGCTAAGGAGAGCCCTGTGAGCGGCACAATCGTCTTTGCGCGAAGAAGCCGCTTCTTGGGCTCCGGCAGCCGGCGAGAGCGGCAGCTTCGGGAAGGTGAAGAAGCAAGCTGTACAACACTGGGATTGTGTGCGCACCTTGCCAACTGATAGAAAACAGTATCTTTGCACTCTCCTGACTTTTCCAATCACAGGAACATTCGATTGGAAGCTGTTTTGGACAACTTTTCTTTTCTTCCTGCCAAACACTTGGCAGACATCCGTGCAACTTCTAGAACACGATGGGAGATGTTTTCTGTGCTGGCACAGTTTTTCCTAGCCAGACATAGTGGAAAAGCGTTTTGCTAAGATGTAGACTACAAAAGACGCGAAAGACGAAGGTAGGATGCTCTCCGGAGGTAAGAGCCGCTGCCGGGCGTCTTTCGGCAGAAGCCGCGCTAAGGTGAGCACTGTGAGCGGCACAATCGTCTTTGCGCGAAGAAGCCGCTTCTTGGGCTCCGGCAGCCGGCGAGAGCGGCAGCTTCGGGAAGGTGAAGAAGCAAGCTGTACAACACTGGGATTGTGTGCGCACCTTGCCAACTGATAGAAAACAGTACCTTTGCACTCTCCTGACTTTTCCAATCACAGGAACATTCGATTGGAAGCTGTTTTGGACAACTTTTCTTTTCTTCCTGCCAAACACTTGGCAGACATCCGTGCAACTTCTAGAACACGATGGGAGATGTTTTCTGTGCTGGCACAGTTTTTCCTAGCCAGACATAGTGGAAAAGCTTTTTGCCGAGGTGTAGATGAGAAGAGGAGCTAAAGACGAAGGTAGGATGCTCTCCGGAGGTAAGAGCCGCTGCCGGGCGTCTTTCGGCAGAAGCCGCGCTAAGGAGAGCCCTGTGAGCGGCACAATCGTCTTTGCGCGAAGAAGCCGCTTCTTGGGCTCCGGCAGCCGGCGAGAGCGGCAGCTTCGGGAAGGTGAAGAAGCAAGCTGTACAACACTGGGATTGTGTGCGCACCTTGCCAACTGATAGAAAACAGTACCTTTGCACTCTCCTGACTTTTCCAATCACAGGAACATTCGATTGGAAGCTGTTTTGGACAACTTTTCTTTTCTTCCTGCCAAACACTTGGCAGACATCCGTGCAACTTCTAGAACACGATGGGAGATGTTTTCTGTGCTGGCACAGTTTTTCCTAGCCAGACATAGTGGAAAAGCGTTTTGCTAAGATGTAGACGACAAGAGAGGCTAAAGAGTGGATGTTAGCAAATGACACCCATCTTCAAAAAAGGCAATTAAGAGGACTCACCATAGTACAAACCAGCCAGCCTCTTTTTTATCCCCAGGAAGTTGATGAAGCAGCTCTTCCTGGAAATCCTTGCCAGGCACATGACAGATGACCAAATAATGTAGTTAGCATGATTTTTCAGGGGAATTTCATGCTGAACATCACTTTAAACTCCTCTGATGAATCAACTTGACTGGTAGATGAAGGGAATATTATCTGCCTGGGCTTCAGGGAGGTTTTTGACATACCTCTACATGGCATCACACATACATATGGAAGCAATAGTGCAAAGGGGAGGGAATCAGTGTCTTTTCAGTGATGCTGAGGGAAAAGACAAGAGGCAGTGGGCACACACTGAAATACAGGAGATTGCCTTTGAACATCAGTAAATGTTTCTTTACTGTCAGGGTGACTGAACCACGGCACAGACTGCCCAGAAAGATTGTGGAGCCTGGATCTTTGAAGACATTAAAAGTACACCCAGATAGAATCCTGGGCAAGAGGCTCTAGGTATCCTGGTTTAGGCAGGGGGGTTGGGCCTGGTTAGCCCCACCAACCCCTTCCACTCTCTTTCATTCTGTGCTAGTGAATTCTCTTCAAGATGCATTTCAAAGCACTGGCATGACAAAGTTCTGTGCAGACAGAGATCCAAATGGACATGGCATCTAAGTTCCTTAAGCAGTGTTCAAGAAGAATGTAAAACTCTGGCACAAGTGTCTCTTCCCTAACTGAATCCCTTTCATGGGAAAATTCCCAGCTCTAGAAAGATCTTCTGATACGCATGCTTAAGACTGACACTGGCTGAGCAAATTTCTCCCTATGTATATCTAAGACCAGTTAGGATCTTCACCCAAAGTGCTGTCAACATAGTCACAGAATGCCTATTGTTAAGAAGTGACAGCTTCCATCAGAATGGCAGCTATTGGTCCACAAAATGGATTAATGGATGGGAATTATCTACGTGGGTTAAAAACAAAAATAAAGAGTTGGTCTTTATTTATCAATTTCATGGCAATATTGATAAGGGAAGAAAAAGATCTAAGTCCTTGACTTTCTGGACTCGAGGAAAGATTTTAAAAATTCCTTGTAAAAATGTATGATCACAATCAGACTATTGAAACCATTTTAGTTGGGAACAAAGTTCCAAAATTGTCTAGATAGTGGCAAAGAAGCCAAGAAAATAGGAAAGAAACAAAAAGAGAGCAAAAGAGTCAGCTTCAGTGTACAAGCTCGTTCTAGAAGTAGTCTGCTGGGAAAAGGAACCCCCAGCTAAATTTCCAATGTATTCCTGCGCTTGATTCAGTAACTGGTCAATGTAAAAACCAATCCTTTTGTACAACTTCTTCCAGCAACAAAAACTCCAACAGGTTGACACTACCATCATGCCTGTTCCAGACATATTTAAAAGAGAAATGATGATTTTCTTGAAAACCTACTTACATAAAAGTTGCAAGATGGTGGAGGGATTCCCACATCCTCCTTCCTCCATCTGGCTTGAAAGTATATTTGATAAAATATGCAACAAAGCACATGATTTATAAGGGAGAGTCAAATGGATGATTTGGGAATCGATCTCTTGTTGATAGTAAACTTCATATCCACTCGGTGTGACCTTTTTAAAACAAAATGTGGAGCTGAGGCATGAATCTGCCACAACAATTGTAAAGCAAACATACACACTCCCCTTCATATGCCCCCCCCTCCACACACACCTAGGCACACACAGAGATCAGCATAGCAGATCATGAACACCTTGGAAAAGACTGAAATGCTAAATGCCTCTCTTGATGGGCAAAAGAGCTGGTGCAGTAATTCAAATGCCTGGTACAAAAATTCTGTTTAATATTTAGCTCCTATTTAAAACACAGCTTTTCATTTCATTCTATTTACAGAATATTTTCATTTCATTTGTTTCTTTAAAATTACTTAGTTCTCACCTGTTGTATGTCTAGGAATATTTTCTTCCAAAAATAGAAAAAAATAGATGATATCTTTTCAGCAGAAAACATTGGTTGATACAATTTTAAACCATCATGATATGGAAGAATTCTTCTGTCCCTCTCGAAGGTGGAAGAAGCATTTGGATCACAGATCATCTACAATGAAATACTTGACATGTTTAAGATGCTTTCAATCAATTTTGATCGTCAATTGCTTATTTGTTGTAAACAGTAATTTTTCAGTGAAGGGAAAGTGTGTGTGGTATATCTACATGATATGTTCAAAGGCAGTTCCTACTAATGGCCAGGCTGAATTCCAGTAAATAATGTCCCGAATGATATTTTGCCGCCTTCTTTGGCACTTCATGAAATCTTACCCCGATGAAGTGCTGAAACACAGAGATTTTCTCTTAGAGAGTGTCTCATGTTGTAACCTATCCCATGGATTTTATGCTGTAATTCTTATCTCTTTTAAAATTTACTATCTTCTGTACAGTTTTCATGAAACTTTCTGTTACAGTAGTGAATAGCACAGATAAATGTCATTTTGTACAACTTGAATTTACCCCAAGAGCTGAGAGAAAACTTGATCCTATACTTCAATCCGAGTTTCTTCTATAGTCCAACTTTGTTTCTCTACCATCAAGCTTCTCCTTTGTTGCTGCTCCAAGCCCCGTCCAAGGTGACCTTGAATACTTTCAGGGATGGGACACCCACAACTTCTCTGGGCAACCTGTTCCAGTGTTCCAGCACTCCCACAGTAAAAAAGGCCTTCCTTTCATCTAATATGTGTAGGAAATCATAAATCTAGGCATAGAAGCTTGGAGTGCAAATTTGAAATTCTTTGGATTTGAAGCACATTTTATATGAATACTGACTTACAGATGACTAAAAGATGTTGATGGGCATTTGAGCTGACAAGTTTTGAAAAAGTGCACGGAAATTAAAATTGAAACCACTAAAATTAAAAACTCCTTGCCATTTTCTTTTTCCGCTCCTATTCAAAATTGCATATGTCAGATATCAGTGCTTCATGCAAACCTCTCAGATGCTCTCAGAGAAAAAGCTTTTCTTTCAGACTAAGTTGCGGTTGACGTAGAACACTAGCAGGAGTGAAAGATTTTCTGGGCATCGGGGCAGCCCGTTCTCCTTGGATTTGTGTGCAGAATGCATTTTATCCAAACTGGAAAATAGATCCCAGCTCTGTTCTATTCATCATCCTTACTTCATCAGGCCAGAAGATTCTGTGAAAAGTAGCCTGTGGACCTTGAAGACAGCGCATGTGAACCAGATGAGAGGTGATAGAGAAGTTGAGGGAGAGAAGAAAGAGCATGAGGCTGAAACCAGAAAGTATTTCTCCACGTGATCATGGAAGATTGCAGGAGCCACTTGGTACTATCAAACCAGCCCAACTTGGCACTTGTGCCACCTTGGGTCTGGGAGCCATGTTGCATATCGTGCATTTTAAGGAGCCAGCTGGCCACACCCAGCCATATGCCCCCAAACACAAACCAAGGCCCTTTTCTCTGGCAAACAAAACTCAGCTGCCCTGCTTCTGGATGGCAGATTGCAGGAACCACTTGGTACTATCAAACCAGCCCAACTTGGCACTGGTGCCACCATGGGTCTGGTCACCATCCTGCCTATTGTAGCTTTTCAGGAGCCAGCCGGTCACTCTCAGCCATAGGCCCCCAAACACAAACCTCGGCCCGTTTCCCTGGCAAACAAAAGTAAGCTGCCCCGCTTCTGCATGGCAGATTGCAGGAGCTACTTAGTACTATCAAATCAGCCCGACTTGGCACAGGTGCCACCTTGGATCTGGGAACCATCCTGTGTATCGTGGATTTTCAGGGGCCAGCCGGCCACTCTCAGCCATATGCCCCCAAAAACAAACCACGGACCTTTTCTCTGGCAAACAAAAATCAGCTGCCCCACTTCTGGATGGCAGATTGCAGGAGCCACTTGGGACTATCACACCAGCACAACATGGCACTGCTGCCACCTTGGATCTGGGAACAATCCTGCGTATCGTACATATTCAGGAACCAGCCGAACACTCCAGCCACAGGCCCCCAAACACAAACAACGGCCCTTTTCTCTGGCAAACAAAACTCAACTGCCCCTCTTCTGGATGGCAAATTGCAGGACGCACTTGGTACTACAAAAAGAGCCCGACTTGGCAGTGGTGCCACCTTGGCTCTGGGAACCATCCTGCGTATCGAGCATTTTAAGGAGCCAGCCGGCAATTCCCAGCCGTATAGCCCCAAAAAGAAACCATGGACCTTTTCTCTGGCAAAAAAAACTCAGCTGTCCCGCTTCTGGATGGCAGATTGCAGGAGTTACTTTGAACCATACAACCAGCCTTACTTGGCACTGGTGCCACCTTGGATCTGGGAACCATCCTGCCTATCGTTGATTTTCAGGGGCCAGCCGGCCACTCTCAGCCATAGGCCCCCAAACACAAACCACAGCCCTTTTCTCTAGCAAACAAAATTCAACTGCCCCGCTTCTGGATGGCAAATTGCAGGAGCCACTGGGTACTACAAAAACAGCCTGACTTGGCACTGGTGCCACCTTGCGTCTGGTTACCATGCGGCGTATCGTGCATTTTAAGGAGCCAGGTGGCCACTCCCAGCCATATGCCCCCAAACACAACCCACGGCCCTTTTCTCTGGCAAACAAAACTCAGCTGCCCGCTTCTGGATGGCAGATTGCAGGAGACACTTGGTACTATCAAACCAGCCCGACTTGGCACTGGTGCCACCTTGGGTCTGGGAACCATCCTGCGTATTGTGGATTGTCAGGAGACAGCCGACCACTCTCGGCCACAGAGCCCAATCAAAAACAAAGGTCCGTTTCCCTGGCAAAAAAAACTCAGCTGCCCCGCTTCTGGATGGGAGATTGCAGGAGGCACTTGACACTGTCAAACGAGCCCCACTTGGCACTGGTGCCACCTTGGGTCTTCGAACCATGCTGCGTATCGTGGATTTTCAGGAGCCAGCCGGCCACTGCCAGCCATAGGCCCCCAAACACAAACCACAGCCTTTTTCTCTGGCAAACAAAACTCAGCTGCCCGCTTCTGGATGGCAGATTGCAGGAGCCACTTGGTACTATCAAACCAGCCCGACTTGGCACTGGTGCCACCTTGGGTCTGGGAACCATCCTGCCTATCGTGGATTTTAAGGAGCCAGCCGGCTACTCCCAGCCACAGGCCCCCAACAAAAACCACGGCCCTTTTTTCTCGCAAACAAAACTTAGCTGCCTCACTTCTGGATGGCAGATTGCAGGAGCCACTTGTGTAATCAAACCAGCCCGACTTGGCACTGGTGCCACCTTGGGTCTGGGAACCATCCTGCGTATCGTGGATTCTAAGGAGCCAGCCGGCCACTCCTAGCCACAGGCCCCCAAACAAATCAACGGCGCTGTTCTCCTGAAAAGAAAACACGCCTGCCAACTTTTTGATGGAGTTTGCAGGGAGCCACTTGGTTATCAAACCAGCCCGACTTGGCACTGGTGCCACCTTGGGTCTGGGAACCATCCTGCGTATCGTGGATTCTAAGGAGCCAGCCGGCCACTCCTAGCCACAGGCCCCCAAACAAAAACCTAGGCCTATTTCTCTGGCAAACAAAAAGTAAGCTGCCCTGCTTCTGGATGGCAGATTGCAGGAGACACTTGGTACTATCAAACCAGCCCAACTTGGCACTGGTGCCACCTTGGATCTGGGAACCATGCTCTGTATCGTGGATATTCAGGGGCCAGCCGGCCACTCTCAGCCATATGTCCCCAAACAGAAACCTCGGCCCGTTTCTCTGGCAAACAAACTCAACTGCCCCTCTTCTGGATGGCAAATTGCAGGATGAACTTGATACTAAAACCGCAGGCCGACTTGGTAGTGGTGACACCTTGGGCTGGGAACCATCATGCGTATCGAGCATTTTAAGGAGCCAGCCGGCCACTCCCAGCAATATGCCCCCAAAAACAATCCACGGAATTTTCCTCTGGCAAACAAAAATCAGCTGCCTCGCTTCTGGATGGCAGATTGCAGGAGCCACTTTGCACCATCAAACCAGCCCGACTTGGCACTGGTGCCACATTGCATCTGGGAACCATGCTGCCTAGCGTGGATTTTCAGGAGCCAGCCGGCCACTCTCAGCTATATGCCCCCAAACAAAACCCACGGCCCGTTTCCCTGGCAAACAAAATTAAGCTGCCCCGCTTCTGGATGGCAGATTGCAGGACGCACTTGGTAGTATCAAACCAGCAAAACTTGGCACTGGTGCCACCTTGGGTCTGGGAACCATCCTGCGTATCGTGGGTTCAAAGGAGCCAGCCGGTCAGTCCCAGCCACAGGCCCCCAAATACAAACAATGTCGCTTTTTCCCTGGAAAACAAAACTCGCCTGCCAACTTTTTGATGGCAGATTGCAGGAGCCACTTGGTACTATCAAACCAGCCCAACTTGGCACTGGTGCCACCATGGGTCTGGTAACCATCCTGCCTATCGTAGCTTTCCAGGAGCCAGCCGGTCACTCCCAGCCATAGGTCCCCAGTCACAAACCTCGGCCCGTTTCCCTGGCAAACAAAAGTAAGCTACCCCGCTTCTGGATGGCAGATTGCAGGAGCCACTTGGTACTATCAAACCAGCCCAACTTGGCACTGGTGCCACCTTGGGTCTGGGAACCATGCTGCGTAACACAGATTCTAAGGCGCCAGTCGGCCACTACGAGCCACAAGCCCCCAAACACAAACAACGGCGCTATTCTCTGGCAAACAAAACTCAACTGCCCCTCTTCTGGATGGCAAATTGCAGGACGCACTTGGTACTATAAAAACAGCCCGACTTGGCACTGGTGCCCCCTTGGGTCTGGGAACCATCCTGCGTATCGATCTTTTTAATGAGACAGCCGGCCACTCCCAGCCATATGCCCCCAAACACAACCCACAGCCCTTTTCTCTGGCAAACAAAACTCAACTGCACCGCTTCTGGATGGCAGATTGCAGGAGCCACTTGGTACTATCAAACCAGCCCGACTTGGCACTGGTGCCACCTTGGGTCTGGGAACCATCCTGCGTATTGTGGGTTGTCAGGAGCCAGCCGAACACTCTCGGCCACAGACCCCAATTAAAAACAACGGCCCGTTTCACAGGCAAACAAAACTCAGCTGCCCCGCTTCTGGATGGGAGATTGCAGGAGCCACTGGGTACTATGAAACCAGCCCTACTTGGCACTGATGCCACCTTGGGTCTGGGAACCATGCTGCGTATCATGGATTTTCAGGAGCCAGCCGGCCACTGCCAGCCACAGGCCCCGAAACACAAACAACAGCCTTTTTGTCTGGCAAACAAAATTCAGCTGCCCCGCTTCTGGATGGCAGATTGCAGGAACCACTTGGTACTAACAAACCAGCCCGACTTGGCACTGATGCCACCTTGGGTCTGGGAACCATCCTGCGTATCGTGGATTCTAAGGAGCCAGCTGGCCACTCCCAGCCACAGGCCTCAAAACACACACAACGGTGCTTTTCCCTGGAAAGCAAAACTCGCCTGCCAAACTTTTGATGGCAGATGGCCGGAGCCACTTGGTATTATCAAACCAGCCCAACTTGGCACTGGTGCCACCATGGGTCTGGTCACCATCCTGCCTATCGTAGCTTTTCAGGAGCCAGCCAGCCACCCCCAGCCAGAGGCCCCCAGACAAATATTACGGCCCGTTTCCCTGGCAAACAAAAGTAAGCTGCCCCGCTTCTGGATGGCAGATTGCAGGAGCCACTTGGTACCATCAAACCAGCCCAACTTGGCACTGGTGCCAACTCAGGTCTGGGAACCATCCTGCCTATCGTGGGTTCTAAGGAGCCAGCTGGCCACTCCCAGCCACAGGCCCCCAAACACAAACAATGGCGCTTTTCCCTGGAAAACAAAACTCGCCTGCCAACTTTTGATGGCAGATTGCAGGAGCCACTTGGTACTATCAAACCAGCCCAACTTGGCACTGGTGCCACCATGGGTCTGGTCACCATCCTGCCTATCGTAGCTTTTCAGGAGCCAGCCGGTCACTCCCAGCCATAGGCCCCCAGACACAAACCTCGGCCCGTTTCCCTGGCAAACAAAAGTAAGCTGCCCCGCTTCTGCATGGCAGATTGCAGGAGCTACTTAGTACTATCAAACCAGCCCGACTTGGCACTGGTGACACCTCTGGTCTGGGAACCATCCTGCCTATCGTGGATTTTCAGGGGCCAGCCGGCCACTCTCATCCATATGCCCCAAAAACAAACCACGGCCCTTTTCTCTGGCAAACAAAACTCAACTGCCCCTCTTCTGGATGGCAAATTTTAGGACGCACTTTGTACTACGAAAACCGCCCGACGTGGCACTGGTGCCACCTTGTGTCAGGGAACCATCCTGCATATCGAGCTTTTTAAGGAGCCAGCCGGCCACGCCCAGCCATATACCCCCAAAAACAAACCACGGACCATTTCTCTTGGAAACAAAAATCCGCTGCCCCGCGTCTGGATGGCAGATTGCAGGAGCCACTTTGCACCATCAAACCAGCCCGACTTGGCACTGGTGCCACCTTGGGTCTGGGAACAATCCTGCATATCGTGGATTCTAAGGAGCCAGCCGGCCACTCCCTGCCATAGGCCCCCAAACAAAAACAACGGCGCTTTTCCCTGGAAAACAAAATTCGCCTGCCAGCATTTTGATGGCAGATTGCAGGAGCCACTTGGTACTATCAAATCATCCCAACTTGGCACTGGTGCCACTATGGGTCTGGGAACCATCCTGCCTATTGTAGCATTTCAGGAGCCAGCCGGTCACTCCCAGCCATAGGCCCCCAGACACAAACCTCGGACCGTTTCCCTGGCAAACAAAATTAAGCTGCCCCGATTCTGGATGGCAGATTGCAGGAGCCACTTGGTTGTGTCAAACCAGCCCGACTTGGAACTGGTGCCACCTTGGGTCTGGGAACCATCCTGCGTAACGTGGATTCTAAGCAGCCACCCGGCCACTCTGAGCCACAGGCCCCCAAACACAAACAACGGCGCTTTTCCCTGGAAAACAAAACTCGCCTGCCAACTTTTTGATGGCAGATTGCAGGAGCCACTTGGTACTATCAAACCAGCCCAACTTGGCACTGGTGCCACCTCTGGTCTGGGAACCATCCTGCCTATCGTAGCTTTTCAGGAGCCAGCCGGTCACTCCCAGCCATAGACCCCCAGACACAAACCTCGGCCCGTTTCCCTGGAAAACAAAAGTAAGTTACCCCGATTCTGGATGGCAGATTGCAGGAGCCACTTGGTACTATCAAACCAGCCCAACTTGGCACTGGTGCCGTCATGGGTCTGGTAAACATCCTGCCTATCGTAGCTTTTCAGGAGCCAGCCGGTCACTCCCGGCCATAGGCCCCCGGACACAAACCTCGGCCCGTTTCCCTGGCAAACAAAAGTAAGCTGCCCCGCATTTGGATGGCAGATTGCAGGATGCAGTTGGTACTTACAAACCAGCCCGACTTGGCCCTGGTGCCACCTCTGGTCTGGGAACCATGCTGCGTAACGTAGATTCTACGAGGACAGGCGGCCACTCCCAGCCACAGGCCTCTAAACAAAAACAACGGCGCTTTTCCCTGGAAAACAAAACTCGCCTGCCAACTTCTTGATGGCAGATTGCAGGAGCCACTTGGTACTATCAAACCAGCCCAACTTGGCACTGGTGCCACCATGGGTCTGGTCACCATCCTGCCTATCGTAGCTTTTCAGGAGCCAGCCGCTCACTCCCAGCCATAGGCCCCCAGACAAATACCTCGGCCCGTTTCCCTGGCAAACAAAAGTAGGCTGCCCCGCTTCTGGATGGCAAATTGCAGGACGCACTTGGTACTACGAAAACAGCCCGACTTGGCACTGATGCCACCTTGGGTCAGGGAACAATCCTGTGTATAGAGCTTTTTAAGGAGCCAGCCGGCCACGTCCAGTCATATACCCCCAAAAAAAAACCACGGAACTTTTCTCCAGCAAACAAAAATCCGCTGCCCCGCGTCTGGATGGCAGATTGCAGGAGCTATTTAGTATTATCAAACCAGCCCGACTTGGCACTGGTGGCACCATGAGTCTGGTAACCATCCTGCCTATCGTAGCTTTTCAGTAGTCAGCCGGTCACTCCCAGCCATAGGCCCCCAGACAAATACCTCGGCCCGTTTCCCTGGGAAACAAAAGTAAGCTGTCCCGCTTCTGGATGGCAGATTGCAGGAGCCACTTGGTACTATCAAACCAGCCCAACTTGTTCCCAGACCCAAGGTGGCACCAGTGCCAAGTGGGGCTGGTTTGATGGTGCAACGTGGCTCCTGCAATCTGCCATCCAAAAGCGGGGCAGCTTACTTTTGTTTGCCAGGGAAACGGGCCGAGGTTTGTGTCTGGGGGTCTATGGCTGGGAGTGACCGGCTGGCTCCTGAAAAGCTACGATAGGCAGGATGGTTCCCAGACCAGTGGTGGCACCAGTGCCAATGTTGGGCTGGTTTGATAGTACCAAGTGGCTCCTGCAATCTGCCATCAAAAAGTTGGCAGGCGAGTTTTGTTTTCCAGGGAAAAGCGCCGTAGTTTTTGTTTGGGGGCCTGTGGCTCAGAGTGGCCGGGTGGCTGCTTAGAATCCACGATACGCAGGATGGTTCCCAGACCCAAGGTGGCACCAGTGCCCAGTCGGGCTGGTTTGACACAACCAAGTGGCTCCTGCAATCTGCCATCCAGAATCGGGGCAGCTTAATTTTGTTTGCCAGGGAAACGGTCCGAGGTTTGTGTCTGGGGGCCTATGGCTGGGAGTGACCGGCTGGCTCCTGAAATGCTACAATAGGCAGGATGGTTCCCAGACCCAGAGTGGCACCAGTGCCAAGTTGGGATGATTTGATAGTACCAAGTGGCTCCTGCAATCTGCCATCAAAATTTGGCAGGCGAATTTTGTTTTCCAGGGAAAAGCGCCGTTGTTTGTGTTTGGGGGCCTGTGGCTGGGAGTGGCCGGCTGGCTCCTTAGAATCCACGATATGCAGGATTGTTCCCAGACCCAAGGTGGCACCAGTGCCAAGTCGGGCTGGTTTGATGGTGCAAAGTGGCTCCTGCAATCTGCCATACAGACGCGGGGCAGCGGATTTTTGTTTCCAAGAGAAATGGTCCGTGGTTTGTTTTTGGGGGTTTATGGCTGGGTGTGGCCGGCTGGCTCCTTAAAAAGCTCGATATGCAGGATGGTTCCCTGACACAAGGTGGCACCAGTGCCACGTCGGGCGGTTTTCGTAGTACAAAGTGCGTCCTAAAATTTGCCATCCAGAAGAGGGGCAGTTGAGTTTTGTTTGCCAGAGAAAAGGGCCGTGGTTTGTTTTTGGGGGCATATGGCTGAGAGTGGCCGGCTGGCTCCTGAAAAGCCACGATAGGCAGGATGTTTACCAGACCCATGGTGGCACCAGTGCCAAGTTGGGCTGATTTGATAGTACCAAGTGGCTCCTGCAATCTGCCATCCAGAATCGGGGTAGCTTACTTTTGTTTTCCAGGGAAACGGGCCGAGGTTTGTGTCTAGGGGTCTATGGTTGGGAGTGGCCGGCTGGCTCCTTAGAAACCACGATACGCAGCATGGTTCCCAGACAAGAGGTGCCACCAGTGCCAAGTTGGGCTGGTTTGATACTACCAAGTGGTTCCTGCAATCTGCCATCCAGAAGCGGGGCAGCTTACTTTTGTTTGCCAGGGAAACGGATCGTTGTTTGTGTTTGGGGGCCTATGGCTGGGACTGACCGGCTGGCTCCATAAAATCCACGATACGCAGGATGGTTCCCAGACCAGAGGTGGCACCAGTGCCAAGTCGGGCTGGTTTGATAGTACCAAGTGGATCCTGCAATCTGCCATCCAGAAGCGGGGCAGCTTACTTTTGTTTGCCAGGGAAACGGGCCGAGGTTTTTGTCTGGGGGCCTATGGCTGGGAGTGACCGGCTGGCTCCTGAAAAGCTACGATAGGCAGGATGGTGACCAGACCCATGGTGGCAGCAGTGCCAAGTTGGGCTGGTTTGATAGTACCAAGTGGCTCCTGCAATCTGCCATCAAAAAGTTGGCAGGCGAGTTTTGTTTTCCAGGGAAAAGCGCCGTTGTTTGTGTTTGGGTGCCTGTGGCTGGGAGTGGCCGGCTGGCTCTTTAGAATCCACGATACGCAGGATGGTTCCCAGACCAGTGGTGGCACCAGTGCCAAGTCGGGCGGGTTAGATAGTAACAAGTGCGTCCTAAAATCTGCCATCCAGAAGCGGGGCAGCTTACTTTTGTTTGCCAGGGAAACGGGCCGAGGTTTTTGTCTGGGGGCCTATGGCTGGGAGTGACCGGCTGGCTCGTGAAAAGCTACGATAGGCAGGATGGTGACCAGACCCATGGCGGCACCAGTGCCAAGTTGGGCTGGTTTGATAGTAGCAAGTGGCTCCTGCAATCTGCCATCAAAAAGTTGGCAGGCGAGTTTTGTTTTCCAGGGAAAAGCGCCGTTGTTTGTGTTTGGCGGCCTGTGGTTGGGAGTGGTCGGCTGGCTCCTTAGAATCCACAATACGCAGGATGGTTCCCAGACCAGAGGTGGCACCAGTGCCAAGTCGGGCTGGTTTGATAGTACCAAGTGGCTCCTGCAATCTGCCATCCAGAATCGGGGCAGCTTACTTTTGTTTGCCAGGGAAACGGGCCGAGCTTTGTGTCTGGGGGCCTATGGCTGGGAGTGACCGGCTGGCTCCTGAAAAGCTACGATAGGCAGGATGGTGACCAGACCCATGGTGGCACCAGTGCCAAGTTGGGCTGGTTTGATAGTACCAAGTGGCTCCTGCAATCTGCCATCAAAAAGTTGGCAGGCAAGTTTTCTTTACCAGGGAAAAGCGCCGTTGTTTTTGTTTGGGGGCCTATGGCTGGGAGTGGCCGGCTGGCTCCTTAGAATCCACGATACGCAGGATGGTTCCTAGACTTGACGTGGCACCAGTGCCAAGTTGGGCTGGTTTGATAGTACCAAGTGCGTCCTGCAATCTGCCATCCAGAAGTGGGGTAGCTTACTTTTGTTTGCCAGGGAAACGGGCCGAGGTTTTTGTCTCGGGGCATATGGCTGGGAGTGACCGGCTGCCTCCTGAAAAGCTACGATAGGCAGGATGGTGACCAGACCCATGGTGGCACCAGTGCCAAGTTGGGCTGGTTTGATAGTACCAAGTGGCTCCTGCAATCTGCCATCAAAAAGTTGGCAGGCGAGTTTGTTATCCAGGGAAAAGCGCCGTTGTTTGTGCCTGGGGCCCTATCGCCTGGAGTGGACGGATGGCTAATTAGAATCCACGATACACAGGATGGTTCCCAGACCCATGGTGGCACCAGTGCCAAGTTGGGCTGGTTTGATATTACCAAGTGGTTCCTGCAATCTGCCATCCAGAAGCGGGGCAGCTTACTTTTGTTTGCCAGGGAAACGGTCCGAGGTTTGTGTCTGGGGGCCAAAGCCTGGAAGTGACCGGCTGGCTCGTGAAAAGCTACGATAGGCAGGATGGTGACCAGACCCATGACGGCACCAGTGCCAAGTTGGGCTGGTTTGATAGTACCAAGTGGCTCCTGCAATCTGCCATCAAAAACTTGGCAGGCGAGTTTTGTTTTCCAGGGAAAAGCGCCGTTGTTTGTGTTTGGGGGCCTGTGGCTGAGAGTGGCCGGCTGGCTCCTTAGAATCCACGATACTCAGCATGGTTCCCAGACCAAAGGTGGCACCAGTGCCAAGTTGGGCTGGTTTGATAGTACCAAGTGGTTCCTGCAATCTGCCATCCAGAAGCGGGGCAGCTTACATTTGTTGGCCAGGGAAACGGGCCGAGGTTTGTGTCTGGGGGCCTATGGCTGGGAGTGACCGGCTGGCTCCTGAAAAGCTACGATAGGCAGGATGGTGACCAGACCCATGGTGGCACCAGTGCCAAGTTGGGCTGATTTGATTGTACCAAGTGGCTCCTGCAATCTGCCATCAAAAAGTTGGCAGGCGAATTTTGTTTTCCAGGGAAAAGCGCCGTTGTTTGTGTTTGGGGGCCTGTGGCAGGGAGTGGCCGGCTGGCTCCTGAAAAGCTACGATAGGCAGGATGGTGACGAGACCCATGGTGGCACCAGTGCCAAGTTGGGCTGGTTTGATAGTACCAAGTGGCTCCGGCAATCTGCCATCAAAAAGTTGGCAGACGAGTTTTGTTTTCAAGGGAAAAGCGCCGTTGTTTGTGTTTGGGGGCCTGTGGCTGGGAGTGGCCGGCTGGCTGCTTAGAATCTACCATACGCAGGATGGTTCCCAGACCAGAGGTGGCACCAGTGCCAAGTCGGGCTGGTTTGATAGTACCAAGTGCGTCCTGCAATCTGCCATCCAGAAGCGGGACAGCTTACTTTTGTTTGTCAGGGAAACGGGCCGAGCTTTGTGTCTGTGGGCCTACGGCTGGGAGTGACCGGCTGGCTCCTGAAAAGCTACGATAGGCAGGATGGTGACCAGACCCATGGTGGCACCAGTGCCAAGTTGGGCTTGTTTGATAGTACCAAGTGGCTCCTGCAATCTGCCATCAAAAATTTGGCAGGCAAGTTTTGTTTTCCAGGGAAAAGTGCCGTTGTTTTTTTTTGGGGGCCTATGGCTGGGAGTGGCCGGCTGGCTCCTTAGAATCCACGATACGCAGGATGGTTCCCAGACCTGAGGTGGCACCAGTGCCAAGTTGGGCTGGTTTGATAGTACCAAGTGCGTCCTGCAATCTGCCATCCAGAAGCGGGGTAGCTTACTTTTGTTTGCCAGGGAAAAGGGCCGAGGTTTGTGTCTCGGGGCCTATGGATGGGAGTGACCGGCTGGCTCCTGAAAAGCTACGATAGGCAGGATGGTGACCAGACCCATGGTGGCACCAGTGCCAAGTTGGGCTGGTTTGATAGTACCAAGTGGCTCCTGCAATCTGCCATCACAAACTTGGCAGGCGAGTTTGTTATCCAGGGAAAAGCGCCGTTGTTTGTGTTTGGGGGCCTGTGGCTGGGAGTGGCCGGCTGGCTCCTTAGAATCCATGATACGCAGGATGGTTCCCAGACCAGAGGTGGCACCAGTGCCAAGTTGGGCTGGTTTGATGGTGAAAAGTGGCTCCTGCAATCTGCCATCCAGAAGCGGGGCAGCTTACTTTTGTTTGCCAGGGAAACGGGCCGAGGTTTTTGTCTGGGGGCCTATGGCTGGGAGTGACCGGCTGGCTCCTGAAAAGCTACGATAGGCAGGATGGTGACCAGACCCATGGTGGCACCAGTGTCAAGGTGGGCTGGTTTGATAGTACCAAGTGGCTCCGGCAATCTGCCATCAAAATTTGGCAGGCGAGTTTTGTTTTCCAGGGAAAAGCGCCGTTGTTTTTGTTTGGGGGCCTGTGGCTGGGAGTGGCCGGATGGCTAATTAGAATCCACGATACGCAGCATGGTTCCCAGACCTGAGGTGGCACCAGTGCCAAGTCGGGCTAGTTTGATGGTGCAAAGTGGCTCCTGCAATCTGCCATCCAGAAGCGGGGCAGCTTGCTTTTGTTTGCCAGGGAAACGGGCCGAGCTTTGTGTCTGGGGCCTATGGCTGGGAGTGACCGGCTGGCTCCTGAAAAGCTACGATAGGCAGGATGGTGACCAGACCCAAGGTTGCACCAGTGCCAAGTTGGGCTGGTTTGATAGTACCAAGTGGCTCCTGCAATCTGCCATCAAAATGTTGGCAGGCGAGTTTTGTTTTCCAGGGAAAAGCGCCGTTGTTTGTGTTTGGGGGCCTGTGGCTGGGAGTGGCCGGCTGGCTCCTTAGAATCCACGATACCCAGGCTCATTCCCAGACCTGAGGTGGCACCAGTGCCAAGTCGGGCTAGTTTGATGGTGCAAAGTGGCTCCTGCAATCTGCCATCCAGAAGCGGGACAGCTTACTTTTCCTTGCCAGGGAAACGGGCCGAGCTTTGTGTCTGGGGGCCTATGGCTGGGAGTGACCGGCTGGCTCCTGAAAAGCTACGATAGGCAGGATGGTGACCAGACCCATGGTGGCACCAGTGCCAAGTTGGGCTGGTTTGATAGTACCAAGTGGCTCCTGCAATCCGCCATCAAAAAGTTGGCAGGCGAGTTTTGTTTTCCAGGGAAAAGCGCCGTTGTTTGTGTTTAGGGGCCTGTGGGTGGGAGTGGCCGGATGGCTAATTAGAATCCACGATACGCAGCATGGTTCCCAGACCTGAGGTGGCACCAGTGCCAAGTCGGGCTAGTTGGATGGTGCAAAGTGGCTCCTGCAATCTGCCATCCAGAAGCGGGGCAGCTTACTTTTGTTTTCCAGGGAAAAGCGCCGTTGTTTGTGTTTGGAGGCCTGTGGGTGGGAGTGGCCGGATGGCTCCTTAGAATCCACGATACGCAGGATGGTTCCCAGACCAGAGGTGGCACCAGTGCCAAGTTGGGCTGGTTTGATAGTACCAAGTGGTTCCTGCAATCTGCCATCCAGAAGCGGGGCAGCTTACTTTTGTTTGCCAGGGAAACGGTCCGAGGATTGTGTCTGGGGGCCTAAGCCTGGAAGTGACCGGCTGGCTCGTGAAAAGCTACGATAGGCAGGATGGTGACCAGACCCATGACGGTACCAGTGCCAAATTGGGCTGGTTTGATAGTACCAAGTGGCTCCTGCAATCTGCCATCAAAAACTTGGCAGGCGAGTTTTGTTTTCCAGGGAAAAGCGCCGTTGTTTGTGTTTGGGGGCCTGTGGCTGGGAGTGGCCGGATGGCTCCTTAGAATCCACGATACGCAGGATGGTTCCCAGACGTGAGGTGGCGCCAGTGCCAAGTCGGGCTGGTTTGATAGTACCAAGTGGCTCCTGCAATCTGCCATCCAGAAGCGGGGCAGCTTACTTTTGTTTGCCAGGGAAACGGGCCGAGGTTTGTGTCTGGGGGCCTATGGCTGGGAGTGACCGGCTGGCTCCTGAAAAGCTACGATAGGCAGTATGGTGACCAGACCCATGGTGGCACCAGTGCCAAGTTGGGCTGATTTGATAGTACCAAGTGGCTCCTGCAATCTGCCATCAAAAAATTGGCAGGCGAATTTTGTTATCCAGGGAAAAGCGCCGTTGTTTGTGTTTGGGGGCCTGTGGCAGGGAGTTGCCGGCTGGCTCCTGAAAAGCTACGATAGGCAGGATGGTGACCAGACCCATGGTGGCAGCAGTGCCAAGTTGGGCTGGTTTGATAGTACCAAGTGGCTCCGGCAATCTGCCATCAAAATTTGGCAGGCGAGTTTTGTTTTCCAGGGAAAAGCGCCGTTGTTTGTGTTTGGGGGCCTGTGGGTGGGAGTGGCCGGATGGCTAATTAGAATCCACGATACGCAGCATGGTTCCCAGACCTGAGGTGGCACCAGTGCCAAGTCGGGCTAGTTTGATGGTGCGAAGTGGCTCCTGCAATCTGCCATCCAGAAGCGGGGCAGCTTGCTTTTGTTTGCCAGGGAAACGGGCCGAGGTTTGTGTCTGGGGGCCTATGGCTGGGAGTGACCGGCTGGCTCCTGAAAAGCTATGATAGGCAGGATGGTGACCAGACCCATGGTGGCACCAGTGCCAAGTTGGGCTGGTTTGATAGTACCAAGTGGCTCCTGCAATCTGCCATCAAAAAGTTGGCAGGCGAGTTTTGTTTTCCAGGGAAAAGCGCCGTTGTTTGTGTTTGGGGGCCTGTGGCTGGGAGTGGCCGGCTGGCTGCTTAGAATCCACGATACGCAGGATGGTTCCCAGACGTGAGGTGGCGCCAGTGCCAAGTCGGGTTGGTTTGATACTACCAAGTGCGTCCTGCAATCTGCCATCCAGAAGCGGGACAGCTTACTTTTTTTTGTCAGGGAAACGGGCTGAGCTTTGTGTCACGGGGCCTATGGCTGGGAGTGACCGTCTAGGTCCTGAAAAGCTACGATAGGCAGGATGGTGACCAGACCCATGGTGGCACCAGTGCCAAGTTGGGCTGGTTTGATAGTACCAAGTGGCTCCTGCAATCTGCCATCAAAAATTTGTCAGGCGAGTTTTGTTTTCCAGGGAAAAGCGCCGTTGTTTGTGTTTGGGGGCCTGTGGCTGGGAGTGGCCGGCTTGCTAATTGGAATCCACGATACGCAGGATGGTTCCCAGACTTGAGGTGGCACCAGTGACAAGTCGGGCCAGTTTGATGGTGCAAAGTGGCTCCTGCAATCTGCCATCCAGAAGCGGGGTAGCTTACTTTTCTTTGCCAGGGAAACGGGCCGAGGTTTTTCTCTGGGGGCCTATGGCTGGGAGTGACCGGGTGGCGCCTGAACAGCTACGATAGGCAGGATGGTGACCAGACCCAAGGTGGCACCAGTGCCAAGTTGGGCTGATTTGATAGTACCAAGTGGCTCCTGCAATCTGCCATCAAAATGTTGGCAGGCGAGTTTTGTTTTCCAGGGAAAAGCGCTGTTGTTTGTGTTTGGGGGCCTGTGGCTGGGAGTGACCGGCTGGCTCCTTAGAATCCACGATACACAGGATGGTTCCCAGACCAGAGGTGGCACCAGTGCCAAGTCGGGCTGGTTTTATACTACCAAGTGGTTCATGCAATCTGCCATCCAGAAGCGGGGCAGCTTAATTTTGTTTGCCAGGGAAACGGGCCGAGGTTTGTGTCTGGGCGCCTATGGCTGGGAGTGACCTCCTAGGTACTGAAAAGCTACGATAGGCAGGATGGTGACCAGACCCATGGTGGCACCAGTGCCAAGTTGGGCTGGTTTGATAGTACCAAGTGGCTCCTGCAATCCGCCATCAAAAAGTTGGCAGGCGAGTTTTGTTTTCCAGGGAAAAGGGCCGTTGTTTGTGTTTGGGTGCCTGTGGCAGGGAGTGGCCGGCTGGCTCCTTAGAATCCACGATACGCAGGATGGTTCCCAGACTTGTCGTGGCACCAGTGCCAAGTCGGGCTGGTTTGATAGTACCAAGTGCGTCCTGCAATCTGCCATCCAGAAGCGGGGCAGCTAACTTTTGTTTGCCAGGGAAACGGGCCGAGGTTTGTGTCTAAGGGCCTATGGCTGGGAGTGACCGGTTGGCTCCTGAAAAGCTACGATAGGCAGGATGGTGACCAGACCCATGGTGGCACCAGTGCCAAGTTGGGCTGGTTTGATAGTACCTAGTGGCTCCTGCAATCTGCCATCAAAAAGTTGGCAGGCGAGTTTGTTATCCAGGGAAAAGCGCCGTTGTTTGTGTTTGGGTGCCTGTGGCTGGGAGTGGCCGGCTGGCTCCTTAGAATCCACGATACGGAGGATGGTTCCCAGACCAGTGGTGGTACCAGTGCCAAGTTTTGCTGGTTTGATGGAGAAAACTGGCTCCTGCAATCTGCCATCCACATGCGGGATAACATACTTTTGTTTGCCAGGGAAACGGGTCGAGGTTTTTGTCTGGGGGCCTATGGCTGGGAGTGACCGGCTGGCTCCTGAAAAGCTACGATAGGCAGGATGGTGACCAGACCCATGGTGGCACCACTGTCAAGTTGGGCTGGTTTGATAGTACCAAGTGGCTCCGGCAATCTGCCATCAAAATTTGGCAGGCGAGTTTTGTTTTCCAGTGAATAGCGCCCTTGTTTGTGTTTGGGGGCCTGTGGCAGGGACTGACCGGCTGGCTAATTAGAATCCACGATACGCAGCATGGTTCCCAGACCTGAGGTGGCACCAGTGCCAAGTCGGGCTAGTTTGATGGTGTAAAGTGGCTCCTGCAATCTGCCATCCAGAAGCGGGGCAGCTTACTTTTGTTTGCCAGGGAAACGGGCCGAGGTTTGTGTCTGGGGGCCTATGGCTGGGAGTGACCGGCTGGCTCCTGAAAAGGTACGATAGGCAGGAAGGTGACCAGACCCATGGTGGCACCAGTGCCAAGTTGGGCTGGTTGGATAGTACCAAGTGGCTCCTGCAATCTGCCATCAAAAAGTTGGCAGGCGAGTTTTGTTTTCCAGGGGAAAGCGCCGTTGTTTGTGTTTGGGGGCCTGTGGCTGGGAGTGGCCGGCTGGCTCCTTAGAATCCACGATACCCAGGCTCATTCCCAGACCTGAGGTGGCACCAGTGCCAAGTCGGGCTAGTTTGATGGTGCAAAGTGGCTCCTGCAATCTGCCATCCAGAAGCGGGGTAGCTTACTTTTGTTTGCCAGGGAAACGGGCCGAGATTTGTGTCTGGGGGCCTATGGCTGCGAGTGACCGGTTGGCTCCTGAAAAGCTACGATAGGCAGGATGGTGACCAGACCCATGGTGGCACCAGTGCCAAGTTGGGCTGGTTTGATAGTACCAAGTGGCTCCTGCAATCTGCCATCAAAAAGTTGGCAGGCGAGTTTTGTTTTCCAGGGAAAAGCGCCGTTGTTTGTGTCTGGGGGCCTGTGGCTGGAGTGGCCGTCTGGTTCCTTAGACTCCACGATACGCAGGATGGTTCCCAGACCAGAGGTGGCACCAGTGCCAAGTCGGGCTAGTTTGATGGTGCAAAGTGGCTCCTGCAATCTGCCATCCAGAAGCGGGGCAGCTTACTTTTGTTTGCCAGGGAAACGGGCCGAGGTTTTTCTCTGGGGGCCTATGGCAGGGAGGGACCGGCTGGCTCCTGAAAAGCTACGATAGGCAGGATGGTGACCAGACCCATGGTGGCACCAGTGCCAAGTTGGGCTGATTTGATAGTACCAAGTGGCTCCTGCAATCTGCCATCAAAATATTGGCAGGCGAGTTTTGTTTTCCAGGGAAAAGCGCCGTTGTTTGTGTTTAGGGGCCTGTGGCTGGGAGTGACCGGCTGGCTCCTTAGAATCCACGATACGCAGGATGGTTCCCAGACCCAAGGTGGCACCAGTGCCAAGTTGGGCTGGTTTCATAGTACCCAGTGGCTCCTGCAATCTCCCATCCAGAAGCGGGGCAGCTGAGTTTTGTTTGCCTGTGAAACGGGCCGTTGTTTTTAATTGGGGTCTGTGGCCGAGAGTGTTCGGCTGGCTCCTGACAACCCACAATACGCAGGATGGTTCCCAGACCCAAGGTGGCACCAGTGCCAAGTCGGGCTGGTTTGATAGTACCAAGTGGCTCCTGCAATCTGCCATCCAGAAGCGGTGCAGTTGAGTTTTGTTTGCCAGAGAAAAGGGCCGTGGGTTGTGTTTGGGGGCATATGGCTGGGAGTGGCCGGCTGTCTCATTCAAAAGATCGATACGCAGGATGGTTCCCAGACCCAAGAGGGCACCAGTGCCAAGTCGGGCTGTTTTTATAGTACCAAGTGCGTCCTGCAATTTGCCATCCAGAAGAGGGGCAGTTGAGTTTTGTTTGCCAGAGAATAGCGCCGTTGTTTGTGTTTGGGGGCTTGTGGCTCGTAGTGGCCGACTGGCGCCTTAGAATCTGTGTTACGCAGCATGGTTCCCAGACCCAAGGTGGCACCATTGCCAAGTTGGGCTGGTTTGATAGTACCAAGTGGCTCCTGCAATCTGCCATGCAGAAGCGGGGTAGCTTACTTTTGTTTGCCAGGGAAACGGGCCGAGGTTTGTGACTGGGGACCTATGGCTGGGAGTGACCGGCTGGCTCCTGGAAAGCTACGATAGGCAGGATGGTTACCAGACCCATGGTGGCACCAGTGCCAAGTTGGGCTGGTTTGATAGTACCAAGTGGCTCCTGCAATCTGCCATCAAAGTGTTGGCAGGCGAGTTTTGTTTTCCAGGGAAAAGCGACATTGTTTGTATTTGGGGGCCTGTGGCTGGGAGTGACCGGCTGGCTCCTTTGAACCCACGATACGCAGGATGGTTCCCAGACCCAAGGTGGCACCAGTGCCAAGTTTTGCTGGTTTGATACTACCAAGTGCGTCCTGCAATCTGCCATCCAGAAGCGGGGCAGCTTAATTTTGTTTGCCAGGGAAACGGGCCGTGGGTTTTGTTTGGGGGCATATAGCTGAGAGTGGCCGGCTGGCTCCTGAAAATCCACGCTAGGCAGCATGGTTCCCAGATGCAATGTGGCACCAGTGCCAAGTCGGGCTGGTTTGATGGTGCAAAGTGGCTCCTGCAATCTGCCATCCAGAAGCGAGGCAGCTGATTTTTGTTTGCCAGAGGAAAATTCCGTGGATTGTTTTTGGGGGCATATTGCTGGGAGTGGCCGGCTGGCTCCTTAAAATGCTCGATACGCATGATGGTTCCCAGGCCCAAGGTGTCACCACTACCAAGTCGGCCTGCGGTTTTAGTATCAAGTTCATCCTGCAATTTGCCATCCAGAAGAGGGGCAGTTGAGTTTTGTTTGCCAGAGAAACGGGCCGAGGTTTCTGTTTGGGGACATATGGCTGAGAGTGGCCGGCTGGCCCCTGAATATCCACGATACAGAGCATGGTTCCCAGATCCAAGGTGGCACCAGTGCCAAGTCGGGCTGGTTTGATAGTACCAAGTGTCTCCTGCAATCTGCCATCCAGAAGCAGGGCAGCTTACTTTTGTTTGCCAGAGAAATAGGCCTAGGTTTTTGTTTGGGGGCCTGTGGCTAGGAGTGGCCGGCTGGCTCCTTAGAATCCACGATACGCAGGATGGTTCCCAGACCCAAGGTGGCACCAGTGCCAAGTCGGGCTGGTTTGATTACAACAAGTGCCTCCTGCAATCTCCCATCCAGAAGCGGGGCAGCTGAGTTTTGTTTGCCTGTGAAACGGGCCGTTGTTTTTAATTGGGGTCTGTGGCCGAGAGTGTTCGGCTGGCTCCTGACAACCCACAATACGCAGGATGGTTCCCAGACCCAAGGTGGCACCAGTGCCAAGTCGGGCTGGTTTGATAGTACCAAGTGGCTCCTGCAATCTGCCATCCAGAAGCGGTGCAGTTGAGTTTTGTTTGCCAGAGAAAAGGGCCGTGGGTTGTGTTTGGGGGCATATGGCTGGGAGTGGCCGGCTGTCTCATTAAAAAGATCGATACGCAGGATGGTTCCCAGACCCAAGGGGGCACCAGTGCCAAGTCGGGCTGTTTTTATAGTACCAAGTGCGTCCTGCAATTTGCCATCCAGAAGAGGGGCAGTTGAGTTTTGTTTGCCAGAGAATAGCACCGTTGTTTGTGTTTGGGGGCTTGTGGCTCGTAGTGGCCGACTGGCGCCTTAGAATCTGTGTTACGCAGCATGGTTCCCAGACCCAAGGTGGCACCAGTGCCAAGTTGGGCTGGTTTGATAGTACCAAGTGGCTCCTGCAATCTGCCATCCAGAAGCGGGGTAGCTTACTTTTGTTTGCCAGGGAAACGGGCCGAGGTTTGTGACTGGGGACCTATGGCTGGGAGTGACCGGCTGGCTCCTGGAAAGCTACAATAGGCAGGACGGTTACCAGACCCATGGTGGCACCAGTGCCAAGTTGGGCTGGTTTGATAGTACCAAGTGGCTCCTGCAATCTGCCATCCAGAAGCGGGGCAGCTTGCTTTTGTTTGCCAGGGAAACGGGCCGAGGTTTGTGTCTGGGGGCCTATGGCTGGGAGTGACCGGCTGGCTCCTGAAAAGCTATGATAGGCAGGATGGTGACCAGACCCATGGTGGCACCAGTGCCAAGTTGGGCTGGTTTGATAGTACCAAGTGGCTCCTGCAATCTGCCATCAAAAATTTGTCAGGCGAGTTTTGTTTTCCAGGGAAAAGCGCCGTTGTTTGTGTTTGGGGGCCTGTGGCTGGGAGTGGCCGGCTGGCTGCTTAGAATCCACGATACGCAGGATGGTTCCCAGACGTGAGGTGGCGCCAGTGCCAAGTCGGGTTGGTTTGATACTACCAAGTGCGTCCTGCAATCTGCCATCCAGAAGCGGGACAGCTTACTTTTTTTTGTCAGGGAAACGGGCTGAGCTTTGTGTCACGGGGCCTATGGCTGGGAGTGACCGTCTAGGTCCTGAAAAGCTACGATAGGCAGGATGGTGACCAGACCCATGGTGGCACCAGTGCCAAGTTGGGCTGGTTTGATAGTACCAAGTGGCTCCTGCAATCTGCCATCAAAAATTTGTCAGGCGAGTTTTGTTTTCCAGGGAAAAGCGCCGTTGTTTGTGTTTGGGGGCCTGTGGCTGGGAGTGGCCGGCTTGCTAATTGGAATCCACGATACGCAGGATGGTTCCCAGACTTGAGGTGGCACCAGTGACAAGTCGGGCCAGTTTGATGGTGCAAAGTGGCTCCTGCAATCTGCCATCCAGAAGCGGGGTAGCTTACTTTTCTTTGCCAGGGAAACGGGCCGAGGTTTTTCTCTGGGGGCCTATGGCTGGGAGTGACCGGGTGGCGCCTGAACAGCTACGATAGGCAGGATGGTGACCAGACCCAAGGTGGCACCAGTGCCAAGTTGGGCTGATTTGATAGTACCAAGTGGCTCCTGCAATCTGCCATCAAAATGTTGGCAGGCGAGTTTTGTTTTCCAGGGAAAAGCGCTGTTGTTTGTGTTTGGGGGCCTGTGGCTGGGAGTGACCGGCTGGCTCCTTAGAATCCACGATACACAGGATGGTTCCCAGACCAGAGGTGGCACCAGTGCCAAGTCGGGCTGGTTTTATACTACCAAGTGGTTCATGCAATCTGCCATCCAGAAGCGGGGCAGCTTAATTTTGTTTGCCAGGGAAACGGGCCGAGGTTTGTGTCTGGGCGCCTATGGCTGGGAGTGACCTCCTAGGTACTGAAAAGCTACGATAGGCAGGATGGTGACCAGACCCATGGTGGCACCAGTGCCAAGTTGGGCTGGTTTGATAGTACCAAGTGGCTCCTGCAATCCGCCATCAAAAAGTTGGCAGGCGAGTTTTGTTTTCCAGGGAAAAGGGCCGTTGTTTGTGTTTGGGTGCCTGTGGCAGGGAGTGGCCGGCTGGCTCCTTAGAATCCACGATACGCAGGATGGTTCCCAGACTTGTCGTGGCACCAGTGCCAAGTCGGGCTGGTTTGATAGTACCAAGTGCGTCCTGCAATCTGCCATCCAGAAGCGGGGCAGCTAACTTTTGTTTGCCAGGGAAACGGGCCGAGGTTTGTGTCTAAGGGCCTATGGCTGGGAGTGACCGGTTGGCTCCTGAAAAGCTACGATAGGCAGGATGGTGACCAGACCCATGGTGGCACCAGTGCCAAGTTGGGCTGGTTTGATAGTACCTAGTGGCTCCTGCAATCTGCCATCAAAAAGTTGGCAGGCGAGTTTGTTATCCAGGGAAAAGCGCCGTTGTTTGTGTTTGGGTGCCTGTGGCTGGGAGTGGCCGGCTGGCTCCTTAGAATCCACGATACGGAGGATGGTTCCCAGACCAGTGGTGGTACCAGTGCCAAGTTTTGCTGGTTTGATGGAGAAAACTGGCTCCTGCAATCTGCCATCCACATGCGGGATAACATACTTTTGTTTGCCAGGGAAACGGGTCGAGGTTTTTGTCTGGGGGCCTATGGCTGGGAGTGACCGGCTGGCTCCTGAAAAGCTACGATAGGCAGGATGGTGACCAGACCCATGGTGGCACCACTGTCAAGTTGGGCTGGTTTGATAGTACCAAGTGGCTCCGGCAATCTGCCATCAAAATTTGGCAGGCGAGTTTTGTTTTCCAGTGAATAGCGCCCTTGTTTGTGTTTGGGGGCCTGTGGCAGGGACTGACCGGCTGGCTAATTAGAATCCACGATACGCAGCATGGTTCCCAGACCTGAGGTGGCACCAGTGCCAAGTCGGGCTAGTTTGATGGTGTAAAGTGGCTCCTGCAATCTGCCATCCAGAAGCGGGGCAGCTTACTTTTGTTTGCCAGGGAAACGGGCCGAGCTTTGTGTCTGGGGGCCTATGGCTGGGAGTGACCGGCTGGCTCCTGAAAAGGTACGATAGGCAGGAAGGTGACCAGACCCATGGTGGCACCAGTGCCAAGTTGGGCTGGTTGGATAGTACCAAGTGGCTCCTGCAATCTGCCATCAAAAATTTGGCAGGCGAGTTTTGTTTTCCAGGGGAAAGCGCCGTTGTTTGTGTTTGGGGGCCTGTGGCTGGGAGTGGCCGGCTGGCTCCTTAGAATCCACGATACCCAGGCTCATTCCCAGACCTGAGGTGGCACCAGTGCCAAGTCGGGCTAGTTTGATGGTGCAAAGTGGCTCCTGCAATCTGCCATCCAGAAGCGGGGTAGCTTACTTTTGTTTGCCAGGGAAACGGGCCGAGATTTGTGTCTGGGGGCCTATGGCTGCGAGTGACCGGTTGGCTCCTGAAAAGCTACGATAGGCAGGATGGTGACCAGACCCATGGTGGCACCAGTGCCAAGTTGGGCTGGTTTGATAGTACCAAGTGGCTCCTGCAATCTGCCATCAAAAACTTGGCAGGCGAGTTTTGTTTTCCAGGGAAAAGCGCCGTTGTTTGTGTCTGGGGGCCTGTGGCTGGAGTGGCCGTCTGGTTCCTTAGACTCCACGATACGCAGGATGGTTCCCAGACCAGAGGTGGCACCAGTGCCAAGTCGGGCTAGTTTGATGGTGCAAAGTGGCTCCTGCAATCTGCCATCCAGAAGCGGGGCAGCTTACTTTTGTTTGCCAGGGAAACGGGCCGAGGTTTTTCTCTGGGGGCCTATGGCAGGGAGGGACCGGCTGGCTCCTGAAAAGCTACGATAGGCAGGATGGTGACCAGACCCATGGTGGCACCAGTGCCAAGTTGGGCTGATTTGATAGTACCAAGTGGCTCCTGCAATCTGCCATCAAAATATTGGCAGGCGAGTTTTGTTTTCCAGGGAAAAGCGCCGTTGTTTGTGTTTAGGGGCCTGTGGCTGGGAGTGACCGGCTGGCTCCTTAGAATCCACGATACGCAGGATGGTTCCCAGACCCAAGGTGGCACCAGTGCCAAGTTGGGCTGGTTTCATAGTACCCAGTGGCTCCTGCAATCTCCCATCCAGAAGCGGGGCAGCTGAGTTTTGTTTGCCTGTGAAACGGGCCGTTGTTTTTAATTGGGGTCTGTGGCCAAGAGTGTTCGGCTGGCTCCTGACAACCCACAATACGCAGGATGGTTCCCAGACCCAAGGTGGCACCAGTGCCAAGTCGGGCTGGTTTGATAGTACCAAGTGGCTCCTGCAATCTGCCATCCAGAAGCGGTGCAGTTGAGTTTTGTTTGCCAGAGAAAAGGGCCGTGGGTTGTGTTTGGGGGCATATGGCTGGGAGTGGCCGGCTGTCTCATTCAAAAGATCGATACGCAGGATGGTTCCCAGACCCAAGAGGGCACCAGTGCCAAGTCGGGCTGTTTTTATAGTACCAAGTGCGTCCTGCAATTTGCCATCCAGAAGAGGGGCAGTTGAGTTTTGTTTGCCAGAGAATAGCGCCGTTGTTTGTGTTTGGGGGCTTGTGGCTCGTAGTGGCCGACTGGCGCCTTAGAATCTGTGTTACGCAGCATGGTTCCCAGACCCAAGGTGGCACCATTGCCAAGTTGGGCTGGTTTGATAGTACCAAGTGGCTCCTGCAATCTGCCATGCAGAAGCGGGGTAGCTTACTTTTGTTTGCCAGGGAAACGGGCCGAGGTTTGTGACTGGGGACCTATGGCTGGGAGTGACCGGCTGGCTCCTGGAAAGCTACGATAGGCAGGATGGTTACCAGACCCATGGTGGCACCAGTGCCAAGTTGGGCTGGTTTGATAGTACCAAGTGGCTCCTGCAATCTGCCATCAAAAAGTTGGCAGGCGAGTTTTGTTTTCCAGGGAAAAGCGACATTGTTTGTATTTGGGGGCCTGTGGCTGGGAGTGACCGGCTGGCTCCTTTGAACCCACGATACGCAGGATGGTTCCCAGACCCAAGGTGGCACCAGTGCCAAGTTTTGCTGGTTTGATACTACCAAGTGCGTCCTGCAATCTGCCATCCAGAAGCGGGGCAGCTTAATTTTGTTTGCCAGGGAAACGGGCCGTGGGTTTTGTTTGGGGGCATATAGCTGAGAGTGGCCGGCTGGCTCCTGAAAATCCACGCTAGGCAGCATGGTTCCCAGATGCAATGTGGCACCAGTGCCAAGTCGGGCTGGTTTGATGGTGCAAAGTGGCTCCTGCAATCTGCCATCCAGAAGCGAGGCAGCTGATTTTTGTTTGCCAGAGGAAAATTCCGTGGATTGTTTTTGGGGGCATATTGCTGGGAGTGGCCGGCTGGCTCCTTAAAATGCTCGATACGCATGATGGTTCCCAGGCCCAAGGTGTCACCACTACCAAGTCGGCCTGCGGTTTTAGTATCAAGTTCATCCTGCAATTTGCCATCCAGAAGAGGGGCAGTTGAGTTTTGTTTGCCAGAGAAACGGGCCGAGGTTTCTGTTTGGGGACATATGGCTGAGAGTGGCCGGCTGGCCCCTGAATATCCACGATACAGAGCATGGTTCCCAGATCCAAGGTGGCACCAGTGCCAAGTCGGGCTGGTTTGATAGTACCAAGTGTCTCCTGCAATCTGCCATCCAGAAGCAGGGCAGCTTACTTTTGTTTGCCAGAGAAATAGGCCTAGGTTTTTGTTTGGGGGCCTGTGGCTAGGAGTGGCCGGCTGGCTCCTTAGAATCCACGATACGCAGGATGGTTCCCAGACCCAAGGTGGCACCAGTGCCAAGTCGGGCTGGTTTGATTACAACAAGTGCCTCCTGCAATCTCCCATCCAGAAGCGGGGCAGCTGAGTTTTGTTTGCCTGTGAAACGGGCCGTTGTTTTTAATTGGGGTCTGTGGCCGAGAGTGTTCGGCTGGCTCCTGACAACCCACAATACGCAGGATGGTTCCCAGACCCAAGGTGGCACCAGTGCCAAGTCGGGCTGGTTTGATAGTACCAAGTGGCTCCTGCAATCTGCCATCCAGAAGCGGTGCAGTTGAGTTTTGTTTGCCAGAGAAAAGGGCCGTGGGTTGTGTTTGGGGGCATATGGCTGGGAGTGGCCGGCTGTCTCATTAAAAAGATCGATACGCAGGATGGTTCCCAGACCCAAGGGGGCACCAGTGCCAAGTCGGGCTGTTTTTATAGTACCAAGTGCGTCCTGCAATTTGCCATCCAGAAGAGGGGCAGTTGAGTTTTGTTTGCCAGAGAATAGCACCGTTGTTTGTGTTTGGGGGCTTGTGGCTCGTAGTGGCCGACTGGCGCCTTAGAATCTGTGTTACGCAGCATGGTTCCCAGACCCAAGGTGGCACCAGTGCCAAGTTGGGCTGGTTTGATAGTACCAAGTGGCTCCTGCAATCTGCCATCCAGAAGCGGGGTAGCTTACTTTTGTTTGCCAGGGAAACGGGCCGAGGTTTGTGACTGGGGACCTATGGCTGGGAGTGACCGGCTGGCTCCTGGAAAGCTACAATAGGCAGGACGGTTACCAGACCCATGGTGGCACCAGTGCCAAGTTGGGCTGGTTTGATAGTACCAAGTGGCTCCTGCAATCTGCCATCAAAAAGTTGGCAGGCGAGTTTTGTTTTCCAGGGAAAAGCGACATTGTTTGTATTTGGGGGCCTGTGGCTGGGAGTGACCGGCTGGCTCCTTTGAACCCACGATACGCAGGATGGTTCCCAGACCCAAGGTGGCACCAGTGCCAAGTTTTGCTGGTTTGATACTACCAAGTGCGTCCTGCAATCTGCCATCCAGAAGCGGGGCAGCTTAATTTTGTTTGCCAGGGAAACGGGCCGTGGGTTTTGTTTGGGGGCATATAGCTGAGAGTGGCCGGCTGGCTCCTGAAAATCCACGCTAGGCAGCATGGTTCCCAGATGCAATGTGGCACCAGTGCCAAGTCGGGCTGGTTTGATGGTGCAAAGTGGCTCCTGCAATCTGCCATCCAGAAGCGAGGCAGCTGATTTTTGTTTGCCAGAGGAAAATTCCGTGGATTGTTTTTGGGGGCATATTGCTGGGAGTGGCCGGCTGGCTCCTTAAAATGCTCGATACGCATGATGGTTCCCAGGCCCAAGGTGTCACCACTACCAAGTCGGCCTGCGGTTTTAGTATCAAGTTCATCCTGCAATTTGCCATCCAGAAGAGGGGCAGTTGAGTTTTGTTTGCCAGAGAAACGGGCCGAGGTTTCTGTTTGGGGACATATGGCTGAGAGTGGCCGGCTGGCCCCTGAATATCCACGATACAGAGCATGGTTCCCAGATCCAAGGTGGCACCAGTGCCAAGTTGGGCTGGTTTGATAGTACCAAGTGTCTCCTGCAATCTGCCATCCAGAAGCAGGGCAGCTTACTTTTGTTTGCCAGAGAAATAGGCCTAGGTTTTTGTTTGGGGGCCTGTGGCTAGGAGTGGCCGGCTGGCTCCTTAGAATCCACGATACGCAGGATGGTTCCCAGACCCAAGGTGGCACCAGTGCCAAGTCGGGCTGGTTTGATTACAACAAGTGCCTCCTGCAATCTCCCATCCAGAAGCGGGGCAGCTGAGTTTTGTTTGCCTGTGAAACGGGCCGTTGTTTTTAATTGGGGTCTGTGGCCGAGAGTGTTCGGCTGGCTCCTGACAACCCACAATACGCAGGATGGTTCCCAGACCCAAGGTGGCACCAGTGCCAAGTAGGGCTGGTTTGATAGTACCAAGTGGCTCCTGCAATCTGCCATCCAGAAGCGGTGCAGTTGAGTTTTGTTTGCCAGAGAAAAGGGCCGTGGGTTGTGTTTGGGGGCATATGGCTGGGAGTGGCCGGCTGTCTCATTAAAAAGATCGATACGCAGGATGGTTCCCAGACCCAAGGGGGCACCAGTGCCAAGTCGGGCTGTTTTTATAGTACCAAGTGCGTCCTGCAATTTGCCATCCAGAAGAGGGGCAGTTGAGTTTTGTTTGCCAGAGAATAGCACCGTTGTTTGTGTTTGGGGGCTTGTGGCTCGTAGTGGCCGACTGGCGCCTTAGAATCTGTGTTACGCAGCATGGTTCCCAGACCCAAGGTGGCACCAGTGCCAAGTTGGGCTGGTTTGATAGTACCAAGTGGCTCCTGCAATCTGCCATCCAGAAGCGGGGTAGCTTACTTTTGTTTGCCAGGGAAACGGGCCGAGGTTTGTGACTGGGGACCTATGGCTGGGAGTGACCGGCTGGCTCCTGGAAAGCTACAATAGGCAGGATGGTTACCAGACCCATGGTGGCACCAGTGCCAAGTTGGGCTGGTTTGATAGTACCAAGTGGCTCCTGCAATCTGCCATCAAAAAGTTGGCAGGCGAGTTTTGTTTTCCAGGGAAAAGCGACATTGTTTGTATTTGGGGGCCTGTGGCTGGGAGTGACCGGCTGGCTCCTTTGAACCCACGATACGCAGGATGGTTCCCAGACCCAAGGTGGCACCAGTGCCAAGTTTTGCTGGTTTGATACTACCAAGTGCGTCCTGCAATCTGCCATCCAGAAGCGGGGCAGCTTAATTTTGTTTGCCAGGGAAACGGGCCGTGGGTTTTGTTTGGGGGCATATAGCTGAGAGTGGCCGGCTGGCTCCTGAAAATCCACGCTAGGCAGCATGGTTCCCAGATGCAATGTGGCACCAGTGCCAAGTCGGGCTGGTTTGATGGTGCAAAGTGGCTCCTGCAATCTGCCATCCAGAAGCGAGGCAGCTGATTTTTGTTTGCCAGAGGAAAATTCCGTGGATTGTTTTTGGGGGCATATTGCTGGGAGTGGCCGGCTGGCTCCTTAAAATGCTCGATACGCATGATGGTTCCCAGGCCCAAGGTGTCACCACTACCAAGTCGGCCTGCGGTTTTAGTATCAAGTTCATCCTGCAATTTGCCATCCAGAAGAGGGGCAGTTGAGTTTTGTTTGCCAGAGAAACGGGCCGAGGTTTCTGTTTGGGGACATATGGCTGAGAGTGGCCGGCTGGCCCCTGAATATCCACGATACAGAGCATGGTTCCCAGATCCAA
This sequence comes from Melospiza melodia melodia, assembly GCF_035770615.1. NCBI lineage: Eukaryota > Metazoa > Chordata > Aves > Passeriformes > Passerellidae > Melospiza > Melospiza melodia. The sequence goes on from NC_086194.1 coordinate 62,140,097, forward strand.
GGTGGCACCAGTGCCAAGTTGGGCTGGTTTGATAGTACCAAGTGTCTCCTGCAATCTGCCATCCAGAAGCAGGGCAGCTTACTTTTGTTTGCCAGAGAAATAGGCCTAGGTTTTTGTTTGGGGGCCTGTGGCTAGGAGTGGCCGGCTGGCTCCTTAGAATCCACGATACGCAGGATGGTTCCCAGACCCAAGGTGGCACCAGTGCCAAGTCGGGCTGGTTTGATAGTACCAAGTGGCTCCTGCAAACTCCATCAAAAAGTTGGCAGGCGTGTTTTGTTTTCCAGGGAACAGCGCCGTTGATTTTGTTTGGGGGCCTGTGGCTGGGAGTGGCCGGCTGGCTCCTTAGAATCCACGATACGCAGGATGGTTCCCAGACCCAAGGTGGCACCAGTGCCAAGTCGGGCTGGTTTGATTACACCAAGTGGCTCCTGCAATCTGCCATCCAGAAGTGAGGCAGCTAAGTTTTGTTTGCGAGAAAAAAGGGCCGTGGTTTTTGTTGGGGGCCTGTGGCTGGGAGTAGCCGGCTGGCTCCTTAAAATCCACGATAGGCAGGATGGTTCCCAGACCCAAGGTGGCACCAGTGCCAAGTCGGGCTGGTTTGATAGTACCAAGTGGCTCCTGCAATCTGCCATCCAGAAGCGGGGCAGCTGAGTTTCGTTTGCCAGAGAAAAAGGCTGTGGTTTGTGTTTGGGGGCCTGTGGCTGGCAGTGGCCGGCTGGCTCCTGAAAATCCACGATACGCAGCATGGTTCCCAGACCCAAGGTGGCACCAGTGCCAAGTGGGGCTCGTTTGACAGTGTCAAGTGCCTCCTGCAATCTCCCATCCAGAAGCGGGGCAGCTGAGTTTTTTTTGCCAGGGAAACGGACCTTTGTTTTTGATTGGGCTCTGTGGCCGAGAGTGGTTGGCTGTCTCCTGACAATCCACAATACGCAGGATGGTTCCCAGACCCAAGGTGGCACCAGTGCCAAGTCGGGCTGGTTTGATAGTACCAAGTGTCTCCTGCAATCTGCCATCCAGAAGCGGGGCAGCTGAGTTTTGTTTGCCAGAGAAAAGGGCCGTGGGTTGTGTTTGGGGGATATGGCTGGGAGTGGCCACCTGGCTCCTTAAAATGCACGATACGCCGCATGGTAACCAGACGCAAGGTGGCACCAGTGCCAAGTCAGGCTGTTTTTGTAGTACCCAGTGGCTCCTGCAATTTGCCATCCAGAAGCGGGGCAGTTGAATTTTGTTTGCTAGAGAAAAGGGCTGTGGTTTGTGTTTGGGGGCCTATGGCTGAGAGTGGCCGGCTGGCCCCTGAAAATCAACGATAGGCAGGATGGTTCCCAGATCCAAGGTGGCACCAGTGCCAAGTAAGGCTGGTTGTATGGTTCAAAGTAACTCCTGCAATCTGCCATCCAGAAGCGGGACAGCTGAGTTTTTTTTGCCAGAGAAAAGGTCCATGGTTTCTTTTTGGGGCATACGGCTGGGAATTGCCGGCTGGCTCCTTAAAATGCTCGATACGCAGGATGGTTCCCAGAGCCAAGGTGGCACCACTGCCAAGTCGGGCTCTTTTTGTAGTACCAAGTGCGTCCTGCAATTTGCCATCCAGAAGAGGGGCAGTTGAGTTTTGTTTGCCAGAGAAAAGGGCCGTTGTTTGTGTTTGGGGGCCTGTGGCTGGGAGTGTTCGGCTGGTTCCTGAATATGTACGATACGCAGGATTGTTCCCAGATCCAAGGTGGCAGCAGTGCCATGTTGTGCTGGTGTGATAGTCCCAAGTGGCTCCTGCAATCTGCCATCCAGAAGTGGGGCAGCTGATTTTTGTTTGCCAGAGAAAAGGTCCGTGGTTTGTTTTTGGGGGCATATGGCTGAGAGTGGCCGGCTGGCCCCTGAAAATCCACGATACACAGGATGGTTCCCAGATCCAAGGTGGCACCTGTGCCAAGTCGGGCTGATTTGATAGTACTAAGTAGCTCCTGCAATCTGCCATGCAGAAGCGGGGCAGCTTACTTTTGTTTGCCAGGGAAACGGGCCGAGGTTTGTGTTTGGGGGCCTATGGCTGAGAGTGACCGGCTGGCTCCTGAAAAGCTACAATAGGCAGGATGGTGACCAGACCCATGGTGGCACCAGTGCCAAGTTGGGCTGGTTTGATAGTACCAAGTGGTTCCTGCAATCTGCCATCCAGAAGAGGGGCAGTTGAGTTTTGTTTGCCAGAGAAAAGGGCCTTGGTTTGTGTTTGGGGGCATATGGCTGGGTGTGGCCAGCTGGCTCCTTAAAATGCACGATATGCAACATGGCTCCCAGACCCAAGGTGGCACAAGTGCCAAGTTGGGCTGGTTTGATAGTACCAAGTGGCTCCTGCAATCTTCCATGATCACGTGGAGAAATACTTTCTGGTTTCAGCCTCATGCTCTTTCTTCTCTCCCTCAACTTCTCTATCACCTCTCATCTGGTTCACATGCGCTGTCTTCAAGGTCCACAGGCTACTTTTCACAGAATCTTCTGGCCTGATGAAGTAAGGATGATGAATAGAACAGAGCTGGGATCTATTTTCCAGTTTGGATAAAATGCATTCTGCACACAAATCCAAGGAGAACGGGCTGCCCCGATGCCCAGAAAATCTTTCACTCCTGCTAGTGTTCTACGTCAACCGCAACTTAGTCTGAAAGAAAAGCTTTTTCTCTGAGAGCATCTGAGAGGTTTGCATGAAGCACTGATATCTGACATATGCAATTTTGAATAGGAGAGGAAAAAGAAAATGGCAAGGAGTTTTTAATTTTAGTGGTTTCAATTTTAATTTCCGTGCACTTTTTCAAAACTTGTCAGCTCAAATGCCCATCAACATCTTTTAGTCATCTGTAAGTCAGTATTCATATAAAATGTGCTTCAAATCCAAAGAATTTCAAATTTGCACTCCAAGCTTCTATGCCTAGATTTATGATTTCCTACACATATTAGATGAAAGGAAGGCCTTTTTTACTGTGGGAGTGCTGGAACACTGGAACAGGTTGCCCAGAGAAGTTGTGGGTGTCCCATCCCTGAAAGTATTCAAGGTCACCCTGGACGGGGCTTGGAGCAGCAACAAAGGAGAAGCTTGATGGTAGAGAAACAAAGTTGGACTATAGAAGAAACTCGGATTGAAGTATAGGATCAAGTTTTCTCTCAGCTCTTGGGGTAAATTCAAAGTTGTACAAAATGACATTTATCTGTGCTATTCACTACTGTAACAGAAAGTTTCATGAAAACTGTACAGAAGATAGTAAATTTTAAAAGAGATAAGAATTACAGCATAAAATCCATGGGATAGGTTACAACATGAGACACTCTCTAAGAGAAAATCTCTGTGTTTCAGCACTTCATCGGGGTAAGATTTCATGAAGTGCCAAAGAAGGCGGCAAAATATCATTCGGGACATTATTTACTGGAATTCAGCCTGGCCATTAGTAGGAACTGCCTTTGAACATATCATGTAGATATACCACACACACTTTCCCTTCACTGAAAAATTACTGTTTACAACAAATAAGCAATTGACGATCAAAATTGATTGAAAGCATCTTAAACATGTCAAGTATTTCATTGTAGATGATCTGTGATCCAAATGCTTCTTCCACCTTCGAGAGGGACAGAAGAATTCTTCCATATCATGATGGTTTAAAATTGTATCAACCAATGTTTTCTGCTGAAAAGATATCATCTATTTTTTTCTATTTTTGGAAGAAAATATTCCTAGACATACAACAGGTGAGAACTAAGTAATTTTAAAGAAACAAATGAAATGAAAATATTCTGTAAATAGAATGAAATGAAAAGCTGTGTTTTAAATAGGAGCTAAATATTAAACAGAATTTTTGTACCAGGCATTTGAATTACTGCACCAGCTCTTTTGCCCATCAAGAGAGGCATTTAACATTTCAGTCTTTTCCAAGGTGTTCATGATCTGCTATGCTGATCTCTGTGTGTGCCTAGGTGTGTGTGGAGGGGGGGGCATATGAAGGGGAGTGTGTATGTTTGCTTTACAATTGTTGTGGCAGATTCATGCCTCAGCTCCACATTTTGTTTTAAAAAGGTCACACCGAGTGGATATGAAGTTTACTATCAACAAGAGATCGATTCCCAAATCATCCATTTGACTCTCCCTTATAAATCATGTGCTTTGTTGCATATTTTATCAAATATACTTTCAAGCCAGATGGAGGAAGGAGGATGTGGGAATCCCTCCACCATCTTGCAACTTTTATGTAAGTAGGTTTTCAAGAAAATCATCATTTCTCTTTTAAATATGTCTGGAACAGGCATGATGGTAGTGTCAACCTGTTGGAGTTTTTGTTGCTGGAAGAAGTTGTACAAAAGGATTGGTTTTTACATTGACCAGTTACTGAATCAAGCGCAGGAATACATTGGAAATTTAGCTGGGGGTTCCTTTTCCCAGCAGACTACTTCTAGAACGAGCTTGTACACTGAAGCTGACTCTTTTGCTCTCTTTTTGTTTCTTTCCTATTTTCTTGGCTTCTTTGCCACTATCTAGACAATTTTGGAACTTTGTTCCCAACTAAAATGGTTTCAATAGTCTGATTGTGATCATACATTTTTACAAGGAATTTTTAAAATCTTTCCTCGAGTCCAGAAAGTCAAGGACTTAGATCTTTTTCTTCCCTTATCAATATTGCCATGAAATTGATAAATAAAGACCAACTCTTTATTTTTGTTTTTAACCCACGTAGATAATTCCCATCCATTAATCCATTTTGTGGACCAATAGCTGCCATTCTGATGGAAGCTGTCACTTCTTAACAATAGGCATTCTGTGACTATGTTGACAGCACTTTGGGTGAAGATCCTAACTGGTCTTAGATATACATAGGGAGAAATTTGCTCAGCCAGTGTCAGTCTTAAGCATGCGTATCAGAAGATCTTTCTAGAGCTGGGAATTTTCCCATGAAAGGGATTCAGTTAGGGAAGAGACACTTGTGCCAGAGTTTTACATTCTTCTTGAACACTGCTTAAGGAACTTAGATGCCATGTCCATTTGGATCTCTGTCTGCACAGAACTTTGTCATGCCAGTGCTTTGAAATGCATCTTGAAGAGAATTCACTAGCACAGAATGAAAGAGAGTGGAAGGGGTTGGTGGGGCTAACCAGGCCCAACCCCCCTGCCTAAACCAGGATACCTAGAGCCTCTTGCCCAGGATTCTATCTGGGTGTACTTTTAATGTCTTCAAAGATCCAGGCTCCACAATCTTTCTGGGCAGTCTGTGCCGTGGTTCAGTCACCCTGACAGTAAAGAAACATTTACTGATGTTCAAAGGCAATCTCCTGTATTTCAGTGTGTGCCCACTGCCTCTTGTCTTTTCCCTCAGCATCACTGAAAAGACACTGATTCCCTCCCCTTTGCACTATTGCTTCCATATGTATGTGTGATGCCATGTAGAGGTATGTCAAAAACCTCCCTGAAGCCCAGGCAGATAATATTCCCTTCATCTACCAGTCAAGTTGATTCATCAGAGGAGTTTAAAGTGATGTTCAGCATGAAATTCCCCTGAAAAATCATGCTAACTACATTATTTGGTCATCTGTCATGTGCCTGGCAAGGATTTCCAGGAAGAGCTGCTTCATCAACTTCCTGGGGATAAAAAAGAGGCTGGCTGGTTTGTACTATGGCGAGTCCTCTTAATTGCCTTTTTTGAAGATGGGTGTCATTTGCTAACATCCACTCTTTAGCCTCTCTTGTCGTCTACATCTTAGCAAAACGCTTTTCCACTATGTCTGGCTAGGAAAAACTGTGCCAGCACAGAAAACATCTCCCATCGTGTTCTAGAAGTTGCACGGATGTCTGCCAAGTGTTTGGCAGGAAGAAAAGAAAAGTTGTCCAAAACAGCTTCCAATCGAATGTTCCTGTGATTGGAAAAGTCAGGAGAGTGCAAAGGTACTGTTTTCTATCAGTTGGCAAGGTGCGCACACAATCCCAGTGTTGTACAGCTTGCTTCTTCACCTTCCCGAAGCTGCCGCTCTCGCCGGCTGCCGGAGCCCAAGAAGCGGCTTCTTCGCGCAAAGACGATTGTGCCGCTCACAGGGCTCTCCTTAGCGCGGCTTCTGCCGAAAGACGCCCGGCAGCGGCTCTTACCTCCGGAGAGCATCCTACCTTCGTCTTTAGCTCCTCTTCTCATCTACACCTCGGCAAAAAGCTTCTCCACTATGTCTGGCTAGGAAAAACTGTGCCAGCACAGAAAACATCTCCCATCGTGTTCTAGAAGTTGCACGGATGTCTGCCAAGTGTTTGGCAGGAAGAAAAGAAAAGTTGTCCAAAACAGCTTCCAATCGAATGTTCCTGTGATTGGAAAAGTCAGGAGAGTGCAAAGGTACTGTTTTCTATCAGTTGGCAAGGTGCGCACACAATCCCAGTGTTGTACAGCTTGCTTCTTCACCTTCCCGAAGCTGCCGCTCTCGCCGGCTGCCGGAGCCCAAGAAGCGGCTTCTTCGCGCAAAGACGATTGTGCCGCTCACAGTGCTCTCCTTAGCGCGGCTTCTGCCGAAAGACGCCCGGCAGCGGCTCTTACCTCCGGAGAGCATCCTACCTTCGTCTTTCGCGTCTTTTGTAGTCTACATCTTAGCAAAACGCTTTTCCACTATGTCTGGCTAGGAAAAACTGTGCCAGCACAGAAAACATCTCCCATCGTGTTCTAGAAGTTGCACGGATGTCTGCCAAGTGTTTGGCAGGAAGAAAAGAAAAGTTGTCCAAAACAGCTTCCAATCGAATGTTCCTGTGATTGGAAAAGTCAGGAGAGTGCAAAGGTACTGTTTTCTATCAGTTGGCAAGGTGCGCACACAATCCCAGTGTTGTACAGCTTGCTTCTTCACCTTCCCGAAGCTGCCGCTCTCGCCGGCTGCCGGAGCCCAAGAAGCGGCTTCTTCGCGCAAAGACGATTGTGCCGCTCACAGTGCTCTCCTTAGCGCGGCTTCTGCCGAAAGACGCCCGGCAGCGGCTCTTACCTCCGGAGAGCATCCTACCTTCGTCTTTCGCGTCTTTTGTAGTCTACATCTTAGCAAAACGCTTTTCCACTATGTCTGGCTAGGAAAAACTGTGCCAGCACAGAAAACATCTCCCATCGTGTTCTAGAAGTTGCACGGATGTCTGCCAAGTGTTTGGCAGGAAGAAAAGAAAAGTTGTCCAAAACAGCTTCCAATCGAATGTTCCTGTGATTGGAAAAGTCAGGAGAGTGCAAAGGTACTGTTTTCTATCAGTTGGCAAGGTGCGCACACAATCCCAGTGTTGTACAGCTTGCTTCTTCACCTTCCCGAAGCTGCCGCTCTCGCCGGCTGCCGGAGCCCAAGAAGCGGCTTCTTCGCGCAAAGACGATTGTGCCGCTCACAGGGCTCTCCTTAGCGCGGCTTCTGCCGAAAGACGCCCGGCAGCGGCTCTTACCTCCGGAGAGCATCCTACCTTCGTCTTTCGCGTCTTTTGTAGTCTACATCTTAGCAAAACGCTTTTCCACTATGTCTGGCTAGGAAAAACTGTGCCAGCACAGAAAACATCTCCCATCGTGTTCTAGAAGTTGCACGGATGTCTGCCAAGTGTTTGGCAGGAAGAAAAGAAAAGTTGTCCAAAACAGCTTCCAATCGAATGTTCCTGTGATTGGAAAAGTCAGGAGAGTGCAAAGGTACTGTTTTCTATCAGTTGGCAAGGTGCGCACACAATCCCAGTGTTGTACAGCTTGCTTCTTCACCTTCCCGAAGCTGCCGCTCTCGCCGGCTGCCGGAGCCCAAGAAGCGGCTTCTTCGCGCAAAGACGATTGTGCCGCTCACAGGGCTCTCCTTAGCGCGGCTTCTGCCGAAAGACGCCCGGCAGCGGCTCTTACCTCCGGAGAGCATCCTACCTTCGTCTTTCGCGTCTTTTGTAGTCTACATCTTAGCAAAACGCTTTTCCACTATGTCTGGCTAGGAAAAACTGTGCCAGCACAGAAAACATCTCCCATCGTGTTCTAGAAGTTGCACGGATGTCTGCCAAGTGTTTGGCAGGAAGAAAAGAAAAGTTGTCCAAAACAGCTTCCAATCGAATGTTCCTGTGATTGGAAAAGTCAGGAGAGTGCAAAGGTACTGTTTTCTATCAGTTGGCAAGGTGCGCACACAATCCCAGTGTTGTACAGCTTGCTTCTTCACCTTCCCGAAGCTGCCGCTCTCGCCGGCTGCCGGAGCCCAAGAAGCGGCTTCTTCGCGCAAAGACGATTGTGCCGCTCACAGGGCTCTCCTTAGCGCGGCTTCTGCCGAAAGACGCCCGGCAGCGGCTCTTACCTCCGGAGAGCATCCTACCTTCGTCTTTCGCGTCTTTTGTAGTCTACATCTTAGCAAAACGCTTTTCCACTATGTCTGGCTAGGAAAAACTGTGCCAGCACAGAAAACATCTCCCATCGTGTTCTAGAAGTTGCACGGATGTCTGCCAAGTGTTTGGCAGGAAGAAAAGAAAAGTTGTCCAAAACAGCTTCCAATCGAATGTTCCTGTGATTGGAAAAGTCAGGAGAGTGCAAAGGTACTGTTTTCTATCAGTTGGCAAGGTGCGCACACAATCCCAGTGTTGTACAGCTTGCTTCTTCACCTTCCCGAAGCTGCCGCTCTCGCCGGCTGCCGGAGCCCAAGAAGCGGCTTCTTCGCGCAAAGACGATTGTGCCGCTCACAGTGCTCTCCTTAGCGCGGCTTCTGCCGAAAGACGCCCGGCAGCGGCTCTTACCTCCGGAGAGCATCCTACCTTCGTCTTTCGCGTCTTTTGTAGTCTACATCTTAGCAAAACGCTTTTCCACTATGTCTGGCTAGGAAAAACTGTGCCAGCACAGAAAACATCTCCCATCGTGTTCTAGAAGTTGCACGGATGTCTGCCAAGTGTTTGGCAGGAAGAAAAGAAAAGTTGTCCAAAACAGCTTCCAATCGAATGTTCCTGTGATTGGAAAAGTCAGGAGAGTGCAAAGGTACTGTTTTCTATCAGTTGGCAAGGTGCGCACACAATCCCAGTGTTGTACAGCTTGCTTCTTCACCTTCCCGAAGCTGCCGCTCTCGCCGGCTGCCGGAGCCCAAGAAGCGGCTTCTTCGCGCAAAGACGATTGTGCCGCTCACAGGGCTCTCCTTAGCGCGGCTTCTGCCGAAAGACGCCCGGCAGCGGCTCTTACCTCCGGAGAGCATCCTACCTTCGTCTTTCGCGTCTTTTGTAGTCTACATCTTAGCAAAACGCTTTTCCACTATGTCTGGCTAGGAAAAACTGTGCCAGCACAGAAAACATCTCCCATCGTGTTCTAGAAGTTGCACGGATGTCTGCCAAGTGTTTGGCAGGAAGAAAAGAAAAGTTGTCCAAAACAGCTTCCAATCGAATGTTCCTGTGATTGGAAAAGTCAGGAGAGTGCAAAGGTACTGTTTTCTATCAGTTGGCAAGGTGCGCACACAATCCCAGTGTTGTACAGCTTGCTTCTTCACCTTCCCGAAGCTGCCGCTCTCGCCGGCTGCCGGAGCCCAAGAAGCGGCTTCTTCGCGCAAAGACGATTGTGCCGCTCACAGTGCTCTCCTTAGCGCGGCTTCTGCCGAAAGACGCCCGGCAGCGGCTCTTACCTCCGGAGAGCATCCTACCTTCGTCTTTCGCGTCTTTTGTAGTCTACATCTTAGCAAAACGCTTTTCCACTATGTCTGGCTAGGAAAAACTGTGCCAGCACAGAAAACATCTCCCATCGTGTTCTAGAAGTTGCACGGATGTCTGCCAAGTGTTTGGCAGGAAGAAAAGAAAAGTTGTCCAAAACAGCTTCCAATCGAATGTTCCTGTGATTGGAAAAGTCAGGAGAGTGCAAAGGTACTGTTTTCTATCAGTTGGCAAGGTGCGCACACAATCCCAGTGTTGTACAGCTTGCTTCTTCACCTTCCCGAAGCTGCCGCTCTCGCCGGCTGCCGGAGCCCAAGAAGCGGCTTCTTCGCGCAAAGACGATTGTGCCGCTCACAGTGCTCTCCTTAGCGCGGCTTCTGCCGAAAGACGCCCGGCAGCGGCTCTTACCTCCGGAGAGCATCCTACCTTCGTCTTTCGCGTCTTTTGTAGTCTACATCTTAGCAAAACGCTTTTCCACTATGTCTGGCTAGGAAAAACTGTGCCAGCACAGAAAACATCTCCCATCGTGTTCTAGAAGTTGCACGGATGTCTGCCAAGTGTTTGGCAGGAAGAAAAGAAAAGTTGTCCAAAACAGCTTCCAATCGAATGTTCCTGTGATTGGAAAAGTCAGGAGAGTGCAAAGGTACTGTTTTCTATCAGTTGGCAAGGTGCGCACACAATCCCAGTGTTGTACAGCTTGCTTCTTCACCTTCCCGAAGCTGCCGCTCTCGCCGGCTGCCGGAGCCCAAGAAGCGGCTTCTTCGCGCAAAGACGATTGTGCCGCTCACAGTGCTCTCCTTAGCGCGGCTTCTGCCGAAAGACGCCCGGCAGCGGCTCTTACCTCCGGAGAGCATCCTACCTTCGTCTTTCGCGTCTTTTGTAGTCTACATCTTAGCAAAACGCTTTTCCACTATGTCTGGCTAGGAAAAACTGTGCCAGCACAGAAAACATCTCCCATCGTGTTCTAGAAGTTGCACGGATGTCTGCCAAGTGTTTGGCAGGAAGAAAAGAAAAGTTGTCCAAAACAGCTTCCAATCGAATGTTCCTGTGATTGGAAAAGTCAGGAGAGTGCAAAGGTACTGTTTTCTATCAGTTGGCAAGGTGCGCACACAATCCCAGTGTTGTACAGCTTGCTTCTTCACCTTCCCGAAGCTGCCGCTCTCGCCGGCTGCCGGAGCCCAAGAAGCGGCTTCTTCGCGCAAAGACGATTGTGCCGCTCACAGTGCTCTCCTTAGCGCGGCTTCTGCCGAAAGACGCCCGGCAGCGGCTCTTACCTCCGGAGAGCATCCTACCTTCGTCTTTCGCGTCTTTTGTAGTCTACATCTTAGCAAAACGCTTTTCCACTATGTCTGGCTAGGAAAAACTGTGCCAGCACAGAAAACATCTCCCATCGTGTTCTAGAAGTTGCACGGATGTCTGCCAAGTGTTTGGCAGGAAGAAAAGAAAAGTTGTCCAAAACAGCTTCCAATCGAATGTTCCTGTGATTGGAAAAGTCAGGAGAGTGCAAAGGTACTGTTTTCTATCAGTTGGCAAGGTGCGCACACAATCCCAGTGTTGTACAGCTTGCTTCTTCACCTTCCCGAAGCTGCCGCTCTCGCCGGCTGCCGGAGCCCAAGAAGCGGCTTCTTCGCGCAAAGACGATTGTGCCGCTCACAGGGCTCTCCTTAGCGCGGCTTCTGCCGAAAGACGCCCGGCAGCGGCTCTTACCTCCGGAGAGCATCCTACCTTCGTCTTTCGCGTCTTTTGTAGTCTACATCTTAGCAAAACGCTTTTCCACTATGTCTGGCTAGGAAAAACTGTGCCAGCACAGAAAACATCTCCCATCGTGTTCTAGAAGTTGCACGGATGTCTGCCAAGTGTTTGGCAGGAAGAAAAGAAAAGTTGTCCAAAACAGCTTCCAATCGAATGTTCCTGTGATTGGAAAAGTCAGGAGAGTGCAAAGGTACTGTTTTCTATCAGTTGGCAAGGTGCGCACACAATCCCAGTGTTGTACAGCTTGCTTCTTCACCTTCCCGAAGCTGCCGCTCTCGCCGGCTGCCGGAGCCCAAGAAGCGGCTTCTTCGCGCAAAGACGATTGTGCCGCTCACAGTGCTCTCCTTAGCGCGGCTTCTGCCGAAAGACGCCCGGCAGCGGCTCTTACCTCCGGAGAGCATCCTACCTTCGTCTTTCGCGTCTTTTGTAGTCTACGTCTTAGCAAAACGCTTTTCCACTATGTCTGGCTAGGAAAAACTGTGCCAGCACAGAAAACATCTCCCATCGTGTTCTAGAAGTTGCACGGATGTCTGCCAAGTGTTTGGCAGGAAGAAAAGAAAAGTTGTCCAAAACAGCTTCCAATCGAATGTTCCTGTGATTGGAAAAGTCAGGAGAGTGCAAAGGTACTGTTTTCTATCAGTTGGCAAGGTGCGCACACAATCCCAGTGTTGTACAGCTTGCTTCTTCACCTTCCCGAAGCTGCCGCTCTCGCCGGCTGCCGGAGCCCAAGAAGCGGCTTCTTCGCGCAAAGACGATTGTGCCGCTCACAGTGCTCTCCTTAGCGCGGCTTCTGCCGAAAGACGCCCGGCAGCGGCTCTTACCTCCGGAGAGCATCCTACCTTCGTCTTTCGCGTCTTTTGTAGTCTACATCTTAGCAAAACGCTTTTCCACTATGTCTGGCTAGGAAAAACTGTGCCAGCACAGAAAACATCTCCCATCGTGTTCTAGAAGTTGCACGGATGTCTGCCAAGTGTTTGGCAGGAAGAAAAGAAAAGTTGTCCAAAACAGCTTCCAATCGAATGTTCCTGTGATTGGAAAAGTCAGGAGAGTGCAAAGGTACTGTTTTCTATCAGTTGGCAAGGTGCGCACACAATCCCAGTGTTGTACAGCTTGCTTCTTCACCTTCCCGAAGCTGCCGCTCTCGCCGGCTGCCGGAGCCCAAGAAGCGGCTTCTTCGCGCAAAGACGATTGTGCCGCTCACAGGGCTCTCCTTAGCGCGGCTTCTGCCGAAAGACGCCCGGCAGCGGCTCTTACCTCCGGGGAGCATCCTACCTTCGTCTTTCGCGTCTTTTGTAGTCTACATCTTAGCAAAACGCTTTTCCACTATGTCTGGCTAGGAAAAACTGTGCCAGCACAGAAAACATCTCCCATCGTGTTCTAGAAGTTGCACGGATGTCTGCCAAGTGTTTGGCAGGAAGAAAAGAAAAGTTGTCCAAAACAGCTTCCAATCGAATGTTCCTGTGATTGGAAAAGTCAGGAGAGTGCAAAGGTACTGTTTTCTATCAGTTGGCAAGGTGCGCACACAATCCCAGTGTTGTACAGCTTGCTTCTTCACCTTCCCGAAGCTGCCGCTCTCGCCGGCTGCCGGAGCCCAAGAAGCGGCTTCTTCGCGCAAAGACGATTGTGCCGCTCACAGTGCTCTCCTTAGCGCGGCTTCTGCCGAAAGACGCCCGGCAGCGGCTCTTACCTCCGGAGAGCATCCTACCTTCGTCTTTCGCGTCTTTTGTAGTCTACATCTTAGCAAAACGCTTTTCCACTATGTCTGGCTAGGAAAAACTGTGCCAGCACAGAAAACATCTCCCATCGTGTTCTAGAAGTTGCACGGATGTCTGCCAAGTGTTTGGCAGGAAGAAAAGAAAAGTTGTCCAAAACAGCTTCCAATCGAATGTTCCTGTGATTGGAAAAGTCAGGAGAGTGCAAAGGTACTGTTTTCTATCAGTTGGCAAGGTGCGCACACAATCCCAGTGTTGTACAGCTTGCTTCTTCACCTTCCCGAAGCTGCCGCTCTCGCCGGCTGCCGGAGCCCAAGAAGCGGCTTCTTCGCGCAAAGACGCTTGTGCCGCTCACAGTGCTCTCCTTAGCGCGGCTTCTGCCGAAAGACGCCCGGCAGCGGCTCTTACCTCCGGAGAGCATCCTACCTTCGTCTTTCGCGTCTTTTGTAGTCTACATCTTAGCAAAACGCTTTTCCACTATGTCTGGCTAGGAAAAACTGTGCCAGCACAGAAAACATCTCCCATCGTGTTCTAGAAGTTGCACGGATGTCTGCCAAGTGTTTGGCAGGAAGAAAAGAAAAGTTGTCCAAAACAGCTTCCAATCGAATGTTCCTGTGATTGGAAAAGTCAGGAGAGTGCAAAGGTACTGTTTTCTATCAGTTGGCAAGGTGCGCACACAATCCCAGTGTTGTACAGCTTGCTTCTTCACCTTCCCGAAGCTGCCGCTCTCGCCGGCTGCCGGAGCCCAAGAAGCGGCTTCTTCGCGCAAAGACGATTGTGCCGCTCACAGTGCTCTCCTTAGCGCGGCTTCTGCCGAAAGACGCCCGGCAGCGGCTCTTACCTCCGGAGAGCATCCTACCTTCGTCTTTCGCGTCTTTTGTAGTCTACATCTTAGCAAAACGCTTTTCCACTATGTCTGGCTAGGAAAAACTGTGCCAGCACAGAAAACATCTCCCATCGTGTTCTAGAAGTTGCACGGATGTCTGCCAAGTGTTTGGCAGGAAGAAAAGAAAAGTTGTCCAAAACAGCTTCCAATCGAATGTTCCTGTGATTGGAAAAGTCAGGAGAGTGCAAAGGTACTGTTTTCTATCAGTTGGCAAGGTGCGCACACAATCCCAGTGTTGTACAGCTTGCTTCTTCACCTTCCCGAAGCTGCCGCTCTCGCCGGCTGCCGGAGCCCAAGAAGCGGCTTCTTCGCGCAAAGACGATTGTGCCGCTCACAGTGCTCTCCTTAGCGCGGCTTCTGCCGAAAGACGCCCGGCAGCGGCTCTTACCTCCGGAGAGCATCCTACCTTCGTCTTTCGCGTCTTTTGTAGTCTACATCTTAGCAAAACGCTTTTCCACTATGTCTGGCTAGGAAAAACTGTGCCAGCACAGAAAACATCTCCCATCGTGTTCTAGAAGTTGCACGGATGTCTGCCAAGTGTTTGGCAGGAAGAAAAGAAAAGTTGTCCAAAACAGCTTCCAATCGAATGTTCCTGTGATTGGAAAAGTCAGGAGAGTGCAAAGGTACTGTTTTCTATCAGTTGGCAAGGTGCGCACACAATCCCAGTGTTGTACAGCTTGCTTCTTCACCTTCCCGAAGCTGCCGCTCTCGCCGGCTGCCGGAGCCCAAGAAGCGGCTTCTTCGCGCAAAGACGATTGTGCCGCTCACAGTGCTCTCCTTAGCGCAGCTTCTGCCGAAAGACGCCCGGCAGCGGCTCTTACCTCCTGAGACTGGCAGCTTCGGGAAGGTGAAGAAGCAAGCTGTACAACACTGGGATTGTGTGCGCACCTTGCCAACTGATAGAAAACAGTACCTTTGCACTCTCCTGACTTTTCCAATCACAGGAACATTCGATTGGAAGCTGTTTTGGACAACTTTTCTTTTCTTCCTGCCAAACACTTGGCAGACATCCGTGCAACTTCTAGAACACGATGGGAGATGTTTTCTGTGCTGGCACAGTTTTTCCTAGCCAGACATAGTGGAAAAGCGTTTTGCTAAGATGTAGACTACAAAAGACGCGAAAGACGAAGGTAGGATGCTCTCCGGAGGTAAGAGCCGCTGCCGGGCGTCTTTCGGCAGAAGCCGCGCTAAGGAGAGCACTGTGAGCGGCACAATCGTCTTTGCGCGAAGAAGCCGCTTCTTGGGCTCCGGCAGCCGGCGAGAGCGGCAGCTTCGGGAAGGTGAAGAAGCAAGCTGTACAACACTGGGATTGTGTGCGCACCTTGCCAACTGATAGAAAACAGTACCTTTGCACTCTCCTGACTTTTCCAATCACAGGAACATTCGATTGGAAGCTGTTTTGGACAACTTTTCTTTTCTTCCTGCCAAACACTTGGCAGACATCCGTGCAACTTCTAGAACACGATGGGAGATGTTTTCTGTGCTGGCACAGTTTTTCCTAGCCAGACATAGTGGAGAAGCTTTTTGCCGAGGTGTAGATGAGAAGAGGAGCTAAAGACGAAGGTAGGATGCTCTCCGGAGGTAAGAGCCGCTGCCGGGCGTCTTTCGGCAGAAGCCGCGCTAAGGAGAGCCCTGTGAGCGGCACAATCGTCTTTGCGCGAAGAAGCCGCTTCTTGGGCTCCGGCAGCCGGCGAGAGCGGCAGCTTCGGGAAGGTGAAGAAGCAAGCTGTACAACACTGGGATTGTGTGCGCACCTTGCCAACTGATAGAAAACAGTACCTTTGCACTCTCCTGACTTTTCCAATCACAGGAACATTCGATTGGAAGCTGTTTTGGACAACTTTTCTTTTCTTCCTGCCAAACACTTGGCAGACATCCGTGCAACTTCTAGAACACGATGGGAGATGTTTTCTGTGCTGGCACAGTTTTTCCTAGCCAGACATAGTGGAAAAGCGTTTTGCTAAGATGTAGACTACAAAAGACGCGAAAGACGAAGGTAGGATGCTCTCCGGAGGTAAGAGCCGCTGCCGGGCGTCTTTCGGCAGAAGCCGCGCTAAGGAGAGCACTGTGAGCGGCACAATCGTCTTTGCGCGAAGAAGCCGCTTCTTGGGCTCCGGCAGCCGGCGAGAGCGGCAGCTTCGGGAAGGTGAAGAAGCAAGCTGTACAACACTGGGATTGTGTGCGCACCTTGCCAACTGATAGAAAACAGTACCTTTGCACTCTCCTGACTTTTCCAATCACAGGAACATTCGATTGGAAGCTGTTTTGGACAACTTTTCTTTTCTTCCTGCCAAACACTTGGCAGACATCCGTGCAACTTCTAGAACACGATGGGAGATGTTTTCTGTGCTGGCACAGTTTTTCCTAGCCAGACATAGTGGAGAAGCTTTTTGCCGAGGTGTAGATGAGAAGAGGAGCTAAAGACGAAGGTAGGATGCTCTCCGGAGGTAAGAGCCGCTGCCGGGCGTCTTTCGGCAGAAGCCGCGCTAAGGAGAGCCCTGTGAGCGGCACAATCGTCTTTGCGCGAAGAAGCCGCTTCTTGGGCTCCGGCAGCCGGCGAGAGCGGCAGCTTCGGGAAGGTGAAGAAGCAAGCTGTACAACACTGGGATTGTGTGCGCACCTTGCCAACTGATAGAAAACAGTACCTTTGCACTCTCCTGACTTTTCCAATCACAGGAACATTCGATTGGAAGCTGTTTTGGACAACTTTTCTTTTCTTCCTGCCAAACACTTGGCAGACATCCGTGCAACTTCTAGAACACGATGGGAGATGTTTTCTGTGCTGGCACAGTTTTTCCTAGCCAGACATAGTGGAAAAGCGTTTTGCTAAGATGTAGACGACAAGAGAGGCTAAAGAGTGGATGTTAGCAAATGACACCCATCTTCAAAAAAGGCAATTAAGAGGACTCGCCATAGTACAAACCAGCCAGCCTCTTTTTTATCCCCAGGAAGTTGATGAAGCAGCTCTTCCTGGAAATCCTTGCCAGGCACATGACAGATGACCAAATAATGTAGTTAGCATGATTTTTCAGGGGAATTTCATGCTGAACATCACTTTAAACTCCTCTGATGAATCAACTTGACTGGTAGATGAAGGGAATATTATCTGCCTGGGCTTCAGGGAGGTTTTTGACATACCTCTACATGGCATCACCCATACATATGGAAGCAATAGTGCAAAGGGGAGGGAATCAGTGTCTTTTCAGTGATGCTGAGGGAAAAGACAAGAGGCAGTGGGCACACACTGAAATACAGGAGATTGCCTTTGAACATCAGTAAATGTTTCTTTACTGTCAGGGTGACTGAACCACGGCACAGACTGCCCAGAAAGATTGTGGAGCCTGGATCTTTGAAGACATTAAAAGTACACCCAGATAGAATCCTGGGCAAGAGGCTCTAGGTATCCTGGTTTAGGCAGGGGGGTTGGGCCTGGTTAGCCCCACCAACCCCTTCCACTCTCTTTCATTCTGTGCTAGTGAATTCTCTTCAAGATGCATTTCAAAGCACTGGCATGACAAAGTTCTGTGCAGACAGAGATCCAAATGGACATGGCATCTAAGTTCCTTAAGCAGTGTTCAAGAAGAATGTAAAACTCTGGCACAAGTGTCTCTTCCCTAACTGAATCCCTTTCATGGGAAAATTCCCAGCTCTAGAAAGATCTTCTGATACGCATGCTTAAGACTGACACTGGCTGAGCAAATTTCTCCCTATGTATATCTAAGACCAGTTAGGATCTTCACCCAAAGTGCTGTCAACATAGTCACAGAATGCCTATTGTTAAGAAGTGACAGCTTCCATCAGAATGGCAGCTATTGGTCCACAAAATGGATTAATGGATGGGAATTATCTACGTGGGTTAAAAACAAAAATAAAGAGTTGGTCTTTATTTATCAATTTCATGGCAATATTGATAAGGGAAGAAAAAGATCTAAGTCCTTGACTTTCTGGACTCGAGGAAAGATTTTAAAAATTCCTTGTAAAAATGTATGATCACAATCAGACTATTGAAACCATTTTAGTTGGGAACAAAGTTCCAAAATTGTCTAGATAGTGGCAAAGAAGCCAAGAAAATAGGAAAGAAACAAAAAGAGAGCAAAAGAGTCAGCTTCAGTGTACAAGCTCGTTCTAGAAGTAGTCTGCTGGGAAAAGGAACCCCCAGCTAAATTCCAATGTATTCCTGCGCTTGATTCAGTAACTGGTCAATGTAAAAACCAATCCTTTTGTACAACTTCTTCCAGCAACAAAAACTCCAACAGGTTGACACTACCATCATGCCTGTTCCAGACATATTTAAAAGAGAAATGATGATTTTCTTGAAAACCTACTTACATAAAAGTTGCAAGATGGTGGAGGGATTCCCACATCCTCCTTCCTCCATCTGGCTTGAAAGTATATTTGATAAAATATGCAACAAAGCACATGATTTATAAGGGAGAGTCAAATGGATGATTTGGGAATCGATCTCTTGTTGATAGTAAATTTCATATCCACTCGGTGTGACCTTTTTAAAACAAAATGTGGAGCTGAGGCATGAATCTGCCACAACAATTGTAAAGCAAACATACACACTCCCCTTCATATGCCCCCCCCTCCACACACACCTAGGCACACACAGAGATCAGCATAGCAGATCATGAACACCTTGGAAAAGACTGAAATGCTAAATGCCTCTCTTGATGGGCAAAAGAGCTGGTGCAGTAATTCAAATGCCTGGTACAAAAATTCTGTTTAATATTTAGCTCCTATTTAAAACACAGCTTTTCATTTCATTCTATTTACAGAATATTTTCATTTCATTTGTTTCTTTAAAATTACTTAGTTCTCACCTGTTGTATGTCTAGGAATATTTTCTTCCAAAAATAGAAAAAAATAGATGATATCTTTTCAGCAGAAAACATTGGTTGATACAATTTTAAACCATCATGATATGGAAGAATTCTTCTGTCCCTCTCGAAGGTGGAAGAAGCATTTGGATCACAGATCATCTACAATGAAATACTTGACATGTTTAAGATGCTTTCAATCAATTTTGATCGTCAATTGCTTATTTGTTGTAAACAGTAATTTTTCAGTGAAGGGAAAGTGTGTGTGGTATATCTACATGATATGTTCAAAGGCAGTTCCTACTAATGGCCAGGCTGAATCCCAGTAAATAATGTCCCGAATGATATTTTGCCGCCTTCTTTGGCACTTCATGAAATCTTACCCCGATGAAGTGCTGAAACACAGAGATTTTCTCTTAGAGAGTGTCTCATGTTGTAACCTATCCCATGGATTTTATGCTGTAATTCTTATCTCTTTTAAAATTTACTATCTTCTGTACAGTTTTCATGAAACTTTCTGTTAGAGTAGTGAATAGCACAGATAAATGTCATTTTGTACAACTTTGAATTTACCCCAAGAGCTGAGAGAAAACTTGATCCTATACTTCAATCCGAGTTTCTTCTATAGTCCAACTTTGTTTCTCTACCATCAAGCTTCTCCTTTGTTGCTGCTCCAAGCCCCGTCCAAGGTGACCTTGAATACTTTCAGGGATGGGACACCCACAACTTCTCTGGGCAACCTGTTCCAGTGTTCCAGCACTCCCACAGTAAAAAAGGCCTTCCTTTCATCTAATATGTGTAGGAAATCATAAATCTAGGCATAGAAGCTTGGAGTGCAAATTTGAAATTCTTTGGATTTGAAGCACATTTTATATGAATACTGACTTACAGATGACTAAAAGATGTTGATGGGCATTTGAGCTGACAAGTTTTGAAAAAGTGCACGGAAATTAAAATTGAAACCACTAAAATTAAAAACTCCTTGCCATTTTCTTTTTCCTCTCCTATTCAAAATTGCATATGTCAGATATCAGTGCTTCATGCAAACCTCTCAGATGCTCTCAGAGAAAAAGCTTTTCTTTCAGACTAAGTTGCGGTTGACGTAGAACACTAGCAGGAGTGAAAGATTTTCTGGGCATCGGGGCAGCCCGTTCTCCTTGGATTTGTGTGCAGAATGCATTTTATCCAAACTGGAAAATAGATCCCAGCTCTGTTCTATTCATCATCCTTACTTCATCAGGCCAGAAGATTCTGTGAAAAGTAGCCTGTGGACCTTGAAGACAGCGCATGTGAACCAGATGAGAGGTGATAGAGAAGTTGAGGGAGAGAAGAAAGAGCATGAGGCTGAAACCAGAAAGTATTTCTCCACGTGATCATGGAAGATTGCAGGAGCCACTTGGTACTATCAAACCAGCCCAACTTGGCACTTGTGCCACCTTGGGTCTGGGAGCCATGTTGCATATCGTGCATTTTAAGGAGCCAGCTGGCCACACCCAGCCATATGCCCCCAAACACAAACCAAGGCCCTTTTCTCTGGCAAACAAAACTCAACTGCCCCTCTTCTGGATGGCAGATTGCAGGAACCACTTGGTACTATCAAACCAGCCCAACTTGGCACTGGTGCCACCATGGGTCTGGTCACCATCCTGCCTATTGTAGCTTTTCAGGAGCCAGCCGGTCACTCTCAGCCATAGGCCCCCAAACACAAACCTCGGCCCGTTTCCCTGGCAAACAAAAGTAAGCTGCCCCGCTTCTGCATGGCAGATTGCAGGAGCTACTTAGTACTATCAAATCAGCCCGACTTGGCACAGGTGCCACCTTGGATCTGGGAACCATCCTGTGTATCGTGGATTTTCAGGGGCCAGCCGGCCACTCTCAGCCATATGCCCCCAAAAACAAACCACGGACCTTTTCTCTGGCAAACAAAAATCAGCTGCCCCACTTCTGGATGGCAGATTGCAGGAGCCACTTGGGACTATCACACCAGCACAACATGGCACTGCTGCCACCTTGGATCTGGGAACAATCCTGCGTATCGTACATATTCAGGAACCAGCCGAACACTCCCAGCCACAGGCCCCCAAACACAAACAACGGCCCTTTTCTCTGGCAAACAAAACTCAACTGCCCCTCTTCTGGATGGCAAATTGCAGGACGCACTTGGTACTACAAAAAGAGCCCGACTTGGCAGTGGTGCCACCTTGGCTCTGGGAACCATCCTGCGTATCGAGCATTTTAAGGAGCCAGCCGGCAATTCCCAGCCGTATGCCCCAAAAAGAAACCATGGACCTTTTCTCTGGCAAAAAAAACTCAGCTGTCCCGCTTCTGGATGGCAGATTGCAGGAGTTACTTTGAACCATACAACCAGCCTTACTTGGCACTGGTGCCACCTTGGATCTGGGAACCATCCTGCCTATCGTTGATTTTCAGGGGCCAGCCGGCCACTCTCAGCCATAGGCCCCCAAACACAAACCACAGCCCTTTTCTCTAGCAAACAAAATTCAACTGCCCCGCTTCTGGATGGCAAATTGCAGGAGCCACTGGGTACTACAAAAACAGCCTGACTTGGCACTGGTGCCACCTTGCGTCTGGTTACCATGCGGCGTATCGTGCATTTTAAGGAGCCAGGTGGCCACTCCCAGCCATATGCCCCCAAACACAACCCACGGCCCTTTTCTCTGGCAAACAAAACTCAGCTGCCCCGCTTCTGGATGGCAGATTGCAGGAGACACTTGGTACTATCAAACCAGCCCGACTTGGCACTGGTGCCACCTTGGGTCTGGGAACCATCCTGCGTATTGTGGATTGTCAGGAGACAGCCAACCACTCTCGGCCACAGAGCCCAATCAAAAACAAAGGTCCGTTTCCCTGGCAAAAAAAACTCAGCTGCCCCGCTTCTGGATGGGAGATTGCAGGAGGCACTTGACACTGTCAAACGAGCCCCACTTGGCACTGGTGCCACCTTGGGTCTGGGAACCATGCTGCGTATCGTGGATTTTCAGGAGCCAGCCGGCCACTGCCAGCCACAGGCCCCCAAACACAAACCACAGCCTTTTTCTCTGGCAAACAAAACTCAGCTGCCCCGCTTCTGGATGGCAGATTGCAGGAGCCACTTGGTACTATCAAACCAGCCCGACTTGGCACTGGTGCCACCTTGGGTCTGGGAACCATCCTGCCTATCGTGGATTTTAAGGAGCCAGCCGGCTACTCCCAGCCACAGGCCCCCAACAAAAACCACGGCCCTTTTTTCTCGCAAACAAAACTTAGCTGCCTCACTTCTGGATGGCAGATTGCAGGAGCCACTTGGTGTAATCAAACCAGCCCGACTTGGCACTGGTGCCACCTTGGGTCTGGGAACCATCCTGCGTATCGTGGATTCTAAGGAGCCAGCCGGCCACTCCTAGCCACAGGCCCCCAAACAAAATCAACGGCGCTGTTCCCTGGAAAACAAAACACGCCTGCCAACTTTTTGATGGAGTTTGCAGGAGCCACTTGGTACTATCAAACCAGCCCGACTTGGCACTGGTGCCACCTTGGGTCTGGGAACCATCCTGCGTATCGTGGATTCTAAGGAGCCAGCCGGCCACTCCTAGCCACAGGCCCCCAAACAAAAACCTAGGCCTATTTCTCTGGCAAACAAAAGTAAGCTGCCCTGCTTCTGGATGGCAGATTGCAGGAGACACTTGGTACTATCAAACCAGCCCAACTTGGCACTGGTGCCACCTTGGATCTGGGAACCATGCTCTGTATCGTGGATATTCAGGGGCCAGCCGGCCACTCTCAGCCATATGCCCCCAAAAACAAACCACGGACCTTTTCTCTGGCAAACAAAAATCAGCTGCCCCACTTCTGGATGGCAGATTGCAGGAGCCACTTGGGACTATCACACCAGCACAACATGGCACTGCTGCCACCTTGGATCTGGGAACAATCCTGCGTATCGTACATATTCAGGAACCAGCCGAACACTCCCAGCCACAGGCCCCCAAACACAAACAACGGCCCTTTTCTCTGGCAAACAAAACTCAACTGCCCCTCTTCTGGATGGCAAATTGCAGGACGCACTTGGTACTACAAAAAGAGCCCGACTTGGCAGTGGTGCCACCTTGGCTCTGGGAACCATCCTGCGTATCGAGCATTTTAAGGAGCCAGCCGGCAATTCCCAGCCGTATGCCCCAAAAAGAAACCATGGACCTTTTCTCTGGCAAAAAAAACTCAGCTGTCCCGCTTCTGGATGGCAGATTGCAGGAGTTACTTTGAACCATACAACCAGCCTAACTTGGCACTGGTGCCACCTTGGATCTGGGAACCATCCTGCCTATCGTTGATTTTCAGGAGCCAGCCGGCCACTCTCAGCCATAGGCCCCCAAACACAAACCACAGCCCTTTTCTCTAGCAAACAAAATTCAACTGCCCCGCTTCTGGATGGCAAATTGCAGGAGCCACTGGGTACTACAAAAACAGCCTGACTTGGCACTGGTGCCACCTTGCGTCTGGTTACCATGCGGCGTATCGTGCATTTTAAGGAGCCAGGTGGCCACTCCCAGCCATATGCCCCCAAACACAACCCACGGCCCTTTTCTCTGGCAAACAAAACTCAGCTGCCCCGCTTCTGGATGGCAGATTGCAGGAGACACTTGGTACTATCAAACCAGCCCGACTTGGCACTGGTGCCACCTTGGGTCTGGGAACCATCCTGCGTATTGTGGATTGTCAGGAGACAGCCAACCACTCTCGGCCACAGAGCCCAATCAAAAACAAAGGTCCGTTTCCCTGGCAAAAAAAACTCAGCTGCCCCGCTTCTGGATGGGAGATTGCAGGAGGCACTTGACACTGTCAAACGAGCCCCACTTGGCACTGGTGCCACCTTGGGTCTGGGAACCATGCTGCGTATCGTGGATTTTCAGGAGCCAGCCGGCCACTGCCAGCCACAGGCCCCCAAACACAAACCACAGCCTTTTTCTCTGGCAAACAAAACTCAGCTGCCCCGCTTCTGGATGGCAGATTGCAGGAGCCACTTGGTACTATCAAACCAGCCCGACTTGGCACTGGTGCCACCTTGGGTCTGGGAACCATCCTGCCTATCGTGGATTTTAAGGAGCCAGCCGGCTACTCCCAGCCACAGGCCCCCAACAAAAACCACGGCCCTTTTTTCTCGCAAACAAAACTTAGCTGCCTCACTTCTGGATGGCAGATTGCAGGAGCCACTTGGTGTAATCAAACCAGCCCGACTTGGCACTGGTGCCACCTTGGGTCTGGGAACCATCCTGCGTATCGTGGATTCTAAGGAGCCAGCCGGCCACTCCCAGCCACAGGCCCCCAAACAAAATCAACGGTGCTGTTCCCTGGAAAACAAAACACGCCTGCCAACTTTTTGATGGAGTTTGCAGGAGCCACTTGGTACTATCAAACCAGCCCGACTTGGCACTGGTGCCACCTTGGGTCTGGGAACCATCCTGCGTATCGTGGATTCTAAGGAGCCAGCCGGCCACTCCTAGCCACAGGCCCCCAAACAAAAACCTAGGCCTATTTCTCTGGCAAACAAAAGTAAGCTGCCCTGCTTCTGGATGGCAGATTGCAGGAGACACTTGGTACTATCAAACCAGCCCAACTTGGCACTGGTGCCACCTTGGATCTGGGAACCATGCTCTGTATCGTGGATATTCAGGGGCCAGCCGGCCACTCTCAGCCATATGTCCCCAAACAGAAACCTCGGCCCGTTTCTCTGGCAAACAAAACTCAACTGCCCCTCTTCTGGATGGCAAATTGCAGGATGAACTTGATACTAAAACCGCAGGCCGACTTGGTAGTGGTGACACCTTGGGCCTGGGAACCATCATGCGTATCGAGCATTTTAAGGAGCCAGCCGGCCACTCCCAGCAATATGCCCCCAAAAACAATCCACGGAATTTTCCTCTGGCAAACAAAAATCAGCTGCCTCGCTTCTGGATGGCAGATTGCAGGAGCCACTTTGCACTATCAAACCAGCCCGACTTGGCACTGGTGCCACATTGCATCTGGGAACCATGCTGCCTAGCGTGGATTTTCAGGAGCCAGCCGGCCACTCTCAGCTATATGCCCCCAAACAAAACCCACGGCCCGTTTCCCTGGCAAACAAAATTAAGCTGCCCCGCTTCTGGATGGCAGATTGCAGGACGCACTTGGTAGTATCAAACCAGCAAAACTTGGCACTGGTGCCACCTTGGGTCTGGGAACCATCCTGCGTATCGTGGGTTCAAAGGAGCCAGCCGGTCACTCCCAGCCACAGGCCCCCAAATACAAACAATGTCGCTTTTCCCTGGAAAACAAAACTCGCCTGCCAACTTTTTGATGGCAGATTGCAGGAGCCACTTGGTACTATCAAACCAGCCCAACTTGGCACTGGTGCCACCATGGGTCTGGTAACCATCCTGCCTATTGTAGCTTTCCAGGAGCCAGCCGGTCACTCCCAGCCATAGGTCCCCAGTCACAAACCTCGGCCCGTTTCCCTGGCAAACAAAAGTAAGCTACCTCACTTCTGGATGGCAGATTGCAGGAGCCACTTGGTGTAATCAAACCAGCCCGACTTGGCACTGGTGCCACCTTGGGTCTGGGAACCATCCTGCGTATCGTGGATTCTAAGGAGCCAGCCGGCCACTCCCAGCCACAGGCCCCCAAACAAAATCAACGGCGCTGTTCCCTGGAAAACAAAACACGCCTGCCAACTTTTTGATGGAGTTTGCAGGAGCCACTTGGTACTATCAAACCAGCCCAACTTGGCACTGGTGCCACCTTGGGTCTGGGAACCATCCTGCGTATCGTGGATTCTAAGGAGCCAGCCGGCCACTCCTAGCAAAAGGCCCCCAAATAAAAACCTAGGCCTATTTCTCTGGCAAACAAAAGTAAGCTGCCCTGCTTCTGGATGGCAGATTGCAGGAGACACTTGGTACTATCAAACCAGCCCAACTTGGCACTGGTGCCACCTTGGATCTGGGAACCATGCTCTGTATCGTGGACATTCAGGGGCCAGCCGGCCACTTTCAGCCATATGTCCCCAAACAGAAACCTCGGCCCGTTTCTCTGGCAAACAAAACTCAACTGCCCCTCTTCTGGATGGCAAATTGCAGGATGAACTTGATACTAAAACCACAGGCCGACTTGGTAGTGGTGACACCTTGGGCCTGGGAACCATCATGCGTATCGAGCATTTTAAGGAGCCAGCCGGCCACTCCCAGCAATATGCCCCCAAAAACAATCCACGGAATTTTCCTCTGGCAAACAAAAATCAGCTGCCTCGCTTCTGGATGGCAGATTGCAGGAGCCACTTTGCACCATCAAACCAGCCCGACTTGGCACTGGTGCCACATTGCATCTGGGAACCATGCTGCCTAGCGTGGATTTTCAGGAGCCAGCCGGCCACTCTCAGCTATATGACCCCAAACAAAACCCACGGCCCGTTTCCCTGGCAAACAAAATTAAGCTGCCCCGCTTCTGGATGGCAGATTGCAGGACGCACTTGGTAGTATCAAACCAGCAAAACTTGGCACTGGTGCCACCTTGGGTCTGGGAACCATCCTGCGTATCGTGGGTTCAAAGGAGCCAGCCGGTCACTCCCAGCCACAGGCCCCCAAATACAAACAATGTCGCTTTTCCCTGGAAAACAAAACTCGCCTGCCAACTTTTTGATGGCAGATTGCAGGAGCCACTTGGTACTATCAAACCAGCCCAACTTGGCACTGGTGCCACCATGGGTCTGGTAACCATCCTGCCTATCGTAGCTTTCCAGGAGCCAGCCGGTCACTCCCAGCCATAGGTCCCCAGTCACAAACCTCGGCCCGTTTCCCTGGCAAACAAAAGTAAGCTACCCCGCTTCTGGATGGCAGATTGCAGGAGCCACTTGGTACTATCAAACCAGCCCAACTTGGCACTGGTGCCACCTTGGGTCTGGGAACCATGCTGCGTAACACAGATTCTAAGGCGCCAGTCGGCCACTACGAGCCACAAGCCCCCAAACACAAACAACGGCGCTATTCTCTGGCAAACAAAACTCAACTGCCCCTCTTCTGGATGGCAAATTGCAGGACGCACTTGGTACTATAAAAACAGCCCGACTTGGCACTGGTGCCCCCTTGGGTCTGGGAACCATCCTGCGTATCGATCTTTTTAATGAGACAGCCGGCCACTCCCAGCCATATGCCCCCAAACACAACCCACGGCCCTTTTCTCTGGCAAACAAAACTCAACTGCACCGCTTCTGGATGGCAGATTGCAGGAGCCACTTGGTACTATCAAACCAGCCCGACTTGGCACTGGTGCCACCTTGGGTCTGGGAACCATCCTGCGTATTGTGGGTTGTCAGGAGCCAGCCGAACACTCTCGGCCACAGACCCCAATTAAAAACAACGGCCCGTTTCACAGGCAAACAAAACTCAGCTGCCCCGCTTCTGGATGGGAGATTGCAGGAGGCACTTGGTGTAATCAAACCAGCCCGACTTGGCACTGGTGCCACCTCTGGTCTGGGAACCATCCTGCGTATCGTGGATTCTAAGGAGCCAGCCGGCCACTCCTAGCCACAGGCCCCCAAACAAAAACCTAGGCCTATTTCTCTGGCAAACAAAAGTAAGCTGCCCTGCTTCTGGATGGCAGATTGCAGGAGACACTTGGTACTATCAAACCAGCCCGACTTGGCACTGGTGCCACCTTGGATCTGGGAACCATGCTCTGTATCGTGGATATTCAGGGGCCAGCCGGCCACTCTCAGCCATATGTCCCCAAACAGAAACCTCGGCCCGTTTCTCTGGCAAACAAAACTCAACTGCCCCTCTTCTGGATGGCAAATTGCAGGATGAACTTGATACTAAAACCGCAGGCCGACTTGGTAGTGGTGACACCTTGGGCCTGGGAACCATCATGCGTATCGAGCATTTTAAGGAGCCAGCCGGCCACTCCCAGCAATATGCCCCCAAAAACAATCCACGGAATTTTCCTCTGGCAAACAAAAATCAGCTGCCTCGCTTCTGGATGGCAGATTGCAGGAGCCACTTTGCACCATCAAACCAGCCCGACTTGGCACTGGTGCCACATTGCATCTGGGAACCATGCTGCCTAGCGTGGATTTTCAGGAGCCAGCCGGCCACTCTCAGCTATATGCCCCCAAACAAAACCCACGGCCCGTTTCCCTGGCAAACAAAATTAAGCTGCCCCGCTTCTGGATGGCAGATTGCAGGACGCACTTGGTAGTATCAAACCAGCAAAACTTGGCACTGGTGCCACCTTGGGTCTGGGAACCATCCTGCGTATTGTGGGTTGTCAGGAGCCAGCCGAA
This sequence comes from Melospiza melodia melodia, assembly GCF_035770615.1. Lineage (NCBI taxonomy): Eukaryota > Metazoa > Chordata > Aves > Passeriformes > Passerellidae > Melospiza > Melospiza melodia. The sequence goes on from NC_086194.1 coordinate 62,168,163, forward strand.
CACTCTCGGCCACAGACCCCAATTAAAAACAACGGCCCGTTTCACAGGCAAACAAAACTCAGCTGCCCCGCTTCTGGATGGGAGATTGCAGGAGCCACTGGGTACTATGAAACCAGCCCTACTTGGCACTGATGCCACCTTGGGTCTGGGAACCATGCTGCGTATCATGGATTTTCAGGAGCCAGCCGGCCACTGCCAGCCACAGGCCCCGAAACACAAAAAACAGCCTTTTTCTCTGGCAAACAAAATTCAGCTGCCCCGCTTCTGGATGGCAGATTGCAGGAACCACTTGGTACTAACAAACCAGCCCGACTTGGCACTGATGCCACCTTGGGTCTGGGAACCATCCTGCGTATCGTGGATTCTAAGGAGCCAGCTGGCCACTCCCAGCCACAGGCCCCAAAACACACACAACGGTGCTTTTCCCTGGAAAACAAAACTCGCCTGCCAAACTTTTGATGGCAGATTGCAGGAGCCACTTGGTATTATCAAACCAGCCCAACTTGGCACTGGTGCCACCATGGGTCTGGTCACCATCCTGCCTATCGTAGCTTTTCAGGAGCCAGCCAGCCACCCCCAGCCAGAGGCCCCCAGACAAATATTTCGGCCCGTTTCCCTGGCAAACAAAAGTAAGCTGCCCCGCTTCTGGATGGCAGATTGCAGGAGCCACTTGGTACCATCAAACCAGCCCAACTTGGCACTGGTGCCAACTCAGGTCTGGGAACCATCCTGCGTATCGTGGGTTCTAAGGAGCCAGCTGGCCACTCCCAGCCACAGGCCCCCAAACACAAACAACGGCGCTTTTCCCTGGAAAACAAAACTCGCCTGCCAAATTTTTGATGGCAGATTGCAGGAGCCACTTGGTACTATCAAACCAGCCCAACTTGGAGCTGGTGCCACCATGGGTCTGGTCACCATCCTGCCTATCCTAGCTTTTCAGGAGCCAGCCGGTCACTCCCAGCCATAGGTCCCCAGTCACAAACCTCGGCCCGTTTCCCTGGCAAACAAAAGTAAGCTACCCCGCTTCTGGATGGCAGATTGCAGGAGCCACTTGGTACTATCAAACCAGCCCAACTTGGCACTGGTGCCACCTTGGGTCTGGGAACCATGCTGCGTAACACAGATTCTAAGGCGCCAGTCGGCCACTACGAGCCACAAGCCCCCAAACACAAACAACGGCGCTATTCTCTGGCAAACAAAACTCAACTGCCCCTCTTCTGGATGGCAAATTGCAGGACGCACTTGGTACTATAAAAACAGCCCGACTTGGCACTGGTGCCCCCTTGGGTCTGGGAACCATCCTGCGTATCGATCTTTTTAATGAGACAGCCGGCCACTCCCAGCCATATGCCCCCAAACACAACCCACGGCCCTTTTCTCTGGCAAACAAAACTCAACTGCACCGCTTCTGGATGGCAGATTGCAGGAGCCACTTGGTACTATCAAACCAGCCCGACTTGGCACTGGTGCCACCTTGGGTCTGGGAACCATCCTGCGTATTGTGGGTTGTCAGGAGCCAGCCGAACACTCTCGGCCACAGACCCCAATTAAAAACAACGGCCCGTTTCACAGGCAAACAAAACTCAGCTGCCCCGCTTCTGGATGGGAGATTGCAGGAGGCACTTGGTGTAATCAAACCAGCCCGACTTGGCACTGGTGCCACCTCTGGTCTGGGAACCATCCTGCGTATCGTGGATTCTAAGGAGCCAGCCGGCCACTCCTAGCCACAGGCCCCCAAACAAAAACCTAGGCCTATTTCTCTGGCAAACAAAAGTAAGCTGCCCTGCTTCTGGATGGCAGATTGCAGGAGACACTTGGTACTATCAAACCAGCCCGACTTGGCACTGGTGCCACCTTGGATCTGGGAACCATGCTCTGTATCGTGGATATTCAGGGGCCAGCCGGCCACTCTCAGCCATATGTCCCCAAACAGAAACCTCGGCCCGTTTCTCTGGCAAACAAAACTCAACTGCCCCTCTTCTGGATGGCAAATTGCAGGATGAACTTGATACTAAAACCGCAGGCCGACTTGGTAGTGGTGACACCTTGGGCCTGGGAACCATCATGCGTATCGAGCATTTTAAGGAGCCAGCCGGCCACTCCCAGCAATATGCCCCCAAAAACAATCCACGGAATTTTCCTCTGGCAAACAAAAATCAGCTGCCTCGCTTCTGGATGGCAGATTGCAGGAGCCACTTTGCACCATCAAACCAGCCCGACTTGGCACTGGTGCCACATTGCATCTGGGAACCATGCTGCCTAGCGTGGATTTTCAGGAGCCAGCCGGCCACTCTCAGCTATATGCCCCCAAACAAAACCCACGGCCCGTTTCCCTGGCAAACAAAATTAAGCTGCCCCGCTTCTGGATGGCAGATTGCAGGACGCACTTGGTAGTATCAAACCAGCAAAACTTGGCACTGGTGCCACCTTGGGTCTGGGAACCATCCTGCGTATTGTGGGTTGTCAGGAGCCAGCCGAACACTCTCGGCCACAGACCCCAATTAAAAACAACGGCCCGTTTCACAGGCAAACAAAACTCAGCTGCCCCGCTTCTGGATGGGAGATTGCAGGAGCCACTGGGTACTATGAAACCAGCCCTACTTGGCACTGATGCCACCTTGGGTCTGGGAACCATGCTGCGTATCATGGATTTTCAGGAGCCAGCCGGCCACTGCCAGCCACAGGCCCCGAAACACAAAAAACAGCCTTTTTCTCTGGCAAACAAAATTCAGCTGCCCCGCTTCTGGATGGCAGATTGCAGGAACCACTTGGTACTAACAAACCAGCCCGACTTGGCACTGATGCCACCTTGGGTCTGGGAACCATCCTGCGTATCGTGGATTCTAAGGAGCCAGCTGGCCACTCCCAGCCACAGGCCCCAAAACACACACAACGGTGCTTTTCCCTGGAAAACAAAACTCGCCTGCCAAACTTTTGATGGCAGATTGCAGGAGCCACTTGGTATTATCAAACCAGCCCAACTTGGCACTGGTGCCACCATGGGTCTGGTCACCATCCTGCCTATCGTAGCTTTTCAGGAGCCAGCCAGCCACCCCCAGCCAGAGGCCCCCAGACAAATATTTCGGCCCGTTTCCCTGGCAAACAAAAGTAAGCTGCCCCGCTTCTGGATGGCAGATTGCAGGAGCCACTTGGTACCATCAAACCAGCCCAACTTGGCACTGGTGCCAACTCAGGTCTGGGAACCATCCTGCGTATCGTGGGTTCTAAGGAGCCAGCTGGCCACTCCCAGCCACAGGCCCCCAAACACAAACAACGGCGCTTTTCCCTGGAAAACAAAACTCGCCTGCCAACTTTTTGATGGCAGATTGCAGGAGCCACTTGGTACTATCAAACCAGCCCAACTTGGCACTGGTGCCACCATGGGTCTGGTCACCATCCTGCCTATCGTAGCTTTTCAGGAGCCAGCCGGTCACTCCCAGCCATAGGCCCCCAGACACAAACCTCGGCCCGTTTCCCTGGCAAACAAAAGTAAGCTGCCCCGCTTCTGCATGGCAGATTGCAGGAGCTACTTAGTACTATCAAACCAGCCCGACTTGGCACTGGTGACACCTCTGGTCTGGGAACCATCCTGCCTATCGTGGATTTTCAGGGGCCAGCCGGCCACTCTCAGCCATATGCCCCAAAAACAAACCACGGCCCTTTTCTCTGGCAAACAAAACTCAACTGCCCCTCTTCTGGATGGCAAATTTTAGGACGCACTTTGTACTACGAAAACCGCCCGACGTGGCACTGGTGCCACCTTGTGTCAGGGAACCATCCTGCATATCGAGCTTTTTAAGGAGCCAGCCGGCCACGCCCAGCCATATACCCCCAAAAACAAACCACGGACCATTTCTCTTGGAAACAAAAATCCGCTGCCCCGCTTCTGGATGGCAGATTGCAGGAACCACTTGGTACTAACAAACCAGCCCGACTTGGCACTGATGCCACCTTGGGTCTGGGAACCATCCTGCGTATCGTGGATTCTAAGGAGCCAGCTGGCCACTCCCAGCCACAGGCCCCAAAACACACACAACGGTGCTTTTCCCTGGAAAACAAAACTCGCCTGCCAAACTTTTGATGGCAGATTGCAGGAGCCACTTGGTATTATCAAACCAGCCCAACTTGGCACTGGTGCCACCATGGGTCTGGTCACCATCCTGCCTATCGTAGCTTTTCAGGAGCCAGCCAGCCACCCCCAGCCAGAGGCCCCCAGACAAATATTTCGGCCCGTTTCCCTGGCAAACAAAAGTAAGCTGCCCCGCTTCTGGATGGCAGATTGCAGGAGCCACTTGGTACCATCAAACCAGCCCAACTTGGCACTGGTGCCAACTCAGGTCTGGGAACCATCCTGCGTATCGTGGGTTCTAAGGAGCCAGCTGGCCACTCCCAGCCACAGGCCCCCAAACACAAACAACGGCGCTTTTCCCTGGAAAACAAAACTCGCCTGCCAACTTTTTGATGGCAGATTGCAGGAGCCACTTGGTACTATCAAACCAGCCCAACTTGGCACTGGTGCCACCATGGGTCTGGTCACCATCCTGCCTATCGTAGCTTTTCAGGAGCCAGCCGGTCACTCCCAGCCATAGGCCCCCAGACACAAACCTCGGCCCGTTTCCCTGGCAAACAAAAGTAAGCTGCCCCGCTTCTGCATGGCAGATTGCAGGAGCTACTTAGTACTATCAAACCAGCCCGACTTGGCACTGGTGACACCTCTGGTCTGGGAACCATCCTGCCTATCGTGGATTTTCAGGGGCCAGCCGGCCACTCTCAGCCATATGCCCCAAAAACAAACCACGGCCCTTTTCTCTGGCAAACAAAACTCAACTGCCCCTCTTCTGGATGGCAAATTTTAGGACGCACTTTGTACTACGAAAACCGCCCGACGTGGCACTGGTGCCACCTTGTGTCAGGGAACCATCCTGCATATCGAGCTTTTTAAGGAGCCAGCCGGCCACGCCCAGCCATATACCCCCAAAAACAAACCACGGACCATTTCTCTTGGAAACAAAAATCCGCTGCCCCGCGTCTGGATGGCAGATTGCAGGAGCCACTTGGTACTATCAAATCCGCCCAACTTGGCACTGGTGCCACTATGGGTCTGGGAACCATCCTGCCTATTGTAGCTTTTCAGGAGCCAGCCGGTCACTCCCAGCCATAGGCCCCCAGACACAAACCTCGGACCGTTTCCCTGGCAAACAAAATTAAGCTGCCCCGATTCTGGATGGCAGATTGCAGGAGCCACTTGGTTGTGTCAAACCAGCCCGACTTGGCACTGGTGCCACCTTGGGTCTGGGAACCATCCTGCGTAACGTGGATTCTAAGCAGCCACCCGGCCACTCTGAGCCACAGGCCCCCAAACACAAACAACGGCGCTTTTCCCTGGAAAACAAAACTCGCCTGCCAACTTTTTGATGGCAGATTGCAGGAGCCACTTGGTACTATCAAACCAGCCCAACTTGGCACTGGTGCCACCTCTGGTCTGGGAACCATCCTGCCTATCGTAGCTTTTCAGGAGCCAGCCGGTCACTCCCAGCCATAGACACCCAGACACAAACCTCGGCCCGTTTCCCTGGAAAACAAAAGTAAGTTACCCCGATTCTGGATGGCAGATTGCAGGAGCCACTTGGTACTATCAAATCAGCCCAACTTGGCACTGGTGCCACCATGGGTCTGGTAAACATCCTGCCTATCGTAGCTTTTCAGGAGCCAGCCGGTCACTCCCTGCCATAGGCCCCCGGACACAAACCTCGGCCCGTTTCCCTGGCAAACAAAAGTAAGCTGCCCCGCTTTTGGATGGCAGATTGCAGGATGCAGTTGGTACTTACAAACCAGCCCGACTTGGCCCTGGTGCCACCTCTGGTCTGGGAACCATGCTGCGTAACGTAGATTCTACGAGGACTGGCGGCCACTCCCAGCCACAGGCCTCTAAACAAAAACAACGGCGCTTTTCCCTGGAAAACAAAACTCGCCTGCCAACTTCTTGATGGCAGATTGCAGGAGCCACTTGGTACTATCAAACCAGCCCAACTTGGCACTGCTGCCACCATGGGTCTGGTCACCATCCTGCCTATCGTAGCTTTTCAGGAGCCAGCCGGTCACTCCCAGCCATAGGCCCCCAGACAAATACCTCGGCACGTTTCCCTGGCAAACAAAAGTAGGCTGCCCCGCTTCTGGATGGCAAATTGCAGGACGCACTTGGTACTACGAAAACAGCCCGACTTGGCACTGATGCCACCTCTGGTCAGGGAACAATCCTGTGTATAGAGCTTTTTAAGGAGCCAGCCGGCCACGTCCAGTCATATACCCCCAAAAAAAAAACCACGGAACTTTTCTCCAGCAAACAAAAATCCGCTGCCCCGCGTCTGGATGGCAGATTGCAGGAGCTATTTAGTATTATCAAACCAGCCCGACTTGGCACTGGTGGCACCATGAGTCTGGTAACCATCCTGCCTATCGTAGCTTTTCAGTAGTCAGCCGGTCACTCCCAGCCATAGGCCCCCAGACAAATACCTCGGCCCGTTTCCCTGGGAAACAAAAGTAAGCTGTCCCGCTTCTGGATGGCAGATTGCAGGAGCCACTTGGTACTATCAAACCAGCCCAACTTGTTCCCAGACCCAAGGTGGCACCAGTGCCAAGTGGGGCTGGTTTGATGGTGCAACGTGGCTCCTGCAATCTGCCATCCAAAAGCGGGGCAGCTTACTTTTGTTTGCCAGGGAAACGGGCCGAGGTTTGTGTCTGGGGGTCTATGGCTGGGAGTGACCGGCTGGCTCCTGAAAAGCTACGATAGGCAGCATGGTTCCCAGACCAGAGGTGGCACCAGTGCCAAGTTGGGCTGGTTTGATAGTACCAAGTGGCTCCTGCAATCCGCCATCAAAAAGTTCCAGGGAAAAGCGCCGTAGTTTTTGTTTGGGGGCCTGAGGCTCAGAGTGGCCGGGTGGCTGCTTAGAATCCACGATACGCAGGATGGTTCCCAGACCCAAGGTGGCACCAGTGCCAAGTCGGGCTGGTTTGACACAACCAAGTGGCTCCTGCAATCTGCCATCCAGAATCGGGGCAGCTTAATTTTGTTTGCCAGGGAAACGGTCCGAGGTTTGTGTCTGGGGGCCTATGGCTGGGAGTGACCGGCTGGCTCCTGAAATGCTACAATAGGCAGGATGGTTCCCAGACCCAGAGTGGCACCAGTGCCAAGTTGGGATGATTTGATAGTACCAAGTGGCTCCTGCAATCTGCCATCAAAATTTGGCAGGCGAATTTTGTTTTCCAGGGAAAAGCGCCGTTGTTTGTGTTTGGGGGCCTGTGGCTGGGAGTGGCCGGCTGGCTCCTTAGAATCCACGATATGCAGGGTTGTTCCCAGACCCAAGGTGGCACCAGTGCCAAGTCGGGCTGGTTTGATGGTGCAAAGTGGCTCTTGCAATATGCCATACAGACGCGGGGCAGCGGATTTTTGTTTCCAAGAGAAATGGTCCGTGGTTTGTTTTTGGGGGTTTATGGCTGGGCGTGGCCGGCTGGCTCCTTAAAAAGCTCGATATGCAGGATGGTTCCCTGACACAAGGTGGCACCAGTGCCACGTCGGGCGGTTTTCGTAGTACAAAGTGCGTCCTAAAATTTGCCATCCAGAAGAGGGGCAGTTGAGTTTTGTTTGCCAGAGAAAAGGGCCGTGGTTTGTTTTTGGGGGCATATGGCTGAGAGTGGCCGGCTGGCTCCTGAAAAGCTACGATAGGCAGGATGTTTACCAGACCCATGGTGGCACCAGTGCCAAGTTGGGCTGATTTGATAGTACCAAGTGGCTCCTGCAATCTGCCATCCAGAATCGGGGTAGCTTACTTTTGTTTTCCAGGGAAACGGGCCGAGGTTTGTGTCTGGGGGTCTATGGTTGGGAGTGGCCGGCTGGCTCCTTAGAAACCACGATACGCAGCATGGTTCCCAGACAAGAGGTGCCACCAGTGCCAAGTTGGGCTGGTTTGATACTACCAAGTGGTTCCTGCAATCTGCCATCCAGAAGCGGGGCAGCTTACTTTTGTTTGCCAGGGAAACGGATCGTTGTTTGTGTTTGGGGGCCTATGGCTGGGACTGACCGGCTGGCTCCATAAAATCCACGATACGCAGGATGGTTCCCAGACCAGAGGTGGCACCAGTGCCAAGTCGGGCTGGTTTGATAGCACCAAGTGGCTCCTGCAATCTGCCATCCAGAAGCGGGGCAGCTTACTTTTGTTTGCCAGGGAAACGGGCCGAGGTTTGTGTCTCGGGGCCTATGGCAGGCAGTGACCGGCTGGCTCCTGAAAAGCTACGATAGGCAGGATGGTGACCAGACCCATGGTGGCACCAGTGCCAAGTTGGGCTGGTTTGATAGTACCAAGTGGCTCCTGCAATCTGCCATCAAAAAGTTGGCAGGCGAGTTTTGTTTTCCAGGGAAAAGCGCCGTTGTTTGTGTTTGGGGGCCTGTGGTTGGGAGTGGCCGGCTGGCTCCTTAGAAACCACGATACGCAGGATGGTTCCCAGACCAGAGGTGGCACCAGTGCCAAGTCGGGCTGGTTTGATAGTACCAAGTGGCTCCTGCAATCTGCCATCCAGAAGCGGGGCAGCTTACTTTTGTTTGCCACGGAAACGGGCCGTTGTTTGTGTTTGGGGGCCTGTGGCTGGGAGTGGCCGACTGGCTCCTTAGAATCCACGATACGCAGGATGGTTCCCAGACCAGAGGTGGCACCAGTGCCAAGTCGGGCTGGTTTGATAGTACCAAGTGGCTCCTGCAATCTGCCATCCAGAAGCGGGGCAGCTTAATTTTCTTTGCCAGGGAAACGGGCCGAGCTTTGTGTCTGGGGGCCTATGGCTGGGAGTGACCGGCTGCCTCCTGAAAAGTTACGATAGGCAGGATGGTGACCAGACCCATGGTGGCACCAGTGCCAAGTTGGGCTGATTTGATAGTACCAAGTGGCTCCTGCAATCTGCCATCAAAACGTTGGTAGGCGAGTTTTGTTTTCCAGGGAAAAGTGCCGTTGTTTGTGTTTGGGGGCCTGTGGCTGTGAGTGGCCGGCTGGCTCCTTAGAATCCACGATACGCAGGATGGTTCCCAGACTTGTCGTGGCACCAGTGCCAAGTCCGGCTGGTTTGATAGTACCAAGTGGATCCTGCAATCTGCCATCCAGAAGCGGGGCAGCTTACTTTTGTTTGCCAGGGAAACGGGCCGAGGTTTTTGCCTGGGGGCCTATGGCTGGGAGTGACCGGCTGGCTCCTGAAAAGCTACGATAGGCAGGATGGTGACCAGACCCATGGTGGCAGCAGTGCCAAGTTGGGCTGGTTTGATAGTACCAAGTGGCTCCTGCAATCTGCCATCAAAAAGTTGGCAGGCGAGTTTTGTTTTCCAGGGAAAAGCGCCGTTGTTTGTGTTTGGGTGCCTGTGGTGGGAGTGGCCGGCTGGCTCTTTAGAATCCACGATACGCAGGATGGTTCCCAGACCAGTGGTGGCACCAGTGCCAAGTCGGGCGGGTTTGATAGTAACAAGTGCGTCCTACAATCTGCCATCCAGAAGCGGGGCAGCTTACTTTTGTTTTCCAGGGAAACGGGCCGAGGTTTTTGTCTGGGGGCCTATGGCTGGGAGTGACCGGCTGGCTCGTGAAAAGCTACGATAGGCAGGATGGTGACCAGACCCATGGCGGCACCAGTGCCAAGTTGGGCTGGTTTGATAGTACCAAGTGGCTCCTGCAATCTGCCATCAAAAAGTTGGCAGGCGAGTTTTGTTTTCCAGGGAAAAGCGCCGTTGTTTGTGTTTGGGGGCCTGTGGCTGGGAGTGGCCGGCTGGCTCCTTAGAATCCACGATACGCAGGATGGTTCCCAGACGAGAGGTGGCACCAGTGCCAAGTCGGGCTGGTTTGATAGTACCAAGTGGCTCCTGCAATCTGCCATCCAGAAGCGGGGCAGCTTACTTTTGTTTGCCAGGGAAACGGGCCGAGCTTTGTGTCTGGGGGCCTATGGCTGGGAGTGACCGGCTGGCTCCTGAAAAGCTACGATAGGCAGGATGGTGACCAGACCCATGGTGGCACCAGTGCCAAGTTGGGCTGGTTTGATAGTACCAAGTGGCTCCTGCAATCTGCCATCAAAGAGTTGGCAGGGCAGTTTTCTTTACCAGGGAAAAGCGCCGTTGTTTTTGTTTGGGGGCCTATGGCTGGGAGTGGCCGGCTGGCTCCTTAGAATCCACGATACGCAGGATGGTTCCTAGACTTGATGTGGCACCAGTGCCAAGTCGGGCTGGTTTGATAGTACCAAGTGCGTCCTGCAATCTGCCATCCAGAAGTGGGGTAGCTTACTTTTGTTTGCCAGGGAAACGGGCCGAGGTTTGTGTCTCGGGGCATATGGCTGGGAGTGACCGGCTGGCACCTGAAAAGCTACGATAGGCAGGATGGTGACCAGACCCATGGTGGCACCAGTGCCAAGTTGGGCTGGTTTGATAGTACCAAGTGGCTCCTGCAATCTGCCATCAAAAAGTTGGCAGGCGAGTTTGTTATCCAGGGAAAAGCGCCGTTGTTTGTGCCTGGGGCCCTATCGCCTGGAGTGGACGGATGGCTAATTAGAATCCACGATACACAGGATGGTTCCCAGACCCATGGTGGCACCAGTGCCAAGTTGGGCTGGTTTGATAGTACCAAGTGGTTCCTGCAATCTGCCATCCAGAAGCGGGGCAGCTTACTTTTGTTTGCCAGGGAAACGGTCCGAGGATTGTGTCTGGGGGCCTAAGCCTGGAAGTGACCGGCTGGCTCGTGAAAAGCTACGATAGGCAGGATGGTGACCAGACCCATGACGGCACCAGTGCCAAGTTGGGCTGGTTTGATAGTACCAAGTGGCTCCTGCAATCTGCCATCAAGAAGTTGGCAGGCGAGTTTTGTTTTCCAGGGAAAAGCGCCGTTGTTTGTGTTTGGGGGCCTGTGGCTGGGAGTGGCCGGCTGGCTCCTTAGAATCCACGATACTCAGCATGGTTCCCAGACCAAAGGTGGCACCAGTGCCAAGTTGGGCTGGTTTGATAGCACCAAGTGGTTCCTGCAATCTGCCATCCAGAAGCGGGGCAGCTTACTTTTGTTGGCCAGGGAAACGGGCCGAGGTTTGTGTCTGGGGGTTTATGGCTGGGAGTGACCGGCTGGCTCCTGAAAAGCTACGATAGGCAGGATGGTGACCAGACCCATGGTGGCACCAGTGGCAAGTTGGGCTGATTTGATTGTACCAAGTGGCTCCTGCAATCTGCCATCAAAAAGTTGGCAGGCGAATTTTGTTTTCCAGGGAAAAGCGCCGTTGTTTGTGTTTGGGGGCCTGTGGCAGGGAGTGGCCGGCTGGCTCCTGAAAAGCTACGATAGGCAGGATGGTGACGAGACCCATGGTGGCACCAGTGCCAAGTTGGGTTGGTTTGATAGTACGAAGTGGCTCCGGCAATCTGCCATCAAAAAGTTGGCAGACGAGTTTTGTTTTCAAGGGAAAAGCGCCGTTGTTTGTGTTTGGGGGCCTGTGGCTGGGAGTGGCCGGCTGGCTGCTTAGAATCTACCATACGCAGGATGGTTCCCAGACCAGAGGTGGCACCAGTGCCAAGTCGGGCTGGTTTGATAGTACCAAGTGCGTCCTGCAATCTGCCATCCAGAAGCGGGACAGCTTACTTTTGTTTGTCAGGGAAACGGGCCGAGCTTTGTGTCTGTGGGCCTACGGCTGGGAGTGACCGGCTGGCTCCTGAAAAGCTACGATAGGCAGGATGGTGACCAGACCCATGGTGGCACCAGTGCCAAGTTGGGCTGGTTTGATAGTACCAAGTGGCTCCTGCAATCTGCCATCAAAAATTTGGCAGGCAAGTTTTGTTTTCCAGGGAAAAGTGCCGTTGTTTTGTTTGGGGGCCTATGGCTGGGAGTGGCCGGCTGGCTCCTTAGAATCCACGATACGCAGGATGGTTCCCAGACCTGAGGTGGCACCAGTGCCAAGTTGGGCTGGTTTGATAGTACCAAGTGCGTCCTGCAATCTGCCATCCAGAAGCGGGGTAGCTTACTTTTGTTTGCCAGGGAAACGGGCCGAGGTTTGTGTCTCGGGGCCTATGGCTGGGAGTGACCGGCTGGCTCCTGAAAAGCTACGATAGGCAGGATGGTGACCAGACCCATGGTGGCACCAGTGCCAAGTTTGGCTTGTTTGATAGTACCAAGTGGCTCCTGCAATCTGCCATCAAAAACTTGGCAGGCGAGTTTGTTATCCAGGGAAAAGCGCCGTTGTTTTTGTTTGGGGGCCTGTGGCTGGGAGTGGCCGGCTGGCTCCTTAGAATCCATGATACGCAGGATGGTTCCCAGACCAGAGGTGGCACCAGTGCCAAGTCGGGCTGGTTTGATGGTGAAAAGTGGCTCCTGCAATCTGCCATCCAGAAGCGGGGCAGCTTACTTTTGTTTGCCAGGGAAACGGGCCGAGGTTTGTGTCTGGGGGTTTATGGCTGGGAGTGACCGGCTGGCTCCTGAAAAGCTACGATAGGCAGGATGGTGACCAGACCCATGGTGGCACCAGTGGCAAGTTGGGCTGATTTGATTGTACCAAGTGGCTCCTGCAATCTGCCATCAAAAAGTTGGCAGGCGAATTTTGTTTTCCAGGGAAAAGCGCCGTTGTTTGTGTTTGGGGGCCTGTGGCAGGGAGTGGCCGGCTGGCTCCTGAAAAGCTACGATAGGCAGGATGGTGACGAGACCCATGGTGGCACCAGTGCCAAGTTGGGTTGGTTTGATAGTACGAAGTGGCTCCGGCAATCTGCCATCAAAAAGTTGGCAGACGAGTTTTGTTTTCAAGGGAAAAGCGCCGTTGTTTGTGTTTGGGAGCCTGTGGCTGGGAGTGGCCGGCTGGCTGCTTAGAATCTACCATACGCAGGATGGTTCCCAGACCAGAGGTGGCACCAGTGCCAAGTCGGGCTGGTTTGATAGTACCAAGTGCGTCCTGCAATCTGCCATCCAGAAGCGGGACAGCTTACTTTTGTTTGTCAGGGAAACGGGCCGAGCTTTGTGTCTGTGGGCCTACGGCTGGGAGTGACCGGCTGGCTCCTGAAAAGCTACGATAGGCAGGATGGTGACCAGACCCATGGTGGCACCAGTGCCAAGTTGGGCTGGTTTGATAGTACCAAGTGGCTCCTGCAATCTGCCATCAAAAATTTGGCAGGCAAGTTTTGTTTTCCAGGGAAAAGTGCCGTTGTTTTGTTTGGGGGCCTATGGCTGGGAGTGGCCGGCTGGCTCCTTAGAATCCACGATACGCAGGATGGTTCCCAGACCTGAGGTGGCACCAGTGCCAAGTTGGGCTGGTTTGATAGTACCAAGTGCGTCCTGCAATCTGCCATCCAGAAGCGGGGTAGCTTACTTTTGTTTGCCAGGGAAACGGGCCGAGGTTTGTGTCTCGGGGCCTATGGCTGGGAGTGACCGGCTGGCTCCTGAAAAGCTACGATAGGCAGGATGGTGACCAGACCCATGGTGGCACCAGTGCCAAGTTTGGCTTGTTTGATAGTACCAAGTGGCTCCTGCAATCTGCCATCAAAATCTTGGCAGGCGAGTTTGTTATCCAGGGAAAAGCGCCGTTGTTTTTGTTTGGGGGCCTGTGGCTGGGAGTGGCCGGCTGGCTCCTTAGAATCCATGATACGCAGGATGGTTCCCAGACCAGAGGTGGCACCAGTGCCAAGTCGGGCTGGTTTGATGGTGAAAAGTGGCTCCTGCAATCTGCCATCCAGAAGCGGGGCAGCTTACTTTTGTTTGCCAGGGAAACGGGCCGAGGTTTGTGTCTGGGGGTTTATGGCTGGGAGTGACCGGCTGGCTCCTGAAAAGCTACGATAGGCAGGATGGTGACCAGACCCATGGTGGCACCAGTGTCAAGGTGGGCTGGTTTGATAGTACCAAGTGGCTCCGGCAGTCTGCCATCAAAATTTGGCAGGCGAGTTTTGTTTTCCAGGGAAAAGCGCCGTTGTTTTTGTTTGGGGGCCTGTGGGTGGGAGTGGCCGGATGGCTAATTAGAATCCACGATACGCAGCATGGTTCCCAGACCTGAGGTGGCACCAGTGCCAAGTCGGGCTAGTTTGATGGTGCAAAGTGGCTCCTGCAATCTGCCATCCAGAAGCGGGGCAGCTTGCTTTTGTTTGCCAGGGAAACGGGCCGAGGTTTGTGTCTGGGGGCCTATGGCTGGGAGTGACCGGCTGGCTCCTGAAAAGCTACGATAGGCAGGATGGTGACGAGACCCAAGGTGGCACCAGTGCCAAGTTGGGCTGGTTTGATAGTACCAAGTGGCTCCTGCAATCTGCCATCAAAAAGTTGGTAGGCGAGTTTTGTTTTCCAGGGAAAAGCGCCGTTGTTTGTGTTTGGGGGCCTGTGGCTGGGAGTGGCCGGCTGGTTGCTTAGAATCCACGATACGCAGGATGGTTCCCAGACGTGAGGCGGCGCCAGTGCCAAGTCGGGCTGGTTTGATACTACCAAGTGCGTCCTGCAATCTGCCATCCAGAAGCGGGACAGCTTAGTTTTGCTTGCCAGGGAAACGGGCCGAGCTTTTGGTCTGGGCGCATATGGCTGGGAGTGACCGGCTGGCTCCTGAAAAGCTACGATAGGCAGGATGGTGACCAGACCCATGGTGGCACCAGTGCCAAGTTGGGCTGGTTTGATAGTACCAAGTGGCTCCTGCAATCTGCCATCAAAAATTGGCAGGCGAGTTTTGTTTTCCAGGGAAAAGCGCCGTTGTTTGTGTTTGAGGGCCTGTGGGTGGGAGTGGCCGGATGGCTAATTAGAATCCACGATACGCAGCATGGTTCCCAGACCTGAGATGGCACCAGTGCCAAGTCGGGCTAGTTGGATGGTGCAAAGTGGCTCCTGCAATCTGCCATCCAGAAGCGGGGCAGCTTACTTTTGTTTTCCAGGGAAACGGGCCGAGGTTTGTGTCTGGGGGCCTATGGCTGGGAGTGACCGGCTGGCTCCTGAAAAGCTACGATAGGCAGGATGGTGACCAGACCCATGGTGGCACCAGAGCCAAGTTGGGCTGATTTGATAGTACCAAGTGGCTCCTGCAATCTGCCATCAAAAAGTCGGCAGGCGAGTTTTGTTTTCCAGGGAAAAGCGCCGTTGTTTGTGACTGGGGGCCTGTGGCTGGGAGTGACCGGCTGGCTCCTTAGAATCCACGATACGCAGGATGGTTCCCAGGCCCAAGGTGGCACCAGTGCCAAGTTGGGCTGGTTTGATAGTACCAAGTGCGTCCTGCAATCTGCCATCCAGAAGCGGGGCAGCTTACTTTTGTTGGCCAGGGAAACGGGCAGAGGTTTGTGTCTGGGGGCCTATGGCTGGGAGTGACCGGCTGGCTCCTGAAAAGCTACGATAGGCAGGATGGTGACCAGACCCATGGTGGCACCAGTGCCAAGTAGGGCTGGTTTGATAGTACCAAGTGGCTCCGGCAATCTGCCATCAAAATGTTGGCAGGCAAGATTTGTTTTCCAGGGAAAAGCGCCGTTGTTTTTTTTGGGGGGCCAATGGCTGGGAGTGGCCGGCTGGCTCCTTAGAATCCACGATACGCAGGATGGTTCCCAGACCTGAGGTGGCACCAGTGCCAAGTCGGGCTGGTTTGATAGTACCAAGTGCGTCCTGCAATCTGCCATCCAGAAGCGGGGTAGCTTACTTTTGTTTGCCAGGGAAACGGGCCGAGGTTTTTGTCTGGGGGCCTATGGCTGGGAGTGACCGGCTGGCTCCTGAAAAGCTACGATAGGCAGGATGATGACCAGACCCATGGTGGCACCAGTGCCAAGTTTGGCTTGTTTGATAGTACCAAGTGGCTCCTGCAATCTGCCATCAAAATGTTGGCAGGCGAATTTTGTTTTCCAGGGAAAAGCGCCGTTGTTTGTGTTTGGGGGCCTGTGGCAGGGAGTGGCCGGCTGGCTCCTGAAAAGCTACGATAGGCAGGATGGTGACCAGACCCATGGTGGCACCAGTGCCAAGTTGGGCTGGTTTGATAGTACCAAGTGGCTCCGGCCATCTGCCATCAAAAAGTTGGCAGACGAGTTTTGTTTTCCAGGGAAAAGCGCCGTTGTTTGTGTTTGGGGGCCTGTGGCTGGGAGTGTACGGATGGCTAATTAGAATCCACGATACGCAGGATGGTTCCCAGACCAGAGGTGGCACCAGTGCCAAGTCGGGCTGGTTTGATAGTACCAAGTGGCTCCTGCAATCTGCCATCCAGAAGCGGGGCAGCTTACTTTTGTTTGCCAGGGAAACGGGCCGAGGTTTGTGTCTGGGGGCCTATGGCTGCGAATGACCGGCTAGGTCCTGAAAAGCTACGATAGGCAGGATGGTGACCAGACCCATGGTGGCACCAGTGCCAAGTTGGGCTGGTTTGATAGTACCAAGTGGCTCCTGCAATCTGCCATCAAAAAGTTGGCAGGCAAGTTTTGTTTTCCAGGGAAAAGCGCCGTTGTTTGTGTTTGGGGGCCTGTGGCTGGGAGTGGACGGATGGCTCCTTAGAATCCACGATACGCAGGATGGTTCCCAGACCTGAGGTGGCACCAGTGCCAAGTTGGGCTGGTTTGATAGTACCAAGTGCGTCCTGCAATCTGCCATCCAGAAGCGGGGTAGCTTACTTTTGTTTGCCAGGGAAACGGGCCGAGGTTTGTGTCTCGGGGCCTATGGCTGGGAGTGACCGGCTGGCTCCTGAAAAGCTACGATAGGCAGGATGGTGACCAGACCCATGGTGGCACCAGTGCCAAGTTGGGCTGGTTTGATAGTACCAAGTGGCTCCTGCAATCTGCCATCAAAAAGTTGGCAGACGAGTTTTGTTTTCCAGGGAAAAGCGCCGTTGTTTGTGTTTGGGGGCCTGTGGCTGGGAGTGGCCGGCTGGCTCCTTAGAATCCACGATACGCAGGCTGGTTCCCAGACCAGAGGTGGCACCAGTGCCAAGTCGGGCTGGTTTGATGGTGAAAAGTGGCTCCTGCAATCTGCCAACCACAAGCGGGATAACTTGATTTTGTTTGCCAGGGAAACGGGCCGAGCTTTGTGTCTGGGGGCGTATGGCTGGCAGTGACCGGCTGGCTCCTGAAAAGCTACGATAGGCAGGATGGTGACCAGACCCATGGTGGCACCAGTGCCAAGTTGGGCTGGTTTGATAGTACCAAGTGGCTCCGGCAATCTGCCATCAAAATTTGGCAGGCGAGTTTTGTTTTCCAGGGAAAAGCGCCGTTGTTTGTGTTTGGGGGCCTGTGGGTGGGAGTGGCCGGATGGCTAATTAGAATCCACGATACGCAGCATGGTTCCCAGACCTGAGGTGGCACCAGTGCCAAGTCGGGCTAGTTTGATTGTGCAAACTGGCTCCTGCAATCTGCCATCCAGAAGCGGGGCAGCTTACTTTTGTTTGCTAGGGAAACAGGCCGAGCTTTGTGTCTGGGGGCCTATGGCTGGGAGTGACCGGCTGGCTCCTGAAAAGCTACGATAGGCAGGATGGTGACCAGACCCATGGTGGCACCAGTGCAAGGTTGGGCTGGTTTGATAGTACCAAGTGGCTCCTGCAATCTGCCATCAAAAAGTTGGCAGGCGAGTTTTGTTTTCCAGGGAAAAGCGCCGTTGTTTTTGTTTGGGGGCCTGTGGGTGGGAGTGGCCGGCTGGTTCCTTAGAATCCACGATACGCAGGATGGTTCCCAGACCTGAGGTGGCACCAGTGCCAAGTCGGGCTAGTTTGATGGTGCAAAGTGGCTCCTGCAATCTGCCATCCAGAAGCGGGGCAGCTTACTTTTGTTTGCCAGGGAAACGGGCCGAGGTTTGTGTCTGGGGGCCTATGGCTGGGAGTGACCGGCTGGCTCCTGAAAAGCTACGATAGGCCGGATGGTGACCAGACCCATGGTGGCACCAGAGCCAAGTTGGGCTGATTTGATAGTACCAAGTGGCTCCTGCAATCTGCCATCAAAAAGTCGGCAGGCGAGTTTTGTTTTCCAGGGAAAAGCGCCGTTGTTTTTGTCTGGGGGCCTGTGGCTGGGAGTGATCGGCTGGCTCCTTAGAATCCACGATACGCAGGATGGTTCCCAGACCTGAGGTGGCACCAGTGCCAAGTTGGGCTGGTTTCATAGTACCAAGTGCGTCCTGCAATCTGCCATCCAGAAGCGGGGCAGCTTACTTTTGTTTGCCAGGGAAACGGGCCGAGGTTTTTCTCTGGGGGCCTATGGCAGGGAGGGACCGGCTGGCTCCTGAAAAGCTACGATAGGCAGGATGGTGACCAGACCCATGGTGGCACCAGTGCCAAGTTGGGCTGATTTGATAGTAGCAAGTGGCTCCTGCAATCTGCCATCAAAATGTTGGCAGGCGAGTTTTGTTTTCCAGGGAATAGCCCTGTGGTTTTTGTTTGGGGGCCTGTGGCTGGGAGTGACCGGCTGGCTCCTTAGAATCCACGATACGCAGGATGGTTCCCAGACCCAAGGTGGCACCAGTGCCAAGTTTGGCTGGTTTGATAGTACCAAGTGGCTCCTGCAATCTGCCATCCAGAAGCGGGGCAGCTTACTTTTTTTTGCCAGGGAAACGGGTCGAGCTTTGTGTCTGGGGGCCTATGGCTGGGAGTGGCCGGCTAGGTCCTGAAAAGCTAAGATAGGCAGGATGGTGACCAGACCCATGGTGGCACCAGTGCCAAGTTGGGCTGGTTTGATAGTAACAAGTGGCTCCTGCAATCTGCCATCAAAAAGTTGGCAGGCGAGTTTTGTTTTCCAGGGAAAAGCGCCGTTGTTTGTGTTTGGGGGCCTGTGGCTGGGAGTGGCCGGCTGGCTGCTTAGAATCCACGATACGCAGGATGGTTCCCAGACCAGAGGTGGCACCAGTGCCAAGTCGGGCTGGTTTGATACTACCTAGTGGATCCTGCAATCTGCCATCCAGAAGCGGGACAGCTTACTTTTTTTTGTCAGGGAAACGGGCTGAGCTTTGTGTCACGGGGCCTATGGCTGGGAGTGGCCGTCTACGTCCTGAAAAGCTACGATAGGCAGGATGGTGACCAGACCCATGGTGGCACCAGTGCCAAGTTGGGCTGATTTGATAGTAGCAAGTGGCTCCTGCAATCTGCCATCAAAATGTTGGCAGGCGAGTTTTGTTTTCCAGGGAAAAGCGCCGTTGTTTGTGTTTGGGGGCCTGTGGGTGGGAGTGGCCGGCTTGCTAATTGGAATCCACGATACGCAGGATGGTTCCCAGACTTGAGGTGGCACCAGTGACAAGTCGGGCCAGTTTGATGGTGCAAAGTGGCTCCTGCAATCTGCCATCCAGAAGCGGGGTAGCTTACTTTTCTTTGCCAGGGAAACGGGCCGAGGTTTTTCTCTGGGGGCCTATGGTTGGGAGTGACCGGGTGGCGCCTGAACAGCTACGATAGGCAGGATGGTGACCAGACCCATGGTGGCACCAGTGCCAAGTTGGGCTGGTTTGATAGTACCAAGTGGCTCCTGCAATCTGCCATCAAAATGTTGGCAGGCGAGTTTTGTTTTCCAGGGAAAAGCGCTGTTGTTTGTGTTTGGGGGCCTGTGGCAGGGAGTGACCGGCTGGCTCCTTAGAATCCACGATACGCAGGATGGTTCCCAGACCAGAGGTGGCACCAGTGCCAAGTCGGGCTGGTTTGATAGTACCAAGTGGTTCATGCAAACTGCCATCCAGAAGCGGGGCAGCTTAATTTTGTTTGCCAGGGAAACGGGCCGAGCTTTGTGTCTGGGCGCCTATGGCTGGGAGTGACCTGCTAGGTACTGAAAAGCTACGATAGGCAGGATGGTGACCACATCCATGGTGGCACCAGTGCCAAGTTGGGCTGGTTTGATAGTACCAAGTGGCTCCTGCAATCCGCCATCAAAAAGTTGGCAGGCGAGTTTTGTTTTCCAGGGAAAAGCGCCGTTGTTTGTGTTTGGGTGCCTGTGGAAGGGAGTGGCCGGCTGGCTCCTTAGAATCCACGATACGCAGGATGGTTCCCAGACCCAAGGTGGCACCAGTGCCAAGTTGGGCTGGTTTGATACTACGAAGTGCGTCCGGCAATCTGCCATCCAGAAGCGGGGTAGCTTACTTTTTTTTGCCAGGGAAACGGGCCGAGGTTTTTGTCTCGGGGTATAAGGCTGGGGGTGACCGGCTGGCTCCTGAAAAGCTACGATAGGCAGGATGGTGACCAGACCCATGGTGGCACCAGTGCCAAGTTGGACTGATTTGATAGTACCAAGTGGCTCCTGCAATCTGCCATCAAAAATTTGGCAGGCGAGTTTTGTTTTCCAGGGATAAGCGCCCTTGTTTGTGTTTGGGGGCCTGTGGCTGGGAGTGGCCGGCTGGCTAATTAGAATCAACGATACGCAGGATGGTTCCCAGACCAGAGTTGGCACCAGTGACAAGTCGGGCTGGTTTGATACTACCAAGCGCGTCCTGCAATCTGCCATCCAGAAGCGGGGCAGCTTACTTTTGTTTGCCAGGGAAACGGGCCGAGGTTTGTGTCTGGGGGCCTATGGCTGGGAGTGACCGGCTGGCTCCTGAAAAGCTACGATAGGCAGGATGGTGACCAGACCCATGGTGGCACCAGTGCCAAGTTGGGCTGATTTGATAGTAGCAAGTGGCTCCTGCAATCTGCCATCAAAATGTTGGCAGGCGAGTTTTGTTTTCCAGGGAAAAGCGCCGTTGTTTGTGTTTGGGGGCCTGTGGGTGGGAGTGGCCGGCTGGTTCCTTAGAATCCACGATACGCCTGATGGTTCCCAGACCCAAGGTGGCACCAGTGCCAAGTTGGGCTGGTTTGATAGTACCAAGTTATTCCTGCAATCTGCCATCCAGAAGCGGGGCAGCTTACTTTTGTTTGCCAGGGAAACGGGCCGAGGTTTGTGTCTGGGGGCCTATCGCTGGGAGTGACCGGCTGGCTCCTGAAAAGCTACGATAGGCAGGATGGTGACCAGACCCATGGTGGCACCAGTGCCAAGTTGGGCTGGTTTGATAGTACCAAGTGGCTCCTGCAATCTGCCATCAAAAATTTGGCAGGCGAGTTTTGTTTTCCAGGGAAAAGCGCCGTTGTTTGTGTTTGGGGGCCTGTGGCTGGGAGTGGCCGGCTGGCTCCTTAGAATCCACGATACGCAGGATGGTTCCCAGACCTGAGGTGGCACCAGTGCCAAGTCGGGCAGGTTTGATAATACCGAGTGGATCCTGCAATCTGCCATCCAGAAGCGGGACAGCTTACTTTTGTTTGCCAGGGAAACGGGCAGAGCTTTGTGTCTGGGGGCCTATGGCTGGGAGTGACCGTCTAGGTCCTGAAAAGCTACGATAGGCAGGATGGTGACCAGACCCATGGTGGCACCAGTGCCAAGTTGGGCTGGTTTGATAGTACCAAGTGGCTCCTGCAATCTGCCATCAAAAAGTTGGCAGGCGAGTTTTGTTTTCCAGGGAAAAGCGCCGTTGTTTGTGTTTGGGGGCCTGTGGCTGGGAGTGGCCGGCTGGCTCCTTAGAATCCACGATACGCAGGATGGTTCCCAGACCTGACGTTGCACCAGTGCCAAGTCGGGCTGGTTTGATACTACCAAGTGGTTCCTGCAATCTGCCATCCAGAAGCGGGGCAGCTTACTTTTGTTTGCCAGGGAAACGGGCCGAGGTTTGTGTCTGGGGGCCTATGGCTGGGAGTGACCGGCTGGCTCCTGAAAAGCTACGATAGGCAGGATGGTGACCAGACCCATGGTGGCACCAGTGCCAAGTTGGGCTGGTTCGATAGTACCAAGTGGCTCCTGCAATCTGCCATCAAAATTTGGCAGGCGAGTTTTGTTTTCCAGGGAAAAGCGCCGTTGTTTGTGTTTGGGGGCCTGTGGCTGGGAGTGACCGGCTGGCTCCTTAGAATCCACGATACGCCGGATGGTTCCCAGACCCAAGGTGGCACCAGTGCCAAGTTGGGCTGGTTTGATAGTACCAAGTTATTCCTGCAATCTGCCATCCAGAAGCGGGGCAGCTTACTTTTGTTTGCCAGGGAAACGGGCCGAGGTTTGTGTCTGGGGGCCTATCGCTGGGAGTGACCGGCTGGCTCCTGAAAAGCTACGATAGGCAGGATGGTGACCAGACCCATGGTGGCACCAGTGCCAAGTTGGGCTGGTTTGATAGTACCAAGTGGCTCCTGCAATCTGCCATCAAAAAGTTGGCAGGCGAGTTTTGTTTTCCAGGGAAAAGCGCCGTTGTTTGTGTTTGGGGGCCTGTGGCTGGGAGTGGCCGGCTGGCTCCTTAGAATCCACGATACGCAGCATGGTTCCCAGACCAGAGGTGGCACCAGTGCCAAGTCGGGCAGGTTTGATAATACCGAGTGGATCCTGCAATCTGCCATCCAGAAGCGGGACAGCTTACTTTTGTTTGCCAGGGAAACGGGCAGAGCTTTGTGTCTGGGGGCCTATGGCTGGGAGTGACCGTCTAGGTCCTGAAAAGCTACGATAGGCAGGATGGTGACCAGACCTGACGTTGCACCAGTGCCAAGTCGGGCTGGTTTGATACTACCAAGTGCGTCCTGCAATCTGCCATGCAGAAGCGGGGCAGCTTACTTTTGTTTGCCAGGGAAACGGGCCGAGGTTTGTGTCTGGGGGCCTATGGCTGGGAGTGACCGGCTGGCTCCTGAAAAGCTACGATAGGCAGGATGGTGACCAGACCCATGGTGGCACCAGTGCCAAGTTGGGCTGGTTCGATAGTACCAAGTGGCTCCTGCAATCTGCCATCAAAATTTGGCAGGCGAGTTTTGTTTTCCAGGGAAAAGCGCCGTTGTTTGTGTTTGGGGGCCTGTGGGTGGGAGTGGCTGGCTGGCTCCTTAGAATCCACAATACCCAGGATGGTTCCCAGACCTGAGGTGGCACCAGTGCCAAGTCGGGCTAGTTTGATGGTGCAAAGTGGCTCCTGCAATCTGCCATCCAGAAGCGGGGTAGCTTACTATTGTTTGCCAGGGAAACGGGCCGAGCTTTGTGTCTGGGGGCCTATGGCTGCGAGTGACCGGCTGGCTCCTGAAAAGCTACGATAGGCAGGATGGTGACCAGACCCATGGTGGCACCAGTGCCAAGTTGGGCTGGTTTGATAGTACCAAGTTGCTCCTGCAATCTGCCATCAAAAACTTGGCAGGCGAGTTTTGTTTTCCAGGGAAAAGCGCCGTTGTTTGTGTCTGGGGGCCTGTGGCTGGAGTGGCCGTCGGGTTCCTTAGACTCCACGATACCCAGGATGGTTCCCAGACCTGAGGTGGCACCAGTGCCAAGTCGGGCTAGTTTGATGGTGCAAAGTGGTTCCTGCAATCTGCCATCCAGAAGCGGGGCAGCTTACTTTTTTTTGCCAGGGAAACGGGCCGAGGTTTTTCTCTGGGGGCCTATGGCAGGGAGGGACCGGCTGGCTCCTGAAAAGCTACGATAGGCAGGATGGTGACCAGACCCATGGTGGCACCAGTGCCAAGTTGGGCTGATTTGATAGTACCAAGTGGCTCCTGCAATCTGCCATCAAAATGTTGGCAGGCGAGTTTTGTTTTCCAGGGAAAAGCGCCGTTGTTTGTGTTTGGGGGCCTGTGGCTGGGAGTGACCGGCTGGCTCCTTAGAACCCACGATACGCCGGATGGTTCCCTGACCCAAGGTGGCACCAGTGCCAAGTTGGGCTGGTTTGATAGTACCAAGTTATTCCTGCAATCTGCCGTCCAGAAGCGGGGCAGCTTACTTTTGTTTGCCAGGGAAACGGGCCGAGGTTTGTGTCTGGGGGCCTATGGCTGGGAGTGACCGGCTGGCTCCTGAAAAGCTACGATAGGCAGGATGGTGACCAGACCCATGGTGGCACCAGTGCCAAGTTGGGCTGGTTTGATAGTACCAAGTGGCTCCTGCAATCTGCCATCAAAAAGTTGGCAGGCGAGTTTTGTTTTCCAGGGAAAAGCGCCGTTGTTTGTGTTTGGGGGCCTGTGGGTGGGAGTGGCCGGCTGGCTCCTTAGAATCCACGATACGCAGGATGGTTCCCAGACCTGACGTTCCACCAGTGCCAAGTCGGGCTGGTTTGATACTACCAATTGCGTCCTGCAATCTGCCATCCAGAAGCGGGGCAGTTAACTTTTGTTTGCCAGGGAAACGGGCCGAGGTTTGTGTCTGGGGGCCTATGGCTGGGAGTGACCGGCTGGCTCCTGAAAAGCTACGATAGGCAGGATGGTGACCAGACCCATGGTGGCACCAGTGCCAAGTTGGGCTGGTTCGATAGTACCAAGTGGCTCCTGCAATCTGCCATCAAAATTTGGCAGGCGAGTTTTGTTTTCCAGGGAAAAGCGCCGTTGTTTGTGTTTGGGGGCCTGTGGCTGGGAGTGACCGGCTGGCTCCTTAGAATCCACGATACGCCGGATGGTTCCCAGACCCAAGGTGGCACCAGTGCCAAGTTGGGCTGGTTTGATAGTACCAAGTTATTCCTGCAATCTGCCATCCAGAAGCGGGGCAGCTTACTTTTGTTTGCCAGGGAAACGGGCCGAGGTTTGTGTCTGGGGGCCTATCGCTGGGAGTGACCGGCTGGCTCCTGAAAAGCTACGATAGGCAGGATGGTGACCAGACCCATGGTGGCACCAGTGCCAAGTTGGGCTGGTTTGATAGTACCAAGTGGCTCCTGCAATCTGCCATCAAAAAGTTGGCAGGCGAGTTTTGTTTTCCAGGGAAAAGCGCCGTTGTTTGTGTTTGGGGGCCTGTGGCTGGGAGTGGCCGGCTGGCTCCTTAGAATCCACGATACGCAGCATGGTTCCCAGACCTGAGGTGGCACCAGTGCCAAGTCGGGCAGGTTTGATAATACCGAGTGGATCCTGCAATCTGCCATCCAGAAGCGGGACAGCTTACTTTTGTTTGCCAGGGAAACGGGCAGAGTTTTGTGTCTGGGGGCCTATGGCTGGGAGTGACCGTCTAGGTCCTGAAAAGCTACGATAGGCAGGATGGTGACCAGACCTGACGTTGCACCAGTGCCAAGTCGGGCTGGTTTGATACTACCAAGTGCGTCCTGCAATCTGCCATCCAGAAGCGGGGCAGCTTACTTTTGTTTGCCAGGGAAACGGGCCGAGGTTTGTGTCTGGGGGCCTATGGCTGGGAGTGACCGGCTGGCTCCTGAAAAGCTACGATAGGCAGGATGGTGACCAGACCCATGGTGGCACCAGTGCCAAGTTGGGCTGGTTCGATAGTACCAAGTGGCTCCTGCAATCTGCCATCAAAATTTGGCAGGCGAGTTTTGTTTTCCAGGGAAAAGCGCCGTTGTTTGTGTTTGGGGGACTGTGGGTGGGAGTTGCCGGATGGCTCCTTAGAATCCACAATACCCAGGATGGTTCCCAGACCTGAGGTGGCACCAGTGCCAAGTCGGGCTAGTTTGATGGTGCAAAGTGGCTCCTGCAATCTGCCATCCAGAAGCGGGGTAGCTTACTATTGTTTGCCAGGGAAACGGGCCGAGCTTTGTGTCTGGGGGCCTATGGCTGCGAGTGACCGGCTGGCTCCTGAAAAGCTACGATAGGCAGGATGGTGACCAGACCCATGGTGGCACCAGTGCCAAGTTGGGCTGGTTTGATAGTACCAAGTTGCTCCTGCAATCTGCCGTCAAAAACTTGGCAGGCGAGTTTTGTT
The DNA here is from genome assembly GCF_035770615.1 of Melospiza melodia melodia. Lineage (NCBI taxonomy): Eukaryota > Metazoa > Chordata > Aves > Passeriformes > Passerellidae > Melospiza > Melospiza melodia. The sequence goes on from NC_086194.1 coordinate 62,193,700, forward strand.
TTCCAGGGAAAAGCGCCGTTGTTTGTGTCTGGGGGCCTGTGGCTGGAGTGGCCGTCGGGTTCCTTAGACTCCACGATACCCAGGATGGTTCCCAGACCTGAGGTGGCACCAGTGCCAAGTCGGGCTAGTTTGATGGTGCAAAGTGGTTCCTGCAATCTGCCATCCAGAAGCGGGGCAGCTTACTTTTGTTTGCCAGGGAAACGGGCCGAGGTTTTTCTCTGGGGGCCTATGGCAGGGAGGGACCGGCTGGCTCCTGAAAAGCTACGATAGGCAGGATGGTGACCAGACCCATGGTGGCACCAGTGCCAAGTTGGGCTGATTTGATAGTACCAAGTGGCTCCTGCAATCTGCCATCAAAATGTTGGCAGGCGAGTTTTGTTTTCCAGGGAAAAGCGCCGTTGTTTGTGTTTGGGGGCCTGTGGCTGGGAGTGACCGGCTGGCTCCTTAGAACCCACGATACGCCGGATGGTTCCCTGACCCAAGGTGGCACCAGTGCCACGTTGGGCTGGTTTGATAGTACCAAGTTATTCCTGCAATCTGCCGTCCAGAAGCGGGGCAGCTTACTTTTGTTTGCCAGGGAAACGGGCCGAGGTTTGTGTCTGGGGGCCTATGGCTGGGAGTGACCGGCTGGCTCCTGAAAAGCTACGATAGGCAGGATGGTGACCAGACCCATGGTGGCACCAGTGCCAAGTTGGGCTGGTTTGATAGTACCAAGTGGCTCCTGCAATCTGCCATCAAAAAGTTGGCAGGCGAGTTTTGTTTTCCAGGGAAAAGCGCCGTTGTTTGTGTTTGGGGGCCTGTGGCTGGGAGTGGCCGGCTGGCTCCTTAGAATCCACGATACGCAGGATGGTTCCCAGACCTGACGTTCCACCAGTGCCAAGTCGGGCTGGTTTGATACTACCAAGTGCGTCCTGCAATCTGCCATCCAGAAGCGGGGCAGTTAACTTTTGTTTGCCAGGGAAACGGGCCGAGGTTTGTGTCTGGGGGCCTATGGCTGGGAGTGACCGGCTGGCTCCTGAAAAGCTACGATAGGCAGGATGGTGACCAGACCCATGGTGGCACCACTGCCAAGTTGGGCTGGTTCGATAGTACCAAGTGGCTCCTGCAATCTGCCATCAAAAAGTTGGCAGGCGAGTTTTGTTTTCCAGGGAAAAGCGCCGTTGTTTGTGTTTGGGGGTCTGTGGCTGGGAGTGGCCAGCTTGCTAATTGGAATCCACGATACGCAGCATGGTTCCCAGACCTGAGGGGGCACCAGTGACAAGTCGGGCCAGTTTGATGGTGAAAGTGGCTCCTGCAATCTGCCATCCTGAAGCGGGGCAGCTTACTTTTGTTTTCCAGGGAAAAGGGCCGAGGTTTTTCTCTGGGGGCCTATGGCTGGGAGTGACCGTCTGGCGCCTGAACAGCTACGATAGGCAGGATGGTGACCAGACCCATGGTGGCACCAGTGCCAAGTTGGGCTGGTTTGATAGTACCAAGTGGCTCCTGCAATCTGCCATCAAAAAGTTGGCAGGCCAGTTTTGTTATCCAGGGAAAAGCGCCGTTGTTTTTGTTTGGGGGCCTGTGGCTGGGAGTGGCCGGATGGCTAATTAGAATCCACGATACGCAGCATGGTTCCCAGACCTGAGGTGGCACCAGTGCCAAGTTGGGCTGGTTTGATACTACCAAGTGCGTCCTGCAATCTGCCATCCAGAAGCGGGGCAGCTTACTTTTGTTTGCCAGGGAAATGGGCCGAGGTTTTTGTCTGGGGGCCTATGGCTGGGAGTGACCGGCTGGCTCCTGAAAAACTACGATAGCCAGGATGGTGACCAGACCCATGGTGGCACCAGTGCCAAGTTGGGCTGGTTTGATAGTACCAAGTGGCTCCTGCAATCTGCCATCAAAAAGTTGGCAGGCGAGTTTTGTTTTCCAGGGAAAAGCGCCGTTGTTTGTGTCTGCGGGCCTGTGCTGGCTCCTTAGAATCCACGATACGCAGCATGGTTCCCAGACCCAAGGTGGCACCAGTGCCAAGTTGGGCTGGTTTGATAGTACCAAGTGGTTCCTGCAATCTGCCATCAAAAAGTTGGTAGGCGAGTTTTTTTTCCAGGGAAAATCGCCGTTGTTTTTGTTTGGGGGCCTGTGGCTGGGAGTGGCCGGCTGGCTCCTTAGAATCCACGATACCCAGGATGGTTCCCAGACCAGAGGTGGCACCAGTACCAAGTCGGGCTGGTTTGATAATAACAAGTGGATCCTGCAATCTGCCATCCAGAAGCGGGGCAGCTTACTTTTGTTTGCCATGGAAACGGGCCGAGGTTTGTGTCTGGGGGCCTATGGCTGGGAGTGACCGGCTGGCTCCTGAAAAGCTACGATAGGCAGGATGGTGACCAGACCCATGGTGGCACCAGTGCCAAGTTGGGCTGGTTTGATAGTACCAAGTGGCTCCTGCAATCTGCCATCAAAAAGTTGGCAGGCGAGTTTTGTTTTCCAGGGAAAAGCGCCGTTGTGTGTGTTTTGGGGCCTGTGGCTGGGAGTGGCCAGCTGGCTCCTTAGAATCCACGATACGCAGGATGGTTCCCAGACCCAAGGTGGCACCAGTGCCAAGTCGGGCTGGTTTGTTAGTACCAAGTGGTTCCTGCAATCTGCCATCCAGAAGCGGGGCAGCTGAATTTTGTTTGCCAGAGAAAAAGGCTGTTGTTTGTGTTTCGGGGCCTGTGGCTGGCAGTGGACGGCTGGCTCCTGAAAATCCATGATACGCAGCATGGTTCCCAGACCCAAGGTGGCACCAGTGCCAAGTAGGGCTGGTTTCATAGTACCCAGTGGCTCCTGCAATATGCCATCCAGAAGAGGGGCAGTTGAGTTTTGTTTTCCAGAGAAAAGGGCCGTGGTTTGTGTTTGGGGCCTATGGCTGAGAGTGACCGGCTGGCTACTGAAAAGCTACGATAGGCAGGATGGTGACCAGACCCATGGTGGCACCAGTGCCAAGTCGGGCTGGTTTGATAATACTAAATAGCTCCTGCAATCTGCCATCCAGACGCGGGGCAGCGGATTTTTGCTTGCTGGAGAAAAGTTCCGTGGGTTTTTTTTGGGGGTATATGGCTGGACGTGGCCGGCTGACTCCTTAAAAACATCGATACGCAGGATGGTTCCCTGACCCAAGGTGGCATCACTGCCAAGTCGGGCTGTTTTCGTAGTACCAAGTGCGTCCTGCAATTTGCCATCCAGAAGAGGGGCAGTTGAGTTTTGTTTACCAGAGAAAAGGGCCGTGGCTTGTGTTTGGGGGCATATGGCTGAGAGTGGCCGGCTGGCGCCTGAAAATCCACGATAGGCAGGATGGTTCCCAGAGCCAAGGTGGCACCAGTGCCATGTTGGCCTGGTTTGATAGTACCATGTGGCTCCTGCAATCTGCCATCCAGAAGCGGGGCAGCTTACTTTTGTTTGCCAGGGAAACGGGCCGAGGTATTTGTCTGGGGGCCTATGGCTGGGAGTGACCGCCTGGCTCCTGAAAAGCTACGATAGGCAGGATGGTGACCAGACCCATGGTGGCACCAGTGCCAAGCTGGGCTGGTTTGATAGTACCAAGTGGCTCCTGCAATCTGCCATCAAAAAGTTGACAGGCGAGTTTTGTTTTCCAGGGTAACGCGCCGTTGTTTTTGTTTAGAGACTTGTGGCTGGGAGTGTCCGCCTGTCCTCTTAGAATCTACGTTACGCAGCATGGTTCCCAGAGCCAAGGTGGCACCAGTGCCAAGTTGGGCTGGTTTGATAGTAGCAAGTGGTTCCTGCAATCTGCCATCCAGAAGAGGGGCAGCTTACTTTTGTTTGCCAGGGAAACGGGCCGAGGTATTTCTCTGGGGGCCTATGGCAGGGAGTGACCGGCCGGCTCCTGAAAAGCTAAGATAGGCAGGATGTTTACCAGACCCATGAGGGCACAAGTGCCAAGTTGGGCTAATTTGATACTACCAAGTGGCTCCTGCAATCTGCCATCCAGAATTGGGGGTGCTTACTTTTGTTTTCCAAGGAAACGGGCCGAGGTTTGTGTCTGGGGGTTTATGGCTGGGAGTGACCGGCTGGCTCCTGAAAAGCTACGATAGGCAGGATGGTGACCAGACCCAAGGTGGCACCAGTGCCAAGTTGGGCTTGTTTGATAGTACCAAGTGGCTCCTGCAATCTGCCATCAAAAAGTTGGCAGGCGAGTTTTGTTTTCCAGGGAAAAGCGCCGTTGTTTGTGTTTGGGCGCCTGTGGCACGGAGTGGCCGGGTGGCTGCTTAGAATCCACGATACGCAGGCTGGTTCCCAGACCAGAGGTGGCACCAGTGCCAAGTCGGGCTGTTTTGACACTACCAAGTGGCTCCTGAAATCTGCCATCCAGAATCGGGGCAGCTTAATTTTGTTTGCCAGGGAAACGGTCCGAGGTTTGTGTCTGGGGGCCTATGGCTGGGAGTGACCGGCTGGCTCCTGAAATGCTACAATAGGCAGGATGGTTCCCAGACCCATAGTGGCACCAGTTCCAAGTTGGGATGGTTTGATAGTACGAAGTGGCTCCTGCAATCTGCCATCAAAAAGCTTGCAGGCGAGTTTTGTTTTCCAGGGAAAAGCGCCGTTGTTTGTATTTGGGGGCCTGTGGCTGGGAGTGGCCGCCTGGCGCCTTAGAATCTACGTTACGCAGCATGGTTCCCAGACCCAAAGTGGCACCAGTGTCAAGTTGGGCTGGTTTGATAGTACCAAGTGGCTCCTGCAATCTGCCATCCAGAAGCGGGGTAGCTTACTTTTGTTTGCCAGGGAAACGGGCAGAGCTTTCTGTCTGGGGGCCTATGGTTGGGAGTAACCGGCTGGCTCCTGAAAAGCTACGATAGGCAGGATGGTTCCCAGATCCAAGATGGCACCAGTGCCAAGTCGGGGTGGTTTGATGGTGCAAAGTGGCTCCTGCAATCTGCCATCCTGACGCGGGGCAGCGGATTTTTGTTTCCAAGAGAAATGGTCCGTGGTTTGTTTATGGGGGTATATGGCTGGGCGTGGCCTGCTGGCTCCTTAAAAAGCTACGATAGGCAGGATGGTTCCCTGACCCAAGGTGGCACCAGTGCCAAGTCGGGCGGTTTTCGTAGTACAAAGTGCGTCCTAAAATTTGCCATCCAGAAGAGGGGCAGTTGAGTTTTGTTTACCAGAGAACAGGGCCGTGGTTTGTTTTTGAGGGCATATGGCTGATAGTGGCCGTCTGGCCCCTGAAAATCCACGATAGGCAGGATGGTTCCCAGACCTGAGGTGGCACCAGTGCCAGGTCGGGCTGGTTTGATAGTACTAAATAGCACCTGCAATCTGCCAAGCAGAAGCGGGGCAGCTTACTTTTGTTTGCCAGGGAAACGGGCCGAGGTTTGTGTCTGGGGGCCTATGCCTGGGAGTGACCGCCTGGCTCCTGAAAAGCTACGATAGGCAGGATGGTGACCAGACCCATGGTGGCACCAGTGCCAAGTTGGGCTGGTTTGATAGTACCAAGTGGCTCCTGCAATCTGCCATCAAGAAGTTGGCAGGCGAGTTTTGTTTTCCAGGGAAAAGCGCCGTTGTTTGTGTCTGGGGGACTGTGGGTGGGAGTGGCCGGCTGGCTCCTTAGAACACACGATACGCAGGATGGTTCCCAGACCCAAGGTGGCATCAGTGCCACGTCGGGCTGGTTTGATGGTGCCAAGTGGTTCCTGCAATCTGCCATCCTGAAGCGGGGTAGCTTACCTTTGTGTGCCAGGGAAACGGGCCGAGGTTTATGACTGGGGGCCTAGGGCTAGGAGTGACCGGCTGGCTCCTGAAAAGCTACGATAGGCAGGATGGTGACCAGACCCATGGTGGCACCAGTGCCAAGTTGGGCTGGTTTGATAGTACCAAGTGGCTCCTGCACTCTGCCATCAAAATGTTGGCAGGCGAGTTTTGTTTTCCAGGGAAAAGCGCCGTTGTTTGTGTTTGGGGGCCTGTGGGTGGGAGTGGCCGGCTATCTCCTTAGAATCCACGATACGCAGCATGGTTCCCAGACCAGAGGTGGCACCAGTGCCAAGTCGGGCTGGTTTGATGGTGCAAAGTGGCTCCTGCAATCTGCCATCCAGAAGTGCGGTAGCTTACTTTTGTGTGCCAGGGAAACAGGCCGAGGTTTGTGTCTGGGGGCCTATGGCTGGGAGTGACCGGCTGGCTCCTGAAAAGCTACGATAGGCAGGATGGTGACCAGACCCATGGTGGCACCAGTGCCAAGTTGGGCTGGTTTGATAGTACCAAGTGGCTCCTGCAATCTGCCATCAAAAAGTTGGCAGGCGAGTTTTGTTTTCCAGGGAAAAGCGCCGTTGTTTGTGTTTGGGGGACTGTGGGTGGGAGTGGACGGCTGGCTCCTGAAAATCCATGATACGCAGCATGGTTCCCAGACCCAAGGTGGCACCAGTGCCAAGTAGGGCTGGTTTCATAGTACCCAGTGGCTCCTGCAATATGCCATCCAGAAGAGGGGCAGTTGAGTTTTGTTTTCCAGAGAAAAGGGCCGTGGTTTGTGTTTGGGGCCTATGGCTGAGAGTGACCGGCTGGCTACTGAAAAGCTACGATAGGCAGGATGGTGACCAGACCCATGGTGGCACCAGTGCCAAGTCGGGCTGGTTTGATAATACTAAATAGCTCCTGCAATCTGCCATCCAGACGCGGGGCAGCGGATTTTTGCTTGCTGGAGAAAAGTTCCGTGGGTTTTTTTTGGGGGTATATGGCTGGACGTGGCCGGCTGACTCCTTAAAAACATCGATACGCAGGATGGTTCCCTGACCCAAGGTGGCATCACTGCCAAGTCGGGCTGTTTTCGTAGTACCAAGTGCGTCCTGCAATTTGCCATCCAGAAGAGGGGCAGTTGAGTTTTGTTTACCAGAGAAAAGGGCCGTGGCTTGTGTTTGGGGGCATATGGCTGAGAGTGGCCGGCTGGCGCCTGAAAATCCACGATAGGCAGGATGGTTCCCAGAGCCAAGGTGGCACCAGTGCCATGTTGGCCTGGTTTGATAGTACCATGTGGCTCCTGCAATCTGCCATCCAGAAGCGGGGCAGCTTACTTTTGTTTGCCAGGGAAACGGGCCGAGGTATTTGTCTGGGGGCCTATGGCTGGGAGTGACCGGCTGGCTCCTGAAAAGCTACGATAGGCAGGATGGTGACCAGACCCATGGTGGCACCAGTGCCAAGCTGGGCTGGTTTGATAGTACCAAGTGGCTCCTGCAATCTGCCATCAAAAACTTGGCAGGCGAGTTTTGTTTTCCAGGGTAACGCGCCGTTGTTTTTGTTTAGAGACCTGTGGCTGGGAGTGTCCGCCTGTCCTCTTAGAATCTACGTTACGCAGCATGGTTCCCAGAGCCAAGGTGGCACCAGTGCCAAGTTGGGCTGGCTTGATAGTAGCAAGTGGTTCCTGCAATCTGCCATCCAGAAGAGGGGCAGCTTACTTTTGTTTGCCAGGGAAACGGGCCGAGGTATTTCTCTGGGGGCCTATGGCAGGGAGTGACCGGCCGGCTCCTGAAAAGCTAAGATAGGCAGGATGTTTACCACACCCATGAGGGCACAAGTGCCAAGTTGGGCTAATTTGATACTACCAAGTGGCTCCTGCAATCTGCCATCCAGAATTGGGGGTGCTTACTTTTGTTTTCCAAGGAAACGGGCCGAGGTTTGTGTCTGGGGGTTTATGGCTGGGAGTGACCGGCTGGCTCCTGAAAAGCTACGATAGGCAGGATGGTGACCAGACCCATGGTGGCACCAGTGCCAAGTTGGGCTGGTTTGATAGTACCAAGTGGCTCCTGCAATCTGCCATCAAAAAGTTGGCAGGCGAGTTTTGTTTTCCAGGGAAAAGCGCCGTTGTTTGTGTTTGGGCGCCTGTGGCACGGAGTGGCCGGGTGGCTGCTTAGAATCCACGATACGCAGGATGGTTCCCAGACCAGAGGTGGCACCAGTGCCAAGTCGGGCTGTTTTGACACTACCAAGTGGCTCCTGAAATCTGCCATCCAGAATCGGGGCAGCTTAATTTTGTTTGCCAGGGAAACGGTCCGAGGTTTGTGTCTGGGGGCCTATGGCTGGGAGTGACCGGCTGGCTCCTGAAATGCTACAATAGGCAGGATGGTTCCCAGACCCATAGTGGCACCAGTGCCAAGTTGGGCTGGTTTGATAGTACCAAGTGGCTCCTGCAATCTGCCATCAAAAAGCTTGCAGGCGAGTTTTGTTTTCCAGGGAAAAGCGCCGTTGTTTGTATTTGGGGGCCTGTGGCTGGGAGTGGCCGCCTGGCGCCTTAGAATCTACGTTACGCAGCATGGTTCCCAGACCCAAAGTGGCACCAGTGTCAAGTTGGGCTGGTTTGATAGTACCAAGTGGCTCCTGCAATCTGCCATCCAGAAGCGGGGTAGCTTACTTTTGTTTGCCAGGGAAACGGGCAGAGCTTTCTGTCTGGGGGCCTATGGTTGGGAGTAACCGGCTGGCTCCTGAAAAGCTACGATAGGCAGGATGGTTCCCAGATCCAAGATGGCACCAGTGCCAAGTCGGGGTGGTTTGATGGTGCAAAGTGGCTCCTGCAATCTGCCATCCTGACGCGGGGCAGCGGATTTTTGTTTCCAAGAGAAATGGTCCGTGGTTTGTTTTTGGGGGTATATGGCTGGGCGTGGCCTGCTGGCTCCTTAAAAAGCTACGATAGGCAGGATGGTTCCCTGACCCAAGGTGGCACCAGTGCCAAGTCGGGCGGTTTTCGTAGTACAAAGTGCGTCCTAAAATTTGCCATCCAGAAGAGGGGCAGTTGAGTTTTGTTTACCAGAGAACAGGGCCGTGGTTTGTTTTTGGGGGCATATGGCTGAGAGTGGCCGTCTGGCCCCTGAAAATCCACGATAGGCAGGATGGTTCCCAGACCTGAGGTGGCACCAGTGCCAGGTCGGGCTGGTTTGATAGTACTAAATAGCACCTGCAATCTGCCATGCAGAAGCGGGGCAGCTTACTTTTGTTTGCCAGGGAAACGGGCCGAGGTTTGTGTCTGGGGGCCTATGGCTGGGAGTGACCGCCTGGCTCCTGAAAAGCTACGATAGGCAGGATGGTGACCAGACCCATGGTGGCACCAGTGCCAAGTTGGGCTGGTTTGATAGTACCAAGTGGCTCCTGCAATCTGCCATCAAAAAGTTGGCAGGCGAGTTTTGTTTTCCAGGGAAAAGCGCCGTTGTTTGTGTTTGGGGGACTGTGGGTGGGAGTGGCCGGCTGGCTCCTTAGAACACACGATACGCAGGATGGTTCCCAGACCCAAGGTGGCACCAGTGCCACGTCGGGCTGGTTTGATGGTGCCAAGTGGTTCCTGCAATCTGCCATCCTGAAGCGGGGTAGCTTACCTTTGTGTGCCAGGGAAACGGGCCGAGGTTTATGACTGGGGGCCAAGGGCTAGGAGTGACCGGCTGGCTCCTGAAAAGCTACGATAGGCAGGATGGTGACCAGACCCATGGTGGCACCAGTGCCAAGTTGGGCTGGTTTGATAGTACCAAGTGGCTCCTGCAATCTGCCATCAAAAAGTTGGCAGGCCAGTTTTGTTTTCCAGGGAAAAGCGCCGTTGTTTGTGTTTGGGGGACTGTGGGTGGGAGTGGCCGGCTGGCTCCTTAGAACACACGATACGCAGGATGGTTCCCAGACCCAAGGTGGCACTAGTGCCAAGTCGGGCTGGTTTGATAGCACCAAGTGGCTCCTGCAATCTGCCATCCAGAAGCGGGGAAGCTTACTTTTGTTTGCCAGGGAAACGGACCGAGGTTTTTTTCTGGGGGCCTATGGCTGGGAGTGACCGGCTGGCTCCTTAGAATCCACGATACGCAGCATGGTTCCCAGACCAGAGGTGGCACCAGTGCCAAGTCGGGCTGGTTTGATGGTGCAAAGTGGCTCCTGCAATCTGCCATCCAGAAGTGCGGTAGCTTACTTTTGTGTGCCAGGGAAACAGGCCGAGGTTTGTGTCTGGGGGCCTATGGCTGGGAGTGACCGGCTGGCTCCTGAAAAGCTACGATAGGCAGGATGGTGACCAGACCCATGGTGGCACCAGTGCCAAGTTGGGCTGGTTTGATAGTACCAAGTGGCTCCTGCAATCTGCCATCAAAAAGTTGGCAGGCGAGTTTTGTTTTCCAGGGAAAAGCGCCGTTGTGTGTGTTTTGGGGCCTGTGGCTGGGAGTGGCCAGCTGGCTCCTTAGAATCCACGATACGCAGGATGGTTCCCAGACCCAAGGTGGCACCAGTGACAAGTCGGGCTGGTTTGTTAGTACCAAGTGGTTCCTGCAGTCTGCCATCCAGAAGAGGGTCAGTTGAGTTTTGTTTTCCAGACAAAAGGTCCGTGGTTTGTGTTTGGGGCCTGTGGCTGGCACTGGACGGCTGGCTCCTGAAAATCCATGATACGCAGCATGGTTCCCAGACCAGAGGTGGCACCAGTGCCAAGTAGGGCTGGTTTCATAGTACCCAGTGGCTCCTGCAATCTGCCATCCAGAAGTGGGGCAGCTGAATTTTGTTTGCCAGTGAAAAAGGCTGTGGTTGTTGTTTGGGGGCCTATGGCTGGGAGTGGCCGGCTGGCCCCTGAAAATCCATGATACGCAGCATGGTTCCCAGACCCAAGGTGGCACCAGTGCCAAGTCGGGCTCTTTTCACAGTGTCAAGTGCCTCCTGCAATCTCCCATCCAGAAGCGGGGCAGCTGAGTTTTGTTTGCCAGGGAAACGGGCCGAGGTTTGTGTTTGGGGGCCTATGGCTGAGAGTGACCGGCTGGCTCCTGAAAAGCTACAATAGGCAGGATGGTTCCCAGACCCATGGTGGCACCAGTGCCAAGTTGGGCTGGTTTGATAGTACCAAGTGGCTCCTGCACTCTGCCATCAAAAAGTTGGCAGGCGAGTTTTGTTTTCCAGGGAAAAGCGCCGTTGTTTGTGTTTGGGGGCCTGTGGCTGGGAGTGGCCGCCTGGCTAATTAGAATCCACGATACGCAGCATGGTTCCCAGACCAGAGGTGGCACCAGTGCCAAGTCGGTCTGGTTTGATGGTGCAAAGTGGCTCCTGCAATCTGCCATCCAGAAGTGCGGTAGCTTACTTTTGTGTGCCAGGGAAACGGGCCGAGGTTTGTGTCTGGGGGCCTATGGCTGGGAGTGACCGGCTGGCTCCTGAAAAGCTACAATAGGCAGGATGGTGACCAGACCCATGGTGGCACCAGTGCCAAGTTGGGCTGATTTGATAGTACCAAGTGGTTCCTGCAATCTGCCATCCAGAAGCAGGGCAGCTGAGTTTTGTTTGCCAGAGAAAAGGGCCTTGGTTTGTGTTTGGGGGCATATGGCTGGGTGTGGCCAGCTGGCTCCTTAAAATGCACGATATGCAACATGGCTCCCAGACCCAAGGTGGCACCAGTGCCAAGTTGGGCTGGTTTGATAGTACCAAGTGGCTCCTGCAATCTTCCATGATCACGTGGAGAAATACTTTCTGGTTTCAGCCTCATGCTCTTTCTTCTCTCCCTCAACTTCTCTATCACCTCTCATCTGGTTCACATGCGCTGTCTTCAAGGTCCACAGGCTACTTTTCACAGAATCTTCTGGCCTGATGAAGTAAGAATGATGAATAGAACAGAGCTGGGATCTATTTTCCAGTTTGGATAAAATGCATTCTGCACACAAATCCAAGGAGAACGGGCTGCCCCGATGCCCAGAAAATCTTTCACTCCTGCTAGTGTTCTACGTCAACCGCAACTTAGTCTGAAAGAAAAGCTTTTTCTCTGAGAGCATCTGAGAGGTTTGCATGAAGCACTGATATCTGACATATGCAATTTTGAATAGGAGAGGAAAAAGAAAATGGCAAGGAGTTTTTAATTTTAGTGGTTTCAATTTTAATTTCCGTGCACTTTTTCAAAACTTGTCAGCTCAAATGCCCATCAACATCTTTTAGTCATCTGTAAGTCAGTATTCATATAAAATGTGCTTCAAATCCAAAGAATTTCAAATTTGCACTCCAAGCTTCTATGCCTAGATTTATGATTTCCTACACATATTAGATGAAAGGAAGGCCTTTTTTACTGTGGGAGTGCTGGAACACTGGAACAGGTTGCCCAGAGAAGTTGTGGGTGTCCCATCCCTGAAAGTATTCAAGGTCACCTTGGACGGGGCTTGGAGCAGCAACAAAGGAGAAGCTTGATGGTAGAGAAACAAAGTTGGACTATAGAAGAAACTCGGATTGAAGTATAGGATCAAGTTTTCTCTCAGCTCTTGGGGTAAATTCAAAGTTGTACAAAATGACATTTATCTGTGCTATTCACTACTGTAACAGAAAGTTTCATGAAAACTGTACAGAAGATAGTAAATTTTAAAAGAGATAAGAATTACAGCATAAAATCCATGGGATAGGTTACAACATGAGACACTCTCTAAGAGAAAATCTCTGTGTTTCAGCACTTCATCGGGGTAAGATTTCATGAAGTGCCAAAGAAGGCGGCAAAATATCATTCGGGACATTATTTACTGGAATTCAGCCTGGCCATTAGTAGGAACTGCCTTTGAACATATCATGTAGATATACCACACACACTTTCCCTTCACTGAAAAATTACTGTTTACAACAAATAAGCAATTGACAATCAAAATTGATTGAAAGCATCTTAAACATGTCAAGTATTTCATTGTAGATGATCTGTGATCCAAATGCTTCTTCCACCTTCGAGAGGGACAGAAGAATTCTTCCATATCATGATGGTTTAAAATTGTATCAACCAATGTTTTCTGCTGAAAAGATATCATCTATTTTTTTCTATTTTTGGAAGAAAATATTCCTAGACATACAACAGGTGAGAACTAAGTAATTTTAAAGAAACAAATGAAATGAAAATATTCTGTAAATAGAATGAAATGAAAAGCTGTGTTTTAAATAGGAGCTAAATATTAAACAGAATTTTTGTACCAGGCATTTGAATTACTGCACCAGCTCTTTTGCCCATCAAGAGAGGCATTTAGCATTTCAGTCTTTTCCAAGGTGTTCATGATCTGCTATGCTGATCTCTGTGTGTGCCTAGGTGTGTGTGGAGGGGGGGGCATATGAAGGGGAGTGTGTATGTTTGCTTTACAATTGTTGTGGCAGATTCATGCCTCAGCTCCACATTTTGTTTTAAAAAGGTCACACCGAGTGGATATGAAGTTTACTATCAACAAGAGATCGATTCCCAAATCATCCATTTGACTCTCCCTTATAAATCATGTGCTTTGATGCATATTTTATCAAATATACTTTCAAGCCAGATGGAGGAAGGAGGATGTGGGAATCCCTCCACCATCTTGCAACTTTTATGTAAGTAGGTTTTCAAGAAAATCATCATTTCTCTTTTAAATATGTCTGGAACAGGCATGATGGTAGTGTCAACCTGTTGGAGTTTTTGTTGCTGGAAGAAGTTGTACAAAAGGATTGGTTTTTACATTGACCAGTTACTGAATCAAGCGCAGGAATACATTGGAAATTTAGCTGGGGGTTCCTTTTCCCAGCAGACTACTTCTAGAACGAGCTTGTACACTGAAGCTGACTCTTTTGCTCTCTTTTTGTTTCTTTCCTATTTTCTTGGCTTCTTTGCCACTATCTAGACAATTTTGGAACTTTGTTCCCAACTAAAATGGTTTCAATAGTCTGATTGTGATCATACATTTTTACAAGGAATTTTTAAAATCTTTCCTCGAGTCCAGAAAGTCAAGGACTTAGATCTTTTTCTTCCCTTATCAATATTGCCATGAAATTGATAAATAAAGACCAACTCTTTATTTTTGTTTTTAACCCACGTAGATAATTCCCATCCATTAATCCATTTTGTGGACCAATAGCTGCCATTCTGATGGAAGCTGTCACTTCTTAACAATAGGCATTCTGTGACTATGTTGACAGCACTTTGGGTGAAGATCCTAACTGGTCTTAGATATACATAGGGAGAAATTTGCTCAGCCAGTGTCAGTCTTAAGCATGCGTATCAGAAGATCTTTCTAGAGCTGGGAATTTTCCCATGAAAGGGATTCGGTTAGGGAAGAGACACTTGTGCCAGAGTTTTACATTCTTCTTGAACACTGCTTAAGGAACTTAGATGCCATGTCCATTTGGATCTCTGTCTGCACAGAACTTTGTCATGCCAGTGCTTTGAAATGCATCTTGAAGAGAATTCACTAGCACAGAATGAAAGAGAGTGGAAGGGGTTGGTGGGGCTAACCAGGCCCAACCCCCCTGCCTAAACCAGGATACCTAGAGCCTCTTGCCCAGGATTCTATCTGGGTGTACTTTTAATGTCTTCAAAGATCCAGGCTCCACAATCTTTCTGGGCAGTCTGTGCCGTGGTTCAGTCACCCTGACAGTAAAGAAACATTTACTGATGTTCAAAGGCAATCTCCTGTATTTCAGTGTGTGCCCACTGCCTCTTGTCTTTTCCCTCAGCATCACTGAAAAGACACTGATTCCCTCCCCTTTGCACTATTGCTTCCATATGTATGTGTGATGCCATGTAGAGGTATGTCAAAAACCTCCCTGAAGCCCAGGCAGATAATATTCCCTTCATCTACCAGTCAAGCTGATTCATCAGAGGAGTTTAAAGTGATGTTCAGCATGAAATTCCCCTGAAAAATCATGCTAACTACATTATTTGGTCATCTGTCATGTGCCTGGCAAGGATTTCCAGGAAGAGCTGCTTCATCAACTTCCTGGGGATAAAAAAGAGGCTGGCTGGTTTGTACTATGGCGAGTCCTCTTAATTGCCTTTTTTGAAGATGGGTGTCATTTGCTAACATCCACTCTTTAGCCTCTCTTGTCGTCTACATCTTAGCAAAACGCTTTTCCACTATGTCTGGCTAGGAAAAACTGTGCCAGCACAGAAAACATCTCCCATCGTGTTCTAGAAGTTGCACGGATGTCTGCCAAGTGTTTGGCAGGAAGAAAAGAAAAGTTGTCCAAAACAGCTTCCAATCGAATGTTCCTGTGATTGGAAAAGTCAGGAGAGTGCAAAGGTACTGTTTTCTATCAGTTGGCAAGGTGCGCACACAATCCCAGTGTTGTACAGCTTGCTTCTTCACCTTCCCGAAGCTGCCGCTCTCGCCGGCTGCCGGAGCCCAAGAAGCGGCTTCTTCGCGCAAAGACGATTGTGCCGCTCACAGGGCTCTCCTTAGCGCGGCTTCTGCCGAAAGACGCCCGGCAGCGGCTCTTACCTCCGGAGAGCATCCTACCTTCGTCTTTAGCTCCTCTTCTCATCTACACCTCGGCAAAACGCTTTTCCACTATGTCTGGCTAGGAAAAACTGTGCCAGCACAGAAAACATCTCCCATCGTGTTCTAGAAGTTGCACGGATGTCTGCCAAGTGTTTGGCAGGAAGAAAAGAAAAGTTGTCCAAAACAGCTTCCAATCGAATGTTCCTGTGATTGGAAAAGTCAGGAGAGTGCAAAGGTACTGTTTTCTATCAGTTGGCAAGGTGCGCACACAATCCCAGTGTTGTACAGCTTGCTTCTTCACCTTCCCGAAGCTGCCGCTCTCGCCGGCTGCCGGAGCCCAAGAAGCGGCTTCTTCGCGCAAAGACGATTGTGCCGCTCACAGTGCTCTCCTTAGCGCGGCTTCTGCCGAAAGACGCCCGGCAGCGGCTCTTACCTCCGGAGAGCATCCTACCTTCGTCTTTCGCGTCTTTTGTAGTCTACATCTTAGCAAAACGCTTTTCCACTATGTCTGGCTAGGAAAAACTGTGCCAGCACAGAAAACATCTCCCATCGTGTTCTAGAAGTTGCACGGATGTCTGCCAAGTGTTTGGCAGGAAGAAAAGAAAAGTTGTCCAAAACAGCTTCCAATCGAATGTTCCTGTGATTGGAAAAGTCAGGAGAGTGCAAAGGTACTGTTTTCTATCAGTTGGCAAGGTGCGCACACAATCCCAGTGTTGTACAGCTTGCTTCTTCACCTTCCCGAAGCTGCCGCTCTCGCCGGCTGCCGGAGCCCAAGAAGCGGCTTCTTCGCGCAAAGACGATTGTGCCGCTCACAGTGCTCTCCTTAGCGCAGCTTCTACCGAAAGACGCCCGGCAGCGGCTCTTACCTCCGGAGAGCATCCTACCTTCGTCTTTCGCGTCTTTTGTAGTCTACATCTTAGCAAAACGCTTTTCCACTATGTCTGGCTAGGAAAAACTGTGCCAGCACAGAAAACATCTCCCATCGTGTTCTAGAAGTTGCACGGATGTCTGCCAAGTGTTTGGCAGGAAGAAAAGAAAAGTTGTCCAAAACAGCTTCCAATCGAATGTTCCTGTGATTGGAAAAGTCGGGAGAGTGCAAAGGTACTGTTTTCTATCAGTTGGCAAGGTGCGCACACAATCCCAGTGTTGTACAGCTTGCTTCTTCACCTTCCCGAAGCTGCCGCTCTCGCCGGCTGCCGGAGCCCAAGAAGCGGCTTCTTCGCGCAAAGACGATTGTGCCGCTCACAGTGCTCTCCTTAGCGCGGCTTCTGCCGAAAGACGCCCGGCAGCGGCTCTTACCTCCGGAGAGCATCCTACCTTCGTCTTTCGCGTCTTTTGTAGTCTACATCTTAGCAAAACGCTTTTCCACTATGTCTGGCTAGGAAAACCCGTGCCAGCACAGAAAACATCTCCCATCGTTTTCTAGAAGTTGCACGGATGTCTGCCAAGTGTTTGGGAGGAAGAAAAGAAAAGTTGTCCAAAACAGCTTCCAATCGAATGTTCCTGTGATTGGAAAAGTCAGGAGAGTGCAAAGGTACTGTTTTCTATCAGTTGGCAAGGTGCGCACACAATCCCAGTGTTGTACAGCTTGCTTCTTCACCTTCCCGAAGCTGCCACTCTCAGGAGGTAAGAGCCGCTGCCGGGCGTCTTTCGGCAGAAGCCGCGCTAAGGAGAGCCCTGTGAGCGGCACAATCGTCTTTGCGCGAAGAAGCCGCTTCTTGGGCTCCGGCAGCCGGCGAGAGCGGCAGCTTCGGGAAGGTGAAGAAGCAAGGTGTACAACACTGGGATTGTGTGCGCACCTTGCCAACTGATAGAAAACAGTACCTTTGCACTCTCCTGACTTTTCCAATCACAGGAACATTCGATTGGAAGCTGTTTTGGACAACTTTTCTTTTCTTCCTGCCAAACACTTGGCAGACATCCGTGCAACTTCTAGAACACGATGGGAGATGTTTTCTGTGCTGGCACAGTTTTTCCTAGCCAGACATAGTGGAAAAGCGTTTTGCTAAGATGTAGACTACAAAAGACGCGAAAGACGAAGGTAGGATGCTCCCCGGAGGTAAGAGCCGCTGCCGGGCGTCTTTCGGCAGAAGCCGCGCTAAGGAGAGCCCTGTGAGCGGCACAATCGTCTTTGCGCGAAGAAGCCGCTTCTTGGGCTCCGGCAGCCGGCGAGAGCGGCAGCTTCGGGAAGGTGAAGAAGCAAGCTGTACAACACTGGGATTGTGTGCGCACCTTGCCAACTGATAGAAAACAGTACCTTTGCACTCTCCTGACTTTTCCAATCACAGGAACATTCGATTGGAAGCTGTTTTGGACAACTTTTCTTTTCTTCCTGCCAAACACTTGGCAGACATCCGTGCAACTTCTAGAACACGATGGGAGATGTTTTCTGTGCTGGCACAGTTTTTCCTAGCCAGACATAGTGGAAAAGCGTTTTGCTAAGATGTAGACTACAAAAGACGCGAAAGACGAAGGTAGGATGCTCTCCGGAGGTAAGAGCCGCTGCCGGGCGTCTTTCGGCAGAAGCCGCGCTAAGGAGAGCCCTGTGAGCGGCACAATCGTCTTTGCGCGAAGAAGCCGCTTCTTGGGCTCCGGCAGCCGGCGAGAGCGGCAGCTTCGGGAAGGTGAAGAAGCAAGGTGTACAACACTGGGATTGTGTGCGCACCTTGCCAACTGATAGAAAACAGTACCTTTGCACTCTCCTGACTTTTCCAATCACAGGAACATTCGATTGGAAGCTGTTTTGGACAACTTTTCTTTTCTTCCTGCCAAACACTTGGCAGACATCCGTGCAACTTCTAGAACACGATGGGAGATGTTTTCTGTGCTGGCACAGTTTTTCCTAGCCAGACATAGTGGAAAAGCGTTTTGCTAAGATGTAGACTACAAAAGACGCGAAAGACGAAGGTAGGATGCTCCCCGGAGGTAAGAGCCGCTGCCGGGCGTCTTTCGGCAGAAGCCGCGCTAAGGAGAGCCCTGTGAGCGGCACAATCGTCTTTGCGCGAAGAAGCCGCTTCTTGGGCTCCGGCAGCCGGCGAGAGCGGCAGCTTCGGGAAGGTGAAGAAGCAAGCTGTACAACACTGGGATTGTGTGCGCACCTTGCCAACTGATAGAAAACAGTACCTTTGCACTCTCCTGACTTTTCCAATCACAGGAACATTCGATTGGAAGCTGTTTTGGACAACTTTTCTTTTCTTCCTGCCAAACACTTGGCAGACATCCGTGCAACTTCTAGAACACGATGGGAGATGTTTTCTGTGCTGGCACAGTTTTTCCTAGCCAGACATAGTGGAAAAGCGTTTTGCTAAGATGTAGACTACAAAAGACGCGAAAGACGAAAGGTAGGATGCTCTCCGGAGGTAAGAGCCGCTGCCGGGCGTCTTTCGGCAGAAGCCGCGCTAAGGAGAGCCCTGTGAGCGGCACAATCGTCTTTGCGCGAAGAAGCCGCTTCTTGGGCTCCGGCAGCCGGCGAGAGCGGCAGCTTCGGGAAGGTGAAGAAGCAAGCTGTACAACACTGGGATTGTGTGCGCACCTTGCCAACTGATAGAAAACAGTACCTTTGCACTCTCCTGACTTTTCCAATCACAGGAACATTCGATTGGAAGCTGTTTTGGACAACTTTTCTTTTCTTCCTGCCAAACACTTGGCAGACATCCGTGCAACTTCTAGAACACGATGGGAGATGTTTTCTGTGCTGGCACAGTTTTTCCTAGCCAGACATAGTGGAAAAGCGTTTTGCTAAGATGTAGACTACAAAAGACGCGAAAGACGAAGGTAGGATGCTCTCCGGAGGTAAGAGCCGCTGCCGGGCGTCTTTCGGCAGAAGCCGCGCTAAGGAGAGCACTGTGAGCGGCACAATCGTCTTTGCGCGAAGAAGCCGCTTCTTGGGCTCCGGCAGCCGGCGAGAGCGGCAGCTTCGGGAAGGTGAAGAAGCAAGGTGTACAACACTGGGATTGCGTGCGCACCTTGCCAACTGATAGAAAACAGTACCTTTGCACTCTCCTGACTTTTCCAATCACAGGAACATTCGATTGGAAGCTGTTTTGGACAACTTTTCTTTTCTTCCTGCCAAACACTTGGCAGACATCCGTGCAACTTCTAGAACACGATGGGAGATGTTTTCTGTGCTGGCACAGTTTTTCCTAGCCAGACATAGTGGAAAAGCGTTTTGCTAAGATGTAGACTACAAAAGACGCGAAAGACGAAGGTAGGATGCTCTCCGGAGGTAAGAGCCGCTGCCGGGCGTCTTTCGGCAGAAGCCGCGCTAAGGAGAGCCCTGTGAGCGGCACAATCGTCTTTGCGCGAAGAAGCCGCTTCTTGGGCTCCGGCAGCCGGCGAGAGCGGCAGCTTCGGGAAGGTGAAGAAGCAAGGTGTACAACACTGGGATTGTGTGCGCACCTTGCCAACTGATAGAAAACAGTACCTTTGCACTCTCCTGACTTTTCCAATCACAGGAACATTCGATTGGAAGCTGTTTTGGACAACTTTTCTTTTCTTCCTGCCAAACACTTGGCAGACATCCGTGCAACTTCTAGAACACGATGGGAGATGTTTTCTGTGCTGGCACAGTTTTTCCTAGCCAGACATAGTGGAAAAGCGTTTTGCTAAGATGTAGACTACAAAAGACGCGAAAGACGAAGGTAGGATGCTCTCCGGAGGTAAGAGCCGCTGCCGGGCGTCTTTCGGCAGAAGCCGCGCTAAGGAGAGCACTGTGAGCGGCACAATCGTCTTTGCGCGAAGAAGCCGCTTCTTGGGCTCCGGCAGCCGGCGAGAGCGGCAGCTTCGGGAAGGTGAAGAAGCAAGCTGTACAACACTGGGATTGTGTGCGCACCTTGCCAACTGATAGAAAACAGTACCTTTGCACTCTCCTGACTTTTCCAATCACAGGAACATTCGATTGGAAGCTGTTTTGGACAACTTTTCTTTTCTTCCTGCCAAACACTTGGCAGACATCCGTGCAACTTCTAGAACACGATGGGAGATGTTTTCTGTGCTGGCACAGTTTTTCCTAGCCAGACATAGTGGAAAAGCGTTTTGCTAAGATGTAGACTACAAAAGACGCGAAAGACGAAGGTAGGATGCTCTCCGGAGGTAAGAGCCGCTGCCGGGCGTCTTTCGGCAGAAGCCGCGCTAAGGAGAGCCCTGTGAGCGGCACAAGCGTCTTTGCGCGAAGAAGCCGCTTCTTGGGCTCCGGCAGCCGGCGAGAGCGGCAGCTTCGGGAAGGTGAAGAAGCAAGCTGTACAACACTGGGATTGTGTGCGCACCTTGCCAACTGATAGAAAACAGTACCTTTGCACTCTCCTGACTTTTCCAATCACAGGAACATTCGATTGGAAGCTGTTTTGGACAACTTTTCTTTTCTTCCTGCCAAACACTTGGCAGACATCCGTGCAACTTCTAGAACACGATGGGAGATGTTTTCTGTGCTGGCACAGTTTTTCCTAGCCAGACATAGTGGAAAAGCGTTTTGCTAAGATGTAGACTACAAAAGACGCGAAAGACGAAGGTAGGATGCTCTCCGGAGGTAAGAGCCGCTGCCGGGCGTCTTTCGGCAGAAGCCGCGCTAAGGAGAGCCCTGTGAGCGGCACAATCGTCTTTGCGCGAAGAAGCCGCTTCTTGGGCTCCGGCAGCCGGCGAGAGCGGCAGCTTCGGGAAGGTGAAGAAGCAAGCTGTACAACACTGGGATTGTGTGCGCACCTTGCCAACTGATAGAAAACAGTACCTTTGCACTCTCCTGACTTTTCCAATCACAGGAACATTCGATTGGAAGCTGTTTTGGACAACTTTTCTTTTCTTCCTGCCAAACACTTGGCAGACATCCGTGCAACTTCTAGAACACGATGGGAGATGTTTTCTGTGCTGGCACAGTTTTTCCTAGCCAGACATAGTGGAAAAGCGTTTTGCTAAGATGTAGACTACAAAAGACGCGAAAGACGAAGGTAGGATGCTCTCCGGAGGTAAGAGCCGCTGCCGGGCGTCTTTCGGCAGAAGCCGCGCTAAGGAGAGCCCTGTGAGCGGCACAAGCGTCTTTGCGCGAAGAAGCCGCTTCTTGGGCTCCGGCAGCCGGCGAGAGCGGCAGCTTCGGGAAGGTGAAGAAGCAAGCTGTACAACACTGGGATTGTGTGCGCACCTTGCCAACTGATAGAAAACAGTACCTTTGCACTCTCCTGACTTTTCCAATCACAGGAACATTCGATTGGAAGCTGTTTTGGACAACTTTTCTTTTCTTCCTGCCAAACACTTGGCAGACATCCGTGCAACTTCTAGAACACGATGGGAGATGTTTTCTGTGCTGGCACAGTTTTTCCTAGCCAGACATAGTGGAAAAGCGTTTTGCTAAGATGTAGACGACAAGAGAGGCTAAAGAGTGGATGTTAGCAAATCACACCCATCTTCAAAAAAGGCAATTAAGAGGACTCGCCATAGTACAAACCAGCCAGCCTCTTTTTTATCCCCAGGAAGTTGATGAAGCAGCTCTTCCTGGAAATCCTTGCCAGGCACATGACAGATGACCAAATAATGTAGTTAGCATGATTTTTCAGGGGAATTTCATGCTGAACATCACTTTAAACTCCTCTGATGAATCAACTTGACTGGTAGATGAAGGGAATATTTTCTGCCTGGGCTTCAGGGAGGTTTTTGACATACCTCTACATGGCATCACACATAGATATGGAAGCAATAGTGCAAAGGGGAGGGAATCAGTGTCTTTTCAGTGATGCTGAGGGAAAAGACAAGAGGCAGTGGGCACACACTGAAATACAGGAGATTGCCTTTGAACATCAGTAAATGTTTCTTTACTGTCAGGGTGACTGAACCACGGCACAGACTGCCCAGAAAGATTGTGGAGCCTGGATCTTTGAAGACATTAAAAGTACACCCAGATAGAATCCTGGGCAAGAGGCTCTAGGTATCCTGGTTTAGGCAGGGGGGTTGGGCCTGGTTAGCCCCACCAACCCCTTCCACTCTCTTTCATTCTGTGCTAGTGAATTCTCTTCAAGATGCATTTCAAAGCACTGGCATGACAAAGTTCTGTGCAGACAGAGATCCAAATGGACATGGCATCTAAGTTCCTTAAGCAGTGTTCAAGAAGAATGTAAAACTCTGGCACAAGTGTCTCTTCCCTAACTGAATCCCTTTCATGGGAAAATTCCCAGCTCTAGAAAGATCTTCTGATACGCATGCTTAAGACTGACACTGGCTGAGCAAATTTCTCCCTATGTATATCTAAGACCAGTTAGGATCTTCACCCAAAGTGCTGTCAACATAGTCACAGAATGCCTATTGTTAAGAAGTGACAGCTTCCATCAGAATGGCAGCTATTGGTCCACAAAATGGATTAATGGATGGGAATTATCTACGTGGGTTAAAAACAAAAATAAAGAGTTGGTCTTTATTTATCAATTTCATGGCAATATTGATAAGGGAAGAAAAAGATCTAAGTCCTTGACTTTCTGGACTCGAGGAAAGATTTTAAAAATTCCTTGTAAAAATGTATGATCACAATCAGACTATTGAAACCATTTTAGTTGGGAACAAAGTTCCAAAATTGTCTAGATAGTGGCAAAGAAGCCAAGAAAATAGGAAAGAAACAAAAAGAGAGCAAAAGAGTCAGCTTCAGTGTACAAGCTCGTTCTAGAAGTAGTCTGCTGGGAAAAGGAACCCCCAGCTAAATTTCCAATGTATTCCTGCGCTTGATTCAGTAACTGGTCAATGTAAAAACCAATCCTTTTGTACAACTTCTTCCAGCAACAAAAACTCCAACAGGTTGACACTACCATCATGCCTGTTCCAGACATATTTAAAAGAGAAATGATGATTTTCTTGAAAACCTACTTACATAAAAGTTGCAAGATGGTGGAGGGATTCCCACATCCTCCTTCCTCCATCTGGCTTGAAAGTATATTTGATAAAATATGCAACAAAGCACATGATTTATAAGGGAGAGTCAAATGGATGATTTGGGAATCGATCTCTTGTTGATAGTAAACTTCATATCCACTCGGTGTGACCTTTTTAAAACAAAATGTGGAGCTGAGGCATGAATCTGCCACAACAATTGTAAAGCAAACATACACACTCCCCTTCATATGCCCCCCCCTCCACACACACCTAGGCACACACAGAGATCAGCATAGCAGATCATGAACACCTTGGAAAAGACTGAAATGCTAAATGCCTCTCTTGATGGGCAAAAGAGCTGGTGCAGTAATTCAAATGCCTGGTACAAAAATTCTGTTTAATATTTAGCTCCTATTTAAAACACAGCTTTTCATTTCATTCTATTTACAGAATATTTTCATTTCATTTGTTTCTTTAAAATTACTTAGTTCTCACCTGTTGTATGTCTAGGAATATTTTCTTCCAAAAATAGAAAAAAATAGATGATATCTTTTCAGCAGAAAACATTGGTTGATACAATTTTAAACCATCATGATATGGAAGAATTCTTCTGTCCCTCTCGAAGGTGGAAGAAGCATTTGGATCACAGATCATCTACAATGAAATACTTGACATGTTTAAGATGCTTTCAATCAATTTTGATCGTCAATTGCTTATTTGTTGTAAACAGTAATTTTTCAGTGAAGGGAAAGTGTGTGTGGTATATCTACATGATATGTTCAAAGGCAGTTCCTACTAATGGCCAGGCTGAATTCCAGTAAATAATGTCCCGAATGATATTTTGCCGCCTTCTTTGGCACTTCATGAAATCTTACCCCGATGAAGTGCTGAAACACAGAGATTTTCTCTTAGAGAGTGTCTCATGTTGTAACCTATCCCATGGATTTTATGCTGTAATTCTTATCTCTTTTAAAATTTACTATCTTCTGTACAGTTTTCATGAAACTTTCTGTTACAGTAGTGAATAGCACAGATAAATGTCATTTTGTACAACTTTGAATTTACCCCAAGAGCTGAGAGAAAACTTGATCCTATACTTCAATCCGAGTTTCTTCTATAGTCCAACTTTGTTTCTCTACCATCAAGCTTCTCCTTTGTTGCTGCTCCAAGCCCCGTCCAGGGTGACCTTGAATACTTTCAGGGATGGGACACCCACAACTTCTCTGGGCAACCTGTTCCAGTGTTCCAGCACTCCCACAGTAAAAAAGGCCTTCCTTTCATCTAATATGTGTAGGAAATCATAAATCTAGGCATAGAAGCTTGGAGTGCAAATTTGAAATTCTTTGGATTTGAAGCACATTTTATATGAATACTGACTTACAGATGACTAAAAGATGTTGATGGGCATTTGAGCTGACAAGTTTTGAAAAAGTGCACGGAAATTAAAATTGAAACCACTAAAATTAAAAACTCCTTGCCATTTTCTTTTTCCTCTCCTATTCAAAATTGCATATGTCAGATATCAGTGCTTCATGCAAACCTCTCAGATGCTCTCAGAGAAAAAGCTTTTCTTTCAGACTAAGTTGCGGTTGACGTAGAACACTAGCAGGAGTGAAAGATTTTCTGGGCATCGGGGCAGCCCGTTCTCCTTGGATTTGTGTGCAGAATGCATTTTATCCAAACTGGAAAATAGATCCCAGCTCTGTTCTATTCATCATTCTTACTTCATCAGGCCAGAAGATTCTGTGAAAAGTAGCCTGTGGACCTTGAAGACAGCGCATGTGAACCAGATGAGAGGTGATAGAGAAGTTGAGGGAGAGAAGAAAGAGCATGAGGCTGAAACCAGAAAGTATTTCTCCACGTGATCATGGAAGATTGCAGGAGCCACTTGGTACTATCAAACCAGCCCAACTTGGCACTGGTGCCACCTTGGGTCTGGGAGCCATGTTGCATATCGTGCATTTTAAGGAGCCAGCTGGCCACACCCAGCCATATGCCCCCAAACACAAACCAAGGCCCTTTCCTCTGGCAAACAAAACTCAGCTGCCCTGCTTCTGGATGGCA
Source organism: Melospiza melodia melodia (assembly GCF_035770615.1). Taxonomy (NCBI): domain Eukaryota; kingdom Metazoa; phylum Chordata; class Aves; order Passeriformes; family Passerellidae; genus Melospiza; species Melospiza melodia. The sequence continues at coordinate 62,218,752 of NC_086194.1, forward strand.
GATTGCAGGAACCACTTGGTACTATCAAACCAGCCCAACTTGGCACTGGTGCCACCATGGGTCTGGTCACCATCCTGCCTATTGTAGCTTTTCAGGAGCCAGCCGGTCACTCCCAGCCATAGGCCCCCAGACACAAACCTCGGCCCGTTTCCCTGGCACACAAAAGTAAGCTACCACACTTCTGGATGGCAGATTGCAGGAGCCACTTTGCACCATCAAACCAGACCGACTTGGCACTGGTGCCACCTCTGGTCTGGGAACCATGCTGCGTATCGTGGATTCTAATTAGCCAGGCGGCCACTCCCAGCCACAGGCCCCCAAACACAAACAACGGCGCTTTTCCCTGGAAAACAAAACTCGCCTGCCAACTTTTTGATGGCAGAGTGCAGGAGCCACTTGGTACTATCAAACCAGCCCAACTTGGCACTGGTGCCACCATGGGTCTGGTCACCATCCTGCCTATTGTAGCTTTTCAGGAGCCAGCCGGTCACTCTCAGCCGTAGGCCCCCAAACACAAACCTCGGACCGTTTCCCTGGCAAACAAAAGTAAGCTGCCCCGCTTCTGGATGGCAGATTGCAGGAGCCACTTGGTACAATCAAACCATCCCGACTTGGCACTGGTGCCACCTTGGATCTGGGAATCATCCTGTGTATCGTGGATTTTCAGGGGCCAGCCGGCCACTCTCAGCCATATGCCCCCAAAAACAAACCACGGACCTTTTCTCTGGCAAACAAAAATCAGCTGCCCCACTTCTGGATGGCAGATTGCAGGAGCCACTTGGGACTATCACACCAGCACAACATGGCACTGCTGCCACCTTGGATCTGGGAACAATCCTGCGTATCGTACATATTCAGGAACCAGCCGAACACTCCCAGCCACAGGCCCCCAAACACAAACAACGGCCCATTTCCCTGGCAAACAAAACTCAGCTGCCCCGCTTCTGGATGGCAGTTTGCAGGAGCCACTTGGGACTATCAAACCAGCCCGACTTGGTAATGGTACCACCTTGGATCTGGGAACCATCCGGCGTATCGTGGATTTTCAGGGGCCAGCCGGTCATTCCCAGCCATATGCCCCCAAACACAAACCTCGGCCCTTTTCTCTGGCAAACAAAACTCAACTGCCCCTCTTCTGGATGGCAAATTGCAGGACGCACATGGTACTACAAAAAGAGCCCGACTTGGCAGTGGTGCCACCTTGGCTCTGGGAACCATCCTGCGTATCGAGCATTTTAAGGAGCCAGCCGGCAATTCCCAGCCGTATGCCCCAAAAAGAAACCACGGACCTTTTCTCTGGCAAAAAAAACTCAGCTGTCCCGCTTCTGGATGGCAGATTGCAGGAGTCACTTTGAACCATACAACCAGCCTTACTTGGCACTGGTGCCACCTTGGATCTGGGAACCATCTTGCCTATCGTTGATTTTCAGGGGCCAGCCGGCCACTCTCAGCCATAGGCCCCCAAACACAAACCACAGCCCTTTTCTCTAGCAAACAAAATTCAACTGCCCCGCTTCTGGATGACAAATTGCAGGAGCCACTGGGTACTACAAAAACAGCCTGACTTGGCACTGGGGCCACCTTGCGTCTGGTTACCATGCGGCGCATCGTGCATTTTAAGGAGCCAGGTGGCCACTCCCAGCCATATGCCCCCAAACACAACCCACGGCCCTTTTCTCTGGCAAACAAAACTCAGCTGCCCCGCTTCTGGATGGCAGATTGCAGGAGACACTTGGTACTATCAAACCAGCCCGACTTGGCACTGGTGCCACCTTGGGTCTGGGAACCATCCTGCGTATTGTGGATTGTCAGGAGACAGCCAACCACTCTCGGCCACAGAGCCCAATCAAAAACAAAGGTCCGTTTCCCTGGCAAAAAAAACTCAGCTGCCCCGCTTCTGGATGGGAGATTGCAGGAGGCACTTGACACTGTCAAACGAGCCCCACTTGGCACTGGTGCCACCTTGGGTCTGGGAACCATGCTGCGTATCGTGGATTTTCAGGAGCCAGCCGGCCACTGCCAGCCACAGGCCCCCAAACACAAACCACAGCCTTTTCCTCTGGCAAACAAAACTCAGCTGCCCCGCTTCTGGATGGCAGATTGCAGGAGCCACTTGGTACTATCAAACCAGCCCGACTTGGCACTGGTGCCACCTTGGGTCTGGTCACCATCCTGCCTATCGTAGCTTTTCAGGAGCCAGCCGGTCACTCCCAGCCATAGGCCCCCAGACACAAATCTCGGCCCGTTTCCCTGGCAAAAAAAAGTAAGCTGCCCCGCTTCTGGATGGCAGATTGCAGGAACCACTTGGTACTATCAAACCAGAACAACTTGGCACTGGTACCACCTTGGATCTGGGAACCATCCTGCGTATCGAGCTTCTTAAGGAGCCAGCCGGCCTCTCCCAGCCATATGCCCCCAAAAACAAACCACGGAACTTTACTCTGGCAAACAAAGATCCGCTGCCCCGCGTCAGGATGGCAGATTGCAGGAGCCACTTGGTACTATCAAACGAGCCCGACTTGGCCCTGGTGCCACCTTGAGTCTGGGAACCATCCTGCGTATTGTGGATTGTCAGGAGCCAGTCGACCATTCTCGGCCACAGACCCCAATCAAAAACAACGGCCGGTTCAGAGGCAAAAGAACTCAGCTGCCCCGTTTCTGGATGGGAGACTGCATGAGGCACTTGACACAGTCAAACCAGCCCCACTTGGCACTGGTGCCATCTTGGGTCTGGGAACCATGCTGCGTATCATGGATTTTCAGGAGCCAGCTGGCCACTGCCAGCCACAGGCCCCCAAACACAAACCTCGGCCCGTTTCCCTGGCAAACAAAAGTAAGCTACCCCGCTTCTGGATGGCAGATTGCAGGAACCACATGGTACTATCAAACCAGCCCGACTTGGCACTGGTGCCATCTTGGGTCTGGGAACCATCCTGCGTATCGTGGATTCTAAGGAGCCAGCCGGCCACTCCCAGCCACAGGCCCGCAAACACAAACAACGGCGCTTTTCCCTGGAAAACAAAACTCGCCTGCCAAATTTTTGATGGCAGATTGCAGGAGCCACTTGGTACTATCAAACCAGCCCAACTTGGCACTGGTGCCACCATGGGTCTGGTCACCATCCTGCCTATCGTAGCTTTTCAGGAGCCAGCCGGTCACTCCCAGCCATAGGCCTCCAGACAAAAACCTCGGCCCGTTTCCCTGGCAAAAAGAGTAAGCTACCCCGCTACTGGATGGCAGATTGCAGGAGCCACTTTGCACCATCAAACTAGCCCGACTTGGCACTGGTGCCACCTCTGGTCTGGGAACAATGCTGCGTATTGTGGATTCTAAGGAGCCAGCCGGCCACTCCCACCCACAGGCCCCCAAACACAAACAACGGCGCTTTTCCCTGGAAAACAAAACTCGCCTGCCAACTTTTTGATGGCAGATTTCAGGAGCTACTTGGTACTATCAAATCAGCCCAACTTGGCACTGGTACCACCTCTGGTCGGGTCACCATCCTGCCTATCGTAGCTTTTCAGGAGCCAGCCGGTCACTCCCAGCCATAGGCCCCCAGACAAAAACCTCGGCCCGTTTCCCTGGCAAACAAAAGTAAGCTGCCCCGCTTCTGGATGGCAGATTGCAGGACGCACTTGGTACTATCAAACCAGCCCAACTTGGAAATGGTGCCACCTTGGGTCTGGGAACCATCCTGCGTATCGTGGATTCTAAGGAGCCAGCGGGCCACTCCCAGCCACAGGCCCCCAAATACAAACAACGGCGCTTTTCCCTGGAAAACAAAACTCGCCTGCCAAATTTTTGATGGCAGATTGCAGGAGCCACTTGGTACTATCAAATCAGCCCAACTTGGCACTGGTGCCACCATGGGTCTGGTCACCATCCTGCCTATCGTAGCTTTTCAGGAGCCAGCCGGTCACTCCCAGCCATAGGAACCCAGACACAAACCTCGGCCCGTTTCCCTGGCAAACAAAAGTAAGCTGCCCCGCTTCTGGATGGCAGATTGCAGGAGCCACTTTGCACCATCAAACTGGCCCGACTTGTCACTGGTGCCACCTCAGGTGTGGGAACCCTCCTGTGTATCGTGGATTCCAATTAGCAAGACGGCCACTCCCAGCCACAGGCCCCCAAACACAAACAACGGCGCTTTTCCCTGGAAAACAAAACTCGCCTGCCAACTTTTTGATGGCAGATTGCAGGAGCCACTTGGTACTATCAAACCAGCCTAACTTGGCACTGGTGCCACCATGGGTCTGGTCACCTTCCTGCCTATCGTAGCTTTTCAGGAGCCAGCCGGTCACTCCCAGCCATAGGCCCCCAGACACAAAGCTCGGCCCGTTTCCCTGGCAAACAAAAGTAAGCTGCCCCGCTTCTGGATGGCAGATTTCAGGATCCACTTGTTATTATCAAACCAGCCCGACATGGTACTGGTGCCACCTCTGGTCTGGGAACCATCCTGCGTATCGTGGATTCTAAGGAGCCAGCCGGCCACTCCCAGCCACAGGCCCCCAAACACAAACAACGGCGCTTTTCCCTGGAAAACAAAACTCGCCTGCCAACTTTTTGATGGCAGATTGCAGGAATCACTTGGTACTATCAAACCAGCCCAACTTGGCACTGGTGCCACCTTGGGTCTGGGAACCATCCGGCGTATCGTGTCTTTAAAGGAGCCAGCCGGCCACTCCAGCCACAGGCCCGCAGACACAAACAACGGCGCTTTTCCCTGGAAAACAAAACTTGCCTGCTGACTTTTGATGGCAGATTGCAGGAGCCACTTTGTACTTTGAAATCAGCCGAACATGGCTCTGGTGCCACCATGGGTCTGGTCACCATCCTGCCTATCGTAGCTTTTCAGGAGCCAGCCGGTCACTCCCAGCCATAGGCCCCCAGACACAAACCTCGGCCCGTTTCCCTGGCAAACAAAAGTAAGCTACCCCGCTTCTGGATGGCAGATTGCAGGACGCACTTGTTAGTATCAAACCAGCCCGACTTGTCACTGGTGTCACCTCTGGTCTGGGAACCATCCTGCGTATCGTGGATTCTAAGGAGCCAGCCGGCCACTCCCAGCCACAGGCCCCCAAACACAAACAACGGCGCTTTTCCCTGGAAAACAAAACTCGCCTGCCAACATTTTGATGGCAGATTGCCGGAGCCACTTGGTACTATCAAACCAGCCCAACTTGGCACTGGTGCCACCATGGGTCTGGTCACCATCCTGCCTATCGTAGCTTTTCAGGAGCCAGCCGGTCACTCCCAGCCATAGGCCCCCAGACACAAATCTCGGCCCGTTTCCCTGGCAAAAAAAAGTAAGCTGCCCCGCTTCTGGATGGCAGATTGCAGGAACCACTTGGTACTATCAAACCAGCCCAACTTGGCACTGGTGCCACCTTGGGTTGGGAACCATGCTGCGTATCGTGTGTTGAAAGGAGCCAGCCGGCCACTCCCAGCCACAGGCCTCCAAACAAAAACAACGGCGCTTTTCCCTTGAAAACAAAACTCAACTGCCCTTCTTCTGGATGGAAAATTGCAGGACGCACTTGGTACTACAAAAACAGCCAAACTTGGCAATGGTGCCACCTTGGATCTGGGAACCATCCTGCGTATCGAGCTTCTTAAGGAGCCAGCCGGCCACTCCCAGCCATATGCCCCCAAAAACAAACCACGGAACTTTACTCTGGCAAACAAAGATCCGCTGCCCCGCGTCAGGATGGCAGATTGCAGGAGCCACTTGGTACTATCAAACGAGCCCGACTTGGCCCTGGTGCCACCTTGAGTCTGGGAACCATCCTGCGTATTGTGGATTGTCAGGAGCCAGTCGACCATTCTCGGCCACAGACCCCAATCAAAAACAACGGCCGGTTCAGAGGCAAAAGAACTCAGCTGCCCCGTTTCTGGATGGGAGACTGCATGAGGCACTTGACACTGTCAAACCAGCCCCACTTGGCACTGGTGCCATCTTGGGTCTGGGAACCATGCTGCGTATCATGGATTTTCAGGAGCCAGCTGGCCACTGCCAGCCACAGGCCCCCAAACACAAACCTCGGCCTGTTTCCCTGGCAAACAAAAGTAAGCTACCCCGCTTCTGGATGGCAGATTGCAGGAACCACTTGGTACTATCAAACCAGCCCGACTTGGCACTGGTGCCATCTTGGGTCTGGGAACCATCCTGCGTATCGTGGATTCTAAGGAGCCAGCCGGCCACTCCCAGCCACAGGCCCGCAAACACAAACAACGGCGCTTTTCCCTGGAAAACAAAACTCGCCTGCCAACTTTTTGATGGCAGATTGCAGGAGCCACTTGGTACTATCAAACCAGCCCAACTTGGCACTGGTGCCACCATGGGTCTGGTCACCATCCTGCCTATCGTAGCTTTTCAGGAGCCAGCCGGTCACTCCCAGCCATAGGCCTCCAGACAAAAACCTCGGCCCGTTTCCCTGGCAAAAAAAAGTAAGCTACCCCGCTACTGGATGGCAGATTGCAGGAGCCACTTTGCACCATCAAACTAGCCCGACTTGGCACTGGTGCCACCTCTGGTCTGGGAACAATGCTGCGTATCGTGGATTCTAAGGAGCCAGCCGGCCACTCCCAGCCACAGGCACCCAAACACAAACAACGGCGCTTTTCCCTGGAAAACAAAACTCGCCAGCCAACTTTTTGATGGCAGATTGCAGGAGCCACTTGGAACTATCAAACCAGCCCAACTTGGCACTGGTGCCACCATGGGTCTGGTCACCATCCTGCCTATCGTAGCTTTTCAGGACCTAGCAGGTCACTCCCAGCCATAGGCGCCCAGACACAAAGCTCGGCCCGTTTCCCTGGCAAAGAAAAGTAAGCTGCCCCACTTCTGGATGGCAGATTGCAGGAACCACTTGGTACTATCAAACCAGCCCAACTTGGCACTGGTGCCACCTTGGGTCTGGGAACCATCCTGGGTATCGTGGATTCTAAGGAGCCAGCTGGCCACTCCCAGCCACAGGCCCCCAAACACAAACAACGGCGCTTTTCCCTGGAAAACAAAACTCGCCTGCCAACTTTTTGATGGCAGATTGCAGGAGCTACTTGGTACTATCAAATCAGCCCAACTTGGCACTGGTGCCACCTCTGGTCGGGTCACCATCCTGCCTATCGTAGCTTTTCAGGAGCCAGGCGGTCACTCCCAGCCATAGGCCCCCAGACACAAACCTCGGCCCGTTTCCCTGGCAAACAAAAGTAAGCTGCCCCGCTTCTGGATGGCAGATTGCAGGACGCACTTGGTAGTATCAAACCAGCCCAACTTGGAAATGGTGCCACCTTGGGTCTGGGAACCATCCTGCGTATCGTGGATTCTAAGGAGCCAGCGGGCCAATCCCAGCCACAGGCCCCCAAATACAAACAACGGCGCTTTTCCCTGGAAAACAAAACTCGCCTGCCAAATTTTTGATGGCAGAGTGCAGGAGCCACTTGGTACTATCAAACCAGCCCAACTTGGCACTGGTGCCACCATGGGTCTGGTCACCTTCCTGCCTATCGTAGCATTTCAGGAGCCAGCCGGTCTCTCCCAGCCATAGGCCCCCAGACACAAACCTCGGCCCGTTTCCCTGGCAAACAAAAGTAAGCTGCCCCGCTTCTGGATGGCAGATTTCAGGATCCACTTGTTATTATCAAACCAGCCCGACTTGGTACTGGTGCCACCTCTGGTCTGGGAACCATCCTGCGTATCGTGGATTCTAAGGAGCCAGCCGGCCACTCCCAGCCACAGGCCCCCAAAAAAAATCATCGGCGCTTTTCCCTGGAAAACAAAACTCGCCTGCCAACTTTTTGATGGCAGATTGCAGGAATCACTTGGTACTATCAAACCAGCCCAACTTGGCACTGGTGCCACCTTGGGTCTGGGAACCATCCGGCGTATCGTGTGTTTAAAAGAGCCAGCCGGCCACTCCAGCCACAGGCCCGCAGACAAAAACAACGGCGCTTTTCCCTGGAAAACAAAACTTGCCTGCTGACTTTTGATGGCAGATTGCAGGAGCCACTTTGTACTTTGAAATCAGCCGAACATGGCTCTGGTGCCACCATGGGTCTGGTCACCATCCTGCCTATCGTAGCTTTTCAGGAGCCAGCCGGTCACTCCCAGCCCTAGGCCCCCAGACACAAAGCTCGGCCCGTTTCCCTGGCAAACAAAAGTAAGCTGCCCCGCTTCTGGATGGCAGATTGCAGGACGCACTTGGTACTATCAAACCAGCCCAACTTGGCACTGGTGCCACCTCAGGTCTGGGAACCATCCTGCGTATCGTGGATTCTAAGGAGCCAGCCGGCCACTCCCAGCCACAGGCCCCCAAACACAAACAACGGCGCTTTTCCCTGGAAAACAAAACTCGCCTGCCAACATTTTGATGGCAGATTGCCGGAGCCACTTGGTACTATCAAACCAGCCCAACTTGGCACTGGTGCCACCATGGGTCTGGTCACCATCCTGCCTATCGTAGCTTTTCAGGAGCCAGCCGGTCACTCCCAGCCATAGACCCCAGACACAAAGCTCGGCCCGTTTCCCTGGCAAAAAAAAGTAAGCTGCCCCGCTTCTGGATGGCAGATTGCAGGAGCCACTTTGCACCATCAAACTAGCCCGACTTGGCACTGGTGCCACCTCAGGTCTGGGAACCATCCTGCGTATCGTGGATTCTAAGGAGCCAGCCGGCCACTCCCAGCCACAGGCCCTCAAACACAAACAACGGCGCTTTTCCCTGGAAAACAAAACTCGCCTGCCAAATTTTGATGGCAGATTGCCGGAGCCACTTGGTACTATCAAACCAGCCCAACTTGGCACTGGTGCCACCATGGGTCTGGTCACCATCCTGCCTATGGTAGCTTTTCTGGACCTAGCCGGTCACTCCCAGCCATAGGCCCCCAGACACAAACCTCGGCCCGTTTCCGTGGCAAACAAAACTAAGCGGCGCCGCTTGTGGATGGCAGATTGCAGGACGCACTTGGTACTATCAAACCAGCCTGACTTGGCACTGGTGCCACCTCTGGTCTGGGAACCATCCTGCGTATCGTGGATTCTAATTAGCCAGCCGGCCACTCCCAGCCACAGGCCCTCAAACACAAACAACGGCGCTTTTCCCTGGAAAACAAAACTCGCCTGCCAACTTTTTGATGGCACATTGCAGGAACCACTTGGTACTATCAAACCAGCCCAACTTGGCACTGGTGCCACCTTGGGTCTGGGAACCATCCGGCGTATCGTGTGTTTAAAGGAGCCAGCCGGCCACTCCAGCCACAGGTCCGCAGACACAAACAACGGCGCTTTTCCCTGGAAAACAAAACTTGCCTGCTGACTTTTGATGGCAGATTGCAGGAGCCACTTTGTACTTTGAAATCAGCCGAACATGGCTCTGGTGCCACCATGGGTCTGGTCACCATCCTGCCTATCGTAGCTTTTCAGGAGCCAGCCGGTCACTCCCAGCCATAGGCCCCCAGACACAAAGCTCGGCTCGTTTCCCTGGCAAACAAAAGTAAGCTGCCCCGCTTCTGGATGGCAGATTGCAGGACGCACTTGGTACTATCAAACCAGCCCAACTTGGCACTGGTGCCACCTCTGGTCTGGGAACCATCCTGCGTATCGTTGATTCTAAGGAGCCAGCCGGCCACTCCCAGCCACAGGCCCCCAAACACAAACAACGGCGCTTTTCCCTGGAAAACAAAACTCGCCTGCCAACTTCTTGATGGCAGATTGCAGGAGCCACTTGGTACTATCAAACCAGCCCAACTTGGCACTGGTGCCACCATGGGTCTGGTCACCATCCTGCCTATCGTAGCTTTTCAGGAGCCAGCCGGTCTCTCCCAGCCATAGGCCCCGAGACACAAATCTCGGCCCGTTTCCCTGGCAAACAAAAGTAAGCTGCCCCGCTTCTGGATGGCAGATTGCAGGACGCACTTGGTACTATCAAACCAGCCCGACTTGGCACTGGTGCCATCTTGGGTCTGGGAACCATCCTGCGTATCGTGGATTCTAAGGAGCCAGCCGGCCACTCCCAGCCACAGGCCCGCAAACACAAACAACGGCGCTTTTCCCTGGAAAACAAAACTCGCCTGCCAACATTTTGATGGCAGATTGCCGGAGCCACTTGGTACTATCAAACCAGCCCAACTTGGCACTGGTGCCACCATGGGTCTGGTCACCATCCTGCCTATCGTAGCTTTTCAGGAGCCAGCCGGTCACTCCCAGCCATAGACCCCAGACACAAAGCTCGGCCCGTTTCCCTGGCAAACAAAAGTAAGCTGCCCCGCTTCTGGATGGCAGATTGCAGGAGCCACTTTGCACCATCAAACTAGCCCGACTTGGCACTGGTGCCACCATGGGTCTGGGAACCATCCTGGGTATCGTGGATTCTAAGGAGCCAGCCGGCCACTCCCAGCCACAGGCCCTCAAACACAAACAACGGCGCTTTTCCCTGGAAAACAAAACTCGCCTGCCAAATTTTGATGGCAGATTGCCGGAGCCACTTGGTACTATCAAACGAGCCCAACTTGGCACTGGTGCCACCATGGGTCTGGTCACCATCATGCCTATCGTAGATTTTCAGGACCTAGCCGGTCCCTCCCAGCCATAGGCCCCCAGACACAAACCTCGGACCGTTTCCGTGGCAAACAAAACTAAGCGGCGCCGCTTGTGGATGGCAGATTGCAGGACGCACTTGGTACTATCAAACCAGCCCGACTTGGCACTGGTGCCACCTCTGGTCTGGGAACCATCCTGCGTATCGTGGATTCTAAGGAGCCAGCCGGCCACTGCCAGCCACAGGCCCTCAAACACAAACAACGGCGCTTTTCCCTGGAAAACAAAACTCGCCTGCCAACTTTTTGATGGCAGATTGCAGGAGCCACTTGGTACTATCAAACCAGCCCAACTTGGCACTGGTGCCACCATGGGTCTGGTCACCATCCTGCCTATCGTAGCTTTTCAGGAGCCAGCCGGTCACTCCCAGCCATAGGCCCCCAGACAAAAACCTCGGCCATTTTACCTGGCAAACAAAAGTAAGCTACCCCGCTTCTGCATGGCAGATTGCAGGAGCCACTTTGCAGCATCCAACTAGCCCGACTTGGCACTGGTGCCACGTCAGGTCTGGGAACCATCCTGCGTATCGTGGATTCCAATTATAAAGCCGGCCACTCCCAGCCACAGGCCCCCAAACACAAACAACGGCGCTTTCCCCTGGAAATCAAAACTCGCCTGCCAAATTTTTGATGGCAGATTGCAGGAGCCACTTGGTACTATCAAACCAGCCCAACTTGGCACTGGTGCCACCATGGGTCTGGTCACCATCCTGCCTATCGTAGCTTTTCAGGACCTAGCCGGTCACTCGCAGCCATAGGCCCCCAGACACAAACCTCGGCCCGTTTCCCTGGCAAACAAGAGTAAGCTGCCCCGCTTCTGGATGGCAGATTGCAGGAACCACTTGGTACTATCAAACCAGCCCAACTTGGCACTGGTGCCACCTTGGGTCTGGGAACCATCCTGCGTATCGTGGATTCTAAGGAGCCATCCGGCCACTCCCACCCACAGGCACCCAAACACAAACAACGGCGCTTTTCCCTGGAAAACAAAACTCGCCTGCCAACTTTTTGATGGCGGATTGCAGGAGCCACTTGGTAGTATCAAACCAGCCCAACTTGGCACTGGTGCCACCATGGATATGGTCACCATCCTGCCTATCGTAGCTTTTCAGGACCTAGCAGGTCACTCCCAGCCATAGGCCCCCAGACACAAAGCTCGGCCCGTTTCCCTGGCAAACAAAAGTAAGCTGCCCCGCTTCTGGATGGCAGATTGCAGGAACCACTTGGTACTATCAAACCAGCCCGACTTGGCACTGGTGCCACCTCTGGTCTGGGAACCATCCTGCGTATCGTGGATTCTAAGCAGCCAGGCGGCCACTCCCAGCCACAGGCCCCCAAATACAAACAACAGCGCTTTTCCCTGGAAAACAAAACTCGCCTGCCAACATTTTGATGGCGGATTGCAGGAGCCACTTGGTACTATCAAATCAGCCCAACTTGGCACTGGTGCCACCATGGGTCTGGTCACCATCCTGCCTATCGTAGCTTTTCAGGAGCCAGCCGGTCCCTCCCTGCCATAGGCCCCCAGAGAAAAACCTCGGCCCGTTTCCCTGGCAAACAAAAGTAAGCTGCCCCGCTTCTGGATGGCAGATTGCAGGAGCCACTTTGCACCATCAAACTAGCCCGACTTGGCACTGGTGCCACCTCAGGTCTGGGAACCATCCTGCGTATCGTGGAGTCTAAGGAACCAGACGGCCACTCCAGCCACAGGCCCCCAGACACAAACAACGGCGCTTTTCCCTGGAAAACAAAACTCGCCTGCCAACTTTTTGATGGCAGATTGCAGGAGCCACTTGGTACTATCAAACCAGCCCAACTTGGCACTGGTGCCACCATGGGTCTGGTCACCATCCTGCCTATCGTAGCTTTTCAGGAGCCAGCCGGTCACTCGCAGCCATAGGCCCCCAGACACAAAGCTCGGCCCGTTTCCCTGGCAAACAGAAGTAAGCTACCCTGCTTCTGGATGGCAGATTGCAGGAGCCACTTTGCACCATCAAACTAGCCCGACTTGGCACTGGTGCCACCTCAGGTCTGGGAACCATCCTGGGTATCGTGGATTCTAAGGAGCCAGCCGGCCACTCCCACCCACAGGCCCCCAAACACAAACAATGGCGCTTTTCCCTGGAAAACAAAACTCGCCTGCCAACTTTTTGATGGCAGATTGCAGGAGCCACTTGGTACTATCAAACCAGCCCAACTTGGCACTGGTGCCACCATGGGTCTGGTCACCATCCTGCCTATCGTAGCTTTTCAGGAGCCAGCCGGTCACTCCCAGCCATAGGCCCCCAGACACAAACCTCGGCCCGTTTCCCTGGCAAACAAAAGTAAGCTGCCCCGCTTCTGGATGGCAGATTGCAGTACGCACTTGGTAGTATCAAGCTAGCCCGAATTGGCACTGGTGCCACCTCAAGTCTGGGAACCATCCTGCGTATCGTGGATTCTAAGGAGCCAGCCGGCCACTCCCAGCCACAGGCCCCCAAACACAAACAACGGCGCTTTTCCCTGGAAAACAAAACTCGCCTGCCAACTTTTTGATGGCAGATTGCAGGAGCCACTTGGTACTATCAAACCAGCCCAACTTGGCACTGGTGCCACCATGGGTCTGGTCACCATCCTGCCTATCGTAGCTTTTCAGGAGCCAGCCGGTCACTCCCAGCCATAGGCCCCCAGACACAAACCTCGGCCCGTTTCCCTGGCAAACAAAAGTAAGCTGCCCCGCTTCTGGATGGCAGATTGCAGTACGCACTTGGTACTATCAAACCAGCCCGACTTGGCACTGGTGCCACCTCTGGTCTGGGAACCATCCTGCGTATCGTGGATTCTAAGGAGCCAGCCGGCCACTGCCAGCCACAGGCCCTCAAACACAAACAACGGCGCTTTTCCCTGGAAAACAAAACTCGCCTGCCAACTTTTTGATGGCAGATTGCAGGAGCCACTTGGTACTATCAAACCAGCCCAACTTGGCACTGGTGCCACCATGGGTCTGGTCACCATCCTGCCTATCGTAGCTTTTCAGGAGCCAGCCGGTCACTCCCAGCCATAGGCCCCCAGACACAAACCTCGGCCCGTTTCCCTGGCAAACAAAAGTAAGCTGCCCCGCTTCTGGATGGCAGATTGCAGGAGCCACTTTGCACCATCAAACTAGCCCGACTTGGCACTGGTGCCACCTCAGGTCTGGGAACCATGCTGCGTATCGTGGATTCTAATTAGCCAGCCGGTCACTCCCTGCCATAGGCCCCCAACCACAAACAAGGGCGCTATTCACTCGAAAACAAAACTCGCCTGCCAAATTTTGATGGCAGATTGCCGGAGCCACTTGGTACTATCAAACCAGCCCAACTTGACAGTGGTGCCACCATGGGTCTGGTCACCATCCTGCCTATCGTAGCTTTTCAGGAGCCAGCCGGTCACTCCCAGCCATAGGCCCCCAGACAAAAACCTCGGCCCGTTTCCCTGGCAAACAAAAGTAAGTTATCCCGCATGTGGATGGCAGATTGCAGGAGCCACTTTTCACCATCAAACCAGCAAAACTTGGCACTGGTGCCACCACTGGTCTGGGAACCATCCTCCGTATCGTGGATTCTAGTGAGCCAGCCGGCCACTCCCAGCCACAGGCCCCCAAACACAAACAACGGCGCGTTTCCCTGGATAACAAACTCGCCTGCCAACTTTTTGATGGCAGATTGCAGGAGCCACTTGGTACTATCAAACCAGCCCAACTTGGCACTGGTGCCACCATGGGTCTGGTCACCATCCTGCCTATCGTAGCTTTTCAGGAGCCAACCGGTCACTCCCAGCCATAGGCCCTGAGACACAAACCTCGGCCCGTTTCCCTGGCAAACAAAAGTAAGCTGCCCCGCTTCTGGATGGCAGATTGCAGTACGCAATTGGTACTATCAAACCAGCCCAACTTGGCACTGGTGCCACCTCTGGTCTGGGAACCATGCTGCGTATCGTGGATTCTAAGGAGCCAGCCGGCCACTCCCAGCCACAGGCCCCAAAACAGAAACAACGGCGCTTTTCCCTGGAAAACAAAACTCGCCTGCCAACTTTTTGATGGCAGATTGCAGGAGCCACTTGGTACTATCAAATCATCCCAACTTGGCACTGGTGCCACCATGGGTCTTGGAACCATCCTGCCCATCGTAGCTGTTCAGGCGCCAGCCGGTCACTCCCAGCCATAAGCCCCCAGAGAAAAACCTCGGCCCTTTTCCCTGGAAAACCAAAGTAAGCTGCCCCGCTTCTGGATGGCAGATTGCAGGAGCCACTTTGCACCATCAAACTGGCCCGACTAGTCACTGGTGCCACCTCAGGTCTGGGAACCATGCTGTGTATCGTGGATTCCAATTAGCAAGCTGGCCACTCCCAGCCACAGGCCCCCAAACACAAACAACGGCGCTTTTCCCTGGAAAACAAAACTCGCCTGCCAACATTTTGATGGCAGATTGCAGGAGCCACTTGGTACTATCAAACAGGCCCAACTTGGCACTGGTGCCACCATGGGTCTGGTCACCATCCTGCCTATCGTAGCTTTTCAGGAGCCAGCCGGTCACTCCCAGCCATAGGCCCCCAGACACAAACCTCGGCCCGTTTCCCTGGCAAACAAAAGTAAGCTGCCCCGCTTCTGGACGGCAGATTGCAGGAATAACTTGGTACTATCAAACCAGCCCAACTTGGCACTGGTGCCACCTTGGGTCTGGGAACCATCCGGCGTATCGTGATTACAAAGGAGCCAGCCGGTCACTCCCTGCCACAGGCCCCCAAACACAAACAACGGCGCTTTTCCCTGGAAAACAAAACTCGCCTGCCAACATTTTGATGGCAGATTGCAGGAGCCACTTGGTACTATCAAATCAGCCCAACTTGGCACTGGTGCCACCATGGGTCTGGTCACCATCCTGGCTATCGTAGCTTTTCAGGAGCCAGCCTGTCCCTCCCTGCCATAGGCCCCCAGAGAAAAACCTCGGCCCGTTTCCCTGGCAAACAAAAGTAAGCTGCCCCGCTTCTGGATGGCAGATTGCAGGAGCCACATTGCACCATCAAACTAGCCCGACTTGGCACTGGTGCCACCTCAGGTCTGGGAACCATCCTGCGTATCGTGGAGTCTAAGGAACCAGACGGCCACTCCAGCCACAGGCCCCCAGACACAAACAACGGCGCTTTTCCCTGGAAAACAAAACTCGCCTGCCAAGTTTTTGATGGCAGATTGCAGGAGCCACTTGGTACTATCAAACCAGCCCAACTTGGCACTGGTGCCACCATGGGTCTGGTCACCATCCTGCCTATCGTAGCTTTTCAGGAGCCAGCCGGTCACTCGCAGCCATAGGCCCCCAGACACAAAGCTCGGCCCGTTTCCCTGGCAAACAAAAGTAAGCTACCCCGCTACTGGATGGCAGATTGCAGGAGCCACTTTGCACCATCAAACTAGCCCGACTTGGCACTGGTGCCACCTCAGGTCTGGGAACCATCCTGGGTATCGTGGATTCTAAGGAGCCAGCCGGCCACGCCAACCCACAGGCCCCCAAACACAAACAATGGCGCTTTTCCCTGGAAAATAAAACTCGCCTGCCAACTTTTTGATGGCAGATTGCAGGAGCCACTTGGTACTATCAAACCAGCCCAACTTGGCACTGGTGCCACCATGGGTCTGGTCACCATCCTGCCTATCGTAGCTTTTCAGGAGCCAGCCGGTCACTCCCAGCCATAGGCCCCCAGACACAAACCTCGGCCCGTTTCCCTGGCAAACAAAAGTAAGCTGCCCCGCTTCTGGATGGCAGATTGCAGTACGCACTTGGTACTATCAAACCAGCCCGACTTGGCACTGGTGCCACCTCTGGTCTGGGAACCATCCTGCGTATCGTGGATTCTAAGGAGCCAGCCGGCCACTCCCAGCCACAGGCACCCAAACACAAACAACGGCGCTTTTCCCTGGAAAACAAAACTCGCCTGCCAAATTTTGATGGCAGATTGAAGGAGCCACTTGGTACTATCAAACCAGCCCAACTTGGCACTGGTGCCACCATGGGTCTGGTCACCATCCTGCCTATCGTAGCTTTTCAGGAGCCAGCCGGTCACTCCCAGCCATAGGCCCCCAGACACAAACCTCGGCCCGTTTCCCTGGCAAACAAAAGTAAGCTGCCCCGCTTCTGGATGGCAGATTGCAGGAGCCACTTTGCACCATCAAACTAGCCCGACTTGGCACTGGTGCCACCTCAGGTCTGGGAACCATGCTGCGTATCGTGGATTCTAATTAGCCAGCCGGTCACTCCCTGCCATAGGCCCCCAAACACAAACAAGGGCGCTATTCACTCGAAAACAAAACTCGCCTGCCAAATTTTGATGGCAGATTGCCGGAGCCACTTGGTACTATCAAACCAGCCCAACTTGACAGTGGTGCCACCATGGGTCTGGTCACCATCCTGCCTATCGTAGCTTTTCAGGAGCCAGCCGGTCACTCCCAGCCATAGGCCCCCAGACAAAAACCTCGGCCCGTTTCCCTGGCAAACAAAAGTAAGTTATCCCGCATGTGGATGGCAGATTGCAGGAGCCACTTTTCACCATCAAACCAGCAAAACTTGGCACTGGTGCCACCACTGGTCTGGGAACCATCCTCCGTATCGTGGATTCTAAGGAGCCAGCCGGCCACTCCCAGCCACAGGCCCCCAAACACAAACAACGGCGCTATTCCCTGGATAACAAACTCGCCTGCCAACTTTTTGATGGCAGATTGCAGGAGCCACTTCGTACTATCAAACCAGCCCAACTTGCCACTGGTGCCACCATGGGTCTGGTCACCATCCTGCCTATCGTAGCTTTTCAGGAGCCAACCGGTCACTCCCAGCCATAGGCCCTGAGACACAAACCTCGGCCCGTTTCCCTGGCAAACAAAAGTAAGCTGCCCCGCTTCTGGATGGCAGATTGCAGGACGCACTTGGTACTATCAAACCTGCCCAACTTGGCACTGGTGCCACCTCTGGTCTGGGAACCATGCTGCGTATCGTGGATTCTAAGGAGCCAGCCGGCCACTCCCAGCCACAGGCCCCAAAACAGAAACAACGGCGCTTTTCCCTGGAAAACAAAACTCGCCTGCCAACTTTTTGATGGCAGATTGCAGGAGCCACTTGATACTATCAAATCAGCCCAACTTGGCACTGGTGCCACCTTGGGTCTGGTCACCATCCTGCCTATCGTAGCTTTTCAGGAGCCAGCCGGTCACTCCCAGCCATAGGACCCAGACACAAAGCTCGGCCCGTTTCCCTGGCAAAAAAAAGTAAGCTGCCCCGCTTCTGGATGGCAGATTGCAGGAGTCACTTTGCACCATCAAACTAGCCTGACTTGGCACTGGTGCAACGTCAGGTCTGGGAACCATCCTGGGTATCGTGGATTCTAAGGAGCCAGCCGGCCACTCCCACCCACAGGCCCCCAAACACAAACAACGGCGCTTTTCCCTGGAAAACAAAACTCGCCTGCCAACTTTTTGATGGCAGATTGCAGGAGCCACTTGGTACTATCAAACCAGCCCAACTTGGCACTGGTGCCACCATGGGTCTGGTCACCATACTGCCTATCGTAGCTTTTCAGGAGCCAGCCGGTCACCCCCAGCCATATACCCCGAGACAAAAACCTCGGCCCGTTTCCCTGCCAAAAAAAAGTAAGCTACCCCGCTTCTGGATGGCAGATTGCAGGACGCACTTGGTAGTATCAAACCAGCCCAACTTGGCACTGGTGCCACCTTGGGTCTGGGAACCATCCTGCGTATCGTGGATTCTAAGGAGCCAGCCGGCCACTCCCTGCCACAGGCACCCAAACACAAACAACGGCGCTTTTCCCTGGAAAACAAAACTCGCCTGCCAACTTTTTGATGGCGGATTGCAGGAGCCACTTGGTACTATCAAACCAGCCCAACTTGGCACTGGTACCACCATGGATGTGGTCACCATCCTGCCTATCGTAGCTTTTCAGTACCTAGCAGGTCACTCCCAGCCATAGGCGCCCAGACACAAAGCTCGGCCCGTTTCCCTGGCAAACAAAATTAAGCTGCCCCGCTTCTGGATGGCAGATTGCATGAACCACTTGGTACTATAAAACCAGCCCGACATGGCACTGGTGCCACCTCTGGTCTGGGAACCATCCTGCGTATCGTGGATTCTAAGGAGCCAGCCGGCCACTCCCAGCCACAGGCCCCCAAACACAAACAACAGCGCTTTACCCTGGAAAACAAAACTCGCCTGCCAACATTTTGATGGCAGATTGCAGGAGCCACTTGGTACTATCAAATCAGCCCAACTTGGCACTGGTGCCACCATGGGTCTGGTCACCATCCTGCCTATCGTAGCTGTTCAGGCGCCACCCGGTCACTCCCAGCCATAGGCCCCCAGACAAAAACCTTGGCCCGTTTCCCTGGCAAACAAAAGTAAGCTACCCCGCTTCTGGATGGCAGAGTGCAGGAGCCACTTTGCACCATCAAACTGGCCCGACTTGTCACTGGTGCCACCTCAAGTCTGGGAACCATCCTGCGTATCGTGGATTCCAATTAGCAAGCCGGCCACTCCCAGCCACAGGCCCCCAAACACAAACAACGGCGCTTTTCCCTGGAAAACAAAACTCGCCTGCCAAATTTTTGATGGCAGATTGCAGGAGCCACTTGGTACTATCAAACCAGCCCAACTTGGCACTGGTGCCATCATGGGTCTGGTCACCATCCTGCCTATCGTAGCTTTTCAGGACCTAGACGGTCACTCCCAGCCATAGGCCCCGTGACACAAAGCTCAGCCCGTTTCCCTGACAAAAAAAAGTAAGCTGTCCCGCTTCTGGATGGCAGATTGCAGGACGCACTTGGTAGTATCAAACCAGCCCGACTTGGCACTGGCGCCACCTCACGTCTGGGAACCATCCTGCGTATCGTGGATTCTAAGCAGCCAGCCGGCCACTCCCAGCCACAGGCCCCCAAACACAAACAACGGCGCTTTTCCCTGGAAAACAAAACTCGCCTGCCAACTTTTTGATGGCAGATTGCAGGAGCCACTTGGTACTATCAAACCAGCCCAACTTGGCACTGGTGCCACCATGGGTCTGGTCACCATCCTGCCTATCGTAGCTTTTCAGGAGCCAGCCGGTCACTCCCAGCCATAGGCCCCCAGACACAAACCTCGGCCCGTTTCCCTGGCAAACAAAAGCAAGCTGCCCCGCTTCTGGATGGCAGATTGCAGGAGACACTTTGCACCATCAAACTAGCCCGACTTGGCACTGGTGCCACCTCAGGTCTGGGAACCATGCTGCGTATCGTGGATTCTAATTAGCCATCCGGCAACTCCCAGCCACAGTCCCCCAAACACAAACAACGGCGCTTTTCCCTGGAAAACAAAACTCGCCTGCCAAATTTTGATGGCAGATTGCCGGAGCCACTTGGTACTATCAAACCAGCCCAACTTGACACTGGTGCCACCAAGGGTCTGGTCACCATCCTCCCTATCGTAGCTTTTCAGGAGCCAGCCGGTCACTCCCAGCCATAGGCCCCCAGACACAAAGCTCGGCCCGTTTCCCTAGCAAACAAAAGTAAGTTATCCCGCATGTGGATGGCAGATTGCAGGAGTCACTTTGCACCATCAAACCAGCCCGACTTGGCACTGGTTCCACCTCTGGTCTGGGAACCATCCTGCGTATCATGGATTCTAAGGAGCCAGCCGGCCACTCCCACCCACAGGCCCCCAAACACAAACAACGGCGCTTTTCCCTGGATAACAAACTCGCCTGCCAAGTTTTTGATGGCAGATTGCCGGAGCCACTTGGTACTATCAAACCAGCCCAACTTGGCACTGGTGCCACCATGGGTCTGGTCACCATCCTGCCTATCGTAGCTTTTCAGGAGCCAGCCGGTCACTCCCAGCCATAGGCCCCGAGACAGAAACCTCGGCCCGTTTCCCTGGCAAACAAAAGTAAGCTGCCCCGCTTCTGGATGGCAGATTGCAGGACGCACTTGGTACTATCAAACCAGCCCAACTTGCCACTGGTGCCACCTCAGGTCTGGGAACCATCCTGGGTATCGTGGATTCTATGGAGCCAGCCGGCCACTCCAAGCCATAGGCCCCCAAACAAAAACAACGGCACTTTTCCCTGGAAAACAAAACTTGCCTGCCAACTTTTTGATGGCAGATTGCAGGAGCCACTTGGTACTATCAAACCAGCCCAACTTGGCACTGGTGCCACCATGGGTCTGGTCACCATCCTGCCTATCGTAGCTTTTCAGGAGCCAGCCGGTCACTCCCAGCCGTAGGCCCACAGACACAAAGCTCGGCCCGTTTCCCTGACAAACAAAAGTAAGCTGTCCCGCTTCTGGATGGCAGATTGCAGGAGCCACTTGGTAATATCAAACCAGCCCGACTTGGCACTGGTGCCACCTCTGGTCTGGGAACCATCCTGCGTATTGTAGATTCTAAGCAGCCAGCCGGCCACTCCCAGCCACAGGCCCCCAAACACAAACAACGGCGCTTTTCCCTGGAAAACAAAACTCGTCTGCCAACTTTTTGATGGCAGATTGCCGGAGCCACTTGGTACTATCAAACCAGCCCAACTTGGCACTGGTGCCACCATGGGTCTGGTCACCATCCTCCCTATCGTAGCTTTTCAGGAGCCAGCCGGCCACTCCCTGCCACAGGCCCCCAAACACAAACAACGGCGCTTTTCCCTGGAAAACAAAATTCGCCTGCCAATTTTTTGATGGCAGATTGCAGGAGCCACTTGGTACTATCAAATCAGCCCAACTTGGCACTGGTGCCACCATGGGTCTGGTCACCCTCCTGCCTATCGTAGCTTTTCAGGAGCCAGCCGGTCACTCCCAGCCATAGGCCCCCAGACACAAACCTCGGCCCGTTTCCCTGGCAAACAAAAGTAAGCTGCCCCGCTTCTGGATGGCAGATTGCAGGAACCACTTGGTACTATCAAACCAGCCGAACTTGGCACTGGTGCCACCTCTGGTCTGGGAACCATGCTGAGTATCGTGGATTCTAAGGAGCCCGCCGGCCACTCCCAGCCACAGGCCCCCAAACACAAACAACGGCGCTTTTCCCTGGAAAACAAAACTCGCCTGCCAACTTTTTGATGGCAGATTGCAGGAGCCACTTGGTACTATCAAACCAGCCCAACTTGGCACTGGTGCCACCATGGGTCTGGTCACCATCCTGCCTATCGTAGCTTTTCAGGAGCCAGCCGGTCACTCCCAGCCATAGGCCCCCAGACACAAACCTCGGCCCGTTTCCCTGGCAAACAAAAGCAAGCTGCCCCGCTTCTGGATGGCAGATTGCAGGAGACACTTTGCACCATCAAACTAGCCCGACTTGGCACTGGTGCCACCTCAGGTCTGGGAACCATGCTGCGTATCGTGGATTCTAATTAGCCATCCGGCAACTCCCAGCCACAGTCCCCCAAACACAAACAACGGCGCTTTTCCCTGGAAAACAAAACTCGCCTGCCAAATTTTGATGGCAGATTGCCGGAGCCACTTGGTACTATCAAACCAGCCCAACTTGACACTGGTGCCACCAAGGGTCTGGTCACCATCCTCCCTATCGTAGCTTTTCAGGAGCCAGCCGGTCACTCCCAGCCATAGGCCCCCAGACACAAAGCTCGGCCCGTTTCCCTAGCAAACAAAAGTAAGTTATCCCGCATGTGGATGGCAGATTGCAGGAGTCACTTTGCACCATCAAACCAGCCCGACTTGGCACTGGTTCCACCTCTGGTCTGGGAACCATCCTGCGTATCATGGATTCTAAGGAGCCAGCCGGCCACTCCCACCCACAGGCCCCCAAACACAAACAACGGCGCTTTTCCCTGGATAACAAACTCGCCTGCCAAGTTTTTGATGGCAGATTGCCGGAGCCACTTGGTACTATCAAACCAGCCCAACTTGGCACTGGTGCCACCATGGGTCTGGTCACCATCCTGCCTATCGTAGCTTTTCAGGAGCCAGCCGGTCACTCCCAGCCATAGGCCCCGAGACAGAAACCTCGGCCCGTTTCCCTGGCAAACAAAAGTAAGCTGCCCCGCTTCTGGATGGCAGATTGCAGGACGCACTTGGTACTATCAAACCAGCCCAACTTGCCACTGGTGCCACCTCAGGTCTGGGAACCATCCTGGGTATCGTGGATTCTATGGAGCCAGCCGGCCACTCCAAGCCATAGGCCCCCAAACAAAAACAACGGCACTTTTCCCTGGAAAACAAAACTTGCCTGCCAACTTTTTGATGGCAGATTGCAGGAGCCACTTGGTACTATCAAACCAGCCCAACTTGGCACTGGTGCCACCATGGGTCTGGTCACCATCCTGCCTATCGTAGCTTTTCAGGAGCCAGCCGGTCACTCCCAGCCGTAGGCCCACAGACACAAAGCTCGGCCCGTTTCCCTGACAAACAAAAGTAAGCTGTCCCGCTTCTGGATGGCAGATTGCAGGAGCCACTTGGTAATATCAAACCAGCCCGACTTGGCACTGGTGCCACCTCTGGTCTGGGAACCATCCTGCGTATTGTAGATTCTAAGCAGCCAGCCGGCCACTCCCAGCCACAGGCCCCCAAACACAAACAACGGCGCTTTTCCCTGGAAAACAAAACTCGTCTGCCAACTTTTTGATGGCAGATTGCCGGAGCCACTTGGTACTATCAAACCAGCCCAACTTGGCACTGGTGCCACCATGGGTCTGGTCACCATCCTCCCTATCGTAGCTTTTCAGGAGCCAGCCGGCCACTCCCTGCCACAGGCCCCCAAACACAAACAACGGCGCTTTTCCCTGGAAAACAAAATTCGCCTGCCAATTTTTTGATGGCAGATTGCAGGAGCCACTTGGTACTATCAAATCAGCCCAACTTGGCACTGGTGCCACCATGGGTCTGGTCACCCTCCTGCCTATCGTAGCTTTTCAGGAGCCAGCCGGTCACTCCCAGCCATAGGCCCCCAGACACAAACCTCGGCCCGTTTCCCTGGCAAACAAAAGTAAGCTGCCCCGCTTCTGGATGGCAGATTGCAGGAACCACTTGGTACTATCAAACCAGCCGAACTTGGCACTGGTGCCACCTCTGGTCTGGGAACCATGCTGAGTATCGTGGATTCTAAGGAGCCCGCCGGCCACTCCCAGCCACAGGCCCCCAAACACAAACAACGGCGCTTTTCCCTGGAAAACAAAACTCGCCTGCCAACTTTTTGATGGCAGATTGCAGGAGCCACTTGGTACTATCAAACCAGCCCAACTTGGCACTGGTGCCGTCATGGGTCTGGTCACCATCCTGCCTATCGTAGCTTTTCACGAGCCAGCCGGTCACTTCCAGGCTTAGGCCCCCAGACACTATCCTCGGACCGTTTCCCTGGCAAACAAAAGTAAGCTGCCCCGCTTCTGGATGGCAGATTGCAGGAACCACTTGGTACTATCAAACCAGCCCAACTTGGCACTGGTGCCACCATGGGTCTGGGAACCATCCTGTGTATCGTGGATTCTAATTAGCCATCCGTCCACTCCAGGCCATAGGGCCCCAGGCACAAACAACGGCGCTTTTCCCTGGATAACAAACTCGCCTGCCAACTTTTTGATGGCAGATTGCAGGAGCCACTTGGTACTATCAAACCAGCCCAACTTGGCACTGCTGCCACCATGGGTCTGGTCACCATGCTGCCTATCGTAGCTTTTCAGGAGCCAGCCGGTCACTACCAGCCATAGGCCCCCAGACACAAACCTCGGCCCGTTTCCCTGGCAAACAAAAGTAAGCTACCCCACTTCTGGATGGCAGTGTGCAGGACGCACTTGGTACTATCAAACCAGCCCGACTTGGCACTGGTTCCACCTCTGGTCTGGGAACCATCCTGCGTATCATGGATTCTAAGGAGCCAGCCGGCCACTCCCACCCACAGGCCCCCAAACACAAACAACGGCGCTTTTCCCTGGATAACAAACTCGCCTGCCAAGTTTTTGATGGCAGATTGCCGGAGCCACTTGGTACTATCAAACCAGCCCAACTTGGCACTGGTGCCACCATGGGTCTGGTCACCATCCTGCCTATCGTAGCTTTTCAGGAGCCAGCCGGTCACTCCCAGCCATAGGCCCCGAGACAGAAACCTCGGCCCGTTTCCCTGGCAAACAAAAGTAAGCTGCCCCGCTTCTGGATGGCAGATTGCAGGACGCACTTGGTACTATCAAACCAGCCCAACTTGCCACTGGTGCCACCTCAGGTCTGGGAACCATCCTGGGTATCGTGGATTCTATGGAGCCAGCCGGCCACTCCAAGCCATAGGCCCCCAAACAAAAACAACGGCACTTTTCCCTGGAAAACAAAACTTGCCTGCCAACTTTTTGATGGCAGATTGCAGGAGCCACTTGGTACTATCAAACCAGCCCAACTTGGCACTGGTGCCACCATGGGTCTGGTCACCATCCTGCCTATCGTAGCTTTTCAGGAGCCAGCCGGTCACTCCCAGCCGTAGGCCCACAGACACAAAGCTCGGCCCGTTTCCCTGACAAACAAAAGTAAGCTGTCCCGCTTCTGGATGGCAGATTGCAGGAGCCACTTGGTAATATCAAACCAGCCCGACTTGGCACTGGTGCCACCTCTGGTCTGGGAACCATCCTGCGTATTGTAGATTCTAAGCAGCCAGCCGGCCACTCCCAGCCACAGGCCCCCAAACACAAACAACGGCGCTTTTCCCTGGAAAACAAAACTCGTCTGCCAACTTTTTGATGGCAGATTGCCGGAGCCACTTGGTACTATCAAACCAGCCCAACTTGGCACTGGTGCCACCATGGGTCTGGTCACCATCCTCCCTATCGTAGCTTTTCAGGAGCCAGCCGGCCACACCCTGCCACAGGCCCCCAAACACAAACAACGGCGCTTTTCCCTGGAAAACAAAATTCGCCTGCCAATTTTTTGATGGCAGATTGCAGGAGCCACTTGGTACTATCAAATCAGCCCAACTTGGCACTGGTGCCACCATGGGTCTGGTCACCCTCCTGCCTATCGTAGCTTTTCAGGAGCCAGCCGGTCACTCCCAGCCATAGGCCCCCAGACACAAACCTCGGCCCGTTTCCCTGGCAAACAAAAGTAAGCTGCCCCGCTTCTGGATGGCAGATTGCAGGAACCACTTGGTACTATCAAACCAGCCGAACTTGGCACTGGTGCCACCTCTGGTCTGGGAACCATGCTGAGTATCGTGGATTCTAAGGAGCCCGCCGGCCACTCCCAGCCACAGGCCCCCAAACACAAACAACGGCGCTTTTCCCTGGAAAACAAAACTCGCCTGCCAACTTTTTGATGGCAGATTGCAGGAGCCACTTGGTACTATCAAACCAGCCCAACTTGGCACTGGTGCCGTCATGGGTCTGGTCACCATCCTGCCTATCGTAGCTTTTCACGAGCCAGCCGGTCACTTCCAGGCTTAGGCCCCCAGACACTATCCTCGGACCGTTTCCCTGGCAAACAAAAGTAAGCTGCCCCGCTTCTGGATGGCAGATTGCAGGAACCACTTGGTACTATCAAACCAGCCCAACTTGGCACTGGTGCCACCATGGGTCTGGGAACCATCCTGTGTATCGTGGATTCTAATTAGCCATCCGTCCACTCCAGGCCATAGGGCCCCAGGCACAAACAACGGCGCTTTTCCCTGGATAACAAACTCGCCTGCCAACTTTTTGATGGCAGATTGCAGGAGCCACTTGGTACTATCAAACCAGCCCAACTTGGCACTGCTGCCACCATGGGTCTGGTCACCATGCTGCCTATCGTAGCTTTTCAGGAGCCAGCCGGTCACTACCAGCCATAGGCCCCCAGACACAAACCTCGGCCCGTTTCCCTGGCAAACAAAAGTAAGCTACCCCACTTCTGGATGGCAGTGTGCAGGACGCACTTGGTACTATCAAACCAGCCCAACTTGGCACTGGTGCCACGTCAAGTCTAGGAACCATCCTGCGTATCGTGGATTCTAAGGAGCCAGCCGGCCACTCCCAGCCATAGGCCCCCAAACAAAAACAACGGCGCTTTTCCCTGGTAAACAAAACTTGCCTGCCAACTCTTTGATGGCAGATTGCAGGAGCCACTTGGTACTATCAAACCAGCCCAACTTGGCACTGGTGCCACCATGGGTCTGGTCACCATCCTGCCTATCGTAGCTTTTCAGGAGCCAGCCGGTCACTCCCAGCCATAGGCCCCCAGACACAAAACTCGGCCCGTTTCCCTGGCAAACCAAAGTAAGCTGCCCCGCTTCTGGATGGCAGATTGCAGGAGGCACTTGGTACTATCAAACCAGCCTGACTTGGCACTGGTGCCACCTCTGGTCTGGGAACCATCCTGCGTATCGTGGATTCTAAGGAGCCAGCCGGCCACTCCCAGCCACAGGCCCCTAAACACAACAACGGCGCTTTTCCCTGGAAAACAAAACTCGCCTGCCAACTTTTGATGGCAGATTGCAGGAGCCACTTGGTACTATCAAACCAGCCCAACTTGGCACTGGTGCCGTCATGGGTCTGGTCACCATCCTGCCTATCGTAGCTTTTCACGAGCCAGCCGGTCACTCCCAGCCATAGGCCCCCAGACAAAAACCTCGGCCCGTTTCCCTGGAAAAAAAAAGTAACCTGCCCCGCTTCTGGATGGCAGATTGTAGGACGCACTTGTTACTATCAAACCCGCCCGACTTGGCACTGGTGCCACCACTGGTCTGGGAACCATCCTGCGTATCGTGGATTCTAAGGAGCCAGCCGGCCACTCCCAGCCACAGGCACCCAAACACAAACAACGGCGCTTTTCCCTGGAAAACAAAACTCGCCTGCCAACTTTTTGATGGCAGATTGCAGGAGCCACTTGGTACTATCAAACCAGCCCAACTTGGCACTGCTGCCACCATGGGTCTGGTCACCATCCTGCCTATCGTAGCTTTTCAGGAGCCAGCTGGTCACTCCCAGCCATAGGCCCCCAGACACAAACCTCGGCCCGTTTCCCTGGCAAACAAAAGTAAGCTGCCCCGCTTCTGGATGGCAGATTGCAGGATTCACTTGGTACTATCAAACCAGCCCGACTTGTCACTGGTGCCACGTCAAGTCTGGGAACCATCCTGCGTATCGTGGATTCTAAGGAGCCAGCCGGCCACTCCCTGCCACAGGCCCCCAAACACAAACAACGGCGCTTTTCCCTGGAAAACAAAACTCGCCTGCCAACTTTTTGATGGCAGATTGCAGGAGCCACTTGGTACTATCAAACCAGCCCAACTTGGCACTGGTGCCACCTTGGGTCTGGTCACCATCCTGCCTATCGTAGCTTTTCAGGAGCCAGCCGGTCACTCCCAGCCATAGGCCCCGAGACACAAAGCTCGGGCCTTTTCCCTGGCAAACAAAAGTAAGCTGCCCCGCTTCTGGATGGCAGATTGCAGGAGCCACTTTGCACCATCAAACTATCCCGACTAGGCACTGGTGCCACCTTGGGTCTGGGAACCATCCTGCGTATGGTGGATTCTAAGGAGCCAGCCGGCCACTCCCAGCCACAGGCCCCTAAACACAACAACGGCGCTTTTCCCTGGAAAACAAAACTCGCCTGCCAAATTTTGATGGCAGATTGCAGGAGCCACTTGGTACTATCAAACCAGCCCAACTTGGGACTGGTGCCACCATGGGTCTGGTCACCATCCTGCCTATCGTAGCTTTTCAGGAGCCAGCCGGTCACTCCCAGCCATAGGCCCCCAGACACAAACCTCGGCCCGTTTCCCTGGCAAACAAAAGTAAGCTGCCCCGCTTCTGGATGGCAGATTGCAGTACGCACTTGGTACTATCAAACCAGCCCGACTTGGCACTGGTGCCACCTCTGGTCTGGGAACCATCCTGCGTATCGTGGATTCTAAGGAGCCAGCCGGCCACTCCCAGCCACAGGCACCCAAACACAAACAACGGCGCTTTTCCCTGGAAAACAAAACTCGCCTGCCAAATTTTGATGGCAGATTGAAGGAGCCACTTGGTACTATCAAACCAGCCCAACTTGGCACTGGTGCCACCATGGGTCTGGTCACCATCCTGCCTATCGTAGCTTTTCAGGAGCCAGCCGGTCACTCCCAGCCATAGGCCCCCAGACAGAAACCTCGGCCCGTTTCCCTGGCAAACAAAAGTAAGTTATCCCGCATGTGGATGGCAGATTGCAGGAGCCACTTTTCACCATCAAACCAGCAAAACTTGGCACTGGTGCCACCTCTGGTCTGGGAACCATCCTGCGTATCGTGGATTCTAAGGAGCCAGCCGGCCACTCCCAGCCACAGGCCCCCAAACACAAACAACAGCGCTTTTCCCTGGAAAACAAAACTCGCCTGCCAACATTTTGATGGCAGATTGCAGGAGCCACTTGGTACTATCAAATCAGCCCAACTTGGCACTGGTGCCACCATGGGTCTGGTCACCATCCTGCCTATCGTAGCTGTTCAGGCGCCACCCGGTCACTCCCAGCCATAGGCCCCCAGAAAAAAACCTTGGCCCGTTTCCCTGGCAAACAAAAGTAAGCTACCCCGCTTCTGGATGGCAGAGTGCAGGAGCCACTTTGCACCATCAAATTGGCCCGACTTGTCACTGGTGCCACCTCAAGTCTGGGAACCATCCTGCGTATCGTGGATTCCAATTAGCAAGCCGGCCACTCCCAGCCACAGGCCCCCAAACACAAACAACGGCGCTTTTCCCTGGAAAACAAAACTCGCCTGCCAAATTTTTGATGGCAGATTGCAGGAGCCACTTGGTACTATCAAACCAGCCCAACTTGGCACTGGTGCCATCATGGGTCTGGTCACCATCCTGCCTATCGTAGCTTTTCAGGACCTAGACGGTCACTCCCAGCCATAGGCCCCGTGACACAAAGCTCAGCCCGTTTCCCTGACAAAAAAAAGTAAGCTGTCCCGCTTCTGGATGGCAGATTGCAGGACGCACTTGGTAGTATCAAACCAGCCCGACTTGGCACTGGCGCCACCTCTGGTCTGGGAACCATCCTGCGTATCGTGGATTCTAAGGAGCCAGCCGGCCACTCCCAGCCACAGGCCCCCAAACACAAACAACGGCGCTTTTCCCTGGAAAACAAAACTCGCCTGCCAACTTTTTGATGGCAGATTGCAGGAGCCACTTGGTACTATCAAACCAGCCCAACTTGGCACTGGTGCCACCATGGGTCTGGTCACCATCCTGCCTATCGTAGCTTTTCAGGAGCCAGCCGGTCACTCCCAGCCATAGGCCCCCAGACACAAACCTCGGCCCGTTTCCCTGGCAAACAAAAGCAAGCTGCCCCGCTTCTGGATGGCAGATTGCAGGAGACACTTTGCACCATCAAACTAGCCCGACTTGGCACTGGTGCCACCTCAGGTCTGGGAACCATGCTGCGTATCGTGGATTCTAATTAGCCATCCGGCAACTCCCACCCACAGGCCCCCAAACACAAACAACGGCGCTTTTCCCTGGAAAACAAAACTCGCCTGCCAAATTTTGATGGCAGATTGCCGGAGCCACTTGGTACTATCAAACCAGCCCAACTTGACACTGGTGCCACCAAGGGTCTGGTCACCATCCTGCCTATCGTAGCTTTTCAGGAGCCAGCCGGTCACTCCCAGCCATAGGCCCCCAGACACAAAGCTCGGCCCGTTTCCCTAGCAAACAAAAGTAAGCTGTCCCGCTTCTGGATGGCAGATTGCAGGAGCCACTTGGTAATATCAAACCAGCCCGACTTGGCACTGGTGCCACCTCTGGTCTGGGAACCATCCTGCGTATCGTAGATTCTAAGCAGCCAGCCGGCCACTCCCAGCCACAGGCCCCCAAACACAAACAACGGCGCTTTTCCCTGGAAAACAAAACTCGTCTGCCAACTTTTTGATGGCAGATTGCCGGAGCCACTTGGTACTATCAAACCAGCCCAACTTGGCACTGGTGCCACCATGGGTCTGGTCACCATCCTCCCTATCGTAGCTTTTCAGAAACCAGCCGGCCACTCCCTGCCACAGGCCCCCAAACACAAACAACGGCGCTTTTCCCTGGAAAACAAAATTCGCCTGCCAATTTTTTGATGGCAGATTGCAGGAGCCACTTGGTACTATCAAATCAGCCCAACTTGGCACTGGTGCCACCATGGGTCTGGTCACCCTCCTGCCTATCGTAGCTTTTCAGGAGCCAGCCGGTCACTCCCAGCCATAGGCCCCCAGACACAAACCTCGGCCCGTTTCCCTGGCAAACAAAAGTAAGCTGCCCCGCTTCTGGATGGCAGATTGCAGGAACCACTTGGTACTATCAAACCAGCCGAACTTGGCACTGGTGCCACCTCTGGTCTGGGAACCATGCTGAGTATCGTGGATTCTAAGGAGCCCGCCGGCCACTCCCAGCCACAGGCCCCCAAACACAAACAACGGCGCTTTTCCCTGGAAAACAAAACTCGCCTGCCAACTTTTTGATGGCAGATTGCAGGAGCCACTTGGTACTATCAAACCAGCCCAACTTGGCACTGGTGCCGTCATGGGTCTGGTCACCATCCTGCCTATCGTAGCTTTTCACGAGCCAGCCGGTCACTTCCAGGCTTAGGCCCCCAGACACTATCCTCGGACCGTTTCCCTGGCAAACAAAAGTAAGCTGCCCCGCTTCTGGATGGCAGATTGCAGGAACCACTTGGTACTATCAAACCAGCCCAACTTGGCACTGGTGCCACCATGGGTCTGGGAACCATCCTGTGTATCGTGGATTCTAATTAGCCATCCGTCCACTCCAGGCCATAGGGCCCCAGGCACAAACAACGGCGCTTTTCCCTGGATAACAAACTCGCCTGCCAACTTTTTGATGGCAGATTGCAGGAGCCACTTGGTACTATCAAACCAGCCCAACTTGGCACTGCTGCCACCATGGGTCTGGTCACCATGCTGCCTATCGTAGCTTTTCAGGAGCCAGCCGGTCACTACCAGCCATAGGCCCCCAGACACAAACCTCGGCCCGTTTCCCTGGCAAACAAAAGTAAGCTACCCCACTTCTGGATGGCAGTGTGCAGGACGCACTTGGTACTATCAAACCACCCCAACTTGGCACTGGTGCCACGTCAAGTCTAGGAACCATCCTGCGTATCGTGGATTCTAAGGAGCCAGCCGGCCACTCCCAGCCATAGGCCCCCAAACAAAAACAACGGCGCTTTTCCCTGGTAAACAAAACTTGCCTGCCAACTCTTTGATGGCAGATTGCAGGAGCCACTTGGTACTATCAAACCAGCCCAACTTGGCACTGGTGCCACCATGGGTCTGGTCACCATCCTGCCTATCGTAGCTTTTCAGGAGCCAGCCGGTCACTCCCAGCCATAGGCCCCCAGACACAAAACTCGGCCCGTTTCCCTGGCAAACAAAAGTAAGCTGCCCCGCTTCTGGATGGCAGATTGCAGGAGGCACTTGGTACTATCAAACCAGCCTGACTTGGCACTGGTGCCACCTCTGGTCTGGGAACCATCCTGCGTATCGTGGATTCTAAGGAGCCAGCCGGCCACTCCCAGCCACAGGCCCCTAAACACAACAACGGCGCTTTTCCCTGGAAAACAAAACTCGCCTGCCAACTTTTGATGGCAGATTGCAGGAGCCACTTGGTACTATCAAACCAGCCCAACTTGGCACTGGTGCCGTCATGGGTCTGGTCACCATCCTGCCTATCGTAGCTTTTCACGAGCCAGCCGGTCACTCCCAGCCATAGGCCCCCAGACAAAAACCTCGGCCCGTTTCCCTGGAAAAAAAAAGTAAGCTGCCCCGCTTCTGGATGGCAGATTGTAGGACGCACTTGTTACTATCAAACCCGCCCGACTTGGCACTGGTGCCACCACTGGTCTGGGAACCATCCTGCGAATCGTGGATTCTAAGGAGCCAGCCGGCCACTCCCAGCCACAGGCACCCAAACACAAACAACGGCGCTTTTCCCTGGAAAACAAAACTCGCCTGCCAACTTTTTGATGGCAGATTGCAGGAGCCACTTGGTACTATCAAACCAGCCCAACTTGGCACTGCTGCCACCATGGGTCTGGTCACCATCCTGCCTATCGTAGCTTTTCAGGAGCCAGCTGGTCACTCCCAGCCATAGGCCCCCAGACACAAACCTCGGCCCGTTTCCCTGGCAAACAAAAGTAAGCTGCCCCGCTTCTGGATGGCAGATTGCAGGATTCACTTGGTACTATCAAACCAGCCCGACTTGGCACTGGTGCCACGTCAAGTCTGGGAACCATCCTGCGTATCGTGGATTCTAAGGAGCCAGCCGGCCACTCCCTGCCACAGGCCCCCAAACACAAACAACGGCGCTTTTCCCTGGAAAACAAAACTCGCCTGCCAACTTTTTGATGGCAGATTGCAGGAGCCACTTGGTACTATCAAACCAGCCCAACTTGGCACTGGTGCCACCTTGGGTCTGGTCACCATCCTGCCTATCGTAGCTTTTCAGGAGCCAGCCGGTCACTCCCAGCCATAGGCCCCGAGACACAAAGCTCGGCCCTTTTCCCTGGCAAACAAAAGTAAGCTGCCCCGCTTCTGGATGGCAGATTGCAGGAGCCACTTTGCACCATCAAACTATCCCGACTAGGCACTGGTGCCACCTTGGGTCTGGGAACCATCCTGCGTATGGTGGATTCTAAGGAGCCAGCCGGCCACTCCCAGCCACAGGCCCCTAAACACAACAACGGCGCTTTTCCCTGGAAAACAAAACACGCCTGCCAAATTTTGATGGCAGATTGCAGGAGCCACTTGGTACTATCAAACCAGCCCAACTTGGGACTGGTGCCACCATGGGTCTGGTCACCATCCTGCCTATCGTAGCTTTTCAGGAGCCAGCCGGTCACTCGCAGCCATAGGCCCCCAGACAAAAACCTCGGCCCGTTTCCCTGGCAAACAAAAGTAAGCTGCCCTGCTTCTGGATGGCAGATTGCAGGAACCACTTGGTAATATCAAAGCAGCCCGACTTGGCACTGGTGCCACCTCTGGTCTGGGAACCATCCTGCGTATCGTGTATTCTAAGGAGCCAGTCGGCCACTCCCAGCCACAGGCCCCGTGACACAAACAACGGCCCGTTTCCGTGGCAAACAAAAGTAAGCTGCCCCGCTTCTGGATGGCAGATTGCAGGAACCACTTGGTAGTATCAAACCAGCCCAACTTGGCACTGGTGGCACCTCTTGTCTGGGAACCATGCTGCGTATCGTGGTTTCTAAGGAGCCAGCCGGCCACTCCCAACCACAGGCCCCCAAACACAAACAACGGGGCTTTTCCCTGGAAAACAAAACTCGCCTGCCAATATTTTGATGGCAGATTGCAGGAGCCACTTGGTACTATCAAACCAGCCCAACTTGGCACTTGTGCCACCATGGGTCTGGTCACCATCCTGCCTATCGTAGCTTTTCAGGAGCCAGCCGGTCACTCCCTGCCATAGGCCCCGAGACACAAACCTCGGCCCGTTTCCCTGGCAAACAAAAGTAAGCTGCCCCGCTTCTGGATGGCAGATTGCAGGAGCCACTTGGTACTATCAAACCAGCCCGACTTGGCACTGGTGCCACCTCTGGTCTGGGAACCATCCTGCGTATGGTGGATTTTATGGAGCCAGCCGGTCATTCCCAGCCATAGGCCCCCAAACACAAACAACGGTCCGTTTCCCTGGCAAACAAAAGTAAGCTGCCCCGCTTCTGGATGGCAGATTGCAGCAGCCACTTGGTAGTATCAAACCAGCCCAACTTGGCACTGGTGGCACCTCTTGTCTGGGAACCATGCTGCGTATCGTGGTTTCTAAGGAGCCAGCCGGCCACTCCCAACCATAGACCCCCAGACACAAACCTCGGCCCGTTTCCCTGGAAAACAAAGTAAGCTACTCCGATTCTGGATGGCAGATTGCAGGAGCCACTTGGTACTATCAAATCAGCCCAACTTGGCACTGGTGCCACCATGGGTCTGGTAAACATCCTGCCTATCGTAGCTTTTCAGGAGCCAGCCGGCCACTCTCAGCCATATGCCCCCAAAAACAAACCACGGCCCTTTTCTCTGGCAAACAAAACTCAACTGCCCCTCTTCTGGATGGTAAATTTTAGGACGCACTTTGTACTACGAAAACCGCCCGACGTGGCACTGGTGCCACCTTGTGTCAGGGAACCATCCTGCATATCGAGCTTTTTAAGGAGCCAGCCGGCCTCGCCCAGCCATAAACCCCCAAAAACAAACCACGGACCATTTCCCTGGAAAACAAAGTAAGCTACTCCGATTCTGGATGGCAGATTGCAGGACGCACTTGGTTGTGTCAAACCAGCCCGACTTGGCACTGGTGCCACCTTGGGTCTGGGAACAATCCTGCATATCGTGGATTCTAAGGAGCCAGCCGGCCACTCCCAGCCACAGGCCCCCAAACACAAACAACGGCGCTTTTCCCTGGAAAACAAAATTCGCCTGCCAACTTTTTGATGGCAGATTGCAGGAGCCACTTGGTACTATCAAATCATCCCAACTTGGCACTGGTGCCACTATGGGTCTGGGAACCATCCTGCCTATTGTAGCATTTCAGGAGCGAGCCGGTCACTCCCAGCCATAGGCTCCCAGACACAAACCTCGGACCGTTTCCCTGGCAAACAAAATTAAGCTGCCCCGATTCTGGATGGCAGATTGCAGGAGCCACTTGGTTGTGTCAAACCAGCCCGACTTGGCACTGGTGCCACCTTGGGTCTAGGAACCATCCTGCGTATCGTGGATTCTAAGAAGCCACCCGGCCACTCTGAGCCACAGGCCCCCAAACACAAACCTCGGCCCGTTTCCCTGGCAAACAAAAGTAAGCTACCCCGCTTCTGGATGGCAGATTGCAGGACGCACTTGGTACTATCAAACCAGCCCAACTTGGCACTGGTGCCACCTCTGGTCTGGGAACCATGCTGCGTATCGTGGATTCTAAGGAGCCAGCCGGCCACTCCCAGCCACAGGCCCCAAAACAGAAACAACGGCGCTTTTCCCTGGAAAACAAAACTCGCCTGCCAACTTTTTGATGGCAGATTGCAGGAGCCACTTGGTACTATCAAACCAGCCCAACTTGGCACTGCTGCCACCATGGGTCTGGTCACCATCCTGCCTATCGTAGCTTTTCAGGAGCCAGCCGGTCACCCCCAGCCATATACCCCGAGACAAAAACCTCGGCCCGTTTCCCTACCAAAAAAAAGTAAGCTACCCCGCTTCTGGATGGCAGATTGCAGGACGCACTTGGTAGTATCAAACCAGCCCAACTTGGCACTGGTGCCACCTTGGGTCTGGGAACCATCCTGCGTATCGTGGATTCTAAGGAGCCAGCCGGCCACTCCCTGCCACAGGCACCCAAACACAAACAACGGCGCTTTTCCCTGGAAAACAAAACTCGCCTGCCAACTTTTTGATGGCGGATTGCAGGAGCCACTTGGTACTATCAAACCAGCCCAACTTGGCACTGGTGCCACCATGGATGTGGTCACCATCCTGCCTATCGTAGCTTTTCAGTACCTAGCAGGTCACTCCCAGCCATAGGCGCCCAGACACAAAGCTCGGCCCGTTTCCCTGGCAAACAAAATTAAGCTGCCCCGCTTCTGGATGGCAGATTGCATGAACCACTTGGTACTATAAAACCAGCCCGACATGGCACTGGTGCCACCTCTGGTCTGGGAACCATCCTGCGTATCGTGGATTCTAAGGAGCCAGCCGGCCACTCCCAGCCACAGGCCCCCAAACACAAACAACAGCGCTTTTCCCTGGAAAACAAAACTCGCCTGCCAACTTTTTGATGGCAGATTGCAGGAGCCACTTGGTACTATCAAATCAGCCCAACTTGGCACTGGTGCCACCATGGGTCTGGTCACCATCCTGCCTATCGTAGCTGTTCAGGCGCCACCCGGTCACTCCCAGCCATAGGCCCCCAGACACAAACCTCGGCCCGTTTCCCTGGCAAACAAAAGTAAGCTACCCCGCTTCTGGATGGCAGAGTGCAGGAGCCACTTTGCACCATCAAACTGGCCCGACTTGTCACTGATGCCACCTCAAGTCTGGGAACCATCCTGCGTATCGTGGATTCCAATTAGCAAGCCGGCCACTCCCACCCACAGGCCCCCAAACACAAACAACGGCGCTTTTCCCTGGAAAACAAAACTCGCCTGCCAACTTTTTGATGGCAGATTGCAGGAGCCACTTGGTACTATCAAACCAGCCCAACTTGGCACTGGTGGCACCTCTTGTCTGGGAACCATCCTGCCTATCGTAGCTTTTCAGGAGCCAGCCGGTCACTCCCAGCCATAGACCCCCAGACACAAACCTCGGCCCGTTTCCCTGGCAAACAAAAGTAAGCTGCCCCGCTTTTGGATGGCAGATTGCAGGAGCCACGTTGCACCATCAAACCAGCCCCACTTGGCACTGGTGCCACCTTGGGTCTGGGAACAAGTTGGGCTGGTTTGATAGTACCAAGTGTCTCCTGCAATCTGCCATCCAGAAGCGGGACAGCTTACTTTTGTTTCCCAGGGAAACGGGCCGAGGTATTTGTCTGGGGGCCTATGGCTGGGAGTGACCGGCTGACTACTGAAAAGCTACGATAGGCAGGATGGTTACCAGACTCATGGTGCCACCAGTGCCAAGTCGGGCTGGTTTGATAATACTAAATAGCTCCTGCAATCTGCCATCCAGACGCGGGGCAGCGGATTTTTGTTTGCTGGAGAAAAGTTCCGTGTTTTTTTTTTGGGGGTATATGACTGGACGTGGCCGGCTGGCTCCTTAAAAAGCTCTATACGCAGGATTGTTCCCTGACCCAAGGTGGCATCAGTGCCAAGTCGGGCTGTCTTCGTAGTACCAAGTGCGTCCTGCAATTTGCCATCCAGAAGCGGGGCAGCCTACTTTTGTTTGCCAGGGAAACGTGCCGAGGTATTTGTCTGGGGGCCTATGGCTGGGAGTGAGCGGCTGGCTCCTGAAAAGCTACGATAGGCAGGATGGTGACCAGACCCATGGTGGCACCAGTGCCAAGTTGGGCTGGTTTGATAGTACCAAGTGGCTCCTGCAATCTGCCATCAAGAAGTTGGCAGGCGAGTTTTGTTTTCCAGGGAAAAGCGCCGTTGATTTTGTTTAGAGGCCTGTGGCTGGGAGTGGCCGCCTGTCCTCGTAGAATCTACGTTACCCAGCATGGTTCCCAGAGCCAAGGTGGCACCAGGGCCAAGTCGGGCTGGTTTGTAAGTACCAAGTGCATCCTGCAATCTGCCATCCAAAAGCGGGGCAGCTTACTTTTGTTTGCCAGGGAAACGGGCAGAGGTTTGTGTCCGGGGGCCTATGGCAGGGAGTGACCGGCTGGCTCCTGAAAAGCTACGATAGGCAGGATGTTTACCAGTCCCATGGTGGCACCAGTGCCAAGTTGGGCTGATTTGATAGTACCAAGTGGCTCCTGCAATCTGCCATCCAGAATCGGGGTAACTTACTTTTGTTTTCCAGGGAAACGGGCCGAGGTTTGTGTCTGGGGGTCTATGGCTGGGAGTGACCGGCTGGCTCCTGAAAAGCTCTGATAGGCAGGATGGTTCCCAGACCAGAGGTGGCACCAGTGCCAAGTTGGGCTGGTTTGATAGTACCAAGTGGCTCCTGCAATCTGCCATCAAAAAGTTGGCAGGCGAGTTTTGTTTTCCAGGGAAAAGCCCCGTTGTTTGTGTTTGGGGGCCTGTGGCTCAGAGTGGCCGGGTGGCTGCTTAGAATCCACGTTACGCAGGATGGTTCCCAGACCCAAGGTGGCACCAGTGCCAAGTCGGGCTGGTTTGACACAACCAAGTGCGTCCTGCAATCTGCCATCCAGAAGCGGGGCAGCTTAATTTTGTTTGCCAGGGAAACGGTCCGAGGTTTGTGTCTGGGGGCCTATGGCTGGGAGTGACCGGCTGGCTCCTGAAATGCTACCATAGGCAGGATGGTTCCCAGACCCTTAGTGGCACCAGTGCCAAGTTGGGATGATTTGATAGTACCAAGTGGCTCCTGCAATCTGCCATCAAAAAGCTGGCAGGCGAATTTTGTTTTCCAGGGAAAAGCGCCGTTGTTTGTGTTTGGGGGCCTGTGGCTGGGAGTGGCCGGCTGGCTAATTAGAATCCACGATATGCAGGATTGTTCCCAGACCCAAGGTGGCACCAGTGCCAAGTCGGGCTGGTTTGATGGTGCAAAGTGGCTCCTGCAATCTGCCATCCAGACGCGGGGCAGCGGATTTTTTTTTCCAAGAGAAATGGTCCGTGGTTTGTTTTTGGGGGTATATGGCTGGGCGTGGCCGGCTGGCTCCTTAAAAAGCTCGATATGCAGGATGGTTCCCTGACACAAGGTGGCACCAGTGCCACGTCGGGCGGTTTTCGTAGTACAAAGTGCGTCCTAAAATTTGCCATCCAGAAGAGGGGCAGTTGAGTTTTGTTTGCCAGAGAAAAGGGCCGTGGTTTGTTTTTGGGGGCATATGGCTGAGAGTGCCCGGCTGGCCCCTGAAAATCCACGATAGGCAGGATGGTTCCCAGACCAGAGGTGTCACCAGTGCCAAGTCGGGCTGGTTTGATAGTACTAAGTAGCTCCTGCAATCTGCCATGCAGAAGCGGGGCAGCTTACTTTTGTTTGCCAGGGAAACGGGCCGAGGTTTGTGTCTGGGGGCCTATGGCTGGGAGTGACCGGCTGGCTCCTGAAAAGCTACGATAGGCAGGATGGTGACCAGACCCATGGTGGCACCAGTGCCAAGTTGGGCTGGTTTGATAGTACCAAGTGGCTCCTGCAATCTGCCATCAAAAAGTTGGCAGGCGAGTTTTGTTTTCCAGGGAAAAGCGCCGTTGTTTGTGTTTGGGGGCCTGTGGCTGGGAGTGGGCAGCTGGCTCCTTAGAACCCACGATACGCAGGATGGTTCCCAGACCTGAGGTGGCACCAGTGCCAAGTTGGGCTGGTTTGAATGTGCAAAGTGGCTCCTGCAATCTGCCATCCAGAAGCGGGGCAGCTTACTTTTGTTTGCCAGGGAAACGGGCCGAAATATTTGTCTGGGGGCCTCTGGCTGGGGGTGGCTGGCTGGCTCCTGAAAAGCTACGATAGGCAGGATGGTGACCAGACCCATGGTGGCACCAGTGCCAAGTTGGGCTGGTTTGATAATACCAAGTGGCTCCTGCAATCTGCCATCAAAAGTTTGGCAGGCGAGTTTTGTTTTCCAGGGAAAAGCACCGTTGTGTGTGTTTTGGGGCCTGTGGCTGGGAGTGGCCAGCTGGCTCCTTAGAATCCACGATACGCAGGATGGTTCCCAGACCCAAGGTGGCACCAGTGCCAAGTCGGGCTGGTTTGTTAGTACCAACTGGTTCCTGCAATCTGCCATCCAGAAGCGGGGCAGCTGAATTTTGTTTGCCAGAGAAAAAGGCTGTTGTTTCTGTTTCGGGGCCTGTGGCTGGCAGTGCCCGGCTGGCTTCTGAAAATCCATGATACGCAGCATGGTTCCCAGACCCAAGGTGGCATCAGTGCCAAGTTGGGCTGGTTTGATAGTACCAAGTGGTTCCTGCAATCTGCCATCCAGAAGCGGGGCAGCTTACTTTTGTTTGCCATGGAAACGGTCCGAGGATTGTGTCTGGGGGCCTAAGCCTGGAAGTGACCGGCTGGCTCGTGAAAAGCTACGATAGGCAGGATGGTGACAAGACCCATGACGGCACCAGTGCCAAGTTGGGCTGGTTTGATAGTACCAAGTGGCTCCTGCAATCTGCCATCAAAAACTTGGCAGGCGAGTTTTGTTTTCCAGGGAAAAGCGCCGTTGTTTGTGTTTGGGGGCCTGTGGCTGGGAGTGGCCGGCTGGCTCCTTAGAATCCACGATACTCAGCATGGTTCCCAGACCAGAGGTGGCACCAGTGCCAAGTTGGGCTGGTTTGATAGTACCAAGTGGCTCCTGCAATCTGCCATCAAAAAGTTGGCAGGCAAGTTTTGTTTTCCAGGGAAAATTGCCGTTGTTTTTGTTTGGGGGCCTATGGCTGGGAGTGGCCGGCTGGCTCCTTAGAATCCACGATACGCAGGATGGTTCCCAGACCTGAGGTGGCACCAGTGCCAAGTTGGGCTGGTTTGATAGTACCAAGTGCGTCCTGCAATCTGCCATCCAGAAGCGGGGTAGCTTACTTTTGTTTACCAGGGAAACGGGCCGAGGTTTGTGTCTCGGGGCCTATGGCTGGGAGTGACCGGCTGCCTCCTGAAAAGCTACGATAGGCAGGATGGTGACCAGACCCATGGTGGCACCAGTGCCAAGTTGGGCTGGTTTGATAGTACCAAGTGGCTCCGGCAATCTGCCATCAAAATTTTGCAGGCGACTTTTGTTTTCCAGGGAAAAGCGCCGTTGTTTGTGTTTGGGGGCCTGTGGGTGGGAGTGGCCGGATGGCTAATTAGAATCCACGATACGCAGCATGGTTCCCAGACCTGAGGTGGCACCAGTGCCAAGTCGGGCTAGTTTGATGGTGCAAAGTGGCTCCTGCAATCTGCCATCCAGAAGCGGGGCAGCTTACTTTTGTTTGCCAGGGAAACGGGCCGAGGTTTGTGTCTGGGGGCCTATGGCTGGGAGTGACCGGCTGGCTCCTGAAAAGCTACGATAGGCAGGATGGTGACCAGACCCATGGTGGCACCAGTGCCAAGTTGGGCTGGTTTGATAGTACCAAGTGGCTCCTGCAATCTGCCATCAAAAAGTTGGCAGGCGAGTTTTGTTTTCCAGGGAAAAGCGCCGTTGTTTGTGTTTGGGGGCCTGTGGCTGGGAGTGGCCGGCTAGCTGCTTAGAATCCACGATACGCAGGATGGTTCCCAGACGTGAGGTGGCGCCGGTGCCAAGTCGGGCTGGTTTGATACTACCAAGTGCGTCCTGCAATCTGCCATCCAGAAGCGGGACAGCTTACTTTTTTTTGTCAGGGAAACGGGCTGAGCTTTGTGTCACGGGGCCTATGGCTGGGAGTGACCGTCTAGGTCCTGAAAAGCTACGATAGGCAGGATGGTGACCAGACCCATGGTGGCACCAGTGCCAAGTTGGGCTGATTTGATAGTACCAAGTGGCTCCTGCAATCTGC
This sequence comes from Melospiza melodia melodia, assembly GCF_035770615.1. Classification (NCBI taxonomy): domain Eukaryota; kingdom Metazoa; phylum Chordata; class Aves; order Passeriformes; family Passerellidae; genus Melospiza; species Melospiza melodia. Next base: position 62,260,357 of record NC_086194.1, read on the forward strand.
CATCAAAATGTTGGCAGGCGAGTTTTGTTTTCCAGGGAAAAGCGCTGTTATTTGTGTTTGGGGGCCTGTGGCTGGGAGTGACCGGCTGGCTCCTTAGAATCCACGATACGCAGGATGGTTCCCAGACCAGAGGTGGCACCAGTGCCAAGTCGGGCTGGTTTTATAGTACCAAGTGGTTCGTGCAATCTGCCATCCAGAAGCGGGGCAGCTTAATTTTGTTTGCCAGGGAAACGGGCCGAGCTTTGTGTCTGGGGGCCTATGGCTGGGAGTGACCTGCTAGGTACTGAAAAGCTACGATAGGCAGGATGGTGACCAGACCCATGGTGGCACCAGTGCCAAGTTGGGCTGGTTTGATAGTACTAAGTGGCTCCTGCAATCCGCCATCAAAAAGTTGGCAGGCGAGTTTTGTTTTCCAGGGAAAAGCGCCGTTGTTTGTGTTTGGGGGCCTGTGGCAGGGAGTGGCCGGCTGGCTCCTTAGAATCCACGATACGCAGGATGGTTCCCAGACCCAAGGTGGCACCAGTGCCAAGTTGGGCTGGTTTGATACTCCCAAGTGCGTCCTGCAATCTGCCATCCAGAAGCGGGGTAGCTTACTTTTGTTTGCCAGGGAAACGGGCCGAGGTTTTTGTCTCGGGGTATATGGCTGGGGGTGACCGGCTGGCTCCTGAAAAGCTACGATAGGCAGGATGGTGACCAGACCCATGGTGGCACCAGTGCCAAGTTGGGCTCGTTTGATAGTACCAAGTGGCTCCTGCAATCTGCTATCAAAAATTTGGCAGGCGAGTTTTGTTTTCCAGGGAAAAGCGCCGTTGTTTGTGTTTGGGGGCCTGTGGCTGGGAGTGGCCGGCTGGCTCCTTAGAATCCACGATACGCAGGATGGTTCCCAGACCTGACGTGGCACCAGTGCCAAGTCGGGCTGGTTTTATAGTACCAAGTGTTTCCTGCAATCTGCCATCCAGAAGGGGGGCAGCTTACTTTTGTTTGCCAGGGAAACGGGCCGAGCTTTGTGTCTGGGCGCCTATGGCTGGGAGTGACCTGCTAGGTCCTGAAAAGCTACGATAGGCAGGATGGTGACCATATCCATGGTGGCACCAGTGCCAAGTTGGGCTGGTTTGATAGTACCAAGTGGCTCCTGCAATCCGCCATCAAAAAGTTGGCAGGCGAGTTTTGTTTTCCAGGGAAAAGCGCCGTTGTTTGTGTTTGGGTGCCTGTGGCAGGGAGTGGCCGGCTGGCTGCTTAGAATCCACGATACGCAGGATGGTTCCCAGTCCCAAGGTGGCACCAGTGCCAAGTCGGGCTGGTTTGATACTACCAAGTGCGTCCTGCAATCTGCCATCCAGAAGCGGGGTAGCTTACTTTTTTTTGCCAGGGAAACGGGCCGAGGTTTTTGTCTCGGGGCCTGTGGCTGGGGGTGACCGGCTGGCTCCTGAAAAGCTACGATAGGCAGGATGGTGACCAGACCCATGGTGGCACCAGTGCCAAGTTGGGCTGATTTGATAGTACCAAGTGGCTCCTGCAATCTGCCATCAAAAATTTGGCAGGCGAGTTTTGTTTTCCAGGGAAAAGCGCCGTTGTTTGTGTTTGGGGGCCTGTGGATGGGAGTGGCCGGCTGGCTAATTAGAATCAACGATACGCAGGATGGTTCCCAGACCAGAGGTGGCACCAGTGACAAGTCGGTCTGGTTTGATACTACCAAGTGCGTCCTGCAATCTGCCATCCAGAAGCGGGGCAGCTTACTTTTCTTTGCCAGGGAAACAGGCCGAGGTTTGTGTCTGGGGGCCTATGGCTGGGAGTGACCGGCAGGCTCCTGAAAATCTACGATAGGCAGGATGGTGACCAGACCCATGGTGGCACCAGTGCCAAGTTGGGCTGGTTTGATAGTACCAAGTGGCTCCTGTAATCTGCCATCAAAAAGTTGGCAGGCGAGTTTTGTTTTCCAGGGAAAAGCGCCGTTGTTTTTGTTTGGGGGCCTGTGGCTGGGAGTGGCCGGCTGGCTCCTTAGAATCCACGATACGCAGCATGGTTCCCAGACCAGACGTTGCACCAGTGCCAAGTCGGGCTAGTTTGATGGTGCAAAGTGACTCCTGCAATCTGCCATCCAGAAGCGGGGTAGCTTAATTTTGTTTGCCAGGGAAACGGGCCGAGCTTTGTGTCTGGGGGCCTATGGCTGGGAGTGACCGGCTGGCTCCTGAATAGTTACGATAGGCAGGATGGTGACCAGACCCATGGTGGCACCAGTGCCAAGTTGGGCTGGTTTGATAGTACCAAGTGGCTCCTGCAATCTGCCATCAAAAAGTTGGCAGGCGAGTTTGTTATCCAGGGAAAAGCGCCGTTGTTTGTGTTTGGGGGCCTGTGGCTGGGAGTGGCCGGCTGGCTCCTTAGAATCCACGATACGGAGGATGGTTCCCAGACCAGAGGTGGCACCAGTGCCAAGTTTTGCTGGTTTGATGGTGAAAAGTGTCTCCTGCAATCTGCCATCCTGACGCGGGGCAGCGGATTTTTGTTTCCAAGAGAAATGGTCCGTGGTTTGTTTTTGGGGGTATATGGCTGGGCGTGGCCTGCTGGCTCCTTAAAAAGCTACGACAGGCAGGATGGTTCCCTGACCCAAGATGGCACCAGTGCCAAGTCGGGCGGTTTTCGTAGTACAAAGTGCGTCCTAAAATTTGCCATCCAGAAGAGGGGCAGTTGAGTTTTGTTTACCAGAGAAAAGGGCCGTGGTTTGTTTCTGGGGGCATATGGCTGATAGTGGCCGTCTGGCCCCTGAAAATCCACGATAGGCAGGATGGTTCCCAGACCTGAGGTGGCACCAGTGCCAGGTCGGGCTGGTTTGATAGTACTAAATAGCACCTGCAATCTGCCATGCAGAAGCGGGGCAGCTTACTTTTGTTTGCCAGGGAAACGGGCCGAGGTTTGTGTCTGGGGGCCTATGGCTGGGAGTGACCGCCTGGCTCCTGAAAAGCTACGATAGGCAGGATGGTGACCAGACCCATGGTGGCACCAGTGCCAAGTTGGGCTGGTTTGATAGTACCAAGTGGCTCCTGCAATCTGCCATCAAAAAGTTGGCAGGCGAGTTTTGTTTTCCAGGGAAAAGCGCCGTTGTTTGTGTTTGGGGGACTGTGGGTGGGAGTGGCCCCCTGGCTCCTTAGAACACACGATACGCAGGATGGTTCCCAGACCCAAGGTGGCACCAGTGCCACGTCGGGCTGGTTTGATGGTGCCAAGTGGTTCCTGCAATCTGCCATCCTGAAGCGGGGTAGCTTACCTTTGTGTGCCAGGGAAACGGGCCGAGGTTTATGACTGGGGGCCTAGGGCTAGGAGTGACCGGCTGGCTCCTGAAAAGCTACGATAGGCAGGATGGTGACCAGACCCATGGTGGCACCAGTGCCAAGTTGGGCTGGTTTGATAGTACCAAGTGGCTCCTGCAATCTGCCATCAAAAAGTTGGCAGGCCAGTTTTGTTTTCCAGGGAAAAGCGCCGTTGTTTGTGTTTGGGGGACTGTGGGTGGGAGTGGCCGGCTGGCTCCTTAGAACACACGATACGCAGGATGGTTCCCAGACCCAAGGTGGCACTAGTGCCAAGTCCGGCTGGTTTGATAGCACCAAGTGGCTCCTGCAATCTGCCATCCACAAGCGGGGAAGCTTAGTTTTGTTTGCCAGGGAAACGGACCGAGGTTTTTTTCTGGGGGCCTATGGCTGGGAGTGACCGGCTGGCTCCTTAGAATCCACGATACGCAGCATGGTTCCCAGACCAGAGGTGGCACCAGTGCCAAGTCGGGCTGGTTTGATGGTGCAAAGTGGCTCCTGCAATCTGCCATCCAGAAGTGCGGTAGCTTACTTGTGTGTGCCAGGGAAACAGGCCGAGGTTTGTGTCTGGGGGCCTATGGCTGGGAGTGACCGGCTGGCTCCTGAAAAGCTACGATAGGCAGGATGGTGACCAGACCCATGGTGGCACCAGTGCCAAGTTGGGCTGGTTTGATAGTACCAAGTGGCTCCTGCAATCTGCCATCAAAATGTTGGCAGGCGAGTTTTGTTTTCCAGCGAAAAGCGCCGTTGTGTGTGTTTTGGGGCCTGTGGCTGGGAGTGGCCAGCTGGCTCCTTAGAATCCACGATACGCAGGATGGTTCCCAGACCCAAGGTGGCACCAGTGCCAAGTCGGGCTGGTTTGTTAGTACCAAGTGGTTCCTGCAGTCTGCCATCCAGAAGAGGGTCAGTTGAGTTTTGTTTTCCAGAGAAAAGGTCCGTGGTTTGTGTTTGGGGCCTGTGGCTGGCACTGGACGGCTGGCTCCTGAAAATCCATGATACGCAGCATGGTTCCCAGACCCAAGGTGGCACCAGTGCCAAGTAGGGCTGGTTTCATAGTACCCAGTGGCTCCTGCAATCTGCCATCCAGAAGAGGGTCAGTTGAGTTTTGTTTTCCAGAGAAAAGGTCCGTGGTTTGTGTTTGGGGCCTATGGCTGAGGATGACCGGCTGGCCCCTGAAAATCCACGATAGGAAGGATGGTTCCCAGATCCAAGGTGGCACCAGTGCCATGTTGTGCTGGTGTGATAGTCCCAAGTGGCTCCTGCAATCTGCCATCCAGAAGTGGGGCAGCTGAATTTTGTTTGCCAGAGAAAAAGGCTGTGGTTTTTGTTTGGGGGCCTATGGCTGGGAGTGGCCGGCTGGCCCCTGACAATCCATGATACGCAGCATGGTTCCCAGACCCAAGGTGGCACCAGTGCCAAGTCGGGCTGGTTTCACAGTGTCAAGTGCCTCCTGCAATCTCCCATCCAGAAGCGGGGCAGCTGAGTTTTGTTTGCCTGTGAAACGGGCCGTTGTTTTTAATTGGGGTCTGTGGCCGAGAGTGTTCGGCTGGCTCCTGACAATCCACAATACGCAGGATGGTTCCCAGACCCAAGGTGGCACCAGTGCCAAGTCGTGCTGGTTTGATAGTACCAAGTGGCTCCTGCAATCTGCCATCCAGAAGCGGTGTAGCTGAGTTTTGTTTGCCAGAGGAAAGGGCCGTGGGTTGTGTTTGCGGGCATATGGCTGGGAGTGGCCGGCTGTCTCATTAAAAAGATCGATACGTACGATGGTTCCCAGACCCAAGGTGGCACCAGTGCCAAGTCGGACTGTTTTTATAGTACCAAGTGCGTCCTGCAATTTGCCATCCAGAAGAGGGGCAGTTGAGTTGTGTTTGCCAGAGAAAAGCGCCGTTGTTTGTGTTTGGGGGCTTGTGGCTGGGAGTGGCCGACTGGAGCCTTAGAATCTGCGATACGCAGCATGGTTCCCAGACCCAAGGTGGCACCAGTTCCAAGTTGGGCTGGTTTGATAGTACCAAGTGGCTCCTGCAATCTGCCATCCAGAAGCGGGGCAGCTTACTTTTGTTTGCCAGGGAAACGGACCCAGGTTTGTGTTTGGCGGCCTATGGCTGGGAGTGACCGGCTGGCTCCTGGAAAGCTACAATAGGCAGGATGGTGACCAGACCCATGGTGGCACCAGTGCCAAGTTGGGCTGGTTTGATAGTACCAACTTGCTCCTGCAATCTGCCATCAAAATGTTGGCAGGCGAGTTTTGTTTTCCAGGGAAAAGCGCCGTTGTTTGTGTTTGGGGGCCTGTGGCTGGGAGTGGCCGGCTGGCTGATTAGAATCCACGATACGCAGGATGGTTCCCAGACCCAAGGTGGCACCAGTGCCAAGTCGGGCTGGTTTGATAGTACCAAGTGGTTCCTGCAATCTGCCATCCAGAAGCAGGGCAGCTTACTTTTGTTTGCCAGGGAAACGGGCCGTGGGTTTTGTTTGGGGGCATATAGCTGAGAGTGGCCGGCTGGCCCCTGAAAATCCACGCTAGGCAGCATGGTTCCCAGATGCAATGTGGCACCAGTGCCAAGTCGGGCTGGTTTGATGGTGCAAAGTGGCTCCTGCAATCTGCCATCCAGAAGCGAGGCAGCTGATTTTTGTTTGCCAGAGGAAAATTCCGTGGATTGTTTTTGGGGGCATATTGCTGGGAGTGGCCGGCTGGCTCCTTAAAATGCTCGATACGCATGATGGTTCCCAGGCCCAAGGTGTCACCACTACCAAGTCGGCCTGCGGTTTTAGTATCAAGTTCATCCTGCAATTTGCCATCCAGAAGAGGGGCAGTTGAGTTTTGTTTGCCAGAGAAACGGGCCGAGGTTTCTGTTTGGGGGCATATGGCTGAGAGTGGCCGGCTGGCCCCTGAAAATCCACGATACACAGCATGGTTCCCAGATCCAAGGTGGCACCAGTGCCAAGTTGGGCTGGTTTGATAGTCCCAAGTGTCTCCTGCAATCTGCCATCCAGAAGCGGGGCAGCTTACTTTTGTTTGCCAGAGAAATAGGCCTAGGTTTTTGTTTGGGGGCCTGTGGCTAGGAGTGGCCTGCTGGCTCCTAAGAATCCACGATACGCAGGATGTTTACCAGACCCATGGTGGCACCAGTGCCAAGTTGGGCTGGTTTGATAGTACCAAGTGGCTCCTGCAAACTCCATCAAAAAGTTGGCAGGCGTGTTCTGTTTTCCAGGGAACAGCGCCGTTGATTTTGTTTCGGGGCCTGTGGCTGGGAGTGGCCGGCTGGCTCTTTAGAATCCACGATACGCAGGATGGTTCCCAGACCCAAGGTGGCACCAGTGCCAAGTCGGGCTGGTTTGATTACACCAAATGGCTCCTGCAATCTGCCATCCATAAGTGAGGCAGCTAAGTTTTGTTTGCCAGAAAAAAGGGCCGTGGTTTTTGTTGGGGGCCTGTGGCTGGGAGTAGCCGGCTGGCTCCTTAAAATCCACGATAGGCAGGATGGTTCCCAGACCCAAGGTGGTACCAGTGCCAAGTCAGGCTGGTTTGATAGTACCAAGTGGCTCCTGCAATCTGCCATCCAGAAGCGGGGCAACTTACTTTTGTTTGCCAGGGAAACGGGCCGAGATTTGTGTCTCGGGGCCTATGTCAGGGAGTGACCGGCTGGCTCCTGAAAAGCTACGATAGGCAGGATGGTGACCAGACCCATGGTGGCACCAGTGCCAAGTTGGGCTGGTTTGATAGTACCAAGTGGCTCCTGCAATCTGCCATCAAAAAGTTGGCAGGCGAGTTTTTTTTCCAGGGAAAAGCGCCGTTGTTTTTGTCTGCGGGCCTGTGGCTGGGAGTGGCCAGCTGGCTCCTTAGAATCCACGATACGCAGGATGGTTCCCAGACCCAAGGTGGCACCAGTGCCAAGTCGGGCTGGTTTGTTAGTACCAAGTGGTTCCTGCAATCTGCCATCCAGAAGCGGGGCAGCTGAATTTTGTTTGCCAGAGAAAAAGGCTGTTGTTTGTGTTTCGGGGCCTGTGGCTGGCAGTGGACGGCTGGCTCCTGAAAATCCATGATACGCAGCATGGTTCCCAGACCCAAGGTGGCACCAGTGCCAAGTAGGGCTGGTTTCATACTACCCAGTGCCTCCTGCAATCTGCCATCCAGAAGAGGGGCAGTTGAGTTTTGTTTTCCAGAGAAAAGGGCCGTGGTTTGTGTTTGGGGCCTATGGTTGAGAGTGACCGGCTGGCCTCTGAAAATCCACGATAGGAAGGATGGTTCCCAGATCCAAGGTGGCACCAGTGCCATGTTGTGCTGGTGTGATAGTCCCAAGTGGCTCCTGCAATCTGCCATCCAGAAGTGGGGCAGCTGAATTTTGTTTGCCAGAGAAAAAGGCTGTGGTTTTTGTTTGGGGGCCTATGGCTGGGAGTGGCCGGCTGGCTCCTGAAAATCCATGATACGCAGCATTGTTCCCAGACCCAAGGTGGCACCAGTGCCAAGTCGGGCTGGTTTCACAGTGTCAAGTGCCTCCTGCAATCTCCCATCCAGAAGCGGGGCAGCTGAGTTTTGTTTGCCTGTGAAACGGGCCGTTGTTTTTGATTGGGGTCTGTGGCCGAGAGTGTTCAGCTGGCTCCTGACAATCCACAATACGCAGGATGGTTCCCAGACCCAAGGTGGCACCAGTGCCAAGTCGTGCTGGTTTGATAGTACCAAGTGCGTCCTGCAATTTGCCATCCAGAAGAGGGGCAGTTGAGTTTTGTTTGGCAGAGAAAAGCGCCGTTGTTTGTGTTTGGGGGCTTCTGGCTGGGAGTGGCCGACTGGCGCCTTAGAATCTGTGATACGCAGGATGGTTCCCAGACCTGAGGTGGCACCAGTGCCAAGTCGGGCTAGTTTGATGGTGCAAAGTGGCTCCTGCAATCTGCCATCCAGAAGTGGGGCAGCTGAATTTTGTTTGCCAGAGAAAAAGGCTGTGGTTTTTGTTTGGGGGCCTATGGCTGGGAGTGGCCGGCTGGCCCCTGACAATCCATGATACGCAGCATGGTTCCCAGACCCAAGGTGGCACCAGTGCCAAGTCGGGCTGGTTTCACAGTGTCAAGTGCCTCCTGCAATCTCCCATCCAGAAGCGGGGCAGCTGAGTTTTGTTTGCCTGTGAAACGGGCCGTTGTTTTTAATTGGGGTCTGTGGCCGAGAGTGTTCGGCTGGCTCCTGACAATCCACAATACGCAGGATGGTTCCCAGACCCAAGGTGGCACCAGTGCCAAGTCGTGCTGGTTTGATAGTACCAAGTGGCTCCTGCAATCTGCCATCCAGAAGCGGTGTAGCTGAGTTTTGTTTGCCAGAGGAAAGGGCCGTGGGTTGTGTTTGGGGGCATATGGCTGGGAGTGGCCGGCTGTCTCATTAAAAAGATCGATACGTACGATGGTTCCCAGACCCAAGGTGGCACCAGTGCCAAGTCGGACTGTTTTTATAGTACCAAGTGCGTCCTGCAATTTGCCATCCAGAAGAGGGGCAGTTGAGTTGTGTTTGCCAGAGAAAAGCGCCGTTGTTTGTGTTTGGGGGCTTGTGGCTGGGAGTGGCCGACTGGAGCCTTAGAATCTGCGATACGCAGCATGGTTCCCAGACCCAAGGTGGCACCAGTTCCAAGTTGGGCTGGTTTGATAGTACCAAGTGGCTCCTGCAATCTGCCATCCAGAAGCGGGGCAGCTTACTTTTGTTTGCCAGGGAAACGGACCCAGGTTTGTGTTTGGCGGCCTATGGCTGGGAGTGACCGGCTGGCTCCTGGAAAGCTACAATAGGCAGGATGGTGACCAGACCCATGGTGGCACCAGTGCCAAGTTGGGCTGGTTTGATAGTACCAACTTGCTCCTGCAATCTGCCATCAAAATGTTGGCAGGCGAGTTTTGTTTTCCAGGGAAAAGCGCCGTTGTTTGTGTTTGGGGGCCTGTGGCTGGGAGTGGCCGGCTGGCTGATTAGAATCCACGATACGCAGGATGGTTCCCAGACCCAAGGTGGCACCAGTGCCAAGTCGGGCTGGTTTGATAGTACCAAGTGGTTCCTGCAATCTGCCATCCAGAAGCAGGGCAGCTTACTTTTGTTTGCCAGGGAAACGGGCCGTGGGTTTTGTTTGGGGGCATATAGCTGAGAGTGGCCGGCTGGCCCCTGAAAATCCACGCTAGGCAGCATGGTTCCCAGATGCAAGGTGGCACCAGTGCCAAGTCAGGCTGGTTTGATGGTGCAAAGTGGCTCCTGCAATCTGCCATCCAGAAGCGGGGCAGCTGATTTTTGTTTGCCAGAGAAAAATTCCGTGGATTGTTTTTGGGGGCATATTGCTGGGAGTGGCCGGCTGGCTCCTTAAAATGCTCGATACGCATGATGGTTCCCAGGCCCAAGGTGTCACCACTACCAAGTCGGCCTGCGGTTTTAGTATCAAGTTCATCCTGCAATTTGCCATCCAGAAGAGGGGCAGTTGAGTTTTGTTTGCCAGAGAAACGGGCCGAGGTTTCTGTTTGGGGGCATATGGCTGAGAGTGGCCGGCTGGCCCCTGAAAATCCACGATACACAGCATGGTTCCCAGATCCAAGGTGGCACCAGTGCCAAGTTGGGCTGGTTTGATAGTCCCAAGTGTCTCCTGCAATCTGCCATCCAGAAGCGGGGCAGCTTACTTTTGTTTGCCAGAGAAATAGGCCTAGGTTTTTGTTTGGGGGCCTGTGGCTAGGAGTGGCCTGCTGGCTCCTAAGAATCCACGATACGCAGGATGTTTACCAGACCCATGGTGGCACCAGTGCCAAGTTGGGCTGGTTTGATAGTACCAAGTGGCTCCTGCAAACTCCATCAAAAAGTTGGCAGGCGTGTTCTGTTTTCCAGGGAACAGCGCCGTTGATTTTGTTTCGGGGCCTGTGGCTGGGAGTGGCCGGCTGGCTCTTTAGAATCCACGATACGCAGGATGGTTCCCAGACCCAAGGTGGCACCAGTGCCAAGTCGGGCTGGTTTGATTACACCAAATGGCTCCTGCAATCTGCCATCCATAAGTGAGGCAGCTAAGTTTTGTTTGCCAGAAAAAAGGGCCGTGGTTTTTGTTGGGGGCCTGTGGCTGGGAGTAGCCGGCTGGCTCCTTAAAATCCACGATAGGCAGGATGGTTCCCAGACCCAAGGTGGTACCAGTGCCAAGTCAGGCTGGTTTGATAGTACCAAGTGGCTCCTGCAATCTGCCATCCAGAAGCGGGGCAACTTACTTTTGTTTGCCAGGGAAACGGGCCGAGATTTGTGTCTCGGGGCCTATGTCAGGGAGTGACCGGCTGGCTCCTGAAAAGCTACGATAGGCAGGATGGTGACCAGACCCATGGTGGCACCAGCGCCAAGTTGGGCTGGTTTGATAGTACCAAGTGGCTCCTGCAATCTGCCATCAAAAAGTTGGCAGGCGAGTTTTTTTTCCAGGGAAAAGCGCCGTTGTTTTTGTCTGCGGGCCTGTGGCTGGGAGTGGCCAGCTGGCTCCTTAGAATCCACGATACGCAGGATGGTTCCCAGACCCAAGGTGGCACCAGTGCCAAGTCGGGCTGGTTTGTTAGTACCAAGTGGTTCCTGCAATCTGCCATCCAGAAGCGGGGCAGCTGAATTTTGTTTGCCAGAGAAAAAGGCTGTTGTTTGTGTTTCGGGGCCTGTGGCTGGCAGTGGACGGCTGGCTCCTGAAAATCCATGATACGCAGCATGGTTCCCAGACCCAAGGTGGCACCAGTGCCAAGTAGGGCTGGTTTCATACTACCCAGTGCCTCCTGCAATCTGCCATCCAGAAGAGGGGCAGTTGAGTTTTGTTTTCCAGAGAAAAGGGCCGTTGTTTGTGTTTGGGGCCTCTGGTTGAGAGTGACCGGCTGGCCTCTGAAAATCCACGATAGGAAGGATGGTTCCCAGATCCAAGGTGGCACCAGTGCCATGTTGTGCTGGTGTGATAGTCCCAAGTGGCTCCTGCAATCTGCCATCCAGAAGTGGGGCAGCTGAATTTTGTTTGCCAGAGAAAAAGGCTGTGGTTTTTGTTTGGGGGCCTATGGCTGGGAGTGGCCGGCTGGCTCCTGAAAATCCATGATACGCAGCATTGTTCCCAGACCCAAGGTGGCACCAGTGCCAAGTCGGGCTGGTTTCACAGTGTCAAGTGCCTCCTGCAATCTCCCATCCAGAAGCGGGGCAGCTGAGTTTTGTTTGCCTGTGAAACGGGCCGTTGTTTTTGATTGGGGTCTGTGGCCGAGAGTGTTCAGCTGGCTCCTGACAATCCACAATACGCAGGATGGTTCCCAGACCCAAGGTGGCACCAGTGCCAAGTCGTGCTGGTTTGATAGTACCAAGTGCGTCCTGCAATTTGCCATCCAGAAGAGGGGCAGTTGAGTTTTGTTTGGCAGAGAAAAGCGCCGTTGTTTGTGTTTGGGGGCTTCTGGCTGGGAGTGGCCGACTGGCGCCTTAGAATCTGTGATACGCAGCATGGTTCCCAGACCCAAGGTGGCACCAGTTCCAAGTTGGGCTGGTTTGATAGTACCAAGTGGCTCCTGCAATCTGCCATCCAGAAGCGGGGCAGCTGAGTTTTGTTTGCCAGAGAAAAAGGCTGTGGTTTGTGTTTGGGGGCCTGTGGCTGGCAGTGGCCGGCTGGCTCCTGAAAATCCACGATACGCAGCATGGTTCCCAGACCCAAGGTGGCACCAGTGCCAAGTGGGGCTCGTTTGACAGTGTCAAGTGCCTCCTGCAATCTCCCATCCAGAAGCGGGGCAGCTGAGTTTTTTTTGCCAGGGAAACGGACCTTTGTTTTTGATTGGGCTCTGTGGCCGAGAGTGGTTGGCTGTCTCCTGACAATCCACAATACGCAGGATGGTTCCCAGACCCAAGGTGGCACCAGTGCCAAGTCGGGCTGGTTTGATAGTACCAAGTGTCTCCTGCAATCTGCCATCCAGAAGCGGGGCAGCTGAGTTTTGTTTGCCAGAGAAAAGGGCCGTGGGTTGTGTTTGGGGGCATATGGCTGGGAGTGGCCACCTGGCTCCTTAAAATGCACGATACGCCGCATGGTAACCAGACGCAAGGTGGCACCAGTGCCAAGTCAGGCTGTTTTTGTAGTACCCAGTGGCTCCTGCAATTTGCCATCCAGAAGCGGGGCAGTTGAATTTTGTTTGCTAGAGAAAAGGGCTGTGGTTTGTGTTTGGGGGCCTATGGCTGAGAGTGGCCGGCTGGCCCCTGAAAATCAACGATAGGCAGGATGGTTCCCAGATCCAAGGTGGCACCAGTGCCAAGTAAGGCTGGTTGTATGGTTCAAAGTAACTCCTGCAATCTGCCATCCAGAAGCGGGACAGCTGAGTTTTTTTTGCCAGAGAAAAGGTCCATGGTTTCTTTTTGGGGCATACGGCTGGGAATTGCCGGCTGGCTCCTTAAAATGCTCGATACGCAGGATGGTTCCCAGAGCCAAGGTGGCACCACTGCCAAGTCGGGCTCTTTTTGTAGTACCAAGTGCGTCCTGCAATTTGCCATCCAGAAGAGGGGCAGTTGAGTTTTGTTTGCCAGAGAAAAGGGCCGTTGTTTGTGTTTGGGGGCCTGTGGCTGGGAGTGTTCGGCTGGTTCCTGAATATGTACGATACGCAGGATTGTTCCCAGATCCAAGGTGGCAGCAGTGCCATGTTGTGCTGGTGTGATAGTCCCAAGTGGCTCCTGCAATCTGCCATCCAGAAGTGGGGCAGCTGATTTTTGTTTGCCAGAGAAAAGGTCCGTGGTTTGTTTTTGGGGGCATATGGCTGAGAGTGGCCGGCTGGCCCCTGAATATCCACGATACAGAGCATGGTTCCCAGATCCAAGGTGGCACCAGTGCCAAGTTGGGCTGGTTTGATAGTACCAAGTGTCTCCTGCAATCTGCCATCCAGAAGCAGGGCAGCTTACTTTTGTTTGCCAGAGAAATAGGCCTAGGTTTTTGTTTGGGGGCCTGTGGCTAGGAGTGGCCGGCTGGCTCCTTAGAATCCACGATACGCAGGATGGTTCCCAGACCCAAGGTGGCACCAGTGCCAAGTCGGGCTGGTTTGATAGTACCAAGTGGCTCCTGCAAACTCCATCAAAAAGTTGGCAGGCGTGTTTTGTTTTCCAGGGAACAGCGCCGTTGATTTTGTTTGGGGGCCTGTGGCTGGGAGTGGCCGGCTGGCTCCTTAAAATCCACGATAGGCAGGATGGTTCCCAGACCCAAGGTGGCACCAGTGCCAAGTCGGGCTGGTTTGATAGTACCAAGTGGCTCCTGCAATCTGCCATCCAGAAGCGGGGCAGCTGAGTTTTGTTTGCCAGAGAAAAAGGCTGTGGTTTGTGTTTGGGGGCCTGTGGCTGGCAGTGGCCGGCTGGCTCCTGAAAATCCACGATACGCAGCATGGTTCCCAGACCCAAGGTGGCACCAGTGCCAAGTGGGGCTCGTTTGACAGTGTCAAGTGCCTCCTGCAATCTCCCATCCAGAAGCGGGGCAGCTGAGTTTTTTTTGCCAGGGAAACGGACCTTTGTTTTTGATTGGGCTCTGTGGCCGAGAGTGGTTGGCTGTCTCCTGACAATCCACAATACGCAGGATGGTTCCCAGACCCAAGGTGGCACCAGTGCCAAGTCGGGCTGGTTTGATAGTACCAAGTGTCTCCTGCAATCTGCCATCCAGAAGCGGGGCAGCTGAGTTTTGTTTGCCAGAGAAAAGGGCCGTGGGTTGTGTTTGGGGGCATATGGCTGGGAGTGGCCACCTGGCTCCTTAAAATGCACGATACGCCGCATGGTAACCAGACGCAAGGTGGCACCAGTGCCAAGTCAGGCTGTTTTTGTAGTACCCAGTGGCTCCTGCAATTTGCCATCCAGAAGCGGGGCAGTTGAATTTTGTTTGCTAGAGAAAAGGGCTGTGGTTTGTGTTTGGGGGCCTATGGCTGAGAGTGGCCGGCTGGCCCCTGAAAATCAACGATAGGCAGGATGGTTCCCAGATCCAAGGTGGCACCAGTGCCAAGTAAGGCTGGTTGTATGGTTCAAAGTAACTCCTGCAATCTGCCATCCAGAAGCGGGACAGCTGAGTTTTTTTTGCCAGAGAAAAGGTCCATGGTTTCTTTTTGGGGCATACGGCTGGGAATTGCCGGCTGGCTCCTTAAAATGCTCGATACGCAGGATGGTTCCCAGAGCCAAGGTGGCACCACTGCCAAGTCGGGCTCTTTTTGTAGTACCAAGTGCGTCCTGCAATTTGCCATCCAGAAGAGGGGCAGTTGAGTTTTGTTTGCCAGAGAAAAGGGCCGTTGTTTGTGTTTGGGGGCCTGTGGCTGGGAGTGTTCGGCTGGTTCCTGAATATGTACGATACGCAGGATTGTTCCCAGATCCAAGGTGGCAGCAGTGCCATGTTGTGCTGGTGTGATAGTCCCAAGTGGCTCCTGCAATCTGCCATCCAGAAGTGGGGCAGCTGATTTTTGTTTGCCAGAGAAAAGGTCCGTGGTTTGTTTTTGGGGGCATATGGCTGAGAGTGGCCGGCTGGCCCCTGAATATCCACGATACAGAGCATGGTTCCCAGATCCAAGGTGGCACCAGTGCCAAGTTGGGCTGGTTTGATAGTACCAAGTGTCTCCTGCAATCTGCCATCCAGAAGCAGGGCAGCTTACTTTTGTTTGCCAGAGAAATAGGCCTAGGTTTTTGTTTGGGGGCCTGTGGCTAGGAGTGGCCGGCTGGCTCCTTAGAATCCACAATACGCAGGATGGTTCCCAGACCCAAGGTGGCACCAGTGCCAAGTCGGGCTGGTTTGATAGTACCAAGTGGCTCCTGCAAACTCCATCAAAAAGTTGGCAGGCGTGTTTTGTTTTCCAGGGAACAGCGCCGTTGATTTTGTTTGGGGGCCTGTGGCTGGGAGTGGCCGGCTGGCTCCTTAGAATCCACGATACGCAGGATGGTTCCCAGACCCAAGGTGGCACCAGTGCCAAGTCGGGCTGGTTTGATTACACCAAGTGGCTCCTGCAATCTGCCATCCAGAAGTGAGGCAGCTAAGTTTTGTTTGCGAGAAAAAAGGGCCGTGGTTTTTGTTGGGGGCCTGTGGCTGGGAGTAGCCGGCTGGCTCCTTAAAATCCACGATAGGCAGGATGGTTCCCAGACCCAAGGTGGCACCAGTGCCAAGTCGGGCTGGTTTGATAGTACCAAGTGGCTCCTGCAATCTGCCATCCAGAAGCGGGGCAGCTGAGTTTTGTTTTCCAGAGAAAAAGGCTGTGGTTTGTGTTTGGGGGCCTGTGGCTGGCAGTGGCCGGCTGGCTCCTGAAAATCCACGATACGCAGCATGGTTCCCAGACCCAAGGTGGCACCAGTGCCAAGTGGGGCTCGTTTGACAGTGTCAAGTGCCTCCTGCAATCTCCCATCCAGAAGCGGGGCAGCTGAGTTTTTTTTGCCAGGGAAACGGACCTTTGTTTTTGATTGGGCTCTGTGGCCGAGAGTGGTCGGCTGTCTCCTGACAATCCACAATACGCAGGATGGTTCCCAGACCCAAGGTGGCACCAGTGCCAAGTCGGGCTGGTTTGATAGTACCAAGTGTCTCCTGCAATCTGCCATCCAGAAGCGGGGCAGCTGAGTTTTGTTTGCCAGAGAAAAGGGCCGTGGGTTGTGTTTGGGGGCATATGGCTGGGAGTGGCCACCTGGCTCCTTAAAATGCACGATACGCCGCATGGTAACCAGACGCAAGGTGGCACCAGTGCCAAGTCAGGCTGTTTTTGTAGTACCCAGTGGCTCCTGCAATTTGCCATCCAGAAGCGGGGCAGTTGAATTTTGTTTGCTAGAGAAAAGGGCTGTGGTTTGTGTTTGGGGGCCTATGGCTGAGAGTGGCCGGCTGGCCCCTGAAAATCAACGATAGGCAGGATGGTTCCCAGATCCAAGGTGGCACCAGTGCCAAGTAAGGCTGGTTGTATGGTTCAAAGTAACTCCTGCAATCTGCCATCCAGAAGCGGGACAGCTGAGTTTTTTTTGCCAGAGAAAAGGTCCATGGTTTCTTTTTGGGGCATACGGCTGGGAATTGCCGGCTGGCTCCTTAAAATGCTCGATACGCAGGATGGTTCCCAGAGCCAAGGTGGCACCACTGCCAAGTCGGGCTCTTTTTGTAGTACCAAGTGCGTCCTGCAATTTGCCATCCAGAAGAGGGGCAGTTGAGTTTTGTTTGCCAGAGAAAAGGGCCGTTGTTTGTGTTTGGGGGCCTGTGGCTGGGAGTGTTCGGCTGGTTCCTGAATATGTACGATACGCAGGATTGTTCCCAGATCCAAGGTGGCAGCAGTGCCATGTTGTGCTGGTGTGATAGTCCCAAGTGGCTCCTGCAATCTGCCATCCAGAAGTGGGGCAGCTGATTTTTGTTTGCCAGAGAAAAGGTCCGTGGTTTGTTTTTGGGGGCATATGGCTGAGAGTGGCCGGCTGGCCCCTGAAAATCCACGATACACAGGATGGTTCCCAGATCCAAGGTGGCACCTGTGCCAAGTCGGGCTGATTTGATAGTACTAAGTAGCTCCTGCAATCTGCCATGCAGAAGCGGGGCAGCTTACTTTTGTTTGCCAGGGAAACGGGCCGAGGTTTGTGTTTGGGGGCCTATGGCTGAGAGTGACCGGCTGGCTCCTGAAAAGCTACAATAGGCAGGATGGTGACCAGACCCATGGTGGCACCAGTGCCAAGTTGGGCTGGTTTGATAGTACCAAGTGGTTCCTGCAATCTGCCATCCAGAAGAGGGGCAGTTGAGTTTTGTTTGCCAGAGAAAAGGGCCTTGGTTTGTGTTTGGGGGCATATGGCTGGGTGTGGCCAGCTGGCTCCTTAAAATGCACGATATGCAACATGGCTCCCAGACCCAAGGTGGCACAAGTGCCAAGTTGGGCTGGTTTGATAGTACCAAGTGGCTCCTGCAATCTTCCATGATCACGTGGAGAAATACTTTCTGGTTTCAGCCTCATGCTCTTTCTTCTCTCCCTCAACTTCTCTATCACCTCTCATCTGGTTCACATGCGCTGTCTTCAAGGTCCACAGGCTACTTTTCACAGAATCTTCTGGCCTGATGAAGTAAGAATGATGAATAGAACAGAGCTGGGATCTATTTTCCAGTTTGGATAAAATGCATTCTGCACACAAATCCAAGGAGAACGGGCTGCCCCGATGCCCAGAAAATCTTTCACTCCTGCTAGTGTTCTACGTCAACCGCAACTTAGTCTGAAAGAAAAGCTTTTTCTCTGAGAGCATCTGAGAGGTTTGCATGAAGCACTGATATCTGACATATGCAATTTTGAATAGGAGAGGAAAAAGAAAATGGCAAGGAGTTTTTAATTTTAGTGGTTTCAATTTTAATTTCCGTGCACTTTTTCAAAACTTGTCAGCTCAAATGCCCATCAACATCTTTTAGTCATCTGTAAGTCAGTATTCATATAAAATGTGCTTCAAATCCAAAGAATTTCAAATTTGCACTCCAAGCTTCTATGCCTAGATTTATGATTTCCTACACATATTAGATGAAAGGAAGGCCTTTTTTACTGTGGGAGTGCTGGAACACTGGAACAGGTTGCCCAGAGAAGTTGTGGGTGTCCCATCCCTGAAAGTATTCAAGGTCACCTTGGACGGGGCTTGGAGCAGCAACAAAGGAGAAGCTTGATGGTAGAGAAACAAAGTTGGACTATAGAAGAAACTCGGATTGAAGTATAGGATCAAGTTTTCTCTCAGCTCTTGGGGTAAATTCAAAGTTGTACAAAATGACATTTATCTGTGCTATTCACTACTCTAACAGAAAGTTTCATGAAAACTGTACAGAAGATAGTAAATTTTAAAAGAGATAAGAATTACAGCATAAAATCCATGGGATAGGTTACAACATGAGACACTCTCTAAGAGAAAATCTCTGTGTTTCAGCACTTCATCGGGGTAAGATTTCATGAAGTGCCAAAGAAGGCGGCAAAATATCATTCGGGACATTATTTACTGGAATTCAGCCTGGCCATTAGTAGGAACTGCCTTTGAACATATCATGTAGATATACCACACACGCTTTCCCTTCACTGAAAAATTACTGTTTACAACAAATAAGCAATTGACGATCAAAATTGATTGAAAGCATCTTAAACATGTCAAGTATTTCATTGTAGATGATCTGTGATCCAAATGCTTCTTCCACCTTCGAGAGGGACAGAAGAATTCTTCCATATCATGATGGTTTAAAATTGTATCAACCAATGTTTTCTGCTGAAAAGATATCATCTATTTTTTTCTATTTTTGGAAGAAAATATTCCTAGACATACAACAGGTGAGAACTAAGTAATTTTAAAGAAACAAATGAAATGAAAATATTCTGTAAATAGAATGAAATGAAAAGCTGTGTTTTAAATAGGAGCTAAATATTAAACAGAATTTTTGTACCAGGCATTTGAATTACTGCACCAGCTCTTTTGCCCATCAAGAGAGGCATTTAGCATTTCAGTCTTTTCCAAGGTGTTCATGATCTGCTATGCTGATCTCTGTGTGTGCCTAGGTGTGTGTGGAGGGGGGGGCATATGAAGGGGAGTGTGTATGTTTGCTTTACAATTGTTGTGGCAGATTCATGCCTCAGCTCCACATTTTGTTTTAAAAAGGTCACACCGAGTGGATATGAAGTTTACTATCAACAAGAGATCGATTCCCAAATCATCCATTTGACTCTCCCTTATAAATCATGTGCTTTGTTGCATATTTTATCAAATATACTTTCAAGCCAGATGGAGGAAGGAGGATGTGGGAATCCCTCCACCATCTTGCAACTTTTATGTAAGTAGGTTTTCAAGAAAATCATCATTTCTCTTTTAAATATGTCTGGAACAGGCATGATGGTAGTGTCAACCTGTTGGAGTTTTTGTTGCTGGAAGAAGTTGTACAAAAGGATTGGTTTTTACATTGACCAGTTACTGAATCAAGCGCAGGAATACATTGGAAATTTAGCTGGGGGTTCCTTTTCCCAGTAGACTACTTCTAGAACGAGCTTGTACACTGAAGCTGACTCTTTTGCTCTCTTTTTGTTTCTTTCCTATTTTCTTGGCTTCTTTGCCACTATCTAGACAATTTTGGAACTTTGTTCCCAACTAAAATGGTTTCAATAGTCTGATTGTGATCATACATTTTTACAAGGAATTTTTAAAATCTTTCCTCGAGTCCAGAAAGTCAAGGACTTAGATCTTTTTCTTCCCTTATCAATATTGCCATGAAATTGATAAATAAAGACCAACTCTTTATTTTTGTTTTTAACCCACGTAGATAATTCCCATCCATTAATCCATTTTGTGGACCAATAGCTGCCATTCTGATGGAAGCTGTCACTTCTTAACAATAGGCATTCTGTGACTATGTTGACAGCACTTTGGGTGAAGATCCTAACTGGTCTTAGATATACATAGGGAGAAATTTGCTCAGCCAGTGTCAGTCTTAAGCATGCGTATCAGAAGATCTTTCTAGAGCTGGGAATTTTCCCATGAAAGGGATTCAGTTAGGGAAGAGACACTTGTGCCAGAGTTTTACATTCTTCTTGAACACTGCTTAAGGAACTTAGATGCCATGTCCATTTGGATCTCTGTCTGCACAGAACTTTGTCATGCCAGCGCTTTGAAATGCATCTTGAAGAGAATTCACTAGCACAGAATGAAAGAGAGTGGAAGGGGTTGGTGGGGCTAACCAGGCCCAACCCCCCTGCCTAAACCAGGATACCTAGAGCCTCTTGCCCAGGATTCTATCTGGGTGTACTTTTAATGTCTTCAAAGATCCAGGCTCCACAATCTTTCTGGGCAGTCTGTGCCGTGGTTCAGTCACCCTGACAGTAAAGAAACATTTACTGATGTTCAAAGGCAATCTCCTGTATTTCAGTGTGTGCCCACTGCCTCTTGTCTTTTCCCTCAGCATCACTGAAAAGACACTGATTCCCTCCCCTTTGCACTATTGCTTCCATATGTATGTGTGATGCCATGTAGAGGTATGTCAAAAACCTCCCTGAAGCCCAGGCAGATAATATTCCCTTCATCTACCAGTCAAGTTGATTCATCAGAGGAGTTTAAAGTGATGTTCAGCATGAAATTCCCCTGAAAAATCATGCTAACTACATTATTTGGTCATCTGTCATGTGCCTGGCAAGGATTTCCAGGAAGAGCTGCTTCATCAACTTCCTGGGGATAAAAAAGAGGCTGGCTGGTTTGTACTATGGCGAGTCCTCTTAATTGCCTTTTTTGAAGATGGGTGTCATTTGCTAACATCCACTCTTTAGCCTCTCTTGTCGTCTACATCTTAGCAAAACGCTTTTCCACTATGTCTGGCTAGGAAAAACTGTGCCAGCACAGAAAACATCTCCCATCGTGTTCTAGAAGTTGCACGGATGTCTGCCAAGTGTTTGGCAGGAAGAAAAGAAAAGTTGTCCAAAACAGCTTCCAATCGAATGTTCCTGTGATTGGAAAAGTCAGGAGAGTGCAAAGGTACTGTTTTCTATCAGTTGGCAAGGTGCGCACACAATCCCAGTGTTGTACAGCTTGCTTCTTCACCTTCCCGAAGCTGCCGCTCTCGCCGGCTGCCGGAGCCCAAGAAGCGGCTTCTTCGCGCAAAGACGATTGTGCCGCTCACAGTGCTCTCCTTAGCGCGGCTTCTGCCGAAAGACGCCCGGCAGCGGCTCTTACCTCCGGAGAGCATCCTACCTTCGTCTTTCGCGTCTTTTGTAGTCTACATCTTAGCAAAACGCTTTCCCACTATGTCTGGCTAGGAAAAACTGTGCCAGCACAGAAAACATCTCCCATCGTGTTCTAGAAGTTGCACGGATGTCTGCCAAGTGTTTGGCAGGAAGAAAAGAAAAGTTGTCCAAAACAGCTTCCAATCGAATGTTCATGTGATTGGAAAAGTCAGGAGAGTGCAAAGGTACTGTTTTCTATCAGTTGGCAAGGTGCGCACACAATCCCAGTGTTGTACAGCTTGCTTCTTCACCTTCCCGAAGCTGCCACTCTCAGGAGGTAAGAGCCGCTGCCGGGCGTCTTTCGGCAGAAGCTGCGCTAAGGAGAGCACTGTGAGCGGCACAATCGTCTTTGCGCGAAGAAGCCGCTTCTTGGGCTCCGGCAGCCGGCGAGAGCGGCAGCTTCGGGAAGGTGAAGAAGCAAGCTGTACAACACTGGGATTGTGTGCGCACCTTGCCAACTGATAGAAAACAGTACCTTTGCACTCTCCTGACTTTTCCAATCACAGGAACATTCGATTGGAAGCTGTTTTGGACAACTTTTCTTTTCTTCCTGCCAAACACTTGGCAGACATCCGTGCAACTTCTAGAACACGATGGGAGATGTTTTCTGTGCTGGCACAGTTTTTCCTAGCCAGACATAGTGGAAAAGCGTTTTGCTAAGATGTAGACTACAAAAGACGCGAAAGACGAAGGTAGGATGCTCTCCGGAGGTAAGAGCCGCTGCCGGGCGTCTTTCGGCAGAAGCCGCGCTAAGGAGAGCACTGTGAGCGGCACAATCGTCTTTGCGCGAAGAAGCCGCTTCTTGGGCTCCGGCAGCCGGCGAGAGCGGCAGCTTCGGGAAGGTGAAGAAGCAAGCTGTACAACACTGGGATTGTGTGCGCACCTTGCCAACTGATAGAAAACAGTACCTTTGCACTCTCCTGACTTTTCCAATCACAGGAACATTCGATTGGAAGCTGTTTTGGACAACTTTTCTTTTCTTCCTGCCAAACACTTGGCAGACATCCGTGCAACTTCTAGAACACGATGGGAGATGTTTTCTGTGCTGGCACAGTTTTTCCTAGCCAGACATAGTGGAAAAGCGTTTTGCTAAGATGTAGACTACAAAAGACGCGAAAGACGAAGGTAGGATGCTCTCCGGAGGTAAGAGCCGCTGCCGGGCGTCTTTCGGCAGAAGCCGCGCTAAGGAGAGCACTGTGAGCGGCACAATCGTCTTTGCGCGAAGAAGCCGCTTCTTGGGCTCCGGCAGCCGGCGAGAGCGGCAGCTTCGGGAAGGTGAAGAAGCAAGCTGTACAACACTGGGATTGTGTGCGCACCTTGCCAACTGATAGAAAACAGTACCTTTGCACTCTCCTGACTTTTCCAATCACAGGAACATTCGATTGGAAGCTGTTTTGGACAACTTTTCTTTTCTTCCTGCCAAACACTTGGCAGACATCCGTGCAACTTCTAGAACACGATGGGAGATGTTTTCTGTGCTGGCACAGTTTTTCCTAGCCAGACATAGTGGAAAAGCGTTTTGCTAAGATGTAGACTACAAAAGACGCGAAAGACGAAGGTAGGATGCTCTCCGGAGGTAAGAGCCGCTGCCGGGCGTCTTTCAGCAGAAGCCGCGCTAAGGAGAGCACTGTGAGCGGCACAATCGTCTTTGCGCGAAGAAGCCGCTTCTTGGGCTCCGGCAGCCGGCGAGAGCGGCAGCTTCGGGAAGGTGAAGAAGCAAGCTGTACAACACTGGGATTGTGTGCGCACCTTGCCAACTGATAGAAAACAGTACCTTTGCACTCTCCTGACTTTTCCAATCACAGGAACATTCGATTGGAAGCTGTTTTGGACAACTTTTCTTTTCTTCCTGCCAAACACTTGGCAGACATCCGTGCAACTTCTAGAACACGATGGGAGATGTTTTCTGTGCTGGCACAGTTTTTCCTAGCCAGACATAGTGGAAAAGCGTTTTGCTAAGATGTAGACTACAAAAGACGCGAAAGACGAAGGTAGGATGCTCTCCGGAGGTAAGAGCCGCTGCCGGGCGTCTTTCGGCAGAAGCCGCGCTAAGGAGAGCCCTGTGAGCGGCACAATCGTCTTTGCGCGAAGAAGCCGCTTCTTGGGCTCCGGCAGCCGGCGAGAGCGGCAGCTTCGGGAAGGTGAAGAAGCAAGCTGTACAACACTGGGATTGTGTGCGCACCTTGCCAACTGATAGAAAACAGTACCTTTGCACTCTCCTGACTTTTCCAATCACAGGAACATTCGATTGGAAGCTGTTTTGGACAACTTTTCTTTTCTTCCTGCCAAACACTTGGCAGACATCCGTGCAACTTCTAGAACACGATGGGAGATGTTTTCTGTGCTGGCACAGTTTTTCCTAGCCAGACATAGTGGAAAAGCGTTTTGCTAAGATGTAGACTACAAAAGACGCGAAAGACGAAGGTAGGATGCTCTCCGGAGGTAAGAGCCGCTGCCGGGCGTCTTTCGGCAGAAGCCGCGCTAAGGAGAGCACTGTGAGCGGCACAATCGTCTTTGCGCGAAGAAGCCGCTTCTTGGGCTCCGGCAGCCGGCGAGAGCGGCAGCTTCGGGAAGGTGAAGAAGCAAGCTGTACAACACTGGGATTGTGTGCGCACCTTGCCAACTGATAGAAAACAGTATCTTTGCACTCTCCTGACTTTTCCAATCACAGGAACATTCGATTGGAAGCTGTTTTGGACAACTTTTCTTTTCTTCCTGCCAAACACTTGGCAGACATCCGTGCAACTTCTAGAACACGATGGGAGATGTTTTCTGTGCTGGCACAGTTTTTCCTAGCCAGACATAGTGGAAAAGCGTTTTGCTAAGATGTAGACTACAAAAGACGCGAAAGACGAAGGTAGGATGCTCTCCGGAGGTAAGAGCCGCTGCCGGGCGTCTTTCGGCAGAAGCCGCGCTAAGGAGAGCACTGTGAGCGGCACAATCGTCTTTGCGCGAAGAAGCCGCTTCTTGGGCTCCGGCAGCCGGCGAGAGCGGCAGCTTCGGGAAGGTGAAGAAGCAAGCTGTACAACACTGGGATTGTGTGCGCACCTTGCCAACTGATAGAAAACAGTACCTTTGCACTCTCCTGACTTTTCCAATCACAGGAACATTCGATTGGAAGCTGTTTTGGACAACTTTTCTTTTCTTCCTGCCAAACACTTGGCAGACATCCGTGCAACTTCTAGAACACGATGGGAGATGTTTTCTGTGCTGGCACAGTTTTTCCTAGCCAGACATAGTGGGAAAGCGTTTTGCTAAGATGTAGACTACAAAAGACGCGAAAGACGAAGGTAGGATGCTCTCCGGAGGTAAGAGCCGCTGCCGGGCGTCTTTCGGCAGAAGCCGCGCTAAGGAGAGCACTGTGAGCGGCACAATCGTCTTTGCGCGAAGAAGCCGCTTCTTGGGCTCCGGCAGCCGGCGAGAGCGGCAGCTTCGGGAAGGTGAAGAAGCAAGCTGTACAACACTGGGATTGTGTGCGCACCTTGCCAACTGATAGAAAACAGTACCTTTGCACTCTCCTGACTTTTCCAATCACAGGAACATTCGATTGGAAGCTGTTTTGGACAACTTTTCTTTTCTTCCTGCCAAACACTTGGCAGACATCCGTGCAACTTCTAGAACACGATGGGAGATGTTTTCTGTGCTGGCACAGTTTTTCCTAGCCAGACATAGTGGAAAAGCGTTTTGCCGAGGTGTAGATGAGAAGAGGAGCTAAAGACGAAGGTAGGATGCTCTCCGGAGGTAAGAGCCGCTGCCGGGCGTCTTTCGGCAGAAGCCGCGCTAAGGAGAGCACTGTGAGCGGCACAATCGTCTTTGCGCGAAGAAGCCGCTTCTTGGGCTCCGGCAGCCGGCGAGAGCGGCAGCTTCGGGAAGGTGAAGAAGCAAGCTGTACAACACTGGGATTGTGTGCGCACCTTGCCAACTGATAGAAAACAGTACCTTTGCACTCTCCTGACTTTTCCAATCACAGGAACATTCGATTGGAAGCTGTTTTGGACAACTTTTCTTTTCTTCCTGCCAAACACTTGGCAGACATCCGTGCAACTTCTAGAACACGATGGGAGATGTTTTCTGTGCTGGCACAGTTTTTCCTAGCCAGACATAGTGGAAAAGCGTTTTGCTAAGATGTAGACGACAAGAGAGGCTAAAGAGTGGATGTTAGCAAATGACACCCATCTTCAAAAAAGGCAATTAAGAGGACTCGCCATAGTACAAACCAGCCAGCCTCTTTTTTATCCCCAGGAAGTTGATGAAGCAGCTCTTCCTGGAAATCCTTGCCAGGCACATGACAGATGACCAAATAATGTAGTTAGCATGATTTTTCAGGGGAATTTCATGCTGAACATCACTTTAAACTCCTCTGATGAATCAACTTGACTGGTAGATGAAGGGAATATTATCTGCCTGGGCTTCAGGGAGGTTTTTGACATACCTCTACATGGCATCACACATACATATGGAAGCAATAGTGCAAAGGGGAGGGAATCAGTGTCTTTTCAGTGATGCTGAGGGAAAAGACAAGAGGCAGTGGGCACACACTGAAATACAGGAGATTGCCTTTGAACATCAGTAAATGTTTCTTTACTGTCAGGGTGACTGAACCACGGCACAGACTGCCCAGAAAGATTGTGGAGCCTGGATCTTTGAAGACATTAAAAGTACACCCAGATAGAATCCTGGGCAAGAGGCTCTAGGTATCCTGGTTTAGGCAGGGGGGTTGGGCCTGGTTAGCCCCACCAACCCCTTCCACTCTCTTTCATTCTGTGCTAGTGAATTCTCTTCAAGATGCATTTCAAAGCGCTGGCATGACAAAGTTCTGTGCAGACAGAGATCCAAATGGACATGGCATCTAAGTTCCTTAAGCAGTGTTCAAGAAGAATGTAAAACTCTGGCACAAGTGTCTCTTCCCTAACTGAATCCCTTTCATGGGAAAATTCCCAGCTCTAGAAAGATCTTCTGATACGCATGCTTAAGACTGACACTGGCTGAGCAAATTTCTCCCTATGTATATCTAAGACCAGTTAGGATCTTCACCCAAAGTGCTGTCAACATAGTCACAGAATGCCTATTGTTAAGAAGTGACAGCTTCCATCAGAATGGCAGCTATTGGTCCACAAAATGGATTAATGGATGGGAATTATCTACGTGGGTTAAAAACAAAAATAAAGAGTTGGTCTTTATTTATCAATTTCATGGCAATATTGATAAGGGAAGAAAAAGATCTAAGTCCTTGACTTTCTGGACTCGAGGAAAGATTTTAAAAATTCCTTGTAAAAATGTATGATCACAATCAGACTATTGAAACCATTTTAGTTGGGAACAAAGTTCCAAAATTGTCTAGATAGTGGCAAAGAAGCCAAGAAAATAGGAAAGAAACAAAAAGAGAGCAAAAGAGTCAGCTTCAGTGTACAAGCTCGTTCTAGAAGTAGTCTACTGGGAAAAGGAACCCCCAGCTAAATTTCCAATGTATTCCTGCGCTTGATTCAGTAACTGGTCAATGTAAAAACCAATCCTTTTGTACAACTTCTTCCAGCAACAAAAACTCCAACAGGTTGACACTACCATCATGCCTGTTCCAGACATATTTAAAAGAGAAATGATGATTTTCTTGAAAACCTACTTACATAAAAGTTGCAAGATGGTGGAGGGATTCCCACATCCTCCTTCCTCCATCTGGCTTGAAAGTATATTTGATAAAATATGCAACAAAGCACATGATTTATAAGGGAGAGTCAAATGGATGATTTGGGAATCGATCTCTTGTTGATAGTAAACTTCATATCCACTCGGTGTGACCTTTTTAAAACAAAATGTGGAGCTGAGGCATGAATCTGCCACAACAATTGTAAAGCAAACATACACACTCCCCTTCATATGCCCCCCCCTCCACACACACCTAGGCACACACAGAGATCAGCATAGCAGATCATGAACACCTTGGAAAAGACTGAAATGCTAAATGCCTCTCTTGATGGGCAAAAGAGCTGGTGCAGTAATTCAAATGCCTGGTACAAAAATTCTGTTTAATATTTAGCTCCTATTTAAAACACAGCTTTTCATTTCATTCTATTTACAGAATATTTTCATTTCATTTGTTTCTTTAAAATTACTTAGTTCTCACCTGTTGTATGTCTAGGAATATTTTCTTCCAAAAATAGAAAAAAATAGATGATATCTTTTCAGCAGAAAACATTGGTTGATACAATTTTAAACCATCATGATATGGAAGAATTCTTCTGTCCCTCTCGAAGGTGGAAGAAGCATTTGGATCACAGATCATCTACAATGAAATACTTGACATGTTTAAGATGCTTTCAATCAATTTTGATCGTCAATTGCTTATTTGTTGTAAACAGTAATTTTTCAGTGAAGGGAAAGCGTGTGTGGTATATCTACATGATATGTTCAAAGGCAGTTCCTACTAATGGCCAGGCTGAATTCCAGTAAATAATGTCCCGAATGATATTTTGCCGCCTTCTTTGGCACTTCATGAAATCTTACCCCGATGAAGTGCTGAAACACAGAGATTTTCTCTTAGAGAGTGTCTCATGTTGTAACCTATCCCATGGATTTTATGCTGTAATTCTTATCTCTTTTAAAATTTACTATCTTCTGTACAGTTTTCATGAAACTTTCTGTTAGAGTAGTGAATAGCACAGATAAATGTCATTTTGTACAACTTTGAATTTACCCCAAGAGCTGAGAGAAAACTTGATCCTATACTTCAATCCGAGTTTCTTCTATAGTCCAACTTTGTTTCTCTACCATCAAGCTTCTCCTTTGTTGCTGCTCCAAGCCCCGTCCAAGGTGACCTTGAATACTTTCAGGGATGGGACACCCACAACTTCTCTGGGCAACCTGTTCCAGTGTTCCAGCACTCCCACAGTAAAAAAGGCCTTCCTTTCATCTAATATGTGTAGGAAATCATAAATCTAGGCATAGAAGCTTGGAGTGCAAATTTGAAATTCTTTGGATTTGAAGCACATTTTATATGAATACTGACTTACAGATGACTAAAAGATGTTGATGGGCATTTGAGCTGACAAGTTTTGAAAAAGTGCACGGAAATTAAAATTGAAACCACTAAAATTAAAAACTCCTTGCCATTTTCTTTTTCCTCTCCTATTCAAAATTGCATATGTCAGATATCAGTGCTTCATGCAAACCTCTCAGATGCTCTCAGAGAAAAAGCTTTTCTTTCAGACTAAGTTGCGGTTGACGTAGAACACTAGCAGGAGTGAAAGATTTTCTGGGCATCGGGGCAGCCCGTTCTCCTTGGATTTGTGTGCAGAATGCATTTTATCCAAACTGGAAAATAGATCCCAGCTCTGTTCTATTCATCATTCTTACTTCATCAGGCCAGAAGATTCTGTGAAAAGTAGCCTGTGGACCTTGAAGACAGCGCATGTGAACCAGATGAGAGGTGATAGAGAAGTTGAGGGAGAGAAGAAAGAGCATGAGGCTGAAACCAGAAAGTATTTCTCCACGTGATCATGGAAGATTGCAGGAGCCACTTGGTACTATCAAACCAGCCCAACTTGGCACTTGTGCCACCTTGGGTCTGGGAGCCATGTTGCATATCGTGCATTTTAAGGAGCCAGCTGGCCACACCCAGCCATATGCCCCCAAACACAAACCAAGGCCCTTTTCTCTGGCAAACAAAACTCAGCTGCCCTGCTTCTGGATGGCAGATTGCAGGAACCACTTGGTACTATCAAACCAGCCCAACTTGGCACTGGTGCCACCATGGGTCTGGTCACCATCCTGCCTATTGTAGCTTTTCAGGAGCCAGCCGGTCACTCTCAGCCATAGGCCCCCAAACACAAACCTCGGCCCGTTTCCCTGGCAAACAAAAGTAAGCTGCCCCGCTTCTGCATGGCAGATTGCAGGAGCTACTTAGTACTATCAAATCAGCCCGACTTGGCACAGGTGCCACCTTGGATCTGGGAACCATCCTGTGTATCGTGGATTTTCAGGGGCCAGCCGGCCACTCTCAGCCATATGCCCCCAAAAACAAACCACGGACCTTTTCTCTGGCAAACAAAAATCAGCTGCCCCACTTCTGGATGGCAGATTGCAGGAGCCACTTGGGACTATCACACCAGCACAACATGGCACTGCTGCCACCTTGGATCTGGGAACAATCCTGCGTATCGTACATATTCAGGAACCAGCCGAACACTCCCAGCCACAGGCCCCCAAACACAAACAACGGCCCTTTTCTCTGGCAAACAAAACTCAACTGCCCCTCTTCTGGATGGCAAATTGCAGGACGCACTTGGTACTACAAAAAGAGCCCGACTTGGCAGTGGTGCCACCTTGGCTCTGGGAACCATCCTGTGTATCGAGCATTTTAAGGAGCCAGCCGGCAATTCCCAGCCGTATGCCCCAAAAAGAAACCATGGACCTTTTCTCTGGCAAAAAAAACTCAGCTGTCCCGCTTCTGGATGGCAGATTGCAGGAGTCACTTTGAACCATACAACCAGCCTTACTTGGCACTGGTGCCACCTTGGATCTGGGAACCATCCTGCCTATCGTTGATTTTCAGGGGCCAGCCGGCCACTCTCAGCCATAGGCCCCCAAACACAAACCACAGCCCTTTTCTCTAGCAAACAAAATTCAACTGCCCCGCTTCTGGATGGCAAATTGCAGGAGCCACTGGGTACTACAAAAACAGCCTGACTTGGCACTGGTGCCACCTTGCGTCTGGTTACCATGCGGCGTATCGTGCATTTTAAGGAGCCAGGTGGCCACTCCCAGCCATATGCCCCCAAACACAACCCACGGCCCTTTTCTCTGGCAAACAAAACTCAGCTGCCCCGCTTCTGGATGGCAGATTGCAGGAGACACTTGGTACTATCAAACCAGCCCGACTTGGCACTGGTGCCACCTTGGGTCTGGGAACCATCCTGCGTATTGTGGATTGTCAGGAGACAGCCGACCACTCTCGGCCACAGAGCCCAATCAAAAACAAAGGTCCGTTTCCCTGGCAAAAAAAACTCAGCTGCCCCGCTTCTGGATGGGAGATTGCAGGAGGCACTTGACACTGTCAAACGAGCCCCACTTGGCACTGGTGCCACCTTGGGTCTGGGAACCATGCTGCGTATCGTGGATTTTCAGGAGCCAGCCGGCCACTGCCAGCCACAGGCCCCCAAACACAAACCACAGCCTTTTTCTCTGGCAAACAAAACTCAGCTGCCCCGCTTCTGGATGGCAGATTGCAGGAGCCACTTGGTACTATCAAACCAGCCCGACTTGGCACTGGTGCCACCTTGGGTCTGGGAACCATCCTGCCTATCGTGGATTTTAAGGAGCCAGCCGGCTACTCCCAGCCACAGGCCCCCAACAAAAACCACGGCCCTTTTTTCTCGCAAACAAAACTTAGCTGCCTCACTTCTGGATGGCAGATTGCAGGAGCCACTTGGTGTAATCAAACCAGCCCGACTTGGCACTGGTGCCACCTTGGGTCTGGGAACCATCCTGCGTATCGTGGATTCTAAGGAGCCAGCCGGCCACTCCCAGCCACAGGCCCCCAAACAAAATCAACGGCGCTGTTCCCTGGAAAAAAAAACACGCCTGCCAACTTTTTGATGGAGTTTGCAGGAGCCACTTGGTACTATCAAACCAGCCCGACTTGGCACTGGTGCCACTTTGGGTCTGAGAAACATCCTGCGTATCGTGGATTCTTAGGAGCCAGCCGGCCACTCCTAGCCACAGGCCCCCAAACAAAAACCTAGGCCTATTTCTCTGGCAAACAAAAGTAAGCTGCCCTGCTTCTGGATGGCAGATTGCAGGA
The DNA here is from genome assembly GCF_035770615.1 of Melospiza melodia melodia. Lineage (NCBI taxonomy): Eukaryota > Metazoa > Chordata > Aves > Passeriformes > Passerellidae > Melospiza > Melospiza melodia. The sequence goes on from NC_086194.1 coordinate 62,291,107, forward strand.
GACACTTGGTACTATCAAACCAGCCCAACTTGGCACTGGTGCCACCTTGGGTCTGGGAACCATCCTGCGTATCGTGGATTCTAAGGAGCCAGCTGGCCACTTCCAGCCACAGGCCCCCAAACACAAACAACGGCGCTTTTCCCTGGAAAACAAAACTCGCCTGCCAACTTTTTGATGGCAGATTGCAGGAGCCACTTGGTACTATCAAATCCGCCCAACTTGGCACTGGTGCCACCATGGGTCTGGTCACCATCCTGCCTATCGTAGCTTTTCAGGAGCCAGCCGGTCACTCCCAGCCATAGGCCCCCAGACAAAAACCTCGGCCCGTTTCCCTGGCAAACAAAAGTAAGCTGCCCCGCTTCTGGATGGTAGATTGCAGGACGCACTTGGTACTATCAAACCAGCCCAACTTGGAAATGGTGCCACCTTGGGTCTGGGAACCATCCTGCGTATCGTGGATTCTAAGGAGCCAGCGGGCCACTCCCAGCCACAGGCCCCCAAATACAAACAACGGCGCTTTTCCCTGGAAAACAAAACTCGCCTGCCAAATTTTTGATGGCAGATTGCAGGAGCCACTTGGTACTATCAAATCAGCCCAACTTGGCACTGGTGCCACCATGGATCTGGTCACCATCCTGCCTATCGTAGCTGTTCAGGTGCCAGCCGGTCAGTCCCAGCCATAGGAACCCAGACACAAACCTCGGCCCGTTTCCCTGGCAAACAAAAGTAAGCTGCCCCGCTTCTGGATGGCAGATTGCAGGAGCCACTTTGCACCATCAAACTGGCCCGACTTGTCACTGGTGCCACCTCAGGTCTGGGAACCCTCCTGCGTATCGTGGATTCCAATTAGCAAGCCGGCCACTCCCACCCACAGGCCCCCAAACACAAACAACGGCGCTTTTCCCTGGAAAACAAAACTCGCCTGCCAACTTTTTGATGGCAGATTGCAGGAGCCACTTGGTACTATCAAACCAGCCCAACTTGGCACTGCTGACACCATGGGTCTGGTCACCTTCCTGCCTATCGTAGCTTTTCAGGAGCCAGCCGGTCACTCCCAGCCATAGGCCCCCAGACACAAAGCTCGGCCCGTTTCCCTGGCAAACAAAAGTAAGCTGCCCCGCTTCTGGATGGCAGATTTCAGGATCCACTTGTTATTATCAAACCAGCCCGACTTGGTACTGGTGCCACCTCTGGTCTGGGAACCATCCTGCGTATCGTGGATTCTAAGGAGCCAGCCGGCCACTCCCAGCCACAGGCCCCCAAAAAAAAACATCGGCGCTTTTCCCTGGAAAACAAAACTCGCCTGCCAACATTTTGATGGCAGATTGCAGGAACCACTTGGTACTATCAAACCAGCCCAACTTGGCACTGGTGCCACCTTGGGTCTGGGAACCATCCGGCGTATCGTGTGTTTAAAGGAGCCAGCCGGTCACTCCCAGCCACAGGCCCGCAGACACAAACAACGGCGCTTTTCCCTGGAAAACAAAGCTTGCCTGCTGACTTTTGATGGCAGATTGCAGGAGCCACTTTGTACTTTGAAATCAGCCGAACATGGCTCTGGTGCCACCATGGGTCTGGTCACCATCCTGCCTATCGTAGCTTTTCAGGAGCCAGCCGGTCACTCCCAGCCATAGGCCCCCAGACACAAAGCTCGGCCCGTTTCCCTGGCAAACAAAAGTAAGCTACCCCGCTTCTGGATGGCAGATTGCAGGACGCACTTGGTACTATCAAACCAGCCCAACTTATCACTGGTGCCACCTCAGGTCAGGGAACCATCCTGCGTATTGTGGATTCTAAGGAGCCAGCCGGCCACTCCCAGCCACAGGCCCATAAACACAAACAACGGCGCTTTTCCCTGGAAAACAAAACTCGCCTGCCAACTTTTGATGGCAGATTGCAGGAGCCACTTGGTACTATCAAACCAGCCCAACTTGGCACTGGTGCCGTCATGGGTCTGGTCACCATCCTGCCTATCGTAGCTTTTCAGGAGCCAGCCGGTCACTCCCTGCCATAGGCCCCCAGACACAAAACTCGGCCCGTTTCCCTGGCAAACAAAAGTAAGCTGCCCCGCTTCTGGATGGCAGATTGCAGGACGCACTTGGTACTATCAAACCAGCCCGACTTGGCACTGGTGCTACCTCAGGTCTGGGAACCATCCTGCGTATCGTGGAGTCTAAGGAGCCAGCCGGCCACTCCCAGCCTCAGGCCCCCAAACACAAACATCGGCGCTTTTCCCTGGAAAACAAAACTCGCCTGCCAACTTTTTGATGGCAGATTGCCGGAGCCACTTGGTACTATCAAACCAGCCCAACTTGGCACTGGTGCCACCATGGGTCTGGTCACCATCCTGCCTATCGTAGCTTTTCAGGAGCCAGCCGGTCACTCCCAGCCATAGACCCCAGACACAAACCTCGGCCCGTTTCCCTGGCAAAAAAAAGTAAGCTGCCCCGCTTCTGGATGGCAGATTGCAGGAGCCACTTTGCACCATCAAACTAGCCCGACTTGGCACTGGTGCCACCTCAGGTCTGGGAACCATCCTACGTATCGTGGATTCTAAGGAGCCAGCCGGACACTCCCAGCCACAGGCCCTCAAACACAAACAGCGGCGCTTTTCCCTGGAAAACAAAACTCGCCTGCCAAATTTTGATGGCAGATTGCCGGAGCAACTTGGTACTATCAAACCAGCCCAACTTGGCACTGGTGCCACCATGGGTCTGGTCACCATCCTGCCTATCGTAGCTTTTCAGGAGCCAGCCGGTCACTCCAAGCCATAGGCCCCCAGACAAAACCTCGGCCATTTTCCCTGGCAAACAAAAGTAAGCCACCCCGCTTCTGCATGGCTGATTGCAGGAGCCACTTTGCAGCATCCAACTAGCCCGACTTGGCACTGGTGCCACGTCAGGTCTGGGAACCATCCTGCGTATCGTGGATTCCAATTATAAAGCCGGCCACTCCCAGCCACAGGCCCCCAAACACAAACAACGGCGCTTTCCCCTGGAAATCAAAACTCGCCTGCCAAATTTTTGATGGCAGATTGCAGGAGCCACTTGGTACTATCAAACCAGCCCAACTTGGCACTGGTGCCACCATGGGTCTGGTCACCATCCTGCCTATCGTAGCTTTTCAGGACCTAGACGGTCACTCGCAGCCATAGGCCCCCAGACACAAAGCTCGGCCCGTTTCGCTGGCAAACGAGTAAGCTGCCCCGCTTCTGGATGGCAGATTGCAGGAACCACTTGGTACTATCAAACCAGCCCAACTTGGCAGTGGTGCCACCTCAGGTCTGGGAACCATCCTGCCTATCGTGGATTCTAAGGAGCCATCCGGCCACTCCCACCCACAGGCACCCAAACACAAACAACGGCGCTTTTCCCTGGAAAACAAAACTCGCCTGCCAACTTTTTGATGGCGGATTGCAGGAGCCACTTGGTACTATCAAACCAGTCCAACTTGGCACTGGTGCCACCATGGATATGGTCACCATCCTGCCTATCGTAGCTTTTCAGGACCTAGCAGGTCACTCCCAGCCATAGGCCCCCAGACACAAAGCTCTGCCCGTTTCCCTGGCAAACAAAAGTAAGCTGTCCCGCTTCTGGATGGCAGATTTCAGGATCCACTAGGTATTATCAAACCTGCCCGACTTGGCACTGGTGCCACCTCTGGTCTGGGAACCATGCTGCGTATCGTGGATTCTAATTAGCCAGCCGGCCACTCCCACCCACAGGCCCCCAAACACAAACAACGGCGCTTTTCCCTGGAAAACAAAACTCGCCTGCCAACTTTTTGATGGCAGATTGCAGGAGCCACTTGGTACTATCAAACCAGCCCAACTTGGCACTGGTGCCACCATGGGTCTGGTCACCATCCTGCCTATCGTAGCTTTTCAGGAGCCAGCCGGTCACTCCAAGCCATAGGCCCCCAGACAAAAACCTCGGCCCGTTTCCCTGGCAAACAAAAGTAAGCTGCCCCGCTTCTGGATGGAAGATTGCAGGAGCCACTTGGTACTATAAAACCAGCCCTACTTGGCACTGGTGCCACCTCTGGTCTGGGAACCATGCTGCGTATCGTGGATTCTAAGGAGCCAGCCGGCCACTCCCAGCCACAGGCCCCCAAACACAAACAACGGCGCTTTTCCCTGGAAAACAAAACTCGCCTGCCAACTTTTTGATGGCAGATTGCAGGAGCCACTTGGTACTATCAAACCAGCCCAACTTGGCACTGGTGCCACCATGGGTCTGGTCACCATCCTGCCTATCGTAGCTTTTCAGGAGCCAGCCGGTCACTCCCAGCCATAGGCCCCCAGACACAAACCTCGGCCCGTTTCCCTGGCAAACAAAAGTAAGCTGCCCCGCTTCTGGACGGCAGATTGCAGGAATAACTTGGTACTATGAAACCAGCCCAACTTGGCACTGGTGCCACCTTGGGTCTGGGAACCATCCTGCGTATCGTGGATTCTAAGGAGCCAGCCGGTCACTCCCAGCCACAGGCCCCCAAACACAAACAACGGCGCTTTTCCCTGGAAAACAAAACTCGCCTGCCAATATTTTGATGGCAGATTGCAGGAGCCACTTGGTACTATCAAATCAGCCCAACTTGGCACTGGTGCCACCATGGGTCTGGTCACCATCCTGCCTATCGTAGCTTTTCAGGAGCCAGCCGGTCCCTCCCTGCCATAGGCCCCCAGAGAAAAACCTCGGCCCGTTTCCCTGGCAAACAAAAGTAAGCTGCCCCGCTTCTGGATGGCAGATTGCAGGAGCCACTTTGCACCATCAAACTAGCCCGACTTGGCACTGGTGCCACCTCTGGTCTGGGAACCATCCTGCGTATCGTGGAGTCTAAGGAACCAGACGGCCACTCCAGCCACAGGCCCCCAGACACAAACAACGGCGCTTTTCCCTGGAAAACAAAACTCGCCTGCCAAGTTTTGGATGGCAGATTGCAGGAGCCACTTGGTACTATCAAACCAGCCCAACTTGGCACTGGTGCCACCATGGGTCTGGTCACCTTCCTGCCTATCGTAGCTTTTCAGGAGCCAGCCGGTCACTCCCAGCCATAGGCCCCCAGACACAAAGCTCGGCCCGTTTCCCTGGCAAACAAAAGTAAGCTGCCCCGCTTCTGGATGGCAGATTGCAGGAGCCACTTTACACCATCAAACTAGCCCGACTTGGCACTGGTGCCACCTAAGGTCTGGGAACCATGCTGCGTATCGTGGATTCTAATTAGCCAGCCGGTCAGTCCCTGCCATAGGCCCCCAAACACAAACAAGGGCGCTATTCACTGGAAAACAAAACTCGCCTGCCAAATTTTGATGGCAGATTGCCGGAGCCACTTGGTACTATCAAACCAGCCGAACTTGACAGTGGTGCCACCATGGGTCTGGTCACCATCCTGCCTATCGTAGCTTTTCAGGAGCCAGCCGGTCACTCCCAGCCATAGGCCCCCAGACAAAAACCTCGACCCGTTTCCCTGGCAAACAAAAGTAAGTTATCCCGCATGTGGATGGCAGATTGCAGGAGCCAGTTTTCTCCATCAAACCAGCAAAACTTGGCACTGGTACCACCACTGGTCTGGGAACCATCCTCCGTATCGTGGATTCTAAGGAGCCAGCCGGCCACTCCCAGCCACAGGCACCCAAACACAAACAACGGCGCTTTTCCCTGGATAACAAACTCGCCTGCCAACTTTTTGATGGCAGATTGCAGGAGCCACTAGGTACTATCAAACCAGCCCAACTTGGCACTGGTGCCACCATGGGTCTGGTCACCATCCTGCCTATCGTAGCTTTTCAGGAGCCAACCGGTCACTCCCAGCCATAGGCCCTTAGACACAAACCTCGGCCCGTTTCCCTGGCAAACAAAAGTTAGCTGCCCCGCTTCTGGATGGCAGATTGCAGGACGCACTTGGTACTATCAAACCAGCCCGACTTGGCACTGGTGCCACGACAAGTCTGGGAACCATCCTGCGTATCGTGGATTCTAAGGAGCCAGCCGGCCACTCCCTGCCACAGGCACCCAAACACAAACAACGGCGCTTTTCCCTGGAAAACAAAACTCGCCTGCCAACTTTTTGATGGCGGATTGCAGGAGCCACTTGGTACTATCAAACCAGCCCAACTTGGCACTGGTGCCACCATGGATGTGGTCACCATCCTGCCTATCGTAGCTTTTCAGTACCTAGCAGGTCACTCCCAGCCATAGGCGACCAGACACAAAGCTCGGCCCGTTTCCCTGGCAAACAAAATTAAGCTGCCCCGCTTCTGGATGGCAGATTGCATGAACCACTTGGTAGTATAAAACCAGCCCGACTTGGCACTGGTGCCACCTCTGGTCTGGGAACCATCCTGTGTATCGTGGATTCTAAGGAGCCAGCCGGTCACTCCCAGCCACAGGCCCCCAAACACAAACAACAGCGCTTTTCCCTGGAAAACAAAACTAGCCTGCCAACATTTTGATGGCAGATTGCAGGAGCCACTTGGTACTATCAAATCAGCCCAACTTGGCACTGGTGCCACCTTGGGTCTGGTCACCATCCTGCCTATCGTAGCTGTTCAGGCGCCACCCGGTCACTCCCAGCCATAGGCCCCCAGACACAAACCTCGGCCCGTTTCCCTGGCAAAGAAAAGTAAGCTACCCCGCTTCTGGATGGCAGATTGCAGGAGCCACTTTGCACCATCAAACTGGCCCGACTTGTCACTGGTGCCACCTCAAGTCTGGGAACCATCCTGCGTATCGTGGATTCCAATTAGCAAGCCGGCCACTCCCAGCCACAGGCCCCCAAACACAAACAACGGCGCTTTTCCCTGGAAAACAAAACTCGCCTAACAAATTTTTGATGGCAGATTGCAGGAGCCACTTGGTACTATCAAACCAGCCCAACTTGGCACTGGTGCCACCATGGGTCTGGTCACCATCCTGCCTATCGTAGCTTTTCAGGACCTAGACGGTCACTCCCAGCCATAGGCCCCGTGACACAAAGCTCAGCCCGTTTCCCTGACAAAAAAAAGTAAGCTGTCCCGCTTCTGGATGGCAGATTGCAGGACGCACTTGGTAGTATCAAACCAGCCCGACTTGGCACTGGCGCCACCTCACGTCTGGGAACCATCCTGCGTATCGTGGATTCTAAGCAGCCAGCCGGCCACTCCCAGCCACAGGCCCCCAAACACAAACAACGGCGCTTTTCCCTGGAAAACAAAACTCGCCTGCCAACTTTTTGATGGCAGATTGCAGGAGCCACTTGGTACTATCAAACCAGCCCAACTTGGCACTGGTGCCACCATGGGTCTGGTCACCATCCTGCCTATCATAGCTTTTCAGGAGCCAGCCGGTCACTCCCAGCCATAGGCCCCCAGACACAAACCTCGGCCCGTTTCCCTGGCAAACAAAAGCAAGCTGCCCCGCTTCTGGATGGCAGATTGCAGGAGCCACTTCGCACCATCAAACTAGCCCGACTTGGCACTGGTGCCACCTCAGGTCTGGGAACCATGCTGCGTATCGTGGATTCTAATTAGCCATCCGGCCACTCCCACCCACAGGCCCCCAAACACAAACAACGGCGCTTTTCCCTGGAAAACAAAACTCGCCTGCCAAATATTGATGGCAGATTGCAGGAGCCACTTGGTACTATCAAACCAGCCCAACTTGGCACTGGTGCCACCATGGGTCTCGTCACCATCCTGCCTATCGTAGCTTTTCAGGAGCCAGCCGGCAACTCCCTGCCACAGGCCCCCAAACACAAACAACGGCGCTTTTCCCTGGATAACAAAATTCGCCTGCCAATTTTTTGATGGCAGATTGCAGGAGCCACTTGGTACTATCAAATCAGCCCAACTTGGCACTGGTGCCACCATGGGTCTGGTCACCATACTGCCTATCGTAGCTTTTCAGGAGCCAGCCGGTCACTCCCAGCCATAGGCCCCCAGACACAAACCTCGGCCCGTTTCCCTGGCAAACAAAAGTAAGCTGCCCCGCTTCTGGATGGCAGATTGCAGGAGCCACTTGGTACTATCAAACCAGCCCAACTTGGCACTGGTGCCACCTCTGGTCTGGGAACCATGCTGAGTATCGTGGATTCTAAGGAGCCATCCGGCCACTCCCAGCCACAGGCCCCCAAACACAAACAACGGCGCTTTTCCCTGGAAAACAAAACTCGCCTGCCAACTTTTTGATGGCAGATTGCAGGAGCCACTTGGTACTATCAAACCAGCCCAACTTGGCACTGGTGCCGTCATGGGTCTGGTCACCATCCTGCCTATCGTAGCTTTTCACGAGCCAGCCGGTCACTTCCAGGCTTAGGCCCCCAGACACAATCCTCGGACCGTTTCCCTGGCAAACAAAAGTAAGCTGCCCCGCTTCTGGATGGCAGATTGCAGGAACCACTTGGTACTATCAAACCAGCCCAACTTGGCACTGGTGCCACCTCTGGTCTGGGAACCATCCTGCGTATCGTGGATTATAAGGAGCCATCCGGCCACTCCCACCCACAGGCCCCCAAACACAAACAACGGCGCTTTTCCCTGGAAAACAAAAGTAAGCTGCCCCGCTTCTGGATGGCAGATTGCAGGAGCCACTTTGCACCATCCAACTAGCCCGACTTGGCACTGGTGCCACCTCAGGTCTGGGAACCATGCTGCGTATCGTGGATTCTAATTAGCCATCCGGCCACTCCCACCCACAGGCCCCTAAACACAAACAACGGCGCTTTTCCCTGGAAAACAAAACTCGCCTGCCAATATTTGATGGCAGATTGCAGGAGCCACTTGGTACTATCAAACCAGCCCAACTTGGCACTGGTGCCACCATGGGTCTGGTCACCATCCTGCCTATCGTAGCTTTTCAGGAGCCAGCCGCTCACTCCCAGCCATAGGCCCCCAGACACAAAGCTCGGCCCGTTTCCCTGGCAAGGAAAAGTAAGCTGTCCCGCTTCTGGTTGGCAGATTGCAGGAGCCACTTTGCACCATCAAACTAGCCCGACTTGGCACTGGTGCCACCTCAGGTCTGGGAATGAGCCTGGGTATCGTGGATTCTAAGGAGCCAGCCGGTCACTCCCAGCCACAGGCCCCCAAACACAAACAACGGCGCTTTTCCCTGGAAAACAAAACTCGCCTGCCAACTTTTTGATGGCAGATTGCAGGAGCCACTTGGTACTATCAAACCAGCCCAACTTGGCACTGGTGCCACCTTGGGTCTGGTCACCATCCTGCCTATCGTAGCTTTTCAGGAGCCAGCCGGTCACTCCCAGCCATAGGCCCCAGACACAAAGCTCGGCCCGTTTCCCTGGCAAACAAAAGCAAGCTGCCCCGCTTCTGGATGGCAGATTGCAGGAGCCACTTTGCACCATCAAACTAGCCCGACTTGGCACTGGTGCCACCTCAGGTCTGGGAACCATGCTGCGTATCGTGGATTCTAATTAGCCATCCGGCCACTCCCAGCCACAGGCCCCAAAACAAAAACAACGGCGCTTTTCCCTGGAAAACAAAACTCGCCTGCCAAATTTTGATGGCAGTTTGCCGGAGCCACTTGGTACTATCAAACCAGCCCACCTTGACACTGGTGCCACCATGGGTCTGGTCACCATCCTGCCTATCGTAGCTTTTCAGGAGCCAGCCGGTCACTCCCAGCCATAGGCCCCCAGACACAAACCTCGGCCCGTTTCCCTGGCAAACAAAAGTAAGCTGCCCCGCTTCTGGATGGCAGATTGCAGGAGCCACTTTTCACCATCAAACCAGCCCAACTTGGCACTGGTGCCACCATGGGTCTGGTCACCATCCTGCGTATCATGGATTCTAAGGAGCCAGCCGGCCACTCCCAGCCACAGGCCCCCAAACACAAACAACGGCGCTTTTCCCTGGAAAACAAACTCGCCTGCCAAGTTTTTGATGGCAGATTGCAGGAGCCACTTGGTACTATCAAACCAGCCCAACTTGGCACTGGTGCCACCATGGGTCTGGTCACCATCCTGCCTATCGTAGCTTTTCAGGAGCCAGCCGGTCACTCCCAGCCATAGGCCCCGAGACACAAACCTCGGCCCGTTTCCCTGACAAACAAAAGTAAGCTGTCCCGCTTCTGGATGGCAGATTGCAGGACGCACTTGGTACTATCAAACCAGCCCGACTTGGCACTGGTGCCACCTCTGGTCTGGGAACCATCCTGCGTAGGGTAGATTCTAAGCAGCCAGCCGGCCACTCCCAGCCACAGGCCCCCAAACACAAACAACGGCGCTTTTCCCTTGAAAACAAAACTCGTCTGCCAACTTTTTGATGGCAGATTGCCGGAGCCACTTGGTACTATCAAACCAGCCCAACTTGGCACTGGTGCCACCATGGGTCTCGTCACCATCCTGCCTATCGTAGCTTTTCAGGAGCCAGCCGGCCACTCCCTGCCACAGGCCCCCAAACACAAACAACGGCGCTTTTCCCTGGAAAACAAAATTCGCCTGCCAAGTTTTTGATGGCAGATTGCAGGAGCCACTTGGTACTATCAAATCAGCCCAACTTGGCACTGGTGCCACCATGGGTCTGGTCACCATCCTGCCTATCGTAGCTTTTCAGGAGCCAGCCGGTCACTCCCAGCCATAGGCCCCCAGACACAAACCTCGGCCCGTTTCCCTGGCCAACAAATGTAAGCTGCCCCGCTTCTGGATGGCAGATTGCAGGAACCACTTGGTACTATCAAACCAGCCCAACTTGGCACTGGTGCCACCTTTGGTCTGGGAACCATGCTGAGTATCGTGGATTCTAAGGAGCCAGCCGGCCACTCCCAGCCACAGGCCCCCAAACACAAACAACGGCGCTTTTCCCTGGAAAACAAAACTCGCCTGCCAACTTTTTGATGGCAGATTGCAGGAGCCACTTGGTACTATCAAATCAGCCCAACTTGGCACTGGTGCCACCATGGGTCTGGTAAACATCCTGCCTATCGTAGCTTTTCAGGAGCCAGCCGGCCACTCTCAGCCATATGCCCCCAAAAACAAACCACGGCCCTTTTCTCTGGCAAACAAAACTCAACTGCCCCTCTTCTGGATGGCAAATTTTAGGACGCACTTTGTACTACGAAAACCGCCCGACGTGGCACTGGTGCCACCTTGTGTCAGGGAACCATCCTGCATATCGAGCTTTTTAAGGAGCCAGCCGGCCACACCCAGCCATAAACCCCCAAAAACAAACCACGGACCATTTCTCTTGGAAACAAAAATCCGCTGCCCCGCGTCTGTATGGCAGATTGCAGGAGCCACTTTGCACCATCAAACCAGCCCGACTTGGCACTGGTGCCACCTTGGGTCTGGGAACAATCCTGCATATCGTGGATTCTAAGGAGCCAGCCGGCCACTCCCAGCCACAGGCCCCCAAACACAAACAACGGCGCTTTTCCCTGGAAAACAAAATTCGCCTGCCAAATTTTGATGGCAGATTGCAGGAGCCACTTGGTACTATCAAATCATCCCAACTTGGCACTGGTGCCACTCTGGGTCTGGGAACCATCCTGCCTATTGTAGCATTTCAGGAGCCAGCCGGTCACTCCCAGCCATAGGCCCCCAGACACAAACCTCGGACCGTTTCCCTGGCAAACAAAATTAAGCTGCCCCGATTCTGGATGGCAGATTGCAGGAGCCACTTGGTTGTGTCAAACCAGTCCGACTTGGCACTGGTGCCACCTTGGGTCTGGGAACCATCCTGCGTATCGTGGATTCTAAGCAGCCACCCGGCCACTCTGAGCCACAGGCCCCCAAACAAAAACTACGGCGCTTTTCCCTGGAAAACAAAACTCGCCTGCCAACTTTTTGATGGCAGATTGCAGGAGCCACTTGGTACTATCAAACCAGCCCAACATTGGCACTGGTGCCACCACTGGTCTGGGAACCATCCTGCCTATCGTAGCTTTTCAGGAGCCAGCCGGTCACTCCCAGCCATAGACCCCCAGACACAAACCTCGGCCCGTTTCCCTGGCAAACAAAAGTAAGCTGCCCCGCTTTTGGATGGCAGATTGCAGGAGCCACGTTGCACCATCAAACCAGCCCCACTTGGCACTGGTGCCACCTTGGGTCTGGGAACAAGTTGGGCTGGTTTGATAGTACCAAGTGGCTCCTGCAATCTGCCATCCAGAAGCGGGACAGCTTACTTTTGTTTCCCAGGGAAACGGGCCGAGGTATTTGTCTGGGGGCCTATGGCTGGGAGTGACCGGCTGACTACTGAAAAGCTACGATAGGCAGGATGGTTACCAGACTCATGGTGCCACCAGTGCCAAGTCGGGCTGGTTTGATAATACTAAATAGCTCCTGCAATCTGCCATCCAGACGCGGGGCAGCGGATTTTTGTTTGCTGGAGAAAAGTTCCGTGGTTTTTTTTTTGGGGGTATATGACTGGACCTGGCCGGCTGGCTCCTTAAAAAGCTCTATACACAGGATTGTTCCCTGACCCAAGGTGGCATCAGTGCCAAGTCGGGCTGTTTTCGTAGTACCAAGTGCGTCCTGCAATTTGCCATCCAGAAGCGGGGCAGCCTACTTTTGTTTGCCAGGGAAACGTGCCGAGGTATTTGTCTGGGGGCCTATGGCTGGGAGTGAGCGGCTGGCTCCTGAAAAGCTACGATAGGCAGGATGGTGACCAGACCCATGGTGGCACCAGTGCCAAGTTGGGCTGGTTTGATAGTACCAAGTGGCTCCTGCAATCTGCCATCAAGAAGTTGGCAGGCGAGTTTTGTTTTCCAGGGAAAAGCGCCGTTGTTTTTGTTTAGAGGCCTGTGGCTGGGAGTGGCCGCCTGTCCTCGTAGAATCTACGTTACGCAGCATGGTTCCCAGACCAGAGGTGGCACCAGGGCCAAGTCGGGCTGGTTTGTAAGTACCAACTGCATCCTGCAATCTGCCATCCAAAAGCGGGGCAGCTTACTTTTGTTTTCCAGGGAAACGGGCCGAGGTTTGTGTCTGGGGGTCTATGGCTGGGAGTGACCGGCTGGCTCCTGAAAAGCTACGATAGGCAGGATGGTTCCCAGACCAGAGGTGGCACCAGTGCCAAGTTGGGCTGGTTTGATAGTACCAAGTGGCTCCTGCAATCTGCCATCAAAAAGTTGGCAGGCGAGTTTTGTTTTCCAGGGAAAAGCGCCGTTGTTTGTGTTTGGGGGCCTGTGGCTCAGAGTGGCCGGGTGGCTGCTTAGAATCCACGTTACGCAGGATGGTTCCCAGACCCAAGGTGGCACCAGTTCCAAGTCGGGCTGGTTTGACACAACCAAGTGGCTCCTGCAATCTGCCATCCAGAATCGGGGCAGCTTAATTTTGTTTGCCAGGGAAACGGTCCGAGGTTTGTGTCTGGGGGCCTATGGCTGGGAGTGACCGGCTGGCTCCTGAAATGCTACAATAGGCAGGATGGTTCCCAGACCCATAGTGGCACCAGTGCCAAGTTGGGATGATTTGATAGTACCAAGTGGCTCCTGCAATCTGCCATCAAAATGCTGGCAGGCGAATTTTGTTTTCCAGGGAAAAGCGCCGTTGTTTTTGTTTGGGGGCCTATGGCAGGGAGTGGCCGGCTGGCTCCTTAGAATCCACGATATGCAGGATTGTTCCCAGACCCAAGGTGGCACCAGTGCCAAGTCGGGCTGGTTTGATGGTGCAAAGTGGCTCCTGCAATCTGCCATCCAGACGCGGGGCAGCGGATTTTTGTTTCCAAGGGAAATGGTCCGTGGTTTGTTTTTGGGGGTATATGGCTGGGCGTGGCCGGCTGGCTCCTTAAAAAGCTCGATATGCAGGATGGTTCCCTGACACAAGGTGGCACCAGTGCCACGTCGGGCGGTTTTCGTAGTACAAAGTGCGTCCTAAAATTTGCCATCCAGAAGAGGGGCAGTTGAGTTTTGTTTGCCAGAGAAAAGGGCCGTTGTTTGTGTTTGGGGGCCTGTGGCTCGGAGTGGGCAGCTGGCTCCTTAGAATCCACGATACGCAGGATGGTTCCCAGACCCAAGGTGGCACCAGTGCCAAGTTGGGCTGGTTTGATGGTACCAAGTGGCTCCTGCAATCTGCCATCCAGAAGCGGGGCAGCTTACTTTTGTTTGCCAGGGAAACGGGCCGAAATATTTGTCTGGGGGCCTCTGGCTGGGGGTGGCTGGCTGGCTCCTGAAAAGCTACGATAGGCAGGATGGTGACCAGACCCATGGTGGCACCAGTGCCAAGTTGGGCTGGTTTGATAATACCAAGTGGCTCCTGCAATCTGCCATCAAAAGTTTGGCAGGCGAGTTTTGTTTTCCAGGGAAAAGCACCGTTGTGTGTGTTTTGGGGCCTGTGGCTGGGAGTGGCCAGCTGGCTCCTTAGAATCCACGATACGCAGGATGGTTCCCAGACCCAAGGTGGCATCAGTGCCAAGTCGGGCTGGTTTGTTAGTACCAAGTGGTTCCTGCAATCTGCCATCCAGAAGCGGGGCAGCTGAATTTTGTTTGCCAGACAAAAAGTCTGTTGTTTGTGTTTCGGGGCCTGTGGCTGGCAGTGGCCGGCTGGCTCCTGAAAATCCATGATACGCAGCATGGTTCCCAGACCCAAGGTGGCATCAGTGCCAAGTAGGGCTGGTTTCATAGTACCCAGTGGCTCCTGCAATCTCCCATCCAGAAGCGGGGCAGCTGAGTTTTGTTTGCCTGTGAAACGGGCCGTTGTTTTTAATTGGGGTCTGTGGCCGAGAGTGTTCGGCTGGCTCCTGACAACCCACAATACGCAGGATGGTTCCCAGACCCAAGGTGGCACCAGTGCCAAGTCGGGCTGGTTTGATAGTACCAAGTGGCTCCTGCAATCTGCCATCCAGAAGCGGTGCAGTTGAGTTTTGTTTGCCAGAGAAAAGGGCCGTGGGTTGTGTTTGGGGGCATATGGCTGGGAGTGGCCGGCTGTCTCATTAAAAAGATCGATACGCAGGATGGTTCCCAGACCCAAGGGGGCACCAGTGCCAAGTCGGGCTGTTTTTATAGTACCAAGTGCGTCCTGCAATTTGCCATCCAGAAGAGGGGCAGTTGAGTTTTGTTTGCCAGAGAATAGCGCCGTTGTTTGTGTTTGGGGGCTTGTGGCTCGTAGTGGCCGACTGGCGCCTTAGAATCTGTGTTACGCAGCATGGTTCCCAGACCCAAGGTGGCACCAGTGCCAAGTTGGGCTGGTTTGATAGTACCAAGTGGCTCCTGCAATCTGCCATCCAGAAGCGGGGTAGCTTACTTTTGTTTGCCAGGGAAACGGGCCGAGGTTTGTGACTGGGGACCTATGGCTGGGAGTGACCGGCTGGCTCCTGGAAAGCTACGATAGGCAGGATGGTTACCAGACCCATGGTGGCACCAGTGCCAAGTTGGGCTGGTTTGATAGTACCAAGTGGCTCCTGCAATCTGCCATCAAAAAGTTGGCAGGCGAGTTTTGTTTTCCAGGGAAAAGCGACATTGTTTGTATTTGGGGGCCTGTGGCTGGGAGTGACCGGCTGGCTCCTTTGAACCCACGATACGCAGGATGGTTCCCAGACCCAAGGTGGCACCAGTGCCAAGTTTTGCTGGTTTGATACTACCAAGTGCGTCCTGCAATCTGCCATCCAGAAGCGGGGCAGCTTAATTTTGTTTGCCAGGGAAACGGGCCGTGGGTTTTGTTTGGGGGCATATAGCTGAGAGTGGCCGGCTGGCTCCTGAAAATCCACGCTAGGCAGCATGGTTCCCAGATGCAATGTGGCACCAGTGCCAAGTCGGGCTGGTTTGATGGTGCAAAGTGGCTCCTGCAATCTGCCATCCAGAAGCGAGGCAGCTGATTTTTGTTTGCCAGAGGAAAAT
Organism: Melospiza melodia melodia; assembly: GCF_035770615.1. Lineage (NCBI taxonomy): Eukaryota > Metazoa > Chordata > Aves > Passeriformes > Passerellidae > Melospiza > Melospiza melodia. The sequence continues at coordinate 62,306,865 of NC_086194.1, forward strand.
TCCGTGGATTGTTTTTGGGGGCATATTGCTGGGAGTGGCCGGCTGGCTCCTTAAAATGCTCGATACGCATGATGGTTCCCAGGCCCAAGGTGTCACCACTACCAAGTCGGCCTGCGGTTTTAGTATCAAGTTCATCCTGCAATTTGCCATCCAGAAGAGGGGCAGTTGAGTTTTGTTTGCCAGAGAAACGGGCCGAGGTTTCTGTTTGGGGACATATGGCTGAGAGCGGCCGGCTGGCCCCTGAATATCCACGATACAGAGCATGGTTCCCAGATCCAAGGTGGCACCAGTGCCAAGTTGGGCTGGTTTGATAGTACCAAGTGTCTCCTGCAATCTGCCATCCAGAAGCAGGGCAGCTTACTTTTGTTTGCCAGAGAAATAGGCCTAGGTTTTTGTTTGGGGGCCTGTGGCTAGGAGTGGCCGGCTGGCTCCTTAGAATCCACGATACGCAGGATGGTTCCCAGACCCAAGGTGGCACCAGTGCCAAGTCGGGCTGGTTTGATAGTACCAAGTGGCTCCTGCAAACTCCATCAAAAAGTTGGCAGGCGTGTTTTCTTTTCCAGGGAACAGCGCCGTTGATTTTGTTTGGGGGCCTGTGGCTAGGAGTGGCCGGCTGGCTCCTTAGAATCCACGATACGCAGGATGGTTCCCAGACCCAAGGTGGCACCAGTGCCAAGTCGGGCTGGTTTGATTACACCAAGTGGCTCCTGCAATCTGCCATCCAGAAGTGAGGCAGCTAAGTTTTGTTTGCGAGAAAAAAGGGCCGTGGTTTTTGTTGGGGGCCTGTGGCTGGGAGTAGCCGGCTGGCTCCTTAAAATCCACGATAGGCAGGATGGTTCCCAGACCCAAGGTGGCACCAGTGCCAAGTCGGGCTGGTTTGATAGTACCAAGTGGCTCCTGCAATCTGCCATCCAGAAGCGGGGCAGCTGAGTTTTGTTTGCCAGAGAAAAAGGCTGTGGTTTGTGTTTGGGGGCCTATGGCTGGCAGTGGCCGGCTGGCTCCTGAAAATCCACGATACGCAGCATGGTTCCCAGACCCAAGGTGGCACCAGTGCCAAGTGGGGCTCGTTTGACAGTGTCAAGTGCCTCCTGCAATCTCCCATCCAGAAGCGGGGCAGCTGAGTTTTTTTTGCCAGGGAAACGGACCTTTGTTTTTGATTGGGCTCTGTGGCCGAGAGTGGTTGGCTGTCTCCTGACAATCCACAATACGCAGGATGGTTCCCAGACCCAAGGTGGCACCAGTGCCAAGTCGGGCTGGTTTGATAGTACCAAGTGTCTCCTGCAATCTGCCATCCAGAAGCGGGGCAGCTGAGTTTTGTTTGCCAGAGAAAAGGGCCGTGGGTTGTGTTTGGGGGCATATGGCTGGGAGTGGCCACCTGGCTCCTTAAAATGCACGATACGCCGCATGGTAACCAGACGCAAGGTGGCACCAGTGCCAAGTCAGGCTGTTTTTGTAGTACCCAGTGGCTCCTGCAATTTGCCATCCAGAAGCGGGGCAGTTGAATTTTGTTTGCTAGAGAAAAGGGCTGTGGTTTGTGTTTGGGGGCCTATGGCTGAGAGTGGCCGGCTGGCCCCTGAAAATCAACGATAGGCAGGATGGTTCCCAGATCCAAGGTGGCACCAGTGCCAAGTAAGGCTGGTTGTATGGTTCAAAGTAACTCCTGCAATCTGCCATCCAGAAGCGGGACAGCTGAGTTTTTTTTGCCAGAGAAAAGGTCCATGGTTTCTTTTTGGGGCATACGGCTGGGAATTGCCGGCTGGCTCCTTAAAATGCTCGATACGCAGGATGGTTCCCAGAGCCAAGGTGGCACCACTGCCAAGTCGGGCTCTTTTTGTAGTACCAAGTGCGTCCTGCAATTTGCCATCCAGAAGAGGGGCAGTTGAGTTTTGTTTGCCAGAGAAAAGGGCCGTTGTTTGTGTTTGGGGGCCTGTGGCTGGGAGTGTTCGGCTGGTTCCTGAATATGTACGATACGCAGGATTGTTCCCAGATCCAAGGTGGCAGCAGTGCCATGTTGTGCTGGTGTGATAGTCCCAAGTGGCTCCTGCAATCTGCCATCCAGAAGTGGGGCAGCTGATTTTTGTTTGCCAGAGAAAAGGTCCGTGGTTTGTTTTTGGGGGCATATGGCTGAGAGTGGCCGGCTGGCCCCTGAAAATCCACGATACACAGGATGGTTCCCAGATCCAAGGTGGCACCTGTGCCAAGTCGGGCTGATTTGATAGTACTAAGTAGCTCCTGCAATCTGCCATGCAGAAGCGGGGCAGCTTACTTTTGTTTGCCAGGGAAACGGGCCGAGGTTTGTGTTTGGGGGCCTATGGCTGAGAGTGACCGGCTGGCTCCTGAAAAGCTACAATAGGCAGGATGGTGACCAGACCCATGGTGGCACCAGTGCCAAGTTGGGCTGGTTTGATAGTACCAAGTGGTTCCTGCAATCTGCCATCCAGAAGCAGGGCAGCTGAGTTTTGTTTGCCAGAGAAAAGGGCCTTGGTTTGTGTTTGGGGGCATATGGCTGGGTGTGGCCAGCTGGCTCCTTAAAATGCACGATATGCAACATGGCTCCCAGACCCAAGGTGGCACAAGTGCCAAGTTGGGCTGGTTTGATAGTACCAAGTGGCTCCTGCAATCTTCCATGATCACGTGGAGAAATACTTTCTGGTTTCAGCCTCATGCTCTTTCTTCTCTCCCTCAACTTCTCTATCACCTCTCATCTGGTTCACATGCGCTGTCTTCAAGGTCCACAGGCTACTTTTCACAGAATCTTCTGGCCTGATGAAGTAAGGATGATGAATAGAACAGAGCTGGGATCTATTTTCCAGTTTGGATAAAATGCATTCTGCACACAAATCCAAGGAGAACGGGCTGCCCCGATGCCCAGAAAATCTTTCACTCCTGCTAGTGTTCTACGTCAACCGCAACTTAGTCTGAAAGAAAAGCTTTTTCTCTGAGAGCATCTGAGAGGTTTGCATGAAGCACTGATATCTGACATATGCAATTTTGAATAGGAGAGGAAAAAGAAAATGGCAAGGAGTTTTTAATTTTAGTGGTTTCAATTTTAATTTCCGTGCACTTTTTCAAAACTTGTCAGCTCAAATGCCCATCAACATCTTTTAGTCATCTGTAAGTCAGTATTCATATAAAATGTGCTTCAAATCCAAAGAATTTCAAATTTGCACTCCAAGCTTCTATGCCTAGATTTATGATTTCCTACACATATTAGATGAAAGGAAGGCCTTTTTTACTGTGGGAGTGCTGGAACACTGGAACAGGTTGCCCAGAGAAGTTGTGGGTGTCCCATCCCTGAAAGTATTCAAGGTCACCTTGGACGGGGCTTGGAGCAGCAACAAAGGAGAAGCTTGATGGTAGAGAAACAAAGTTGGACTATAGAAGAAACTCGGATTGAAGTATAGGATCAAGTTTTCTCTCAGCTCTTGGGGTAAATTCAAAGTTGTACAAAATGACATTTATCTGTGCTATTCACTACTGTAACAGAAAGTTTCATGAAAACTGTACAGAAGATAGTAAATTTTAAAAGAGATAAGAATTACAGCATAAAATCCATGGGATAGGTTACAACATGAGACACTCTCTAAGAGAAAATCTCTGTGTTTCAGCACTTCATCGGGGTAAGATTTCATGAAGTGCCAAAGAAGGCGGCAAAATATCATTCGGGACATTATTTACTGGAATTCAGCCTGGCCATTAGTAGGAACTGCCTTTGAACATATCATGTAGATATACCACACACACTTTCCCTTCACTGAAAAATTACTGTTTACAACAAATAAGCAATTGACGATCAAAATTGATTGAAAGCATCTTAAACATGTCAAGTATTTCATTGTAGATGATCTGTGATCCAAATGCTTCTTCCACCTTCGAGAGGGACAGAAGAATTCTTCCATATCATGATGGTTTAAAATTGTATCAACCAATGTTTTCTGCTGAAAAGATATCATCTATTTTTTTCTATTTTTGGAAGAAAATATTCCTAGACATACAACAGGTGAGAACTAAGTAATTTTAAAGAAACAAATGAAATGAAAATATTCTGTAAATAGAATGAAATGAAAAGCTGTGTTTTAAATAGGAGCTAAATATTAAACAGAATTTTTGTACCAGGCATTTGAATTACTGCACCAGCTCTTTTGCCCATCAAGAGAGGCATTTAGCATTTCAGTCTTTTCCAAGGTGTTCATGATCTGCTATGCTGATCTCTGTGTGTGCCTAGGTGTGTGTGGAGGGGGGGGCATATGAAGGGGAGTGTGTATGTTTGCTTTACAATTGTTGTGGCAGATTCATGCCTCAGCTCCACATTTTGTTTTAAAAAGGTCACACCGAGTGGATATGAAGTTTACTATCAACAAGAGATCGATTCCCAAATCATCCATTTGACTCTCCCTTATAAATCATGTGCTTTGTTGCATATTTTATCAAATATACTTTCAAGCCAGATGGAGGAAGGAGGATGTGGGAATCCCTCCACCATCTTGCAACTTTTATGTAAGTAGGTTTTCAAGAAAATCATCATTTCTCTTTTAAATATGTCTGGAACAGGCATGATGGTAGTGTCAACCTGTTGGAGTTTTTGTTGCTGGAAGAAGTTGTACAAAAGGATTGGTTTTTACATTGACCAGTTACTGAATCAAGCGCAGGAATACATTGGAAATTTAGCTGGGGGTTCCTTTTCCCAGCAGACTACTTCTAGAACGAGCTTGTACACTGAAGCTGACTCTTTTGCTCTCTTTTTGTTTCTTTCCTATTTTCTTGGCTTCTTTGCCACTATCTAGACAATTTTGGAACTTTGTTCCCAACTAAAATGGTTTCAATAGTCTGATTGTGATCATACATTTTTACAAGGAATTTTTAAAATCTTTCCTCGAGTCCAGAAAGTCAAGGACTTAGATCTTTTTCTTCCCTTATCAATATTGCCATGAAATTGATAAATAAAGACCAACTCTTTATTTTTGTTTTTAACCCACGTAGATAATTCCCATCCATTAATCCATTTTGTGGACCAATAGCTGCCATTCTGATGGAAGCTGTCACTTCTTAACAATAGGCATTCTGTGACTATGTTGACAGCACTTTGGGTGAAGATCCTAACTGGTCTTAGATATACATAGGGAGAAATTTGCTCAGCCAGTGTCAGTCTTAAGCATGCGTATCAGAAGATCTTTCTAGAGCTGGGAATTTTCCCATGAAAGGGATTCAGTTAGGGAAGAGACACTTGTGCCAGAGTTTTACATTCTTCTTGAACACTGCTTAAGGAACTTAGATGCCATGTCCATTTGGATCTCTGTCTGCACAGAACTTTGTCATGCCAGTGCTTTGAAATGCATCTTGAAGAGAATTCACTAGCACAGAATGAAAGAGAGTGGAAGGGGTTGGTGGGGCTAACCAGGCCCAACCCCCCTGCCTAAACCAGGATACCTAGAGCCTCTTGCCCAGGATTCTATCTGGGTGTACTTTTAATGTCTTCAAAGATCCAGGCTCCACAATCTTTCTGGGCAGTCTGTGCCGTGGTTCAGTCACCCTGACAGTAAAGAAACATTTACTGATGTTCAAAGGCAATCTCCTGTATTTCAGTGTGTGCCCACTGCCTCTTGTCTTTTCCCTCAGCATCACTGAAAAGACACTGATTCCCTCCCCTTTGCACTATTGCTTCCATATGTATGTGTGATGCCATGTAGAGGTATGTCAAAAACCTCCCTGAAGCCCAGGCAGATAATATTCCCTTCATCTACCAGTCAAGTTGATTCATCAGAGGAGTTTAAAGTGATGTTCAGCATGAAATTCCCCTGAAAAATCATGCTAACTACATTATTTGGTCATCTGTCATGTGCCTGGCAAGGATTTCCAGGAAGAGCTGCTTCATCAACTTCCTGGGGATAAAAAGAGGCTGGCTGGTTTGTACTATGGCGAGTCCTCTTAATTGCCTTTTTTGAAGATGGGTGTCATTTGCTAACATCCACTCTTTAGCCTCTCTTGTCGTCTACATCTTAGCAAAACGCTTTTCCACTATGTCTGGCTAGGAAAAACTGTGCCAGCACAGAAAACATCTCCCATCGTGTTCTAGAAGTTGCACGGATGTCTGCCAAGTGTTTGGCAGGAAGAAAAGAAAAGTTGTCCAAAACAGCTTCCAATCGAATGTTCCTGTGATTGGAAAAGTCAGGAGAGTGCAAAGGTACTGTTTTCTATCAGTTGGCAAGGTGCGCACACAATCCCAGTGTTGTACAGCTTGCTTCTTCACCTTCCCGAAGCTGCCGCTCTCGCCGGCTGCCGGAGCCCAAGAAGCGGCTTCTTCGCGCAAAGACGATTGTGCCGCTCACAGGGCTCTCCTTAGCGCGGCTTCTGCCGAAAGACGCCCGGCAGCGGCTCTTACCTCCGGAGAGCATCCTACCTTCGTCTTTAGCTCCTCTTCTCATCTACACCTCGGCAAAAAGCTTCTCCACTATGTCTGGCTAGGAAAAACTGTGCCAGCACAGAAAACATCTCCCATCGTGTTCTAGAAGTTGCACGGATGTCTGCCAAGTGTTTGGCAGGAAGAAAAGAAAAGTTGTCCAAAACAGCTTCCAATCGAATGTTCCTGTGATTGGAAAAGTCAGGAGAGTGCAAAGGTACTGTTTTCTATCAGTTGGCAAGGTGCGCACACAATCCCAGTGTTGTACAGCTTGCTTCTTCACCTTCCCGAAGCTGCCGCTCTCGCCGGCTGCCGGAGCCCAAGAAGCGGCTTCTTCGCGCAAAGACGATTGTGCCGCTCACAGTGCTCTCCTTAGCGCGGCTTCTGCCGAAAGACGCCCGGCAGCGGCTCTTACCTCCGGAGAGCATCCTACCTTCGTCTTTCGCGTCTTTTGTAGTCTACATCTTAGCAAAACGCTTTTCCACTATGTCTGGCTAGGAAAACCCGTGCCAGCACAGAAAACATCTCCCATCGTTTTCTAGAAGTTGCACGGATGTCTGCCAAGTGTTTGGCAGGAAGAAAAGTTGTCCAAAACAGCTTCCAATCGAATGTTCCTGTGATTGGAAAAGTCAGGAGAGTGCAAAGGTACTGTTTTCTATCAGTTGGCAAGGTGCGCACACAATCCCAGTGCTGTACAGCTTGCTTCTTCACCTTCCCGAAGCTGCCACTCTCAGGAGGTAAGAGCCGCTGCCGGGCGTCTTTCGGCAGAAGCTGCGCTAAGGAGAGCACTGTGAGCGGCACAATCGTCTTTGCGCGAAGAAGCCGCTTCTTGGGCTCCGGCAGCCGGCGAGAGCGGCAGCTTCGGGAAGGTGAAGAAGCAAGCTGTACAACACTGGGATTGTGTGCGCACCTTGCCAATTGATAGAAAACAGTACCTTTGCACTCTCCTGACTTTTCCAATCACAGGAACATTCGATTGGAAGCTGTTTTGGACAACTTTTCTTTTCTTCCTGCCAAACACTTGGCAGACATCCGTGCAACTTCTAGAACACGATGGGAGATGTTTTCTGTGCTGGCACAGTTTTTCCTAGCCAGACATAGTGGAAAAGCGTTTTGCTAAGATGTAGACTACAAAAGACGAGAAAGACGAAGGTAGGATGCTCTCCGGAGGTAAGAGCCGCTGCCGGGCGTCTTTCGGCAGAAGCCGCGCTAAGGAGAGCACTGTGAGCGGCACAATCGTCTTTGCGCGAAGAAGCCGCTCCTTGGGCTCCGGCAGCCGGCGAGAGCGGCAGCTTCGGGAAGGTGAAGAAGCAAGCTGTACAACACTGGGATTGTGTGCGCACCTTGCCAACTGATAGAAAACAGTACCTTTGCACTCTCCTGACTTTTCCAATCACAGGAACATTCGATTGGAAGCTGTTTTGGACAACTTTTCTTTTCTTCCTGCCAAACACTTGGCAGACATCCGTGCAACTTCTAGAACACGATGGGAGATGTTTTCTGTGCTGGCACAGTTTTTCCTAGCCAGACATAGTGGAAAAGCGTTTTGCTAAGATGTAGACTACAAAAGACGAGAAAGACGAAGGTAGGATGCTCTCCGGAGGTAAGAGCCGCTGCCGGGCGTCTTTCGGCAGAAGCCGCGCTAAGGAGAGCACTGTGAGCGGCACAATCGTCTTTGCGCGAAGAAGCCGCTTCTTGGGCTCCGGCAGCCGGCGAGAGCGGCAGCTTCGGGAAGGTGAAGAAGCAAGCTGTACAACACTGGGATTGTGTGCGCACCTTGCCAACTGATAGAAAACAGTACCTTTGCACTCTCCTGACTTTTCCAATCACAGGAACATTCGATTGGAAGCTGTTTTGGACAACTTTTCTTTTCTTCCTGCCAAACACTTGGCAGACATCCGTGCAACTTCTAGAACACGATGGGAGATGTTTTCTGTGCTGGCACAGTTTTTCCTAGCCAGACATAGTGGAAAAGCGTTTTGCTAAGATGTAGACTACAAAAGACGCGAAAGACGAAGGTAGGATGCTCTCCGGAGGTAAGAGCCGCTGCCGGGCGTCTTTCGGCAGAAGCCGCGCTAAGGAGAGCACTGTGAGCGGCACAATCGTCTTTGCGCGAAGAAGCCGCTTCTTGGGCTCCGGCAGCCGGCGAGAGCGGCAGCTTCGGGAAGGTGAAGAAGCAAGCTGTACAACACTGGGATTGTGTGCGCACCTTGCCAACTGATAGAAAACAGTACCTTTGCACTCTCCTGACTTTTCCAATCACAGGAACATTCGATTGGAAGCTGTTTTGGACAACTTTTCTTTTCTTCCTGCCAAACACTTGGCAGACATCCGTGCAACTTCTAGAACACGATGGGAGATGTTTTCTGTGCTGGCACAGTTTTTCCTAGCCAGACATAGTGGAAAAGCGTTTTGCTAAGATGTAGACTACAAAAGACGAGAAAGACGAAGGTAGGATGCTCTCCGGAGGTAAGAGCCGCTGCCGGGCGTCTTTCGGCAGAAGCCGCGCTAAGGAGAGCCCTGTGAGCGGCACAATCGTCTTTGCGCGAAGAAGCCGCTTCTTGGGCTCCGGCAGCCGGCGAGAGCGGCAGCTTCGGGAAGGTGAAGAAGCAAGCTGTACAACACTGGGATTGTGTGCGCACCTTGCCAACTGATAGAAAACAGTACCTTTGCACTCTCCTGACTTTTCCAATCACAGGAACATTCGATTGGAAGCTGTTTTGGACAACTTTTCTTTTCTTCCTGCCAAACACTTGGCAGACATCCGTGCAACTTCTAGAACACGATGGGAGATGTTTTCTGTGCTGGCACAGTTTTTCCTAGCCAGACATAGTGGAAAAGCGTTTTGCTAAGATGTAGACTACAAAAGACGAGAAAGACGAAGGTAGGATGCTCTCCGGAGGTAAGAGCCGCTGCCGGGCGTCTTTCGGCAGAAGCCGCGCTAAGGAGAGCCCTGTGAGCGGCACAATCGTCTTTGCGCGAAGAAGCCGCTTCTTGGGCTCCGGCAGCCGGCGAGAGCGGCAGCTTCGGGAAGGTGAAGAAGCAAGCTGTACAACACTGGGATTGTGTGCGCACCTTGCCAACTGATAGAAAACAGTATCTTTGCACTCTCCTGACTTTTCCAATCACAGGAACATTCGATTGGAAGCTGTTTTGGACAACTTTTCTTTTCTTCCTGCCAAACACTTGGCAGACATCCGTGCAACTTCTAGAACACGATGGGAGATGTTTTCTGTGCTGGCACAGTTTTTCCTAGCCAGACATAGTGGAAAAGCGTTTTGCTAAGATGTAGACTACAAAAGACGCGAAAGACGAAGGTAGGATGCTCTCCGGAGGTAAGAGCCGCTGCCGGGCGTCTTTCGGCAGAAGCCGCGCTAAGGTGAGCACTGTGAGCGGCACAATCGTCTTTGCGCGAAGAAGCCGCTTCTTGGGCTCCGGCAGCCGGCGAGAGCGGCAGCTTCGGGAAGGTGAAGAAGCAAGCTGTACAACACTGGGATTGTGTGCGCACCTTGCCAACTGATAGAAAACAGTACCTTTGCACTCTCCTGACTTTTCCAATCACAGGAACATTCGATTGGAAGCTGTTTTGGACAACTTTTCTTTTCTTCCTGCCAAACACTTGGCAGACATCCGTGCAACTTCTAGAACACGATGGGAGATGTTTTCTGTGCTGGCACAGTTTTTCCTAGCCAGACATAGTGGAAAAGCTTTTTGCCGAGGTGTAGATGAGAAGAGGAGCTAAAGACGAAGGTAGGATGCTCTCCGGAGGTAAGAGCCGCTGCCGGGCGTCTTTCGGCAGAAGCCGCGCTAAGGAGAGCCCTGTGAGCGGCACAATCGTCTTTGCGCGAAGAAGCCGCTTCTTGGGCTCCGGCAGCCGGCGAGAGCGGCAGCTTCGGGAAGGTGAAGAAGCAAGCTGTACAACACTGGGATTGTGTGCGCACCTTGCCAACTGATAGAAAACAGTACCTTTGCACTCTCCTGACTTTTCCAATCACAGGAACATTCGATTGGAAGCTGTTTTGGACAACTTTTCTTTTCTTCCTGCCAAACACTTGGCAGACATCCGTGCAACTTCTAGAACACGATGGGAGATGTTTTCTGTGCTGGCACAGTTTTTCCTAGCCAGACATAGTGGAAAAGCGTTTTGCTAAGATGTAGACGACAAGAGAGGCTAAAGAGTGGATGTTAGCAAATGACACCCATCTTCAAAAAAGGCAATTAAGAGGACTCACCATAGTACAAACCAGCCAGCCTCTTTTTTATCCCCAGGAAGTTGATGAAGCAGCTCTTCCTGGAAATCCTTGCCAGGCACATGACAGATGACCAAATAATGTAGTTAGCATGATTTTTCAGGGGAATTTCATGCTGAACATCACTTTAAACTCCTCTGATGAATCAACTTGACTGGTAGATGAAGGGAATATTATCTGCCTGGGCTTCAGGGAGGTTTTTGACATACCTCTACATGGCATCACACATACATATGGAAGCAATAGTGCAAAGGGGAGGGAATCAGTGTCTTTTCAGTGATGCTGAGGGAAAAGACAAGAGGCAGTGGGCACACACTGAAATACAGGAGATTGCCTTTGAACATCAGTAAATGTTTCTTTACTGTCAGGGTGACTGAACCACGGCACAGACTGCCCAGAAAGATTGTGGAGCCTGGATCTTTGAAGACATTAAAAGTACACCCAGATAGAATCCTGGGCAAGAGGCTCTAGGTATCCTGGTTTAGGCAGGGGGGTTGGGCCTGGTTAGCCCCACCAACCCCTTCCACTCTCTTTCATTCTGTGCTAGTGAATTCTCTTCAAGATGCATTTCAAAGCACTGGCATGACAAAGTTCTGTGCAGACAGAGATCCAAATGGACATGGCATCTAAGTTCCTTAAGCAGTGTTCAAGAAGAATGTAAAACTCTGGCACAAGTGTCTCTTCCCTAACTGAATCCCTTTCATGGGAAAATTCCCAGCTCTAGAAAGATCTTCTGATACGCATGCTTAAGACTGACACTGGCTGAGCAAATTTCTCCCTATGTATATCTAAGACCAGTTAGGATCTTCACCCAAAGTGCTGTCAACATAGTCACAGAATGCCTATTGTTAAGAAGTGACAGCTTCCATCAGAATGGCAGCTATTGGTCCACAAAATGGATTAATGGATGGGAATTATCTACGTGGGTTAAAAACAAAAATAAAGAGTTGGTCTTTATTTATCAATTTCATGGCAATATTGATAAGGGAAGAAAAAGATCTAAGTCCTTGACTTTCTGGACTCGAGGAAAGATTTTAAAAATTCCTTGTAAAAATGTATGATCACAATCAGACTATTGAAACCATTTTAGTTGGGAACAAAGTTCCAAAATTGTCTAGATAGTGGCAAAGAAGCCAAGAAAATAGGAAAGAAACAAAAAGAGAGCAAAAGAGTCAGCTTCAGTGTACAAGCTCGTTCTAGAAGTAGTCTGCTGGGAAAAGGAACCCCCAGCTAAATTTCCAATGTATTCCTGCGCTTGATTCAGTAACTGGTCAATGTAAAAACCAATCCTTTTGTACAACTTCTTCCAGCAACAAAAACTCCAACAGGTTGACACTACCATCATGCCTGTTCCAGACATATTTAAAAGAGAAATGATGATTTTCTTGAAAACCTACTTACATAAAAGTTGCAAGATGGTGGAGGGATTCCCACATCCTCCTTCCTCCATCTGGCTTGAAAGTATATTTGATAAAATATGCAACAAAGCACATGATTTATAAGGGAGAGTCAAATGGATGATTTGGGAATCGATCTCTTGTTGATAGTAAACTTCATATCCACTCGGTGTGACCTTTTTAAAACAAAATGTGGAGCTGAGGCATGAATCTGCCACAACAATTGTAAAGCAAACATACACACTCCCCTTCATATGCCCCCCCCTCCACACACACCTAGGCACACACAGAGATCAGCATAGCAGATCATGAACACCTTGGAAAAGACTGAAATGCTAAATGCCTCTCTTGATGGGCAAAAGAGCTGGTGCAGTAATTCAAATGCCTGGTACAAAAATTCTGTTTAATATTTAGCTCCTATTTAAAACACAGCTTTTCATTTCATTCTATTTACAGAATATTTTCATTTCATTTGTTTCTTTAAAATTACTTAGTTCTCACCTGTTGTATGTCTAGGAATATTTTCTTCCAAAAATAGAAAAAAATAGATGATATCTTTTCAGCAGAAAACATTGGTTGATACAATTTTAAACCATCATGATATGGAAGAATTCTTCTGTCCCTCTCGAAGGTGGAAGAAGCATTTGGATCACAGATCATCTACAATGAAATACTTGACATGTTTAAGATGCTTTCAATCAATTTTGATCGTCAATTGCTTATTTGTTGTAAACAGTAATTTTTCAGTGAAGGGAAAGTGTGTGTGGTATATCTACATGATATGTTCAAAGGCAGTTCCTACTAATGGCCAGGCTGAATTCCAGTAAATAATGTCCCGAATGATATTTTGCCGCCTTCTTTGGCACTTCATGAAATCTTACCCCGATGAAGTGCTGAAACACAGAGATTTTCTCTTAGAGAGTGTCTCATGTTGTAACCTATCCCATGGATTTTATGCTGTAATTCTTATCTCTTTTAAAATTTACTATCTTCTGTACAGTTTTCATGAAACTTTCTGTTACAGTAGTGAATAGCACAGATAAATGTCATTTTGTACAACTTTGAATTTACCCCAAGAGCTGAGAGAAAACTTGATCCTATACTTCAATCCGAGTTTCTTCTATAGTCCAACTTTGTTTCTCTACCATCAAGCTTCTCCTTTGTTGCTGCTCCAAGCCCCGTCCAAGGTGACCTTGAATACTTTCAGGGATGGGACACCCACAACTTCTCTGGGCAACCTGTTCCAGTGTTCCAGCACTCCCACAGTAAAAAAGGCCTTCCTTTCATCTAATATGTGTAGGAAATCATAAATCTAGGCATAGAAGCTTGGAGTGCAAATTTGAAATTCTTTGGATTTGAAGCACATTTTATATGAATACTGACTTACAGATGACTAAAAGATGTTGATGGGCATTTGAGCTGACAAGTTTTGAAAAAGTGCACGGAAATTAAAATTGAAACCACTAAAATTAAAAACTCCTTGCCATTTTCTTTTTCCTCTCCTATTCAAAATTGCATATGTCAGATATCAGTGCTTCATGCAAACCTCTCAGATGCTCTCAGAGAAAAAGCTTTTCTTTCAGACTAAGTTGCGGTTGACGTAGAACACTAGCAGGAGTGAAAGATTTTCTGGGCATCGGGGCAGCCCGTTCTCCTTGGATTTGTGTGCAGAATGCATTTTATCCAAACTGGAAAATAGATCCCAGCTCTGTTCTATTCATCATCCTTACTTCATCAGGCCAGAAGATTCTGTGAAAAGTAGCCTGTGGACCTTGAAGACAGCGCATGTGAACCAGATGAGAGGTGATAGAGAAGTTGAGGGAGAGAAGAAAGAGCATGAGGCTGAAACCAGAAAGTATTTCTCCACGTGATCATGGAAGATTGCAGGAGCCACTTGGTACTATCAAACCAGCCCAACTTGGCACTTGTGCCACCTTGGGTCTGGGAGCCATGTTGCATATCGTGCATTTTAAGGAGCCAGCTGGCCACACCCAGCCATATGCCCCCAAACACAAACCAAGGCCCTTTTCTCTGGCAAACAAAACTCAGCTGCCCTGCTTCTGGATGGCAGATTGCAGGAACCACTTGGTACTATCAAACCAGCCCAACTTGGCACTGGTGCCACCATGGGTCTGGTCACCATCCTGCCTATTGTAGCTTTTCAGGAGCCAGCCGGTCACTCTCAGCCATAGGCCCCCAAACACAAACCTCGGCCCGTTTCCCTGGCAAACAAAAGTAAGCTGCCCCGCTTCTGCATGGCAGATTGCAGGAGCTACTTAGTACTATCAAATCAGCCCGACTTGGCACAGGTGCCACCTTGGATCTGGGAACCATCCTGTGTATCGTGGATTTTCAGGGGCCAGCCGGCCACTCTCAGCCATATGCCCCCAAAAACAAACCACGGACCTTTTCTCTGGCAAACAAAAATCAGCTGCCCCACTTCTGGATGGCAGATTGCAGGAGCCACTTGGGACTATCACACCAGCACAACATGGCACTGCTGCCACCTTGGATCTGGGAACAATCCTGCGTATCGTACATATTCAGGAACCAGCCGAACACTCCCAGCCACAGGCCCCCAAACACAAACAACGGCCCTTTTCTCTGGCAAACAAAACTCAACTGCCCCTCTTCTGGATGGCAAATTGCAGGACGCACTTGGTACTACAAAAAGAGCCCGACTTGGCAGTGGTGCCACCTTGGCTCTGGGAACCATCCTGCGTATCGAGCATTTTAAGGAGCCAGCCGGCAATTCCCAGCCGTATGCCCCAAAAAGAAACCATGGACCTTTTCTCTGGCAAAAAAAACTCAGCTGTCCCGCTTCTGGATGGCAGATTGCAGGAGTTACTTTGAACCATACAACCAGCCTTACTTGGCACTGGTGCCACCTTGGATCTGGGAACCATCCTGCCTATCGTTGATTTTCAGGGGCCAGCCGGCCACTCTCAGCCATAGGCCCCCAAACACAAACCACAGCCCTTTTCTCTAGCAAACAAAATTCAACTGCCCCGCTTCTGGATGGCAAATTGCAGGAGCCACTGGGTACTACAAAAACAGCCTGACTTGGCACTGGTGCCACCTTGCGTCTGGTTACCATGCGGCGTATCGTGCATTTTAAGGAGCCAGGTGGCCACTCCCAGCCATATGCCCCCAAACACAACCCACGGCCCTTTTCTCTGGCAAACAAAACTCAGCTGCCCCGCTTCTGGATGGCAGATTGCAGGAGCCACTTGGGACTATCACACCAGCACAACATGGCACTGCTGCCACCTTGGATCTGGGAACAATCCTGCGTATCGTACATATTCAGGAACCAGCCGAACACTCCCAGCCACAGGCCCCCAAACACAAACAACGGCCCTTTTCTCTGGCAAACAAAACTCAACTGCCCCTCTTCTGGATGGCAAATTGCAGGACGCACTTGGTACTACAAAAAGAGCCCGACTTGGCAGTGGTGCCACCTTGGCTCTGGGAACCATCCTGCGTATCGAGCATTTTAAGGAGCCAGCCGGCAATTCCCAGCCGTATGCCCCAAAAAGAAACCATGGACCTTTTCTCTGGCAAAAAAAACTCAGCTGTCCCGCTTCTGGATGGCAGATTGCAGGAGTTACTTTGAACCATACAACCAGCCTTACTTGGCACTGGTGCCACCTTGGATCTGGGAACCATCCTGCCTATCGTTGATTTTCAGGGGCCAGCCGGCCACTCTCAGCCATAGGCCCCCAAACACAAACCACAGCCCTTTTCTCTAGCAAACAAAATTCAACTGCCCCGCTTCTGGATGGCAAATTGCAGGAGCCACTGGGTACTACAAAAACAGCCTGACTTGGCACTGGTGCCACCTTGCGTCTGGTTACCATGCGGCGTATCGTGCATTTTAAGGAGCCAGGTGGCCACTCCCAGCCATATGCCCCCAAACACAACCCACGGCCCTTTTCTCTGGCAAACAAAACTCAGCTGCCCCGCTTCTGGATGGCAGATTGCAGGAGACACTTGGTACTATCAAACCAGCCCGACTTGGCACTGGTGCCACCTTGGGTCTGGGAACCATCCTGCGTATTGTGGATTGTCAGGAGACAGCCAACCACTCTCGGCCACAGAGCCCAATCAAAAAACAAAGGTCCGTTTCCCTGGCAAAAAAAACTCAGCTGCCCCGCTTCTGGATGGGAGATTGCAGGAGGCACTTGACACTGTCAAACGAGCCCCACTTGGCACTGGTGCCACCTTGGGTCTGGGAACCATGCTGCGTATCGTGGATTTTCAGGAGCCAGCCGGCCACTGCCAGCCACAGGCCCCCAAACACAAACCACAGCCTTTTTCTCTGGCAAACAAAACTCAGCTGCCCCGCTTCTGGATGGCAGATTGCAGGAGCCACTTGGTACTATCAAACCAGCCCGACTTGGCACTGGTGCCACCTTGGGTCTGGGAACCATCCTGCCTATCGTGGATTTTAAGGAGCCAGCCGGCTACTCCCAGCCACAGGCCCCCAACAAAAACCACGGCCCTTTTTTTCTCGCAAACAAAACTTAGCTGCCTCACTTCTGGATGGCAGATTGCAGGAGCCACTTGGTGTAATCAAACCAGCCCGACTTGGCACTGGTGCCACCTTGGGTCTGGGAACCATCCTGCGTATCGTGGATTCTAAGGAGCCACGGCCACTCCTAGCCACAGGCCCCCAAACAAAATCAACGGCGCTGTTCCCTGGAAAAGAAAACACGCCTGCCAACTTTTTGATGGAGTTTGCAGGAGCCACTTGGTACTATCAAACCAGCCCGACTTGGCACTGGTGCCACCTTGGGTCTGGGAACCATCCTGCGTATCGTGGATTCTAAGGAGCCAGCCGGCCACTCCTAGCCACAGGCCCCCAAACAAAAACCTAGGCCTATTTCTCTGGCAAACAAAAGTAAGCTGCCCTGCTTCTGGATGGCAGATTGCAGGAGACACTTGGTACTATCAAACCAGCCCAACTTGGCACTGGTGCCACCTTGGATCTGGGAACCATGCTCTGTATCGTGGATATTCAGGGGCCAGCCGGCCACTCTCAGCCATATGTCCCCAAACAGAAACCTCGGCCCGTTTCTCTGGCAAACAAAACTCAACTGCCCCTCTTCTGGATGGCAAATTGCAGGATGAACTTGATACTAAAACCGCAGGCCGACTTGGTAGTGGTGACACCTTGGGCCTGGGAACCATCATGCGTATCGAGCATTTTAAGGAGCCAGCCGGCCACTCCCAGCAATATGCCCCCAAAAACAATCCACGGAATTTTCCTCTGGCAAACAAAAATCAGCTGCCTCGCTTCTGGATGGCAGATTGCAGGAGCCACTTTGCACCATCAAACCAGCCCGACTTGGCACTGGTGCCACATTGCATCTGGGAACCATGCTGCCTAGCGTGGATTTTCAGGAGCCAGCCGGCCACTCTCAGCTATATGCCCCCAAACAAAACCCACGGCCCGTTTCCCTGGCAAACAAAATTAAGCTGCCCCGCTTCTGGATGGCAGATTGCAGGACGCACTTGGTAGTATCAAACCAGCAAAACTTGGCACTGGTGCCACCTTGGGTCTGGGAACCATCCTGCGTATCGTGGGTTCAAAGGAGCCAGCCGGTCACTCCCAGCCACAGGCCCCCAAATACAAACAATGTCGCTTTTCCCTGGAAAACAAAACTCGCCTGCCAACTTTTTGATGGCAGATTGCAGGAGCCACTTGGTACTATCAAACCAGCCCAACTTGGCACTGGTGCCACCATGGGTCTGGTAACCATCCTGCCTATCGTAGCTTTCCAGGAGCCAGCCGGTCACTCCCAGCCATAGGTCCCCAGTCACAAACCTCGGCCCGTTTCCCTGGCAAACAAAAGTAAGCTACCCCGCTTCTGGATGGCAGATTGCAGGAGCCACTTGGTACTATCAAACCAGCCCAACTTGGCACTGGTGCCACCTTGGGTCTGGGAACCATGCTGCGTAACACAGATTCTAAGGCGCCAGTCGGCCACTACGAGCCACAAGCCCCCAAACACAAACAACGGCGCTATTCTCTGGCAAACAAAACTCAACTGCCCCTCTTCTGGATGGCAAATTGCAGGACGCACTTGGTACTATAAAAACAGCCCGACTTGGCACTGGTGCCCCCTTGGGTCTGGGAACCATCCTGCGTATCGATCTTTTTAATGAGACAGCCGGCCACTCCCAGCCATATGCCCCCAAACACAACCCACGGCCCTTTTCTCTGGCAAACAAAACTCAACTGCACCGCTTCTGGATGGCAGATTGCAGGAGCCACTTGGTACTATCAAACCAGCCCGACTTGGCACTGGTGCCACCTTGGGTCTGGGAACCATCCTGCGTATTGTGGGTTGTCAGGAGCCAGCCGAACACTCTCGGCCACAGACCCCAATTAAAAACAACGGCCCGTTTCACAGGCAAACAAAACTCAGCTGCCCCGCTTCTGGATGGGAGATTGCAGGAGCCACTGGGTACTATGAAACCAGCCCTACTTGGCACTGATGCCACCTTGGGTCTGGGAACCATGCTGCGTATCATGGATTTTCAGGAGCCAGCCGGCCACTGCCAGCCACAGGCCCCGAAACACAAACAACAGCCTTTTTGCCTGGCAAACAAAATTCAGCTGCCCCGCTTCTGGATGGCAGATTGCAGGAACCACTTGGTACTAACAAACCAGCCCGACTTGGCACTGATGCCACCTTGGGTCTGGGAACCATCCTGCGTATCGTGGATTCTAAGGAGCCAGCTGGCCACTCCCAGCCACAGGCCTCAAAACACACACAACGGTGCTTTTCCCTGGAAAGCAAAACTCGCCTGCCAAACTTTTGATGGCAGATGGCCGGAGCCACTTGGTATTATCAAACCAGCCCAACTTGGCACTGGTGCCACCATGGGTCTGGTCACCATCCTGCCTATCGTAGCTTTTCAGGAGCCAGCCAGCCACCCCCAGCCAGAGGCCCCCAGACAAATATTACGGCCCGTTTCCCTGGCAAACAAAAGTAAGCTGCCCCGCTTCTGGATGGCAGATTGCAGGAGCCACTTGGTACCATCAAACCAGCCCAACTTGGCACTGGTGCCAACTCAGGTCTGGGAACCATCCTGCCTATCGTGGGTTCTAAGGAGCCAGCTGGCCACTCCCAGCCACAGGCCCCCAAACACAAACAATGGCGCTTTTCCCTGGAAAACAAAACTCGCCTGCCAACTTTTGATGGCAGATTGCAGGAGCCACTTGGTACTATCAAACCAGCCCAACTTGGCACTGGTGCCACCATGGGTCTGGTCACCATCCTGCCTATCGTAGCTTTTCAGGAGCCAGCCGGTCACTCCCAGCCATAGGCCCCCAGACACAAACCTCGGCCCGTTTCCCTGGCAAACAAAAGTAAGCTGCCCCGCTTCTGGATGGCAGATTGCAGGAGCTACTTTGTACTATCAAACCAGCCCGACTTGGCACTGGTGACACCTCTGGTCTGGGAACCATCCTACCTATCGTGGATTTTCAGGGGCCAGCCGGCCACTCTCAGCCATATGCCCCAAAAACAAACCACGGCCCTTTTCTCTGGCAAACAAAACTCAACTGCCCCTCTTCTGGATGGCAAATTTTAGGACGCACTTTGTACTACGAAAACCGCCCGACGTGGCACTGGTGCCACCTTGTGTCAGGGAACCATCCTGCATATCGAGCTTTTTAAGGAGCCAGCCGGCCACGCCCAGCCATATACCCCCAAAAACAAACCACGGACCATTTCTCTTGGAAACAAAAATCCGCTGCCCCGCGTCTGGATGGCAGATTGCAGGAGCCACTTTGCACCATCAAACCAGCCCGACTTGGCACTGGTGCCACCTTGGGTCTGGGAACAATCCTGCATATCGTGGATTCTAAGGAGCCAGCCGGCCACTCCCTGCCATAGGCCCCCAAACAAAAACAACGGCGCTTTTCCCTGGAAAACAAAATTCGCCTGCCAGCATTTTGATGGCAGATTGCAGGAGCCACTTGGTACTATCAAATCATCCCAACTTGGCACTGGTGCCACTATGGGTCTGGGAACCATCCTGCCTATTGTAGCATTTCAGGAGCCAGCCGGTCACTCCCAGCCATAGGCCCCCAGACACAAACCTCGGACCGTTTCCCTGGCAAACAAAATTAAGCTGCCCCGATTCTGGATGGCAGATTGCAGGAGCCACTTGGTTGTGTCAAACCAGCCCGACTTGGAACTGGTGCCACCTTGGGTCTGGGAACCATCCTGCGTAACGTGGATTCTAAGCAGCCACCCGGCCACTCTGAGCCACAGGCCCCCAAACACAAACAACGGCGCTTTTCCCTGGAAAACAAAACTCGCCTGCCAACTTTTTGATGGCAGATTGCAGGAGCCACTTGGTACTATCAAACCAGCCCAACTTGGCACTGGTGCCACCTCTGGTCTGGGAACCATCCTGCCTATCGTAGCTTTTCAGGAGCCAGCCGGTCACTCCCAGCCATAGACCCCCAGACACAAACCTCGGCCCGTTTCCCTGGAAAACAAAAGTAAGTTACCCCGATTCTGGATGGCAGATTGCAGGAGCCACTTGGTACTATCAAATCAGCCCAACTTGGCACTGGTGCCACCATGGGTCTGGTAAACATCCTGCCTATCGTAGCTTTTCAGGAGCCAGCCGGTCACTCCCGGCCATAGGCCCCCGGACACAAACCTCGGCCCGTTTCCCTGGCAAACAAAAGTAAGCTGCCCCGCATTTGGATGGCAGATTGCAGGATGCAGTTGGTACTTACAAACCAGCCCGACTTGGCCCTGGTGCCACCTCTGGTCTGGGAACCATGCTGCGTAACGTAGATTCTACGAGGACAGGCGGCCACTCCCAGCCACAGGCCTCTAAACAAAAACAACGGCGCTTTTCCCTGGAAAACAAAACTCGCCTGCCAACTTCTTGATGGCAGATTGCAGGAGCCACTTGGTACTATCAAACCAGCCCAACTTGGCACTGGTGCCACCATGGGTCTGGTCACCATCCTGCCTATCGTAGCTTTTCAGGAGCCAGCCGCTCACTCCCAGCCATAGGCCCCCAGACAAATACCTCGGCCCGTTTCCCTGGCAAACAAAAGTAGGCTGCCCCGCTTCTGGATGGCAAATTGCAGGACGCACTTGGTACTACGAAAACAGCCCGACTTGGCACTGATGCCACCTTGGGTCAGGGAACAATCCTGTGTATAGAGCTTTTTAAGGAGCCAGCCGGCCACGTCCAGTCATATACCCCCAAAAAAAAAACCACGGAACTTTTCTCCAGCAAACAAAAATCCGCTGCCCCGCGTCTGGATGGCAGATTGCAGGAGCTATTTAGTATTATCAAACCAGCCCGACTTGGCACTGGTGGCACCATGAGTCTGGTAACCATCCTGCCTATCGTAGCTTTTCAGTAGTCAGCCGGTCACTCCCAGCCATAGGCCCCCAGACAAATACCTCGGCCCGTTTCCCTGGGAAACAAAAGTAAGCTGTCCCGCTTCTGGATGGCAGATTGCAGGAGACACTTGGTACTATCAAACCAGCCCAACTTGTTCCCAGACCCAAGGTGGCACCAGTGCCAAGTGGGGCTGGTTTGATGGTGCAACGTGGCTCCTGCAATCTGCCATCCAAAAGCGGGGCAGCTTACTTTTGTTTGCCAGGGAAACGGGCCGAGGTTTGTGTCTGGGGGTCTATGGCTGGGAGTGACCGGCTGGCTCCTGAAAAGCTACGATAGGCAGGATGGTTCCCAGACAAGAGGTGCCACCAGTGCCAAGTTGGGCTGGTTTGATAGTACCAAGTGGCTCCTGCAATCTGCCATCAAAAAGTTGGCAGGCGAGTTTTGTTTTCCAGGGAAAAGCGCCGTAGTTTTTGTTTGGGGGCCTGTGGCTGGGAGTGGCCGGGTGGCTGCTTAGAATCCACGATACGCAGGATGGTTCCCAGACCCAAGGTGGCACCAGTGCCCAGTCGGGCTGGTTTGACACAACCAAGTGGCTCCTGCAATCTGCCATCCAGAATCGGGGCAGCTTAATTTTGTTTGCCAGGGAAACGGTCCGAGGTTTGTGTCTGGGGGCCTATGGCTGGGAGTGACCGGCTGGCTCCTGAAATGCTACAATAGGCAGGATGGTTCCCAGACCCAGAGTGGCACCAGTGCCAAGTTGGGATGATTTGATAGTACCAAGTGGCTCCTGCAATCTGCCATCAAAATTTGGCAGGCGAATTTTGTTTTCCAGGGAAAAGCGCCGTTGTATGTGTTTGGGGGCCTGTGGCTGGGAGTGGCCGGCTGGCTCCTTAGAATCCACGATATGCAGGATTGTTCCCAGACCCAAGGTGGCACCAGTGCCAAGTCGGGCTGGTTTGATGGTGCAAAGTGGCTCCTGCAATCTGCCATACAGACGCGGGGCAGCGGATTTTTGTTTCCAAGAGAAATGGTCCGTGGTTTGTTTTTGGGGGTTTATGGCTGGGTGTGGCCGGCTGGCTCCTTAAAAAGCTCGATATGCAGGATGGTTCCCTGACACAAGGTGGCACCAGTGCCACGTCGGGCGGTTTTCGTAGTACAAAGTGCGTCCTAAAATTTGCCATCCAGAAGAGGGGCAGTTGAGTTTTGTTTGCCAGAGAAAAGGGCCGTGGTTTGTTTTTGGGGGCATATGGCTGAGAGTGGCCGGCTGGCTCCTGAAAAGCCACGATAGGCAGGATGTTTACCAGACCCATGGTGGCACCAGTGCCAAGTTGGGCTGATTTGATAGTACCAAGTGGCTCCTGCAATCTGCCATCCAGAATCGGGGTAGCTTACTTTTGTTTTCCAGGGAAACGGGCCGAGGTTTGTGTCTAGGGGTCTATGGTTGGGAGTGGCCGGCTGGCTCCTTAGAAACCACGATACGCAGCATGGTTCCCAGACAAGAGGTGCCACCAGTGCCAAGTTGGGCTGGTTTGATACTACCAAGTGGTTCCTGCAATCTGCCATCCAGAAGCGGGGCAGCTTACTTTTGTTTGCCAGGGAAACGGATCGTTGTTTGTGTTTGGGGGCCTATGGCTGGGACTGACCGGCTGGCTCCATAAAATCCACGATACGCAGGATGGTTCCCAGACCAGAGGTGGCACCAGTGCCAAGTCGGGCTGGTTTGATAGTACCAAGTGGATCCTGCAATCTGCCATCCAGAAGCGGGGCAGCTTACTTTTGTTTGCCAGGGAAACGGGCCGAGGTTTTTGTCTGGGGGCCTATGGCTGGGAGTGACCGGCTGGCTCCTGAAAAGCTACGATAGGCAGGATGGTGACCAGACCCATGGTGGCAGCAGTGCCAAGTTGGGCTGGTTTGATAGTACCAAGTGGCTCCTGCAATCTGCCATCAAAAAGTTGGCAGGCGAGTTTTGTTTTCCAGGGAAAAGCGCCGTTGTTTGTGTTTGGGTGCCTGTGGCTGGGAGTGGCCGGCTGGCTCTTTAGAATCCACGATACGCAGGATGGTTCCCAGACCAGTGGTTTCACCAGTGCCAAGTCGGGCGGGTTAGATAGTAACAAGTGCGTCCTAAAATCTGCCATCCAGAAGCGGGGCAGCTTACTTTTGTTTGCCAGGGAAACGGGCCGAGGTTTTTGTCTGGGGGCCTATGGCTGGGAGTGACCGGCTGGCTCGTGAAAAGCTACGATAGGCAGGATGGTGACCAGACCCATGGCGGCACCAGTGCCAAGTTGGGCTGGTTTGATAGTAGCAAGTGGCTCCTGCAATCTGCCATCAAAAAGTTGGCAGGCGAGTTTTGTTTTCCAGGGAAAAGCGCCGTTGTTTGTGTTTGGCGGCCTGTGGTTGGGAGTGGTCGGCTGGCTCCTTAGAATCCACAATACGCAGGATGGTTCCCAGACCAGAGGTGGCACCAGTGCCAAGTCGGGCTGGTTTGATAGTACCAAGTGGCTCCTGCAATCTGCCATCCAGAATCGGGGCAGCTTACTTTTGTTTGCCAGGGAAACGGGCCGAGCTTTGTGTCTGGGGGCCTATGGCTGGGAGTGACCGGCTGGCTCCTGAAAAGCTACGATAGGCAGGATGGTGACCAGACCCATGGTGGCACCAGTGCCAAGTTGGGCTGGTTTGATAGTACCAAGTGGCTCCTGCAATCTGCCATCAAAAAGTTGGCAGGCAAGTTTTCTTTACCAGGGAAAAGCGCCGTTGTTTTTGTTTGGGGGCCTATGGCTGGGAGTGGCCGGCTGGCTCCTTAGAATCCACGATACGCAGGATGGTTCCTAGACTTGACGTGGCACCAGTGCCAAGTTGGGCTGGTTTGATAGTACCAAGTGCGTCCTGCAATCTGCCATCCAGAAGTGGGGTAGCTTACTTTTGTTTGCCAGGGAAACGGGCCGAGGTTTGTGTCTCGGGGCATATGGCTGGGAGTGACCGGCTGCCTCCTGAAAAGCTACGATAGGCAGGATGGTGACCAGACCCATGGTGGCACCAGTGCCAAGTTGGGCTGGTTTGATAGTACCAAGTGGCTCCTGCAATCTGCCATCAAAAAGTTGGCAGGCGAGTTTGTTATCCAGGGAAAAGCGCCGTTGTTTGTGCCTGGGGCCCTATCGCCTGGAGTGGACGGATGGCTAATTAGAATCCACGATACACAGGATGGTTCCCAGACCCATGGTGGCACCAGTGCCAAGTTGGGCTGGTTTGATATTACCAAGTGGTTCCTGCAATCTGCCATCCAGAAGCGGGGCAGCTTACTTTTGTTTGCCAGGGAAACGGTCCGAGGTTTGTGTCTGGGGGCCAAAGCCTGGAAGTGACCGGCTGGCTCGTGAAAAGCTACGATAGGCAGGATGGTGACCAGACCCATGACGGCACCAGTGCCAAGTTGGGCTGGTTTGATAGTACCAAGTGGCTCCTGCAATCTGCCATCAAAAACTTGGCAGGCGAGTTTTGTTTTCCAGGGAAAAGCGCCGTTGTTTGTGTTTGGGGGCCTGTGGCTGGGAGTGGCCGGCTGGCTCCTTAGAATCCACGATACTCAGCATGGTTCCCAGACCAAAGGTGGCACCAGTGCCAAGTTGGGCTGGTTTGATAGTACCAAGTGGTTCCTGCAATCTGCCATCCAGAAGCGGGGCAGCTTACATTTGTTGGCCAGGGAAACGGGCCGAGGTTTGTGTCTGGGGGCCTATGGCTGGGAGTGACCGGCTGGCTCCTGAAAAGCTACGATAGGCAGGATGGTGACCAGACCCATGGTGGCACCAGTGCCAAGTTGGGCTGATTTGATTGTACCAAGTGGCTCCTGCAATCTGCCATCAAAAAGTTGGCAGGCGAATTTTGTTTTCCAGGGAAAAGCGCCGTTGTTTGTGTTTGGGGGCCTGTGGCAGGGAGTGGCCGGCTGGCTCCTGAAAAGCTACGATAGGCAGGATGGTGACGAGACCCATGGTGGCACCAGTGCCAAGTTGGGCTGGTTTGATAGTACCAAGTGGCTCCGGCAATCTGCCATCAAAAAGTTGGCAGACGAGTTTTGTTTTCAAGGGAAAAGCGCCGTTGTTTGTGTTTGGGGGCCTGTGGCTGGGAGTGGCCGGCTGGCTGCTTAGAATCTACCATACGCAGGATGGTTCCCAGACCAGAGGTGGCACCAGTGCCAAGTCGGGCTGGTTTGATAGTACCAAGTGCGTCCTGCAATCTGCCATCCAGAAGCGGGACAGCTTACTTTTGTTTGTCAGGGAAACGGGCCGAGCTTTGTGTCTGTGGGCCTACGGCTGGGAGTGACCGGCTGGCTCCTGAAAAGCTACGATAGGCAGGATGGTGACCAGACCCATGGTGGCACCAGTGCCAAGTTGGGCTTGTTTGATAGTACCAAGTGGCTCCTGCAATCTGCCATCAAAAATTTGGCAGGCAAGTTTTGTTTTCCAGGGAAAAGTGCCGTTGTTTTTTTTTGGGGGCCTATGGCTGGGAGTGGCCGGCTGGCTCCTTAGAATCCACGATACGCAGGATGGTTCCCAGACCTGAGGTGGCACCAGTGCCAAGTTGGGCTGGTTTGATAGTACCAAGTGCGTCCTGCAATCTGCCATCCAGAAGCGGGGTAGCTTACTTTTGTTTGCCAGGGAAAAGGGCCGAGGTTTGTGTCTCGGGGCCTATGGCTGGGAGTGACCGGCTGGCTCCTGAAAAGCTACGATAGGCAGGATGGTGACCAGACCCATGGTGGCACCAGTGCCAAGTTGGGCTGGTTTGATAGTACCAAGTGGCTCCTGCAATCTGCCATCACAAACTTGGCAGGCGAGTTTGTTATCCAGGGAAAAGCGCCGTTGTTTGTGTTTGGGGGCCTGTGGCTGGGAGTGGCCGGCTGGCTCCTTAGAATCCATGATACGCAGGATGGTTCCCAGACCAGAGGTGGCACCAGTGCCAAGTTGGGCTGGTTTGATGGTGAAAAGTGGCTCCTGCAATCTGCCATCCAGAAGCGGGGCAGCTTACTTTTGTTTGCCAGGGAAACGGGCCGAGGTTTTTGTCTGGGGGCCTATGGCTGGGAGTGACCGGCTGGCTCCTGAAAAGCTACGATAGGCAGGATGGTGACCAGACCCATGGTGGCACCAGTGTCAAGGTGGGCTGGTTTGATAGTACCAAGTGGCTCCGGCAATCTGCCATCAAAATTTGGCAGGCGAGTTTTGTTTTCCAGGGAAAAGCGCCGTTGTTTTTGTTTGGGGGCCTGTGGCTGGGAGTGGCCGGATGGCTAATTAGAATCCACGATACGCAGCATGGTTCCCAGACCTGAGGTGGCACCAGTGCCAAGTCGGGCTAGTTTGATGGTGCAAAGTGGCTCCTGCAATCTGCCATCCAGAAGCGGGGCAGCTTGCTTTTGTTTGCCAGGGAAACGGGCCGAGCTTTGTGTCTGGGGCCTATGGCTGGGAGTGACCGGCTGGCTCCTGAAAAGCTACGATAGGCAGGATGGTGACCAGACCCAAGGTTGCACCAGTGCCAAGTTGGGCTGGTTTGATAGTACCAAGTGGCTCCTGCAATCTGCCATCAAAAAGTTGGCAGGCGAGTTTTGTTTTCCAGGGAAAAGCGCCGTTGTTTGTGTTTGGGGGCCTGTGGCTGGGAGTGGCCGGCTGGCTCCTTAGAATCCACGATACCCAGGCTCATTCCCAGACCTGAGGTGGCACCAGTGCCAAGTCGGGCTAGTTTGATGGTGCAAAGTGGCTCCTGCAATCTGCCATCCAGAAGCGGGACAGCTTACTTTTCCTTGCCAGGGAAACGGGCCGAGCTTAGTGTCTGGGGGCCTATGGCTGGGAGTGACCGGCTGGCTCCTGAAAAGCTACGATAGGCAGGATGGTGACCAGACCCATGGTGGCACCAGTGCCAAGTTGGGCTGGTTTGATAGTACCAAGTGGCTCCTGCAATCCGCCATCAAAAAGTTGGCAGGCGAGTTTTGTTTTCCAGGGAAAAGCGCCGTTGTTTGTGTTTAGGGGCCTGTGGCTGGCAGTGGCCGGCTGGCTCCTGAAAATCCACGATACGCAGCATGGTTCCCAGACCCAAGGTGGCACCAGTGCCAAGTGGGGCTCGTTTGACAGTGTCAAGTGCCTCCTGCAATCTCCCATCCAGAAGCGGGGCAGCTGAGTTTTTTTTGCCAGGGAAACGGACCTTTGTTTTTGATTGGGCTCTGTGGCCGAGAGTGGTTGGCTGTCTCCTGACAATCCACAATACGCAGGATGGTTCCCAGACCCAAGGTGGCACCAGTGCCAAGTCGGGCTGGTTTGATAGTACCAAGTGTCTCCTGCAATCTGCCATCCAGAAGCGGGGCAGCTGAGTTTTGTTTGCCAGAGAAAAGGGCCGTGGGTTGTGTTTGGGGGCATATGGCTGGGAGTGGCCACCTGGCTCCTTAAAATGCACGATACGCCGCATGGTAACCAGACGCAAGGTGGCACCAGTGCCAAGTCAGGCTGTTTTTGTAGTACCCAGTGGCTCCTGCAATTTGCCATCCAGAAGCGGGGCAGTTGAATTTTGTTTGCTAGAGAAAAGGGCTGTGGTTTGTGTTTGGGGGCCTATGGCTGAGAGTGGCCGGCTGGCCCCTGAAAATCAACGATAGGCAGGATGGTTCCCAGATCCAAGGTGGCACCAGTGCCAAGTAAGGCTGGTTGTATGGTTCAAAGTAACTCCTGCAATCTGCCATCCAGAAGCGGGACAGCTGAGTTTTTTTTGCCAGAGAAAAGGTCCATGGTTTCTTTTTGGGGCATACGGCTGGGAATTGCCGGCTGGCTCCTTAAAATGCTCGATACGCAGGATGGTTCCCAGAGCCAAGGTGGCACCACTGCCAAGTCGGGCTCTTTTTGTAGTACCAAGTGCGTCCTGCAATTTGCCATCCAGAAGAGGGGCAGTTGAGTTTTGTTTGCCAGAGAAAAGGGCCGTTGTTTGTGTTTGGGGGCCTGTGGCTGGGAGTGTTCGGCTGGTTCCTGAATATGTACGATACGCAGGATTGTTCCCAGATCCAAGGTGGCAGCAGTGCCATGTTGTGCTGGTGTGATAGTCCCAAGTGGCTCCTGCAATCTGCCATCCAGAAGTGGGGCAGCTGATTTTTGTTTGCCAGAGAAAAGGTCCGTGGTTTGTTTTTGGGGGCATATGGCTGAGAGTGGCCGGCTGGCCCCTGAAAATCCACGATACACAGGATGGTTCCCAGATCCAAGGTGGCACCTGTGCCAAGTCGGGCTGATTTGATAGTACTAAGTAGCTCCTGCAATCTGCCATGCAGAAGCGGGGCAGCTTACTTTTGTTTGCCAGGGAAACGGGCCGAGGTTTGTGTTTGGGGGCCTATGGCTGAGAGTGACCGGCTGGCTCCTGAAAAGCTACAATAGGCAGGATGGTGACCAGACCCATGGTGGCACCAGTGCCAAGTTGGGCTGGTTTGATAGTACCAAGTGGTTCCTGCAATCTGCCATCCAGAAGCAGGGCAGCTGAGTTTTGTTTGCCAGAGAAAAGGGCCTTGGTTTGTGTTTGGGGGCATATGGCTGGGTGTGGCCAGCTGGCTCCTTAAAATGCACGATATGCAACATGGCTCCCAGACCCAAGGTGGCACAAGTGCCAAGTTGGGCTGGTTTGATAGTACCAAGTGGCTCCTGCAATCTTCCATGATCACGTGGAGAAATACTTTCTGGTTTCAGCCTCATGCTCTTTCTTCTCTCCCTCAACTTCTCTATCACCTCTCATCTGGTTCACATGCGCTGTCTTCAAGGTCCACAGGCTACTTTTCACAGAATCTTCTGGCCTGATGAAGTAAGGATGATGAATAGAACAGAGCTGGGATCTATTTTCCAGTTTGGATAAAATGCATTCTGCACACAAATCCAAGGAGAACGGGCTGCCCCGATGCCCAGAAAATCTTTCACTCCTGCTAGTGTTCTACGTCAACCGCAACTTAGTCTGAAAGAAAAGCTTTTTCTCTGAGAGCATCTGAGAGGTTTGCATGAAGCACTGATATCTGACATATGCAATTTTGAATAGGAGAGGAAAAAGAAAATGGCAAGGAGTTTTTAATTTTAGTGGTTTCAATTTTAATTTCCGTGCACTTTTTCAAAACTTGTCAGCTCAAATGCCCATCAACATCTTTTAGTCATCTGTAAGTCAGTATTCATATAAAATGTGCTTCAAATCCAAAGAATTTCAAATTTGCACTCCAAGCTTCTATGCCTAGATTTATGATTTCCTACACATATTAGATGAAAGGAAGGCCTTTTTTACTGTGGGAGTGCTGGAACACTGGAACAGGTTGCCCAGAGAAGTTGTGGGTGTCCCATCCCTGAAAGTATTCAAGGTCACCTTGGACGGGGCTTGGAGCAGCAACAAAGGAGAAGCTTGATGGTAGAGAAACAAAGTTGGACTATAGAAGAAACTCGGATTGAAGTATAGGATCAAGTTTTCTCTCAGCTCTTGGGGTAAATTCAAAGTTGTACAAAATGACATTTATCTGTGCTATTCACTACTGTAACAGAAAGTTTCATGAAAACTGTACAGAAGATAGTAAATTTTAAAAGAGATAAGAATTACAGCATAAAATCCATGGGATAGGTTACAACATGAGACACTCTCTAAGAGAAAATCTCTGTGTTTCAGCACTTCATCGGGGTAAGATTTCATGAAGTGCCAAAGAAGGCGGCAAAATATCATTCGGGACATTATTTACTGGAATTCAGCCTGGCCATTAGTAGGAACTGCCTTTGAACATATCATGTAGATATACCACACACACTTTCCCTTCACTGAAAAATTACTGTTTACAACAAATAAGCAATTGACGATCAAAATTGATTGAAAGCATCTTAAACATGTCAAGTATTTCATTGTAGATGATCTGTGATCCAAATGCTTCTTCCACCTTCGAGAGGGACAGAAGAATTCTTCCATATCATGATGGTTTAAAATTGTATCAACCAATGTTTTCTGCTGAAAAGATATCATCTATTTTTTTCTATTTTTGGAAGAAAATATTCCTAGACATACAACAGGTGAGAACTAAGTAATTTTAAAGAAACAAATGAAATGAAAATATTCTGTAAATAGAATGAAATGAAAAGCTGTGTTTTAAATAGGAGCTAAATATTAAACAGAATTTTTGTACCAGGCATTTGAATTACTGCACCAGCTCTTTTGCCCATCAAGAGAGGCATTTAGCATTTCAGTCTTTTCCAAGGTGTTCATGATCTGCTATGCTGATCTCTGTGTGTGCCTAGGTGTGTGTGGAGGGGGGGGCATATGAAGGGGAGTGTGTATGTTTGCTTTACAATTGTTGTGGCAGATTCATGCCTCAGCTCCACATTTTGTTTTAAAAAGGTCACACCGAGTGGATATGAAGTTTACTATCAACAAGAGATCGATTCCCAAATCATCCATTTGACTCTCCCTTATAAATCATGTGCTTTGTTGCATATTTTATCAAATATACTTTCAAGCCAGATGGAGGAAGGAGGATGTGGGAATCCCTCCACCATCTTGCAACTTTTATGTAAGTAGGTTTTCAAGAAAATCATCATTTCTCTTTTAAATATGTCTGGAACAGGCATGATGGTAGTGTCAACCTGTTGGAGTTTTTGTTGCTGGAAGAAGTTGTACAAAAGGATTGGTTTTTACATTGACCAGTTACTGAATCAAGCGCAGGAATACATTGGAAATTTAGCTGGGGGTTCCTTTTCCCAGCAGACTACTTCTAGAACGAGCTTGTACACTGAAGCTGACTCTTTTGCTCTCTTTTTGTTTCTTTCCTATTTTCTTGGCTTCTTTGCCACTATCTAGACAATTTTGGAACTTTGTTCCCAACTAAAATGGTTTCAATAGTCTGATTGTGATCATACATTTTTACAAGGAATTTTTAAAATCTTTCCTCGAGTCCAGAAAGTCAAGGACTTAGATCTTTTTCTTCCCTTATCAATATTGCCATGAAATTGATAAATAAAGACCAACTCTTTATTTTTGTTTTTAACCCACGTAGATAATTCCCATCCATTAATCCATTTTGTGGACCAATAGCTGCCATTCTGATGGAAGCTGTCACTTCTTAACAATAGGCATTCTGTGACTATGTTGACAGCACTTTGGGTGAAGATCCTAACTGGTCTTAGATATACATAGGGAGAAATTTGCTCAGCCAGTGTCAGTCTTAAGCATGCGTATCAGAAGATCTTTCTAGAGCTGGGAATTTTCCCATGAAAGGGATTCAGTTAGGGAAGAGACACTTGTGCCAGAGTTTTACATTCTTCTTGAACACTGCTTAAGGAACTTAGATGCCATGTCCATTTGGATCTCTGTCTGCACAGAACTTTGTCATGCCAGTGCTTTGAAATGCATCTTGAAGAGAATTCACTAGCACAGAATGAAAGAGAGTGGAAGGGGTTGGTGGGGCTAACCAGGCCCAACCCCCCTGCCTAAACCAGGATACCTAGAGCCTCTTGCCCAGGATTCTATCTGGGTGTACTTTTAATGTCTTCAAAGATCCAGGCTCCACAATCTTTCTGGGCAGTCTGTGCCGTGGTTCAGTCACCCTGACAGTAAAGAAACATTTACTGATGTTCAAAGGCAATCTCCTGTATTTCAGTGTGTGCCCACTGCCTCTTGTCTTTTCCCTCAGCATCACTGAAAAGACACTGATTCCCTCCCCTTTGCACTATTGCTTCCATATGTATGTGTGATGCCATGTAGAGGTATGTCAAAAACCTCCCTGAAGCCCAGGCAGATAATATTCCCTTCATCTACCAGTCAAGTTGATTCATCAGAGGAGTTTAAAGTGATGTTCAGCATGAAATTCCCCTGAAAAATCATGCTAACTACATTATTTGGTCATCTGTCATGTGCCTGGCAAGGATTTCCAGGAAGAGCTGCTTCATCAACTTCCTGGGGATAAAAAAGAGGCTGGCTGGTTTGTACTATGGCGAGTCCTCTTAATTGCCTTTTTTGAAGATGGGTGTCATTTGCTAACATCCACTCTTTAGCCTCTCTTGTCGTCTACATCTTAGCAAAACGCTTTTCCACTATGTCTGGCTAGGAAAAACTGTGCCAGCACAGAAAACATCTCCCATCGTGTTCTAGAAGTTGCACGGATGTCTGCCAAGTGTTTGGCAGGAAGAAAAGAAAAGTTGTCCAAAACAGCTTCCAATCGAATGTTCCTGTGATTGGAAAAGTCAGGAGAGTGCAAAGGTACTGTTTTCTATCAGTTGGCAAGGTGCGCACACAATCCCAGTGTTGTACAGCTTGCTTCTTCACCTTCCCGAAGCTGCCGCTCTCGCCGGCTGCCGGAGCCCAAGAAGCGGCTTCTTCGCGCAAAGACGATTGTGCCGCTCACAGGGCTCTCCTTAGCGCGGCTTCTGCCGAAAGACGCCCGGCAGCGGCTCTTACCTCCGGAGAGGATCCTACCTTCGTCTTTAGCTCCTCTTCTCATCTACACCTCGGCAAAAAGCTTCTCCACTATGTCTGGCTAGGAAAAACTGTGCCAGCACAGAAAACATCTCCCATCGTGTTCTAGAAGTTGCACGGATGTCTGCCAAGTGTTTGGCAGGAAGAAAAGAAAAGTTGTCCAAAACAGCTTCCAATCGAATGTTCCTGTGATTGGAAAAGTCAGGAGAGTGCAAAGGTACTGTTTTCTATCAGTTGGCAAGGTGCGCACACAATCCCAGTGTTGTACAGCTTGCTTCTTCACCTTCCCGAAGCTGCCGCTCTCGCCGGCTGCCGGAGCCCAAGAAGCGGCTTCTTCGCGCAAAGACGATTGTGCCGCTCACAGTGCTCTCCTTAGCGCGGCTTCTGCCGAAAGACGCCCGGCAGCGGCTCTTACCTCCGGAGAGCATCCTACCTTCGTCTTTCGCGTCTTTTGTAGTCTACATCTTAGCAAAACGCTTTTCCACTATGTCTGGCTAGGAAAACCCGTGCCAGCACAGAAAACATCTCCCATCGTTTTCTAGAAGTTGCACGGATGTCTGCCAAGTGTTTGGCAGGAAGAAAAGTTGTCCAAAACAGCTTCCAATCGAATGTTCCTGTGATTGGAAAAGTCAGGAGAGTGCAAAGGTACTGTTTTCTATCAGTTGGCAAGGTGCGCACACAATCCCAGTGCTGTACAGCTTGCTTCTTCACCTTCCCGAAGCTGCCACTCTCAGGAGGTAAGAGCCGCTGCCGGGCGTCTTTCGGCAGAAGCTGCGCTAAGGAGAGCACTGTGAGCGGCACAATCGTCTTTGCGCGAAGAAGCCGCTTCTTGGGCTCCGGCAGCCGGCGAGAGCGGCAGCTTCGGGAAGGTGAAGAAGCAAGCTGTACAACACTGGGATTGTGTG
Source organism: Melospiza melodia melodia (assembly GCF_035770615.1). Lineage (NCBI taxonomy): Eukaryota > Metazoa > Chordata > Aves > Passeriformes > Passerellidae > Melospiza > Melospiza melodia. Next base: position 62,340,634 of record NC_086194.1, read on the forward strand.
CGCACCTTGCCAATTGATAGAAAACAGTACCTTTGCACTCTCCTGACTTTTCCAATCACAGGAACATTCGATTGGAAGCTGTTTTGGACAACTTTTCTTTTCTTCCTGCCAAACACTTGGCAGACATCCGTGCAACTTCTAGAACACGATGGGAGATGTTTTCTGTGCTGGCACAGTTTTTCCTAGCCAGACATAGTGGAAAAGCGTTTTGCTAAGATGTAGACTACAAAAGACGAGAAAGACGAAGGTAGGATGCTCTCCGGAGGTAAGAGCCGCTGCCGGGCGTCTTTCGGCAGAAGCCGCGCTAAGGAGAGCACTGTGAGCGGCACAATCGTCTTTGCGCGAAGAAGCCGCTTCTTGGGCTCCGGCAGCCGGCGAGAGCGGCAGCTTCGGGAAGGTGAAGAAGCAAGCTGTACAACACTGGGATTGTGTGCGCACCTTGCCAACTGATAGAAAACAGTACCTTTGCACTCTCCTGACTTTTCCAATCACAGGAACATTCGATTGGAAGCTGTTTTGGACAACTTTTCTTTTCTTCCTGCCAAACACTTGGCAGACATCCGTGCAACTTCTAGAACACGATGGGAGATGTTTTCTGTGCTGGCACAGTTTTTCCTAGCCAGACATAGTGGAAAAGCGTTTTGCTAAGATGTAGACTACAAAAGACGAGAAAGACGAAGGTAGGATGCTCTCCGGAGGTAAGAGCCGCTGCCGGGCGTCTTTCGGCAGAAGCCGCGCTAAGGAGAGCACTGTGAGCGGCACAATCGTCTTTGCGCGAAGAAGCCGCTTCTTGGGCTCCGGCAGCCGGCGAGAGCGGCAGCTTCGGGAAGGTGAAGAAGCAAGCTGTACAACACTGGGATTGTGTGCGCACCTTGCCAACTGATAGAAAACAGTACCTTTGCACTCTCCTGACTTTTCCAATCACAGGAACATTCGATTGGAAGCTGTTTTGGACAACTTTTCTTTTCTTCCTGCCAAACACTTGGCAGACATCCGTGCAACTTCTAGAACACGATGGGAGATGTTTTCTGTGCTGGCACAGTTTTTCCTAGCCAGACATAGTGGAAAAGCGTTTTGCTAAGATGTAGACTACAAAAGACGCGAAAGACGAAGGTAGGATGCTCTCCGGAGGTAAGAGCCGCTGCCGGGCGTCTTTCGGCAGAAGCCGCGCTAAGGAGAGCACTGTGAGCGGCACAATCGTCTTTGCGCGAAGAAGCCGCTTCTTGGGCTCCGGCAGCCGGCGAGAGCGGCAGCTTCGGGAAGGTGAAGAAGCAAGCTGTACAACACTGGGATTGTGTGCGCACCTTGCCAACTGATAGAAAACAGTACCTTTGCACTCTCCTGACTTTTCCAATCACAGGAACATTCGATTGGAAGCTGTTTTGGACAACTTTTCTTTTCTTCCTGCCAAACACTTGGCAGACATCCGTGCAACTTCTAGAACACGATGGGAGATGTTTTCTGTGCTGGCACAGTTTTTCCTAGCCAGACATAGTGGAAAAGCGTTTTGCTAAGATGTAGACTACAAAAGACGAGAAAGACGAAGGTAGGATGCTCTCCGGTGGTAAGAGCCGCTGCCGGGCGTCTTTCGGCAGAAGCCGCGCTAAGGAGAGCCCTGTGAGCGGCACAATCGTCTTTGCGCGAAGAAGCCGCTTCTTGGGCTCCGGCAGCCGGCGAGAGCGGCAGCTTCGGGAAGGTGAAGAAGCAAGCTGTACAACACTGGGATTGTGTGCGCACCTTGCCAACTGATAGAAAACAGTACCTTTGCACTCTCCTGACTTTTCCAATCACAGGAACATTCGATTGGAAGCTGTTTTGGACAACTTTTCTTTTCTTCCTGCCAAACACTTGGCAGACATCCGTGCAACTTCTAGAACACGATGGGAGATGTTTTCTGTGCTGGCACAGTTTTTCCTAGCCAGACATAGTGGAAAAGCGTTTTGCTAAGATGTAGACTACAAAAGACGAGAAAGACGAAGGTAGGATGCTCTCCGGAGGTAAGAGCCGCTGCCGGGCGTCTTTCGGCAGAAGCCGCGCTAAGGAGAGCCCTGTGAGCGGCACAATCGTCTTTGCGCGAAGAAGCCGCTTCTTGGGCTCCGGCAGCCGGCGAGAGCGGCAGCTTCGGGAAGGTGAAGAAGCAAGCTGTACAACACTGGGATTGTGTGCGCACCTTGCCAACTGATAGAAAACAGTATCTTTGCACTCTCCTGACTTTTCCAATCACAGGAACATTCGATTGGAAGCTGTTTTGGACAACTTTTCTTTTCTTCCTGCCAAACACTTGGCAGACATCCGTGCAACTTCTAGAACACGATGGGAGATGTTTTCTGTGCTGGCACAGTTTTTCCTAGCCAGACATAGTGGAAAAGCGTTTTGCTAAGATGTAGACTACAAAAGACGCGAAAGACGAAGGTAGGATGCTCTCCGGAGGTAAGAGCCGCTGCCGGGCGTCTTTCGGCAGAAGCCGCGCTAAGGTGAGCACTGTGAGCGGCACAATCGTCTTTGCGCGAAGAAGCCGCTTCTTGGGCTCCGGCAGCCGGCGAGAGCGGCAGCTTCGGGAAGGTGAAGAAGCAAGCTGTACAACACTGGGATTGTGTGCGCACCTTGCCAACTGATAGAAAACAGTACCTTTGCACTCTCCTGACTTTTCCAATCACAGGAACATTCGATTGGAAGCTGTTTTGGACAACTTTTCTTTTCTTCCTGCCAAACACTTGGCAGACATCCGTGCAACTTCTAGAACACGATGGGAGATGTTTTCTGTGCTGGCACAGTTTTTCCTAGCCAGACATAGTGGAAAAGCTTTTTGCCGAGGTGTAGATGAGAAGAGGAGCTAAAGACGAAGGTAGGATGCTCTCCGGAGGTAAGAGCCGCTGCCGGGCGTCTTTCGGCAGAAGCCGCGCTAAGGAGAGCCCTGTGAGCGGCACAATCGTCTTTGCGCGAAGAAGCCGCTTCTTGGGCTCCGGCAGCCGGCGAGAGCGGCAGCTTCGGGAAGGTGAAGAAGCAAGCTGTACAACACTGGGATTGTGTGCGCACCTTGCCAACTGATAGAAAACAGTACCTTTGCACTCTCCTGACTTTTCCAATCACAGGAACATTCGATTGGAAGCTGTTTTGGACAACTTTTCTTTTCTTCCTGCCAAACACTTGGCAGACATCCGTGCAACTTCTAGAACACGATGGGAGATGTTTTCTGTGCTGGCACAGTTTTTCCTAGCCAGACATAGTGGAAAAGCGTTTTGCTAAGATGTAGACGACAAGAGAGGCTAAAGAGTGGATGTTAGCAAATGACACCCATCTTCAAAAAAGGCAATTAAGAGGACTCACCATAGTACAAACCAGCCAGCCTCTTTTTTATCCCCAGGAAGTTGATGAAGCAGCTCTTCCTGGAAATCCTTGCCAGGCACATGACAGATGACCAAATAATGTAGTTAGCATGATTTTTCAGGGGAATTTCATGCTGAACATCACTTTAAACTCCTCTGATGAATCAACTTGACTGGTAGATGAAGGGAATATTATCTGCCTGGGCTTCAGGGAGGTTTTTGACATACCTCTACATGGCATCACACATACATATGGAAGCAATAGTGCAAAGGGGAGGGAATCAGTGTCTTTTCAGTGATGCTGAGGGAAAAGACAAGAGGCAGTGGGCACACACTGAAATACAGGAGATTGCCTTTGAACATCAGTAAATGTTTCTTTACTGTCAGGGTGACTGAACCACGGCACAGACTGCCCAGAAAGATTGTGGAGCCTGGATCTTTGAAGACATTAAAAGTACACCCAGATAGAATCCTGGGCAAGAGGCTCTAGGTATCCTGGTTTAGGCAGGGGGGTTGGGCCTGGTTAGCCCCACCAACCCCTTCCACTCTCTTTCATTCTGTGCTAGTGAATTCTCTTCAAGATGCATTTCAAAGCACTGGCATGACAAAGTTCTGTGCAGACAGAGATCCAAATGGACATGGCATCTAAGTTCCTTAAGCAGTGTTCAAGAAGAATGTAAAACTCTGGCACAAGTGTCTCTTCCCTAACTGAATCCCTTTCATGGGAAAATTCCCAGCTCTAGAAAGATCTTCTGATACGCATGCTTAAGACTGACACTGGCTGAGCAAATTTCTCCCTATGTATATCTAAGACCAGTTAGGATCTTCACCCAAAGTGCTGTCAACATAGTCACAGAATGCCTATTGTTAAGAAGTGACAGCTTCCATCAGAATGGCAGCTATTGGTCCACAAAATGGATTAATGGATGGGAATTATCTACGTGGGTTAAAAACAAAAATAAAGAGTTGGTCTTTATTTATCAATTTCATGGCAATATTGATAAGGGAAGAAAAAGATCTAAGTCCTTGACTTTCTGGACTCGAGGAAAGATTTTAAAAATTCCTTGTAAAAATGTATGATCACAATCAGACTATTGAAACCATTTTAGTTGGGAACAAAGTTCCAAAATTGTCTAGATAGTGGCAAAGAAGCCAAGAAAATAGGAAAGAAACAAAAAGAGAGCAAAAGAGTCAGCTTCAGTGTACAAGCTCGTTCTAGAAGTAGTCTGCTGGGAAAAGGAACCCCCAGCTAAATTTCCAATGTATTCCTGCGCTTGATTCAGTAACTGGTCAATGTAAAAACCAATCCTTTTGTACAACTTCTTCCAGCAACAAAAACTCCAACAGGTTGACACTACCATCATGCCTGTTCCAGACATATTTAAAAGAGAAATGATGATTTTCTTGAAAACCTACTTACATAAAAGTTGCAAGATGGTGGAGGGATTCCCACATCCTCCTTCCTCCATCTGGCTTGAAAGTATATTTGATAAAATATGCAACAAAGCACATGATTTATAAGGGAGAGTCAAATGGATGATTTGGGAATCGATCTCTTGTTGATAGTAAACTTCATATCCACTCGGTGTGACCTTTTTAAAACAAAATGTGGAGCTGAGGCATGAATCTGCCACAACAATTGTAAAGCAAACATACACACTCCCCTTCATATGCCCCCCCCTCCACACACACCTAGGCACACACAGAGATCAGCATAGCAGATCATGAACACCTTGGAAAAGACTGAAATGCTAAATGCCTCTCTTGATGGGCAAAAGAGCTGGTGCAGTAATTCAAATGCCTGGTACAAAAATTCTGTTTAATATTTAGCTCCTATTTAAAACACAGCTTTTCATTTCATTCTATTTACAGAATATTTTCATTTCATTTGTTTCTTTAAAATTACTTAGTTCTCACCTGTTGTATGTCTAGGAATATTTTCTTCCAAAAATAGAAAAAAATAGATGATATCTTTTCAGCAGAAAACATTGGTTGATACAATTTTAAACCATCATGATATGGAAGAATTCTTCTGTCCCTCTCGAAGGTGGAAGAAGCATTTGGATCACAGATCATCTACAATGAAATACTTGACATGTTTAAGATGCTTTCAATCAATTTTGATCGTCAATTGCTTATTTGTTGTAAACAGTAATTTTTCAGTGAAGGGAAAGTGTGTGTGGTATATCTACATGATATGTTCAAAGGCAGTTCCTACTAATGGCCAGGCTGAATTCCAGTAAATAATGTCCCGAATGATATTTTGCCGCCTTCTTTGGCACTTCATGAAATCTTACCCCGATGAAGTGCTGAAACACAGAGATTTTCTCTTAGAGAGTGTCTCATGTTGTAACCTATCCCATGGATTTTATGCTGTAATTCTTATCTCTTTTAAAATTTACTATCTTCTGTACAGTTTTCATGAAACTTTCTGTTACAGTAGTGAATAGCACAGATAAATGTCATTTTGTACAACTTTGAATTTACCCCAAGAGCTGAGAGAAAACTTGATCCTATACTTCAATCCGAGTTTCTTCTATAGTCCAACTTTGTTTCTCTACCATCAAGCTTCTCCTTTGTTGCTGCTCCAAGCCCCGTCCAAGGTGACCTTGAATACTTTCAGGGATGGGACACCCACAACTTCTCTGGGCAACCTGTTCCAGTGTTCCAGCACTCCCACAGTAAAAAAGGCCTTCCTTTCATCTAATATGTGTAGGAAATCATAAATCTAGGCATAGAAGCTTGGAGTGCAAATTTGAAATTCTTTGGATTTGAAGCACATTTTATATGAATACTGACTTACAGATGACTAAAAGATGTTGATGGGCATTTGAGCTGACAAGTTTTGAAAAAGTGCACGGAAATTAAAATTGAAACCACTAAAATTAAAAACTCCTTGCCATTTTCTTTTTCCTCTCCTATTCAAAATTGCATATGTCAGATATCAGTGCTTCATGCAAACCTCTCAGATGCTCTCAGAGAAAAAGCTTTTCTTTCAGACTAAGTTGCGGTTGACGTAGAACACTAGCAGGAGTGAAAGATTTTCTGGGCATCGGGGCAGCCCGTTCTCCTTGGATTTGTGTGCAGAATGCATTTTATCCAAACTGGAAAATAGATCCCAGCTCTGTTCTATTCATCATCCTTACTTCATCAGGCCAGAAGATTCTGTGAAAAGTAGCCTGTGGACCTTGAAGACAGCGCATGTGAACCAGATGAGAGGTGATAGAGAAGTTGAGGGAGAGAAGAAAGAGCATGAGGCTGAAACCAGAAAGTATTTCTCCACGTGATCATGGAAGATTGCAGGAGCCACTTGGTACTATCAAACCAGCCCAACTTGGCACTTGTGCCACCTTGGGTCTGGGAGCCATGTTGCATATCGTGCATTTTAAGGAGCCAGCTGGCCACACCCAGCCATATGCCCCCAAACACAAACCAAGGCCCTTTTCTCTGGCAAACAAAACTCAGCTGCCCTGCTTCTGGATGGCAGATTGCAGGAACCACTTGGTACTATCAAACCAGCCCAACTTGGCACTGGTGCCACCATGGGTCTGGTCACCATCCTGCCTATTGTAGCTTTTCAGGAGCCAGCCGGTCACTCTCAGCCATAGGCCCCCAAACACAAACCTCGGCCCGTTTCCCTGGCAAACAAAAGTAAGCTGCCCCGCTTCTGCATGGCAGATTGCAGGAGCTACTTAGTACTATCAAATCAGCCCGACTTGGCACAGGTGCCACCTTGGATCTGGGAACCATCCTGTGTATCGTGGATTTTCAGGGGCCAGCCGGCCACTCTCAGCCATATGCCCCCAAAAACAAACCACGGACCTTTTCTCTGGCAAACAAAAATCAGCTGCCCCACTTCTGGATGGCAGATTGCAGGAGCCACTTGGGACTATCACACCAGCACAACATGGCACTGCTGCCACCTTGGATCTGGGAACAATCCTGCGTATCGTACATATTCAGGAACCAGCCGAACACTCCCAGCCACAGGCCCCCAAACACAAACAACGGCCCTTTTCTCTGGCAAACAAAACTCAACTGCCCCTCTTCTGGATGGCAAATTGCAGGACGCACTTGGTACTACAAAAAGAGCCCGACTTGGCAGTGGTGCCACCTTGGCTCTGGGAACCATCCTGCGTATCGAGCATTTTAAGGAGCCAGCCGGCAATTCCCAGCCGTATGCCCCAAAAAGAAACCATGGACCTTTTCTCTGGCAAAAAAAACTCAGCTGTCCCGCTTCTGGATGGCAGATTGCAGGAGTTACTTTGAACCATACAACCAGCCTTACTTGGCACTGGTGCCACCTTGGATCTGGGAACCATCCTGCCTATCGTTGATTTTCAGGGGCCAGCCGGCCACTCTCAGCCATAGGCCCCCAAACACAAACCACAGCCCTTTTCTCTAGCAAACAAAATTCAACTGCCCCGCTTCTGGATGGCAAATTGCAGGAGCCACTGGGTACTACAAAAACAGCCTGACTTGGCACTGGTGCCACCTTGCGTCTGGTTACCATGCGGCGTATCGTGCATTTTAAGGAGCCAGGTGGCCACTCCCAGCCATATGCCCCCAAACACAACCCACGGCCCTTTTCTCTGGCAAACAAAACTCAGCTGCCCCGCTTCTGGATGGCAGATTGCAGGAGCCACTTGGGACTATCACACCAGCACAACATGGCACTGCTGCCACCTTGGATCTGGGAACAATCCTGCGTATCGTACATATTCAGGAACCAGCCGAACACTCCCAGCCACAGGCCCCCAAACACAAACAACGGCCCTTTTCTCTGGCAAACAAAACTCAACTGCCCCTCTTCTGGATGGCAAATTGCAGGACGCACTTGGTACTACAAAAAGAGCCCGACTTGGCAGTGGTGCCACCTTGGCTCTGGGAACCATCCTGCGTATCGAGCATTTTAAGGAGCCAGCCGGCAATTCCCAGCCGTATGCCCCAAAAAGAAACCATGGACCTTTTCTCTGGCAAAAAAAACTCAGCTGTCCCGCTTCTGGATGGCAGATTGCAGGAGTTACTTTGAACCATACAACCAGCCTTACTTGGCACTGGTGCCACCTTGGATCTGGGAACCATCCTGCCTATCGTTGATTTTCAGGGGCCAGCCGGCCACTCTCAGCCATAGGCCCCCAAACACAAACCACAGCCCTTTTCTCTAGCAAACAAAATTCAACTGCCCCGCTTCTGGATGGCAAATTGCAGGAGCCACTGGGTACTACAAAAACAGCCTGACTTGGCACTGGTGCCACCTTGCGTCTGGTTACCATGCGGCGTATCGTGCATTTTAAGGAGCCAGGTGGCCACTCCCAGCCATATGCCCCCAAACACAACCCACGGCCCTTTTCTCTGGCAAACAAAACTCAGCTGCCCCGCTTCTGGATGGCAGATTGCAGGAGACACTTGGTACTATCAAACCAGCCCGACTTGGCACTGGTGCCACCTTGGGTCTGGGAACCATCCTGCGTATTGTGGATTGTCAGGAGACAGCCAACCACTCTCGGCCACAGAGCCCAATCAAAAACAAAGGTCCGTTTCCCTGGCAAAAAAAACTCAGCTGCCCCGCTTCTGGATGGGAGATTGCAGGAGGCACTTGACACTGTCAAACGAGCCCCACTTGGCACTGGTGCCACCTTGGGTCTTCGAACCATGCTGCGTATCGTGGATTTTCAGGAGCCAGCCGGCCACTGCCAGCCATAGGCCCCCAAACACAAACCACAGCCTTTTTCTCTGGCAAACAAAACTCAGCTGCCCCGCTTCTGGATGGCAGATTGCAGGAGCCACTTGGTACTATCAAACCAGCCCGACTTGGCACTGGTGCCACCTTGGGTCTGGGAACCATCCTGCCTATCGTGGATTTTAAGGAGCCAGCCGGCTACTCCCAGCCACAGGCCCCCAACAAAAACCACGGCCCTTTTTTCTCGCAAACAAAACTTAGCTGCCTCACTTCTGGATGGCAGATTGCAGGAGCCACTTGGTGTAATCAAACCAGCCCGACTTGGCACTGGTGCCACCTTGGGTCTGGGAACCATCCTGCGTATCGTGGATTCTAAGGAGCCAGCCGGCCACTCCTAGCCACAGGCCCCCAAACAAAATCAACGGCGCTGTTCCCTGGAAAAGAAAACACGCCTGCCAACTTTTTGATGGAGTTTGCAGGAGCCACTTGGTACTATCAAACCAGCCCGACTTGGCACTGGTGCCACCTTGGGTCTGGGAACCATCCTGCGTATCGTGGATTCTAAGGAGCCAGCCGGCCACTCCTAGCCACAGGCCCCCAAACAAAAACCTAGGCCTATTTCTCTGGCAAACAAAAGTAAGCTGCCCTGCTTCTGGATGGCAGATTGCAGGAGACACTTGGTACTATCAAACCAGCCCAACTTGGCACTGGTGCCACCTTGGATCTGGGAACCATGCTCTGTATCGTGGATATTCAGGGGCCAGCCGGCCACTCTCAGCCATATGTCCCCAAACAGAAACCTCGGCCCGTTTCTCTGGCAAACAAAACTCAACTGCCCCTCTTCTGGATGGCAAATTGCAGGATGAACTTGATACTAAAACCGCAGGCCGACTTGGTAGTGGTGACACCTTGGGCCTGGGAACCATCATGCGTATCGAGCATTTTAAGGAGCCAGCCGGCCACTCCCAGCAATATGCCCCCAAAAACAATCCACGGAATTTTCCTCTGGCAAACAAAAATCAGCTGCCTCGCTTCTGGATGGCAGATTGCAGGAGCCACTTTGCACCATCAAACCAGCCCGACTTGGCACTGGTGCCACATTGCATCTGGGAACCATGCTGCCTAGCGTGGATTTTCAGGAGCCAGCCGGCCACTCTCAGCTATATGCCCCCAAACAAAACCCACGGCCCGTTTCCCTGGCAAACAAAATTAAGCTGCCCCGCTTCTGGATGGCAGATTGCAGGACGCACTTGGTAGTATCAAACCAGCAAAACTTGGCACTGGTGCCACCTTGGGTCTGGGAACCATCCTGCGTATCGTGGGTTCAAAGGAGCCAGCCGGTCACTCCCAGCCACAGGCCCCCAAATACAAACAATGTCGCTTTTCCCTGGAAAACAAAACTCGCCTGCCAACTTTTTGATGGCAGATTGCAGGAGCCACTTGGTACTATCAAACCAGCCCAACTTGGCACTGGTGCCACCATGGGTCTGGTAACCATCCTGCCTATCGTAGCTTTCCAGGAGCCAGCCGGTCACTCCCAGCCATAGGTCCCCAGTCACAAACCTCGGCCCGTTTCCCTGGCAAACAAAAGTAAGCTACCCCGCTTCTGGATGGCAGATTGCAGGAGCCACTTGGTACTATCAAACCAGCCCAACTTGGCACTGGTGCCACCTTGGGTCTGGGAACCATGCTGCGTAACACAGATTCTAAGGCGCCAGTCGGCCACTACGAGCCACAAGCCCCCAAACACAAACAACGGCGCTATTCTCTGGCAAACAAAACTCAACTGCCCCTCTTCTGGATGGCAAATTGCAGGACGCACTTGGTACTATAAAAACAGCCCGACTTGGCACTGGTGCCCCCTTGGGTCTGGGAACCATCCTGCGTATCGATCTTTTTAATGAGACAGCCGGCCACTCCCAGCCATATGCCCCCAAACACAACCCACGGCCCTTTTCTCTGGCAAACAAAACTCAACTGCACCGCTTCTGGATGGCAGATTGCAGGAGCCACTTGGTACTATCAAACCAGCCCGACTTGGCACTGGTGCCACCTTGGGTCTGGGAACCATCCTGCGTATTGTGGGTTGTCAGGAGCCAGCCGAACACTCTCGGCCACAGACCCCAATTAAAAACAACGGCCCGTTTCACAGGCAAACAAAACTCAGCTGCCCCGCTTCTGGATGGGAGATTGCAGGAGCCACTGGGTACTATGAAACCAGCCCTACTTGGCACTGATGCCACCTTGGGTCTGGGAACCATGCTGCGTATCATGGATTTTCAGGAGCCAGCCGGCCACTGCCAGCCACAGGCCCCGAAACACAAACAACAGCCTTTTTGCCTGGCAAACAAAATTCAGCTGCCCCGCTTCTGGATGGCAGATTGCAGGAACCACTTGGTACTAACAAACCAGCCCGACTTGGCACTGATGCCACCTTGGGTCTGGGAACCATCCTGCGTATCGTGGATTCTAAGGAGCCAGCTGGCCACTCCCAGCCACAGGCCTCAAAACACACACAACGGTGCTTTTCCCTGGAAAGCAAAACTCGCCTGCCAAACTTTTGATGGCAGATGGCCGGAGCCACTTGGTATTATCAAACCAGCCCAACTTGGCACTGGTGCCACCATGGGTCTGGTCACCATCCTGCCTATCGTAGCTTTTCAGGAGCCAGCCAGCCACCCCCAGCCAGAGGCCCCCAGACAAATATTACGGCCCGTTTCCCTGGCAAACAAAAGTAAGCTGCCCCGCTTCTGGATGGCAGATTGCAGGAGCCACTTGGTACCATCAAACCAGCCCAACTTGGCACTGGTGCCAACTCAGGTCTGGGAACCATCCTGCCTATCGTGGGTTCTAAGGAGCCAGCTGGCCACTCCCAGCCACAGGCCCCCAAACACAAACAATGGCGCTTTTCCCTGGAAAACAAAACTCGCCTGCCAACTTTTGATGGCAGATTGCAGGAGCCACTTGGTACTATCAAACCAGCCCAACTTGGCACTGGTGCCACCATGGGTCTGGTCACCATCCTGCCTATCGTAGCTTTTCAGGAGCCAGCCGGTCACTCCCAGCCATAGGCCCCCAGACACAAACCTCGGCCCGTTTCCCTGGCAAACAAAAGTAAGCTGCCCCGCTTCTGCATGGCAGATTGCAGGAGCTACTTAGTACTATCAAACCAGCCCGACTTGGCACTGGTGACACCTCTGGTCTGGGAACCATCCTACCTATCGTGGATTTTCAGGGGCCAGCCGGCCACTCTCAGCCATATGCCCCAAAAACAAACCACGGCCCTTTTCTCTGGCAAACAAAACTCAACTGCCCCTCTTCTGGATGGCAAATTTTAGGACGCACTTTGTACTACGAAAACCGCCCGACGTGGCACTGGTGCCACCTTGTGTCAGGGAACCATCCTGCATATCGAGCTTTTTAAGGAGCCAGCCGGCCACGCCCAGCCATATACCCCCAAAAACAAACCACGGACCATTTCTCTTGGAAACAAAAATCCGCTGCCCCGCGTCTGGATGGCAGATTGCAGGAGCCACTTTGCACCATCAAACCAGCCCGACTTGGCACTGGTGCCACCTTGGGTCTGGGAACAATCCTGCATATCGTGGATTCTAAGGAGCCAGCCGGCCACTCCCTGCCATAGGCCCCCAAACAAAAACAACGGCGCTTTTCCCTGGAAAACAAAATTCGCCTGCCAGCATTTTGATGGCAGATTGCAGGAGCCACTTGGTACTATCAAATCATCCCAACTTGGCACTGGTGCCACTATGGGTCTGGGAACCATCCTGCCTATTGTAGCATTTCAGGAGCCAGCCGGTCACTCCCAGCCATAGGCCCCCAGACACAAACCTCGGACCGTTTCCCTGGCAAACAAAATTAAGCTGCCCCGATTCTGGATGGCAGATTGCAGGAGCCACTTGGTTGTGTCAAACCAGCCCGACTTGGAACTGGTGCCACCTTGGGTCTGGGAACCATCCTGCGTAACGTGGATTCTAAGCAGCCACCCGGCCACTCTGAGCCACAGGCCCCCAAACACAAACAACGGCGCTTTTCCCTGGAAAACAAAACTCGCCTGCCAACTTTTTGATGGCAGATTGCAGGAGCCACTTGGTACTATCAAACCAGCCCAACTTGGCACTGGTGCCACCTCTGGTCTGGGAACCATCCTGCCTATCGTAGCTTTTCAGGAGCCAGCCGGTCACTCCCAGCCATAGACCCCCAGACACAAACCTCGGCCCGTTTCCCTGGAAAACAAAAGTAAGTTACCCCGATTCTGGATGGCAGATTGCAGGAGCCACTTGGTACTATCAAATCAGCCCAACTTGGCACTGGTGCCACCATGGGTCTGGTAAACATCCTGCCTATCGTAGCTTTTCAGGAGCCAGCCGGTCACTCCCGGCCATAGGCCCCCGGACACAAACCTCGGCCCGTTTCCCTGGCAAACAAAAGTAAGCTGCCCCGCATTTGGATGGCAGATTGCAGGATGCAGTTGGTACTTACAAACCAGCCCGACTTGGCCCTGGTGCCACCTCTGGTCTGGGAACCATGCTGCGTAACGTAGATTCTACGAGGACAGGCGGCCACTCCCAGCCACAGGCCTCTAAACAAAAACAACGGCGCTTTTCCCTGGAAAACAAAACTCGCCTGCCAACTTCTTGATGGCAGATTGCAGGAGCCACTTGGTACTATCAAACCAGCCCAACTTGGCACTGGTGCCACCATGGGTCTGGTCACCATCCTGCCTATCGTAGCTTTTCAGGAGCCAGCCGCTCACTCCCAGCCATAGGCCCCCAGACAAATACCTCGGCCCGTTTCCCTGGCAAACAAAAGTAGGCTGCCCCGCTTCTGGATGGCAAATTGCAGGACGCACTTGGTACTACGAAAACCGCCCGACTTGGCACTGATGCCACCTTGGGTCAGGGAACAATCCTGTGTATAGAGCTTTTTAAGGAGCCAGCCGGCCACGTCCAGTCATATACCCCCAAAAAAAAAACCACGGAACTTTTCTCCAGCAAACAAAAATCCGCTGCCCCGCGTCTGGATGGCAGATTGCAGGAGCTATTTAGTATTATCAAACCAGCCCGACTTGGCACTGGTGGCACCATGAGTCTGGTAACCATCCTGCCTATCGTAGCTTTTCAGTAGTCAGCCGGTCACTCCCAGCCATAGGCCCCCAGACAAATACCTCGGCCCGTTTCCCTGGGAAACAAAAGTAAGCTGTCCCGCTTCTGGATGGCAGATTGCAGGAGCCACTTGGTACTATCAAACCAGCCCAACTTGTTCCCAGACCCAAGGTGGCACCAGTGCCAAGTGGGGCTGGTTTGATGGTGCAACGTGGCTCCTGCAATCTGCCATCCAAAAGCGGGGCAGCTTACTTTTGTTTGCCAGGGAAACGGGCCGAGGTTTGTGTCTGGGGGTCTATGGCTGGGAGTGACCGGCTGGCTCCTGAAAAGCTACGATAGGCAGGATGGTTCCCAGACCAGTGGTGGCACCAGTGCCAATGTTGGGCTGGTTTGATAGTACCAAGTGGCTCCTGCAATCTGCCATCAAAAAGTTGGCAGGCGAGTTTTGTTTTCCAGGGAAAAGCGCCGTAGTTTTTGTTTGGGGGCCTGTGGCTCAGAGTGGCCGGGTGGCTGCTTAGAATCCACGATACGCAGGATGGTTCCCAGACCCAAGGTGGCACCAGTGCCCAGTCGGGCTGGTTTGACACAACCAAGTGGCTCCTGCAATCTGCCATCCAGAATCGGGGCAGCTTAATTTTGTTTGCCAGGGAAACGGTCCGAGGTTTGTGTCTGGGGGCCTATGGCTGGGAGTGACCGGCTGGCTCCTGAAATGCTACAATAGGCAGGATGGTTCCCAGACCCAGAGTGGCACCAGTGCCAAGTTGGGATGATTTGATAGTACCAAGTGGCTCCTGCAATCTGCCATCAAAATTTGGCAGGCGAATTTTGTTTTCCAGGGAAAAGCGCCGTTGTATGTGTTTGGGGGCCTGTGGCTGGGAGTGGCCGGCTGGCTCCTTAGAATCCACGATATGCAGGATTGTTCCCAGACCCAAGGTGGCACCAGTGCCAAGTCGGGCTGGTTTGATGGTGCAAAGTGGCTCCTGCAATCTGCCATACAGACGCGGGGCAGCGGATTTTTGTTTCCAAGAGAAATGGTCCGTGGTTTGTTTTTGGGGGTTTATGGCTGGGTGTGGCCGGCTGGCTCCTTAAAAAGCTCGATATGCAGGATGGTTCCCTGACAGAAGGTGGCACCAGTGCCACGTCGGGCGGTTTTCGTAGTACAAAGTGCGTCCTAAAATTTGCCATCCAGAAGAGGGGCAGTTGAGTTTTGTTTGCCAGAGAAAAGGGCCGTGGTTTGTTTTTGGGGGCATATGGCTGAGAGTGGCCGGCTGGCTCCTGAAAAGCC
Source organism: Melospiza melodia melodia (assembly GCF_035770615.1). Taxonomy (NCBI): domain Eukaryota; kingdom Metazoa; phylum Chordata; class Aves; order Passeriformes; family Passerellidae; genus Melospiza; species Melospiza melodia. The sequence continues at coordinate 62,356,051 of NC_086194.1, forward strand.
ACGATAGGCAGGATGTTTACCAGACCCATGGTGGCACCAGTGCCAAGTTGGGCTGATTTGATAGTACCAAGTGGCTCCTGCAATCTGCCATCCAGAATCGGGGTAGCTTACTTTTGTTTTCCAGGGAAACGGGCCGAGGTTTGTGTCTAGGGGTCTATGGTTGGGAGTGGCCGGCTGGCTCCTTAGAAACCACGATACGCAGCATGGTTCCCAGACAAGAGGTGCCACCAGTGCCAAGTTGGGCTGGTTTGATACTACCAAGTGGTTCCTGCAATCTGCCATCCAGAAGCGGGGCAGCTTACTTTTGTTTGCCAGGGAAACGGGCCGAGGTTTTTGTCTGGGGGCCTATGGCTGGGAGTGACCGGCTGGCTCCTGAAAAGCTACGATAGGCAGGATGGTGACCAGACCCATGGTGGCAGCAGTGCCAAGTTGGGCTGGTTTGATAGTACCAAGTGGCTCCTGCAATCTGCCATCAAAAAGTTGGCAGGCGAGTTTTGTTTTCCAGGGAAAAGCGCCGTTGTTTGTGTTTGGGTGCCTGTGGCTGGGAGTGGCCGGCTGGCTCTTTAGAATCCACGATACGCAGGATGGTTCCCAGACCAGTGGTTTCACCAGTGCCAAGTCGGGCGGGTTAGATAGTAACAAGTGCGTCCTAAAATCTGCCATCCAGAAGCGGGGCAGCTTACTTTTGTTTGCCAGGGAAACGGGCCGAGGTTTTTGTCTGGGGGCCTATGGCTGGGAGTGACCGGCTGGCTCGTGAAAAGCTACGATAGGCAGGATGGTGACCAGACCCATGGCGGCACCAGTGCCAAGTTGGGCTGGTTTGATAGTAGCAAGTGGCTCCTGCAATCTGCCATCAAAAAGTTGGCAGGCGAGTTTTGTTTTCCAGGGAAAAGCGCCGTTGTTTGTGTTTGGCGGCCTGTGGTTGGGAGTGGTCGGCTGGCTCCTTAGAATCCACAATACGCAGGATGGTTCCCAGACCAGAGGTGGCACCAGTGCCAAGTCGGGCTGGTTTGATAGTACCAAGTGGCTCCTGCAATCTGCCATCCAGAATCGGGGCAGCTTACTTTTGTTTGCCAGGGAAACGGGCCGAGCTTTGTGTCTGGGGGCCTATGGCTGGGAGTGACCGGCTGGCTCCTGAAAAGCTACGATAGGCAGGATGGTGACCAGACCCATGGTGGCACCAGTGCCAAGTTGGGCTGGTTTGATAGTACCAAGTGGCTCCTGCAATCTGCCATCAAAAAGTTGGCAGGCAAGTTTTCTTTACCAGGGAAAAGCGCCGTTGTTTTTGTTTGGGGGCCTATGGCTGGGAGTGGCCGGCTGGCTCCTTAGAATCCACGATACGCAGGATGGTTCCTAGACTTGACGTGGCACCAGTGCCAAGTTGGGCTGGTTTGATAGTACCAAGTGCGTCCTGCAATCTGCCATCCAGAAGTGGGGTAGCTTACTTTTGTTTGCCAGGGAAACGGGCCGAGGTTTGTGTCTCGGGGCATATGGCTGGGAGTGACCGGCTGCCTCCTGAAAAGCTACGATAGGCAGGATGGTGACCAGACCCATGGTGGCACCAGTGCCAAGTTGGGCTGGTTTGATAGTACCAAGTGGCTCCTGCAATCTGCCATCAAAAAGTTGGCAGGCGAGTTTGTTATCCAGGGAAAAGCGCCGTTGTTTGTGCCTGGGGCCCTATCGCCTGGAGTGGACGGATGGCTAATTAGAATCCACGATACACAGGATGGTTCCCAGACCCATGGTGGCACCAGTGCCAAGTTGGGCTGGTTTGATATTACCAAGTGGTTCCTGCAATCTGCCATCCAGAAGCGGGGCAGCTTACTTTTGTTTGCCAGGGAAACGGTCCGAGGTTTGTGTCTGGGGGCCAAAGCCTGGAAGTGACCGGCTGGCTCGTGAAAAGCTACGATAGGCAGGATGGTGACCAGACCCATGACGGCACCAGTGCCAAGTTGGGCTGGTTTGATAGTACCAAGTGGCTCCTGCAATCTGCCATCAAAAACTTGGCAGGCGAGTTTTGTTTTCCAGGGAAAAGCGCCGTTGTTTGTGTTTGGGGGCCTGTGGCTGGGAGTGGCCGGCTGGCTCCTTAGAATCCACGATACTCAGCATGGTTCCCAGACCAAAGGTGGCACCAGTGCCAAGTTGGGCTGGTTTGATAGTACCAAGTGGTTCCTGCAATCTGCCATCCAGAAGCGGGGCAGCTTACATTTGTTGGCCAGGGAAACGGGCCGAGGTTTGTGTCTGGGGGCCTATGGCTGGGAGTGACCGGCTGGCTCCTGAAAAGCTACGATAGGCAGGATGGTGACCAGACCCATGGTGGCACCAGTGCCAAGTTGGGCTGATTTGATTGTACCAAGTGGCTCCTGCAATCTGCCATCAAAAAGTTGGCAGGCGAATTTTGTTTTCCAGGGAAAAGCGCCGTTGTTTGTGTTTGGGGGCCTGTGGCAGGGAGTGGCCGGCTGGCTCCTGAAAAGCTACGATAGGCAGGATGGTGACGAGACCCATGGTGGCACCAGTGCCAAGTTGGGCTGGTTTGATAGTACCAAGTGGCTCCGGCAATCTGCCATCAAAAAGTTGGCAGACGAGTTTTGTTTTCAAGGGAAAAGCGCCGTTGTTTGTGTTTGGGGGCCTGTGACTGGGAGTGGCCGGCTGGCTGCTTAGAATCTACCATACGCAGGATGGTTCCCAGACCAGAGGTGGCACCAGTGCCAAGTCGGGCTGGTTTGATAGTACCAAGTGCGTCCTGCAATCTGCCATCCAGAAGCGGGACAGCTTACTTTTGTTTGTCAGGGAAACGGGCCGAGCTTTGTGTCTGTGGGCCTACGGCTGGGAGTGACCGGCTGGCTCCTGAAAAGCTACGATAGGCAGGATGGTGACCAGACCCATGGTGGCACCAGTGCCAAGTTGGGCTTGTTTGATAGTACCAAGTGGCTCCTGCAATCTGCCATCAAAAATTTGGCAGGCAAGTTTTGTTTTCCAGGGAAAAGTGCCGTTGTTTTTTTTTGGGGGCCTATGGCTGGGAGTGGCCGGCTGGCTCCTTAGAATCCACGATACGCAGGATGGTTCCCAGACCTGAGGTGGCACCAGTGCCAAGTTGGGCTGGTTTGATAGTACCAAGTGCGTCCTGCAATCTGCCATCCAGAAGCGGGGTAGCTTACTTTTGTTTGCCAGGGAAAAGGGCCGAGGTTTGTGTCTCGGGGCCTATGGCTGGGAGTGACCGGCTGGCTCCTGAAAAGCTACGATAGGCAGGATGGTGACCAGACCCATGGTGGCACCAGTGCCAAGTTGGGCTGGTTTGATAGTACCAAGTGGCTCCTGCAATCTGCCATCACAAACTTGGCAGGCGAGTTTGTTATCCAGGGAAAAGCGCCGTTGTTTGTGTTTGGGGGCCTGTGGCTGGGAGTGGCCGGCTGGCTCCTTAGAATCCATGATACGCAGGATGGTTCCCAGACCAGAGGTGGCACCAGTGCCAAGTTGGGCTGGTTTGATGGTGAAAAGTGGCTCCTGCAATCTGCCATCCAGAAGCGGGGCAGCTTACTTTTGTTTGCCAGGGAAACGGGCCGAGGTTTTTGTCTGGGGGCCTATGGCTGGGAGTGACCGGCTGGCTCCTGAAAAGCTACGATAGGCAGGATGGTGACCAGACCCATGGTGGCACCAGTGTCAAGGTGGGCTGGTTTGATAGTACCAAGTGGCTCCGGCAATCTGCCATCAAAATTTGGCAGGCGAGTTTTGTTTTCCAGGGAAAAGCGCCGTTGTTTTTGTTTGGGGGCCTGTGGCTGGGAGTGGCCGGATGGCTAATTAGAATCCACGATACGCAGCATGGTTCCCAGACCTGAGGTGGCACCAGTGCCAAGTCGGGCTAGTTTGATGGTGCAAAGTGGCTCCTGCAATCTGCCATCCAGAAGCGGGGCAGCTTGCTTTTGTTTGCCAGGGAAACGGGCCGAGCTTTGTGTCTGGGGCCTATGGCTGGGAGTGACCGGCTGGCTCCTGAAAAGCTACGATAGGCAGGATGGTGACCAGACCCAAGGTTGCACCAGTGCCAAGTTGGGCTGGTTTGATAGTACCAAGTGGCTCCTGCAATCTGCCATCAAAAAGTTGGCAGGCGAGTTTTGTTTTCCAGGGAAAAGCGCCGTTGTTTGTGTTTGGGGGCCTGTGGCTGGGAGTGGCCGGCTGGCTCCTTAGAATCCACGATACCCAGGCTCATTCCCAGACCTGAGGTGGCACCAGTGCCAAGTCGGGCTAGTTTGATGGTGCAAAGTGGCTCCTGCAATCTGCCATCCAGAAGCGGGACAGCTTACTTTTCCTTGCCAGGGAAACGGGCCGAGCTTTGTGTCTGGGGGCCTATGGCTGGGAGTGACCGGCTGGCTCCTGAAAAGCTACGATAGGCAGGATGGTGACCAGACCCATGGTGGCACCAGTGCCAAGTTGGGCTGGTTTGATAGTACCAAGTGGCTCCTGCAATCCGCCATCAAAAAGTTGGCAGGCGAGTTTTGTTTTCCAGGGAAAAGCGCCGTTGTTTGTGTTTAGGGGCCTGTGGGTGGGAGTGGCCGGATGGCTAATTAGAATCCACGATACGCAGCATGGTTCCCAGACCTGAGGTGGCACCAGTGCCAAGTCGGGCTAGTTGGATGGTGCAAAGTGGCTCCTGCAATCTGCCATCCAGAAGCGGGGCAGCTTACTTTTGTTTTCCAGGGAAAAGCGCCGTTGTTTGTGTTTGGAGGCCTGTGGGTGGGAGTGGCCGGATGGCTCCTTAGAATCCACGATACGCAGGATGGTTCCCAGACCAGAGGTGGCACCAGTGCCAAGTTGGGCTGGTTTGATAGTACCAAGTGGTTCCTGCAATCTGCCATCCAGAAGCGGGGCAGCTTACTTTTGTTTGCCAGGGAAACGGTCCGAGGATTGTGTCTGGGGGCCTAAGCCTGGAAGTGACCGGCTGGCTCGTGAAAAGCTACGATAGGCAGGATGGTGACCAGACCCATGACGGTACCAGTGCCAAGTTGGGCTGGTTTGATAGTACCAAGTGGCTCCTGCAATCTGCCATCAAAAACTTGGCAGGCGAGTTTTGTTTTCCAGGGAAAAGCGCCGTTGTTTGTGTTTGGGGGCCTGTGGCTGGGAGTGGCCGGATGGCTCCTTAGAATCCACGATACGCAGGATGGTTCCCAGACGTGAGGTGGCGCCAGTGCCAAGTCGGGCTGGTTTGATAGTACCAAGTGGCTCCTGCAATCTGCCATCCAGAAGCGGGGCAGCTTACTTTTGTTTGCCAGGGAAACGGGCCGAGGTTTGTGTCTGGGGGCCTATGGCTGGGAGTGACCGGCTGGCTCCTGAAAAGCTACGATAGGCAGTATGGTGACCAGACCCATGGTGGCACCAGTGCCAAGTTGGGCTGATTTGATAGTACCAAGTGGCTCCTGCAATCTGCCATCAAAAAATTGGCAGGCGAATTTTGTTATCCAGGGAAAAGCGCCGTTGTTTGTGTTTGGGGGCCTGTGGCAGGGAGTTGCCGGCTGGCTCCTGAAAAGCTCTGATAGGCAGGATGGTGACCAGACCCATGGTGGCACCAGTGCCAAGTTGGGCTGGTTTGATAGTACCAAGTGGCTCCGGCAATCTGCCATCAAAATTTGTCAGGCGAGTTTTGTTTTCCAGGGAAAAGCGCCGTTGTTTGTGTTTGGGGGCCTGTGGCTGGGAGTGGCCGGCTTGCTAATTGGAATCCACGATACGCAGGATGGTTCCCAGACTTGAGGTGGCACCAGTGACAAGTCGGGCCAGTTTGATGGTGCAAAGTGGCTCCTGCAATCTGCCATCCAGAAGCGGGGTAGCTTACTTTTCTTTGCCAGGGAAACGGGCCGAGGTTTTTCTCTGGGGGCCTATGGCTGGGAGTGACCGGGTGGCGCCTGAACAGCTACGATAGGCAGGATGGTGACCAGACCCAAGGTGGCACCAGTGCCAAGTTGGGCTGATTTGATAGTACCAAGTGGCTCCTGCAATCTGCCATCAAAATGTTGGCAGGCGAGTTTTGTTTTCCAGGGAAAAGCGCTGTTGTTTGTGTTTGGGGGCCTGTGGCTGGGAGTGACCGGCTGGCTCCTTAGAATCCACGATACACAGGATGGTTCCCAGACCAGAGGTGGCACCAGTGCCAAGTCGGGCTGGTTTTATACTACCAAGTGGTTCATGCAATCTGCCATCCAGAAGCGGGGCAGCTTAATTTTGTTTGCCAGGGAAACGGGCCGAGGTTTGTGTCTGGGCGCCTATGGCTGGGAGTGACCTCCTAGGTACTGAAAAGCTACGATAGGCAGGATGGTGACCAGACCCATGGTGGCACCAGTGCCAAGTTGGGCTGGTTTGATAGTACCAAGTGGCTCCTGCAATCCGCCATCAAAAAGTTGGCAGGCGAGTTTTGTTTTCCAGGGAAAAGGGCCATTGTTTGTGTTTGGGTGCCTGTGGCAGGGAGTGGCCGGCTGGCTCCTTAGAATCCACGATACGCAGGATGGTTCCCAGACTTGTCGTGGCACCAGTGCCAAGTCGGGCTGGTTTGATAGTACCAAGTGCGTCCTGCAATCTGCCATCCAGAAGCGGGGCAGCTAACTTTTGTTTGCCAGGGAAACGGGCCGAGGTTTGTGTCTAAGGGCCTATGGCTGGGAGTGACCGGTTGGCTCCTGAAAAGCTACGATAGGCAGGATGGTGACCAGACCCATGGTGGCACCAGTGCCAAGTTGGGCTGGTTTGATAGTACCTAGTGGCTCCTGCAATCTGCCATCAAAAAGTTGGCAGGCGAGTTTGTTATCCAGGGAAAAGCGCCGTTGTTTGTGTTTGGGTGCCTGTGGCTGGGAGTGGCCGGCTGGCTCCTTAGAATCCACGATACGGAGGATGGTTCCCAGACCAGTGGTGGTACCAGTGCCAAGTTTTGCTGGTTTGATGGAGAAAACTGGCTCCTGCAATCTGCCATCCACATGCGGGATAACATACTTTTGTTTGCCAGGGAAACGGGTCGAGGTTTTTGTCTGGGGGCCTATGGCTGGGAGTGACCGGCTGGCTCGTGAAAAGCTACGATAGGCAGGATGGTGACCAGACCCATGGTGGCACCACTGTCAAGTTGGGCTGGTTTGATAGTACCAAGTGGCTCCGGCAATCTGCCATCAAAATTTGGCAGGCGAGTTTTGTTTTCCAGTGAATAGCGCCCTTGTTTGTGTTTGGGGGCCTGTGGCAGGGACTGACCGGCTGGCTAATTAGAATCCACGATACGCAGCATGGTTCCCAGACCTGAGGTGGCACCAGTGCCAAGTCGGGCTAGTTTGATGGTGTAAAGTGGCTCCTGCAATCTGCCATCCAGAAGCGGGGCAGCTTACTTTTGTTTGCCAGGGAAACGGGCCGAGCTTTGTGTCTGGGGGCCTATGGCTGGGAGTGACCGGCTGGCTCCTGAAAAGGTACGATAGGCAGGAAGGTGACCAGACCCATGGTGGCACCAGTGCCAAGTTGGGCTGGTTGGATAGTACCAAGTGGCTCCTGCAATCTGCCATCAAAAAGTTGGCAGGCGAGTTTTGTTTTCCAGGGGAAAGCGCCGTTGTTTGTGTTTGGGGGCCTGTGGCTGGAGTGGCCGGCTGGCTCCTTAGAATCCACGATACCCAGGCTCATTCCCAGACCTGAGGTGGCACCAGTGCCAAGTCGGGCTAGTTTGATGGTGCAAAGTGGCTCCTGCAATCTGCCATCCAGAAGCGGGGTAGCTTACTTTTGTTTGCCAGGGAAACGGGCCGAGATTTGTGTCTGGGGGCCTATGGCTGCGAGTGACCGGTTGGCTCCTGAAAAGCTACGATAGGCAGGATGGTGACCAGACCCATGGTGGCACCAGTGCCAAGTTGGGCTGGTTTGATAGTACCAAGTGGCTCCTGCAATCTGCCATCAAAAACTTGGCAGGCGAGTTTTGTTTTCCAGGGAAAAGCGCCGTTGTTTGTGTCTGGGGGCCTGTGGCTGGAGTGGCCGTCTGGTTCCTTAGACTCCACGATACGCAGGATGGTTCCCAGACCAGAGGTGGCACCAGTGCCAAGTCGGGCTAGTTTGATGGTGCAAAGTGGCTCCTGCAATCTGCCATCCAGAAGCGGGGCAGCTTACTTTTGTTTGCCAGGGAAACGGGCCGAGGTTTTTCTCTGGGGGCCTATGGCAGGGAGGGACCGGCTGGCTCCTGAAAAGCTACGATAGGCAGGATGGTGACCAGACCCATGGTGGCACCAGTGCCAAGTTGGGCTGATTTGATAGTACCAAGTGGCTCCTGCAATCTGCCATCAAAATATTGGCAGGCGAGTTTTGTTTTCCAGGGAAAAGCGCCGTTGTTTGTGTTTAGGGGCCTGTGGCTGGGAGTGACCGGCTGGCTCCTTAGAATCCACGATACGCAGGATGGTTCCCAGACCCAAGGTGGCACCAGTGCCAAGTTGGGCTGGTTTCATAGTACCCAGTGGCTCCTGCAATCTCCCATCCAGAAGCGGGGCAGCTGAGTTTTGTTTGCCTGTGAAACGGGCCGTTGTTTTTAATTGGGGTCTGTGGCCGAGAGTGTTCGGCTGGCTCCTGACAACCCACAATACGCAGGATGGTTCCCAGACCCAAGGTGGCACCAGTGCCAAGTCGGGCTGGTTTGATAGTACCAAGTGGCTCCTGCAATCTGCCATCCAGAAGCGGTGCAGTTGAGTTTTGTTTGCCAGAGAAAAGGGCCGTGGGTTGTGTTTGGGGGCATATGGCTGGGAGTGGCCGGCTGTCTCATTCAAAAGATCGATACGCAGGATGGTTCCCAGACCCAAGAGGGCACCAGTGCCAAGTCGGGCTGTTTTTATAGTACCAAGTGCGTCCTGCAATTTGCCATCCAGAAGAGGGGCAGTTGAGTTTTGTTTGCCAGAGAATAGCGCCGTTGTTTGTGTTTGGGGGCTTGTGGCTCGTAGTGGCCGACTGGCGCCTTAGAATCTGTGTTACGCAGCATGGTTCCCAGACCCAAGGTGGCACCAGTGCCAAGTTGGGCTGGTTTGATAGTACCAAGTGGCTCCTGCAATCTGCCATGCAGAAGCGGGGTAGCTTACTTTTGTTTGCCAGGGAAACGGGCCGAGGTTTGTGACTGGGGACCTATGGCTGGGAGTGACCGGCTGGCTCCTGGAAAGCTACGATAGGCAGGATGGTTACCAGACCCATGGTGGCACCAGTGCCAAGTTGGGCTGGTTTGATAGTACCAAGTGGCTCCTGCAATCTGCCATCAAAAAGTTGGCAGGCGAGTTTTGTTTTCCAGGGAAAAGCGACATTGTTTGTATTTGGGGGCCTGTGGCTGGGAGTGACCGGCTGGCTCCTTTGAACCCACGATACGCAGGATGGTTCCCAGACCCAAGGTGGCACCAGTGCCAAGTTTTGCTGGTTTGATACTACCAAGTGCGTCCTGCAATCTGCCATCCAGAAGCGGGGCAGCTTAATTTTGTTTGCCAGGGAAACGGGCCGTGGGTTTTGTTTGGGGGCATATAGCTGAGAGTGGCCGGCTGGCTCCTGAAAATCCACGCTAGGCAGCATGGTTCCCAGATGCAATGTGGCACCAGTGCCAAGTCGGGCTGGTTTGATGGTGCAAAGTGGCTCCTGCAATCTGCCATCCAGAAGCGAGGCAGCTGATTTTTGTTTGCCAGAGGAAAATTCCGTGGATTGTTTTTGGGGGCATATTGCTGGCAGTGGCCGGCTGGCTCCTTAAAATGCTCGATACGCATGATGGTTCCCAGGCCCAAGGTGTCACCACTACCAAGTCGGCCTGCGGTTTTAGTATCAAGTTCATCCTGCAATTTGCCATCCAGAAGAGGGGCAGTTGAGTTTTGTTTGCCAGAGAAACGGGCCGAGGTTTCTGTTTGGGGACATATGGCTGAGAGTGGCCGGCTGGCCCCTGAATATCCACGATACAGAGCATGGTTCCCAGATCCAAGGTGGCACCAGTGCCAAGTCGGGCTGGTTTGATAGTACCAAGTGTCTCCTGCAATCTGCCATCCAGAAGCAGGGCAGCTTACTTTTGTTTGCCAGAGAAATAGGCCTAGGTTTTTGTTTGGGGGCCTGTGGCTAGGAGTGGCCGGCTGGCTCCTTAGAATCCACGATACGCAGGATGGTTCCCAGACCCAAGGTGGCACCAGTGCCAAGTCGGGCTGGTTTGATTACAACAAGTGCCTCCTGCAATCTCCCATCCAGAAGCGGGGCAGCTGAGTTTTGTTTGCCTGTGAAACGGGCCGTTGTTTTTAATTGGGGTCTGTGGCCGAGAGTGTTCGGCTGGCTCCTGACAACCCACAATACGCAGGATGGTTCCCAGACCCAAGGTGGCACCAGTGCCAAGTCGGGCTGGTTTGATAGTACCAAGTGGCTCCTGCAATCTGCCATCCAGAAGCGGTGCAGTTGAGTTTGGTTTGCCAGAGAAAAGGGCCGTGGGTTGTGTTTGGGGGCATATGGCTGGGAGTGGCCGGCTGTCTCATTAAAAAGATCGATACGCAGGATGGTTCCCAGACCCAAGGGGGCACCAGTGCCAAGTCGGGCTGTTTTTATAGTACCAAGTGCGTCCTGCAATTTGCCATCCAGAAGAGGGGCAGTTGAGTTTTGTTTGCCAGAGAATAGCACCGTTGTTTGTGTTTGGGGGCTTGTGGCTCGTAGTGGCCGACTGGCGCCTTAGAATCTGTGTTACGCAGCATGGTTCCCAGACCCAAGGTGGCACCAGTGCCAAGTTGGGCTGGTTTGATAGTACCAAGTGGCTCCTGCAATCTGCCATCCAGAAGCGGGGTAGCTTACTTTTGTTTGCCAGGGAAACGGGCCGAGGTTTGTGACTGGGGACCTATGGCTGGGAGTGACCGGCTGGCTCCTGGAAAGCTACAATAGGCAGGACGGTTACCAGACCCATGGTGGCACCAGTGCCAAGTTGGGCTGGTTTGATAGTACCAAGTGGCTCCTGCAATCTGCCATCCAGAAGCGGGGCAGCTTGCTTTTCTTTGCCAGGGAAACGGGCCGAGGTTTGTGTCTGGGGGCCTATGGCTGGGAGTGACCGGCTGGCTCCTGAAAAGCTATGATAGGCAGGATGGTGACCAGACCCATGGTGGCACCAGTGCCAAGTTGGGCTGGTTTGATAGTACCAAGTGGCTCCTGCAATCTGCCATCAAAAAGTTGGCAGGCGAGTTTTGTTTTCCAGGGAAAAGCGCCGTTGTTTGTGTTTGGGGGCCTGTGGCTGGGAGTGGCCGGCTGGCTGCTTAGAATCCACGATACGCAGGATGGTTCCCAGACGTGAGGTGGCGCCAGTGCCAAGTCGGGTTGGTTTGATACTACCAAGTGCGTCCTGCAATCTGCCATCTAGAAGCGGGACAGCTTACTTTTTTTTGTCAGGGAAACGGGCTGAGCTTTGTGTCACGGGGCCTATGGCTGGGAGTGACCGTCTAGGTCCTGAAAAGCTACGATAGGCAGGATGGTGACCAGACCCATGGTGGCACCAGTGCCAAGTTGGGCTGGTTTGATAGTACCAAGTGGCTCCTGCAATCTGCCATCAAAAATTTGTCAGGCGAGTTTTGTTTTCCAGGGAAAAGCGCCGTTGTTTTTGTTTGGGGGCCTGTGGCTGGGAGTGGCCGGCTTGCTAATTGGAATCCACGATACGCAGGATGGTTCCCAGACTTGAGGTGGCACCAGTGACAAGTCGGGCCAGTTTGATGGTGCAAAGTGGCTCCTGCAATCTGCCATCCAGAAGCGGGGTAGCTTACTTTTCTTTGCCAGGGAAACGGGCCGAGGTTTTTCTCTGGGGGCCTATGGCTGGGAGTGACCGGGTGGCGCCTGAACAGCTACGATAGGCAGGATGGTGACCAGACCCAAGGTGGCACCAGTGCCAAGTTGGGCTGATTTGATAGTACCAAGTGGCTCCTGCAATCTGCCATCAAAATGTTGGCAGGCGAGTTTTGTTTTCCAGGGAAAAGCGCTGTTGTTTGTGTTTGGGGGCCTGTGGCTGGGAGTGACCGGCTGGCTCCTTAGAATCCACGATACACAGGATGGTTCCCAGACCAGAGGTGGCACCAGTGCCAAGTCGGGCTGGTTTTATACTACCAAGTGGTTCATGCAATCTGCCATCCAGAAGCGGGGCAGCTTAATTTTGTTTGCCAGGGAAACGGGCCGAGGTTTGTGTCTGGGCGCCTATGGCTGGGAGTGACCTCCTAGGTACTGAAAAGCTACGATAGGCAGGATGGTGACCAGACCCATGGTGGCACCAGTGCCAAGTTGGGCTGGTTTGATAGTACCAAGTGGCTCCTGCAATCCGCCATCAAAAAGTTGGCAGGCGAGTTTTGTTTTCCAGGGAAAAGGGCCGTTGTTTGTGTTTGGGTGCCTGTGGCTGGGAGTGGCCGGCTGGCTGCTTAGAATCCACGATACGCAGGATGGTTCCCAGACTTGTCGTGGCACCAGTGCCAAGTCGGGCTGGTTTGATAGTACCAAGTGCGTCCTGCAATCTGCCATCCAGAAGCGGGGCAGCTAACTTTTGTTTGCCAGGGAAACGGGCCGAGGTTTGTGTCTAAGGGCCTATGGCTGGGAGTGACCGGTTGGCTCCTGAAAAGCTACGATAGGCAGGATGGTGACCAGACCCATGGTGGCACCAGTGCCAAGTTGGGCTGGTTTGATAGTACCTAGTGGCTCCTGCAATCTGCCATCAAAAAGTTGGCAGGCGAGTTTGTTATCCAGGGAAAAGCGCCGTTGTTTGTGTTTGGGTGCCTGTGGCTGGGAGTGGCCGGCTGGCTCCTTAGAATCCACGATACGGAGGATGGTTCCCAGACCAGTGGTGGTACCAGTGCCAAGTTTTGCTGGTTTGATGGAGAAAACTGGCTCCTGCAATCTGCCATCCACATGCGGGATAACATACTTTTGTTTGCCAGGGAAACGGGTCGAGGTTTTTGTCTGGGGGCCTATGGCTGGGAGTGACCGGCTGGCTCCTGAAAAGCTACGATAGGCAGGATGGTGACCAGACCCATGGTGGCACCACTGTCTAGTTGGGCTGGTTTGATAGTACCAAGTGGCTCCGGCAATCTGCCATCAAAATTTGGCAGGCGAGTTTTGTTTTCCAGTGAATAGCGCCCTTGTTTGTGTTTGGGGGCCTGTGGCAGGGACTGACCGGCTGGCTAATTAGAATCCACGATACGCAGCATGGTTCCCAGACCTGAGGTGGCACCAGTGCCAAGTCGGGCTAGTTTGATGGTGTAAAGTGGCTCCTGCAATCTGCCATCCAGAAGCGGGGCAGCTTACTTTTGTTTGCCAGGGAAACGGGCCGAGCTTTGTGTCTGGGGGCCTATGGCTGGGAGTGACCGGCTGGCTCCTGAAAAGGTACGATAGGCAGGAAGGTGACCAGACCCATGGTGGCACCAGTGCCAAGTTGGGCTGGTTGGATAGTACCAAGTGGCTCCTGCAATCTGCCATCAAAAAGTTGGCAGGCGAGTTTTGTTTTCCAGGGGAAAGCGCCGTTGTTTGTGTTTGGGGGCCTGTGGCTGGGAGTGGCCGGCTGGCTCCTTAGAATCCACGATACCCAGGCTCATTCCCAGACCTGAGGTGGCACCAGTGCCAAGTCGGGCTAGTTTGATGGTGCAAAGTGGCTCCTGCAATCTGCCATCCAGAAGCGGGGTAGCTTACTTTTGTTTGCCAGGGAAACGGGCCGAGATTTGTGTCTGGGGGCCTATGGCTGCGAGTGACCGGTTGGCTCCTGAAAAGCTACGATAGGCAGGATGGTGACCAGACCCATGGTGGCACCAGTGCCAAGTTGGGCTGGTTTGATAGTACCAAGTGGCTCCTGCAATCTGCCATCAAAAACTTGGCAGGCGAGTTTTGTTTTCCAGGGAAAAGCGCCGTTGTTTGTGTCTGGGGGCCTGTGGCTGGAGTGGCCGTCTGGTTCCTTAGACTCCACGATACGCAGGATGGTTCCCAGACCAGAGGTGGCACCAGTGCCAAGTCGGGCTAGTTTGATGGTGCAAAGTGGCTCCTGCAATCTGCCATCCAGAAGCGGGGCAGCTTACTTTTGTTTGCCAGGGAAACGGGCCGAGGTTTTTCTCTGGGGGCCTATGGCAGGGAGGGACCGGCTGGCTCCTGAAAAGCTACGATAGGCAGGATGGTGACCAGACCCATGGTGGCACCAGTGCCAAGTTGGGCTGATTTGATAGTACCAAGTGGCTCCTGCAATCTGCCATCAAAATATTGGCAGGCGAGTTTTGTTTTCCAGGGAAAAGCGCCGTTGTTTGTGTTTAGGGGCCTGTGGCTGGGAGTGACCGGCTGGCTCCTTAGAATCCACGATACGCAGGATGGTTCCCAGACCCAAGGTGGCACCAGTGCCAAGTTGGGCTGGTTTCATAGTACCCAGTGGCTCCTGCAATCTCCCATCCAGAAGCGGGGCAGCTGAGTTTTGTTTGCCTGTGAAACGGGCCGTTGTTTTTAATTGGGGTCTGTGGCCGAGAGTGTTCGGCTGGCTCCTGACAACCCACAATACGCAGGATGGTTCCCAGACCCAAGGTGGCACCAGTGCCAAGTCGGGCTGGTTTGATAGTACCAAGTGGCTCCTGCAATCTGCCATCCAGAAGCGGTGCAGTTGAGTTTTGTTTGCCAGAGAAAAGGGCCGTGGGTTGTGTTTGGGGGCATATGGCTGGGAGTGGCCGGCTGTCTCATTCAAAAGATCGATACGCAGGATGGTTCCCAGACCCAAGAGGGCACCAGTGCCAAGTCGGGCTGTTTTTATAGTACCAAGTGCGTCCTGCAATTTGCCATCCAGAAGAGGGGCAGTTGAGTTTTGTTTGCCAGAGAATAGCGCCGTTGTTTGTGTTTGGGGGCTTGTGGCTCGTAGTGGCCGACTGGCGCCTTAGAATCTGTGTTACGCAGCATGGTTCCCAGACCCAAGGTGGCACCATTGCCAAGTTGGGCTGGTTTGATAGTACCAAGTGGCTCCTGCAATCTGCCATGCAGAAGCGGGGTAGCTTACTTTTGTTTGCCAGGGAAACGGGCCGAGGTTTGTGACTGGGGACCTATGGCTGGGAGTGACCGGCTGGCTCCTGGAAAGCTACGATAGGCAGGATGGTTCCCAGACCCAAGGTGGCACCAGTGCCAAGTCGGGCTGGTTTGATAGTACCAAGTGGCTCCTGCAATCTGCCATCCAGAAGCGGTGCAGTTGAGTTTTGTTTGCCAGAGAAAAGGGCCGTGGGTTGTGTTTGGGGGCATATGGCTGGGAGTGGCCGGCTGTCTCATTCAAAAGATCGATACGCAGGATGGTTCCCAGACCCAAGAGGGCACCAGTGCCAAGTCGGGCTGTTTTTATAGTACCAAGTGCGTCCTGCAATTTGCCATCCAGAAGAGGGGCAGTTGAGTTTTGTTTGCCAGAGAATAGCGCCGTTGTTTGTGTTTGGGGGCTTGTGGCTCGTAGTGGCCGACTGGCGCCTTAGAATCTGTGTTACGCAGCATGGTTCCCAGACCCAAGGTGGCACCATTGCCAAGTTGGGCTGGTTTGATAGTACCAAGTGGCTCCTGCAATCTGCCATGCAGAAGCGGGGTAGCTTACTTTTGTTTGCCAGGGAAACGGGCCGAGGTTTGTGACTGGGGACCTATGGCTGGGAGTGACCGGCTGGCTCCTGGAAAGCTACGATAGGCAGGATGGTTACCAGACCCATGGTGGCACCAGTGCCAAGTTGGGCTGGTTTGATAGTACCAAGTGGCTCCTGCAATCTGCCATCAAAAAGTTGGCAGGCGAGTTTTGTTTTCCAGGGAAAAGCGACATTGTTTGTATTTGGGGGCCTGTGGCTGGGAGTGACCGGCTGGCTCCTTTGAACCCACGATACGCAGGATGGTTCCCAGACCCAAGGTGGCACCAGTGCCAAGTTTTGCTGGTTTGATACTACCAAGTGCGTCCTGCAATCTGCCATCCAGAAGCGGGGCAGCTTAATTTTGTTTGCCAGGGAAACGGGCCGTGGGTTTTGTTTGGGGGCATATAGCTGAGAGTGGCCGGCTGGCTCCTGAAAATCCACGCTAGGCAGCATGGTTCCCAGATGCAATGTGGCACCAGTGCCAAGTCGGGCTGGTTTGATGGTGCAAAGTGGCTCCTGCAATCTGCCATCCAGAAGCGAGGCAGCTGATTTTTGTTTGCCAGAGGAAAATTCCGTGGATTGTTTTTGGGGGCATATTGCTGGGAGTGGCCGGCTGGCTCCTTAAAATGCTCGATACGCATGATGGTTCCCAGGCCCAAGGTGTCACCACTACCAAGTCGGCCTGCGGTTTTAGTATCAAGTTCATCCTGCAATTTGCCATCCAGAAGAGGGGCAGTTGAGTTTTGTTTGCCAGAGAAACGGGCCGAGGTTTCTGTTTGGGGACATATGGCTGAGAGTGGCCGGCTGGCCCCTGAATATCCACGATACAGAGCATGGTTCCCAGATCCAAGGTGGCACCAGTGCCAAGTCGGGCTGGTTTGATAGTACCAAGTGTCTCCTGCAATCTGCCATCCAGAAGCAGGGCAGCTTACTTTTGTTTGCCAGAGAAATAGGCCTAGGTTTTTGTTTGGGGGCCTGTGGCTAGGAGTGGCCGGCTGGCTCCTTAGAATCCACGATACGCAGGATGGTTCCCAGACCCAAGGTGGCACCAGTGCCAAGTCGGGCTGGTTTGCTTACAACAAGTGCCTCCTGCAATCTCCCATCCAGAAGCGGGGCAGCTGAGTTTTGTTTGCCTGTGAAACGGGCCGTTGTTTTTAATTGGGGTCTGTGGCCGAGAGTGTTCGGCTGGCTCCTGACAACCCACAATACGCAGGATGGTTCCCAGACCCAAGGTGGCACCAGTGCCAAGTCGGGCTGGTTTGATAGTACCAAGTGGCTCCTGCAATCTGCCATCCAGAAGCGGTGCAGTTGAGTTTTGTTTGCCAGAGAAAAGGGCCGTGGGTTGTGTTTGGGGGCATATGGCTGGGAGTGGCCGGCTGTCTCATTCAAAAGATCGATACGCAGGATGGTTCCCAGACCCAAGAGGGCACCAGTGCCAAGTCGGGCTGTTTTTATAGTACCAAGTGCGTCCTGCAATTTGCCATCCAGAAGAGGGGCAGTTGAGTTTTGTTTGCCAGAGAATAGCACCGTTGTTTGTGTTTGGGGGCTTGTGGCTCGTAGTGGCCGACTGGCGCCTTAGAATCTGTGTTACGCAGCATGGTTCCCAGACCCAAGGTGGCACCAGTGCCAAGTTGGGCTGGTTTGATAGTACCAAGTGGCTCCTGCAATCTGCCATCCAGAAGCGGGGTAGCTTACTTTTGTTTGCCAGGGAAACGGGCCGAGGTTTGTGACTGGGGACCTATGGCTGGGAGTGACCGGCTGGCTCCTGGAAAGCCACAATAGGCAGGACGGTTACCAGACCCATGGTGGCACCAGTGCCAAGTTGGGCTGGTTTGATAGTACCAAGTGGCTCCTGCAATCTGCCATCAAAAAGTTGGCAGGCGAGTTTTGTTTTCCAGGGAAAAGCGACATTGTTTGTATTTGGGGGCCTGTGGCTGGGAGTGACCGGCTGGCTCCTTTGAACCCACGATACGCAGGATGGTTCCCAGACCCAAGGTGGCACCAGTGCCAAGTTTTGCTGGTTTGATACTACCAAGTGCGTCCTGCAATCTGCCATCCAGAAGCGGGGCAGCTTAATTTTGTTTGCCAGGGAAACGGGCCGTGGGTTTTGTTTGGGGGCATATAGCTGAGAGTGGCCGGCTGGCTCCTGAAAATCCACGCTAGGCAGCATGGTTCCCAGATGCAATGTGGCACCAGTGCCAAGTCGGGCTGGTTTGATGGTGCAAAGTGGCTCCTGCAATCTGCCATCCAGAAGCGAGGCAGCTGATTTTTGTTTGCCAGAGGAAAATTCCGTGGATTGTTTTTGGGGGCATATTGCTGGGAGTGGCCGGCTGGCTCCTTAAAATGCTCGATACGCATGATGGTTCCCAGGCCCAAGGTGTCACCACTACCAAGTCGGCCTGCGGTTTTAGTATCAAGTTCATCCTGCAATTTGCCATCCAGAAGAGGGGCAGTTGAGTTTTGTTTGCCAGAGAAACGGGCCGAGGTTTCTGTTTGGGGACATATGGCTGAGAGTGGCCGGCTGGCCCCTGAATATCCACGATACAGAGCATGGTTCCCAGATCCAAGGTGGCACCAGTGCCAAGTTGGGCTGGTTTGATAGTACCAAGTGTCTCCTGCAATCTGCCATCCAGAAGCAGGGCAGCTTACTTTTGTTTGCCAGAGAAATAGGCCTAGGTTTTTGTTTGGGGGCCTGTGGCTAGGAGTGGCCGGCTGGCTCCTTAGAATCCACGATACGCAGGATGGTTCCCAGACCCAAGGTGGCACCAGTGCCAAGTAGGGCTGGTTTGATTACACCAAGTGCCTCCTGCAATCTCCCATCCAGAAGCGGGGCAGCTGAGTTTTGTTTGCCTGTGAAACGGGCCGTTGTTTTTAATTGGGGTCTGTGGCCGAGAGTGTTCGGCTGGCTCCTGACAACCCACAATAGGCAGGATGGTTCCCAGACCCAAGGTGGCACCAGTGCCAAGTAGGGCTGGTTTGATAGTACCAAGTGGCTCCTGCAATCTGCCATCCAGAAGCGGTGCAGTTGAGTTTTGTTTGCCAGAGAAAAGGGCCGTGGGTTGTGTTTGGGGGCATATGGCTGGGAGTGGCCGGCTGTCTCATTAAAAAGATCGATACGCAGGATGGTTCCCAGACCCAAGGGGGCACCAGTGCCAAGTCGGGCTGTTTTTATAGTACCAAGTGCGTCCTGCAATTTGCCATCCAGAAGAGGGGCAGTTGAGTTTTGTTTGCCAGAGAATAGCGCCGTTGTTTGTGTTTGGGGGCTTGTGGCTCGTAGTGGCCGACTGGCGCCTTAGAATCTGTGTTACGCAGCATGGTTCCCAGACCCAAGGTGGCACCAGTGCCAAGTTGGGCTGGTTTGATAGTACCAAGTGGCTCCTGCAATCTGCCATCCAGAAGCGGGGTAGCTTACTTTTGTTTGCCAGGGAAACGGGCCGAGGTTTGTGACTGGGGACCTATGGCTGGGAGTGACCGGCTGGCTCCTGGAAAGCTACAATAGGCAGGATGGTTACCAGACCCATGGTGGCACCAGTGCCAAGTTGGGCTGGTTTGATAGTACCAAGTGGCTCCTGCAATCTGCCATCAAAAAGTTGGCAGGCGAGTTTTGTTTTCCAGGGAAAAGCGACATTGTTTGTATTTGGGGGCCTGTGGCTGGGAGTGACCGGCTGGCTCCTTTGAACCCACGATACGCAGGATGGTTCCCAGACCCAAGGTGGCACCAGTGCCAAGTTTTGCTGGTTTGATACTACCAAGTGCGTCCTGCAATCTGCCATCCAGAAGCGGGGCAGCTTAATTTTGTTTGCCAGGGAAACGGGCCGTGGGTTTTGTTTGGGGGCATATAGCTGAGAGTGGCCGGCTGGCTCCTGAAAATCCACGCTAGGCAGCATGGTTCCCAGATGCAATGTGGCACCAGTGCCAAGTCGGGCTGGTTTGATGGTGCAAAGTGGCTCCTGCAATCTGCCATCCAGAAGCGAGGCAGCTGATTTTTGTTTGCCAGAGGAAAATTCCGTGGATTGTTTTTGGGGGCATATTGCTGGGAGTGGCCGGCTGGCTCCTTAAAATGCTCGATACGCATGATGGTTCCCAGGCCCAAGGTGTCACCACTACCAAGTCGGCCTGCGGTTTTAGTATCAAGTTCATCCTGCAATTTGCCATCCAGAAGAGGGGCAGTTGAGTTTTGTTTGCCAGAGAAACGGGCCGAGGTTTCTGTTTGGGGACATATGGCTGAGAGTGGCCGGCTGGCCCCTGAATATCCACGATACAGAGCATGGTTCCCAGATCCAAGGTGGCACCAGTGCCAAGTTGGGCTGGTTTGATAGTACCAAGTGTCTCCTGCAATCTGCCATCCAGAAGCAGGGCAGCTTACTTTTGTTTGCCAGAGAAATAGGCCTAGGTTTTTGTTTGGGGGCCTGTGGCTAGGAGTGGCCGGCTGGCTCCTTAGAATCCACGATACGCAGGATGGTTCCCAGACCCAAGGTGGCACCAGTGCCAAGTCGGGCTGGTTTGATAGTACCAAGTGGCTCCTGCAAACTCCATCAAAAAGTTGGCAGGCGTGTTTTGTTTTCCAGGGAACAGCGCCGTTGATTTTGTTTGGGGGCCTGTGGCTGGGAGTGGCCGGCTGGCTCCTTAGAATCCACGATACGCAGGATGGTTCCCAGACCCAAGGTGGCACCAGTGCCAAGTCGGGCTGGTTTGATTACACCAAGTGGCTCCTGCAATCTGCCATCCAGAAGTGAGGCAGCTAAGTTTTGTTTGCGAGAAAAAAGGGCCGTGGTTTTTGTTGGGGGCCTGTGGCTGGGAGTAGCCGGCTGGCTCCTTAAAATCCACGATAGGCAGGATGGTTCCCAGACCCAAGGTGGCACCAGTGCCAAGTCGGGCTGGTTTGATAGTACCAAGTGGCTCCTGCAATCTGCCATCCAGAAGCGGGGCAGTTGAGTTTTGTTTGCCAGAGAAAAGGGCCGTGGGTTGTGTTTGGGGGCATATGGCTGGGAGTGGCCGGCTGTCTCATTAAAAAGATCGATACGCAGGATGGTTCCCAGACCCAAGGGGGCACCAGTGCCAAGTCGGGCTGTTTTTATAGTACCAAGTGCGTCCTGCAATTTGCCATCCAGAAGAGGGGCAGTTGAGTTTTGTTTGCCAGAGAATAGCGCCGTTGTTTGTGTTTGGGGGCTTGTGGCTCGTAGTGGCCGACTGGCGCCTTAGAATCTGTGTTACGCAGCATGGTTCCCAGACCCAAGGTGGCACCAGTGCCAAGTTGGGCTGGTTTGATAGTACCAAGTGGCTCCTGCAATCTGCCATCCAGAAGCGGGGTAGCTTACTTTTGTTTGCCAGGGAAACGGGCCGAGGTTTGTGACTGGGGACCTATGGCTGGGAGTGACCGGCTGGCTCCTGGAAAGCTACAATAGGCAGGATGGTTACCAGACCCATGGTGGCACCAGTGCCAAGTTGGGCTGGTTTGATAGTACCAAGTGGCTCCTGCAATCTGCCATCAAAAAGTTGGCAGGCGAGTTTTGTTTTCCAGGGAAAAGCGACATTGTTTGTATTTGGGGGCCTGTGGCTGGGAGTGACCGGCTGGCTCCTTTGAACCCACGATACGCAGGATGGTTCCCAGACCCAAGGTGGCACCAGTGCCAAGTTTTGCTGGTTTGATACTACCAAGTGCGTCCTGCAATCTGCCATCCAGAAGCGGGGCAGCTTAATTTTGTTTGCCAGGGAAACGGGCCGTGGGTTTTGTTTGGGGGCATATAGCTGAGAGTGGCCGGCTGGCTCCTGAAAATCCACGCTAGGCAGCATGGTTCCCAGATGCAATGTGGCACCAGTGCCAAGTCGGGCTGGTTTGATGGTGCAAAGTGGCTCCTGCAATCTGCCATCCAGAAGCGAGGCAGCTGATTTTTGTTTGCCAGAGGAAAATTCCGTGGATTGTTTTTGGGGGCATATTGCTGGGAGTGGCCGGCTGGCTCCTTAAAATGCTCGATACGCATGATGGTTCCCAGGCCCAAGGTGTCACCACTACCAAGTCGGCCTGCGGTTTTAGTATCAAGTTCATCCTGCAATTTGCCATCCAGAAGAGGGGCAGTTGAGTTTTGTTTGCCAGAGAAACGGGCCGAGGTTTCTGTTTGGGGACATATGGCTGAGAGTGGCCGGCTGGCCCCTGAATATCCACGATACAGAGCATGGTTCCCAGATCCAAGGTGGCACCAGTGCCAAGTTGGGCTGGTTTGATAGTACCAAGTGTCTCCTGCAATCTGCCATCCAGAAGCAGGGCAGCTTACTTTTGTTTGCCAGAGAAATAGGCCTAGGTTTTTGTTTGGGGGCCTGTGGCTAGGAGTGGCCGGCTGGCTCCTTAGAATCCACGATACGCAGGATGGTTCCCAGACCCAAGGTGGCACCAGTGCCAAGTCGGGCTGGTTTGATAGTACCAAGTGGCTCCTGCAAACTCCATCAAAAAGTTGGCAGGCGTGTTTTGTTTTCCAGGGAACAGCGCCGTTGATTTTGTTTGGGGGCCTGTGGCTGGGAGTGGCCGGCTGGCTCCTTAGAATCCACGATACGCAGGATGGTTCCCAGACCCAAGGTGGCACCAGTGCCAAGTCGGGCTGGTTTGATTACACCAAGTGGCTCCTGCAATCTGCCATCCAGAAGTGAGGCAGCTAAGTTTTGTTTGCGAGAAAAAAGGGCCGTGGTTTTTGTTGGGGGCCTGTGGCTGGGAGTAGCCGGCTGGCTCCTTAAAATCCACGATAGGCAGGATGGTTCCCAGACCCAAGGTGGCACCAGTGCCAAGTCGGGCTGGTTTGATAGTACCAAGTGGCTCCTGCAATCTGCCATCCAGAAGCGGGGCAGCTGAGTTTTGTTTGCCAGAGAAAAAGGCTGTGGTTTGTGTTTGGGGGCCTGTGGCTGGCAGTGGCCGGCTGGCTCCTGAAAATCCACGATACGCAGCATGGTTCCCAGACCCAAGGTGGCACCAGTGCCAAGTGGGGCTCGTTTGACAGTGTCAAGTGCCTCCTGCAATCTCCCATCCAGAAGCGGGGCAGCTGAGTTTTTTTTGCCAGGGAAACGGACCTTTGTTTTTGATTGGGCTCTGTGGCCGAGAGTGGTTGGCTGTCTCCTGACAATCCACAATACGCAGGATGGTTCCCAGACCCAAGGTGGCACCAGTGCCAAGTCGGGCTGGTTTGATAGTACCAAGTGTCTCCTGCAATCTGCCATCCAGAAGCGGGGCAGCTGAGTTTTGTTTGCCAGAGAAAAGGGCCGTGGGTTGTGTTTGGGGGATATGGCTGGGAGTGGCCACCTGGCTCCTTAAAATGCACGATACGCCGCATGGTAACCAGACGCAAGGTGGCACCAGTGCCAAGTCAGGCTGTTTTTGTAGTACCCAGTGGCTCCTGCAATTTGCCATCCAGAAGCGGGGCAGTTGAATTTTGTTTGCTAGAGAAAAGGGCTGTGGTTTGTGTTTGGGGGCCTATGGCTGAGAGTGGCCGGCTGGCCCCTGAAAATCAACGATAGGCAGGATGGTTCCCAGATCCAAGGTGGCACCAGTGCCAAGTAAGGCTGGTTGTATGGTTCAAAGTAACTCCTGCAATCTGCCATCCAGAAGCGGGACAGCTGAGTTTTTTTTGCCAGAGAAAAGGTCCATGGTTTCTTTTTGGGGCATACGGCTGGGAATTGCCGGCTGGCTCCTTAAAATGCTCGATACGCAGGATGGTTCCCAGAGCCAAGGTGGCACCACTGCCAAGTCGGGCTCTTTTTGTAGTACCAAGTGCGTCCTGCAATTTGCCATCCAGAAGAGGGGCAGTTGAGTTTTGTTTGCCAGAGAAAAGGGCCGTTGTTTGTGTTTGGGGGCCTGTGGCTGGGAGTGTTCGGCTGGTTCCTGAATATGTACGATACGCAGGATTGTTCCCAGATCCAAGGTGGCAGCAGTGCCATGTTGTGCTGGTGTGATAGTCCCAAGTGGCTCCTGCAATCTGCCATCCAGAAGTGGGGCAGCTGATTTTTGTTTGCCAGAGAAAAGGTCCGTGGTTTGTTTTTGGGGGCATATGGCTGAGAGTGGCCGGCTGGCCCCTGAAAATCCACGATACACAGGATGGTTCCCAGATCCAAGGTGGCACCTGTGCCAAGTCGGGCTGATTTGATAGTACTAAGTAGCTCCTGCAATCTGCCATGCAGAAGCGGGGCAGCTTACTTTTGTTTGCCAGGGAAACGGGCCGAGGTTTGTGTTTGGGGGCCTATGGCTGAGAGTGACCGGCTGGCTCCTGAAAAGCTACAATAGGCAGGATGGTGACCAGACCCATGGTGGCACCAGTGCCAAGTTGGGCTGGTTTGATAGTACCAAGTGGTTCCTGCAATCTGCCATCCAGAAGAGGGGCAGTTGAGTTTTGTTTGCCAGAGAAAAGGGCCTTGGTTTGTGTTTGGGGGCATATGGCTGGGTGTGGCCAGCTGGCTCCTTAAAATGCACGATATGCAACATGGCTCCCAGACCCAAGGTGGCACAAGTGCCAAGTTGGGCTGGTTTGATAGTACCAAGTGGCTCCTGCAATCTTCCATGATCACGTGGAGAAATACTTTCTGGTTTCAGCCTCATGCTCTTTCTTCTCTCCCTCAACTTCTCTATCACCTCTCATCTGGTTCACATGCGCTGTCTTCAAGGTCCACAGGCTACTTTTCACAGAATCTTCTGGCCTGATGAAGTAAGGATGATGAATAGAACAGAGCTGGGATCTATTTTCCAGTTTGGATAAAATGCATTCTGCACACAAATCCAAGGAGAACGGGCTGCCCCGATGCCCAGAAAATCTTTCACTCCTGCTAGTGTTCTACGTCAACCGCAACTTAGTCTGAAAGAAAAGCTTTTTCTCTGAGAGCATCTGAGAGGTTTGCATGAAGCACTGATATCTGACATATGCAATTTTGAATAGGAGAGGAAAAAGAAAATGGCAAGGAGTTTTTAATTTTAGTGGTTTCAATTTTAATTTCCGTGCACTTTTTCAAAACTTGTCAGCTCAAATGCCCATCAACATCTTTTAGTCATCTGTAAGTCAGTATTCATATAAAATGTGCTTCAAATCCAAAGAATTTCAAATTTGCACTCCAAGCTTCTATGCCTAGATTTATGATTTCCTACACATATTAGATGAAAGGAAGGCCTTTTTTACTGTGGGAGTGCTGGAACACTGGAACAGGTTGCCCAGAGAAGTTGTGGGTGTCCCATCCCTGAAAGTATTCAAGGTCACCCTGGACGGGGCTTGGAGCAGCAACAAAGGAGAAGCTTGATGGTAGAGAAACAAAGTTGGACTATAGAAGAAACTCGGATTGAAGTATAGGATCAAGTTTTCTCTCAGCTCTTGGGGTAAATTCAAAGTTGTACAAAATGACATTTATCTGTGCTATTCACTACTGTAACAGAAAGTTTCATGAAAACTGTACAGAAGATAGTAAATTTTAAAAGAGATAAGAATTACAGCATAAAATCCATGGGATAGGTTACAACATGAGACACTCTCTAAGAGAAAATCTCTGTGTTTCAGCACTTCATCGGGGTAAGATTTCATGAAGTGCCAAAGAAGGCGGCAAAATATCATTCGGGACATTATTTACTGGAATTCAGCCTGGCCATTAGTAGGAACTGCCTTTGAACATATCATGTAGATATACCACACACACTTTCCCTTCACTGAAAAATTACTGTTTACAACAAATAAGCAATTGACGATCAAAATTGATTGAAAGCATCTTAAACATGTCAAGTATTTCATTGTAGATGATCTGTGATCCAAATGCTTCTTCCACCTTCGAGAGGGACAGAAGAATTCTTCCATATCATGATGGTTTAAAATTGTATCAACCAATGTTTTCTGCTGAAAAGATATCATCTATTTTTTTCTATTTTTGGAAGAAAATATTCCTAGACATACAACAGGTGAGAACTAAGTAATTTTAAAGAAACAAATGAAATGAAAATATTCTGTAAATAGAATGAAATGAAAAGCTGTGTTTTAAATAGGAGCTAAATATTAAACAGAATTTTTGTACCAGGCATTTGAATTACTGCACCAGCTCTTTTGCCCATCAAGAGAGGCATTTAGCATTTCAGTCTTTTCCAAGGTGTTCATGATCTGCTATGCTGATCTCTGTGTGTGCCTAGGTGTGTGTGGAGGGGGGGGCATATGAAGGGGAGTGTGTATGTTTGCTTTACAATTGTTGTGGCAGATTCATGCCTCAGCTCCACATTTTGTTTTAAAAAGGTCACACCGAGTGGATATGAAGTTTACTATCAACAAGAGATCGATTCCCAAATCATCCATTTGACTCTCCCTTATAAATCATGTGCTTTGTTGCATATTTTATCAAATATACTTTCAAGCCAGATGGAGGAAGGAGGATGTGGGAATCCCTCCACCATCTTGCAACTTTTATGTAAGTAGGTTTTCAAGAAAATCATCATTTCTCTTTTAAATATGTCTGGAACAGGCATGATGGTAGTGTCAACCTGTTGGAGTTTTTGTTGCTGGAAGAAGTTGTACAAAAGGATTGGTTTTTACATTGACCAGTTACTGAATCAAGCGCAGGAATACATTGGAAATTTAGCTGGGGGTTCCTTTTCCCAGCAGACTACTTCTAGAACGAGCTTGTACACTGAAGCTGACTCTTTTGCTCTCTTTTTGTTTCTTTCCTATTTTCTTGGCTTCTTTGCCACTATCTAGACAATTTTGGAACTTTGTTCCCAACTAAAATGGTTTCAATAGTCTGATTGTGATCATACATTTTTACAAGGAATTTTTAAAATCTTTCCTCGAGTCCAGAAAGTCAAGGACTTAGATCTTTTTCTTCCCTTATCAATATTGCCATGAAATTGATAAATAAAGACCAACTCTTTATTTTTGTTTTTAACCCACGTAGATAATTCCCATCCATTAATCCATTTTGTGGACCAATAGCTGCCATTCTGATGGAAGCTGTCACTTCTTAACAATAGGCATTCTGTGACTATGTTGACAGCACTTTGGGTGAAGATCCTAACTGGTCTTAGATATACATAGGGAGAAATTTGCTCAGCCAGTGTCAGTCTTAAGCATGCGTATCAGAAGATCTTTCTAGAGCTGGGAATTTTCCCATGAAAGGGATTCAGTTAGGGAAGAGACACTTGTGCCAGAGTTTTACATTCTTCTTGAACACTGCTTAAGGAACTTAGATGCCATGTCCATTTGGATCTCTGTCTGCACAGAACTTTGTCATGCCAGTGCTTTGAAATGCATCTTGAAGAGAATTCACTAGCACAGAATGAAAGAGAGTGGAAGGGGTTGGTGGGGCTAACCAGGCCCAACCCCCCTGCCTAAACCAGGATACCTAGAGCCTCTTGCCCAGGATTCTATCTGGGTGTACTTTTAATGTCTTCAAAGATCCAGGCTCCACAATCTTTCTGGGCAGTCTGTGCCGTGGTTCAGTCACCCTGACAGTAAAGAAACATTTACTGATGTTCAAAGGCAATCTCCTGTATTTCAGTGTGCGCCCACTGCCTCTTGTCTTTTCCCTCAGCATCACTGAAAAGACACTGATTCCCTCCCCTTTGCACTATTGCTTCCATATGTATGTGTGATGCCATGTAGAGGTATGTCAAAAACCTCCCTGAAGCCCAGGCAGATAATATTCCCTTCATCTACCAGTCAAGTTGATTCATCAGAGGAGTTTAAAGTGATGTTCAGCATGAAATTCCCCTGAAAAATCATGCTAACTACATTATTTGGTCATCTGTCATGTGCCTGGCAAGGATTTCCAGGAAGAGCTGCTTCATCAACTTCCTGGGGATAAAAAAGAGGCTGGCTGGTTTGTACTATGGCGAGTCCTCTTAATTGCCTTTTTTGAAGATGGGTGTCATTTGCTAACATCCACTCTTTAGCCTCTCTTGTCGTCTACATCTTAGCAAAACGCTTTTCCACTATGTCTGGCTAGGAAAAACTGTGCCAGCACAGAAAACATCTCCCATCGTGTTCTAGAAGTTGCACGGATGTCTGCCAAGTGTTTGGCAGGAAGAAAAGAAAAGTTGTCCAAAACAGCTTCCAATCGAATGTTCCTGTGATTGGAAAAGTCAGGAGAGTGCAAAGGTACTGTTTTCTATCAGTTGGCAAGGTGCGCACACAATCCCAGTGTTGTACAGCTTGCTTCTTCACCTTCCCGAAGCTGCCGCTCTCGCCGGCTGCCGGAGCCCAAGAAGCGGCTTCTTCGCGCAAAGACGATTGTGCCGCTCACAGGGCTCTCCTTAGCGCGGCTTCTGCCGAAAGACGCCCGGCAGCGGCTCTTACCTCCGGAGAGCATCCTACCTTCGTCTTTAGCTCCTCTTCTCATCTACACCTCGGCAAAAAGCTTCTCCACTATGTCTGGCTAGGAAAAACTGTGCCAGCACAGAAAACATCTCCCATCGTGTTCTAGAAGTTGCACGGATGTCTGCCAAGTGTTTGGCAGGAAGAAAAGAAAAGTTGTCCAAAACAGCTTCCAATCGAATGTTCCTGTGATTGGAAAAGTCAGGAGAGTGCAAAGGTACTGTTTTCTATCAGTTGGCAAGGTGCGCACACAATCCCAGTGTTGTACAGCTTGCTTCTTCACCTTCCCGAAGCTGCCGCTCTCGCCGGCTGCCGGAGCCCAAGAAGCGGCTTCTTCGCGCAAAGACGATTGTGCCGCTCACAGTGCTCTCCTTAGCGCGGCTTCTGCCGAAAGACGCCCGGCAGCGGCTCTTACCTCCGGAGAGCATCCTACCTTCGTCTTTCGCGTCTTTTGTAGTCTACATCTTAGCAAAACGCTTTTCCACTATGTCTGGCTAGGAAAAACTGTGCCAGCACAGAAAACATCTCCCATCGTGTTCTAGAAGTTGCACGGATGTCTGCCAAGTGTTTGGCAGGAAGAAAAGAAAAGTTGTCCAAAACAGCTTCCAATCGAATGTTCCTGTGATTGGAAAAGTCAGGAGAGTGCAAAGGTACTGTTTTCTATCAGTTGGCAAGGTGCGCACACAATCCCAGTGTTGTACAGCTTGCTTCTTCACCTTCCCGAAGCTGCCGCTCTCGCCGGCTGCCGGAGCCCAAGAAGCGGCTTCTTCGCGCAAAGACGATTGTGCCGCTCACAGTGCTCTCCTTAGCGCGGCTTCTGCCGAAAGACGCCCGGCAGCGGCTCTTACCTCCGGAGAGCATCCTACCTTCGTCTTTCGCGTCTTTTGTAGTCTACATCTTAGCAAAACGCTTTTCCACTATGTCTGGCTAGGAAAAACTGTGCCAGCACAGAAAACATCTCCCATCGTGTTCTAGAAGTTGCACGGATGTCTGCCAAGTGTTTGGCAGGAAGAAAAGAAAAGTTGTCCAAAACAGCTTCCAATCGAATGTTCCTGTGATTGGAAAAGTCAGGAGAGTGCAAAGGTACTGTTTTCTATCAGTTGGCAAGGTGCGCACACAATCCCAGTGTTGTACAGCTTGCTTCTTCACCTTCCCGAAGCTGCCGCTCTCGCCGGCTGCCGGAGCCCAAGAAGCGGCTTCTTCGCGCAAAGACGATTGTGCCGCTCACAGGGCTCTCCTTAGCGCGGCTTCTGCCGAAAGACGCCCGGCAGCGGCTCTTACCTCCGGAGAGCATCCTACCTTCGTCTTTCGCGTCTTTTGTAGTCTACATCTTAGCAAAACGCTTTTCCACTATGTCTGGCTAGGAAAAACTGTGCCAGCACAGAAAACATCTCCCATCGTGTTCTAGAAGTTGCACGGATGTCTGCCAAGTGTTTGGCAGGAAGAAAAGAAAAGTTGTCCAAAACAGCTTCCAATCGAATGTTCCTGTGATTGGAAAAGTCAGGAGAGTGCAAAGGTACTGTTTTCTATCAGTTGGCAAGGTGCGCACACAATCCCAGTGTTGTACAGCTTGCTTCTTCACCTTCCCGAAGCTGCCGCTCTCGCCGGCTGCCGGAGCCCAAGAAGCGGCTTCTTCGCGCAAAGACGATTGTGCCGCTCACAGTGCTCTCCTTAGCGCGGCTTCTGCCGAAAGACGCCCGGCAGCGGCTCTTACCTCCGGAGAGCATCCTACCTTCGTCTTTCGCGTCTTTTGTAGTCTACATCTTAGCAAAACGCTTTTCCACTATGTCTGGCTAGGAAAAACTGTGCCAGCACAGAAAACATCTCCCATCGTGTTCTAGAAGTTGCACGGATGTCTGCCAAGTGTTTGGCAGGAAGAAAAGAAAAGTTGTCCAAAACAGCTTCCAATCGAATGTTCCTGTGATTGGAAAAGTCAGGAGAGTGCAAAGGTACTGTTTTCTATCAGTTGGCAAGGTGCGCACACAATCCCAGTGTTGTACAGCTTGCTTCTTCACCTTCCCGAAGCTGCCGCTCTCGCCGGCTGCCGGAGCCCAAGAAGCGGCTTCTTCGCGCAAAGACGATTGTGCCGCTCACAGTGCTCTCCTTAGCGCGGCTTCTGCCGAAAGACGCCCGGCAGCGGCTCTTACCTCCGGAGAGCATCCTACCTTCGTCTTTCGCGTCTTTTGTAGTCTACATCTTAGCAAAACGCTTTTCCACTATGTCTGGCTAGGAAAAACTGTGCCAGCACAGAAAACATCTCCCATCGTGTTCTAGAAGTTGCACGGATGTCTGCCAAGTGTTTGGCAGGAAGAAAAGAAAAGTTGTCCAAAACAGCTTCCAATCGAATGTTCCTGTGATTGGAAAAGTCAGGAGAGTGCAAAGGTACTGTTTTCTATCAGTTGGCAAGGTGCGCACACAATCCCAGTGTTGTACAGCTTGCTTCTTCACCTTCCCGAAGCTGCCGCTCTCGCCGGCTGCCGGAGCCCAAGAAGCGGCTTCTTCGCGCAAAGACGATTGTGCCGCTCACAGGGCTCTCCTTAGCGCGGCTTCTGCCGAAAGACGCCCGGCAGCGGCTCTTACCTCCGGAGAGCATCCTACCTTCGTCTTTCGCGTCTTTTGTAGTCTACATCTTAGCAAAACGCTTTTCCACTATGTCTGGCTAGGAAAAACTGTGCCAGCACAGAAAACATCTCCCATCGTGTTCTAGAAGTTGCACGGATGTCTGCCAAGTGTTTGGCAGGAAGAAAAGAAAAGTTGTCCAAAACAGCTTCCAATCGAATGTTCCTGTGATTGGAAAAGTCAGGAGAGTGCAAAGGTACTGTTTTCTATCAGTTGGCAAGGTGCGCACACAATCCCAGTGTTGTACAGCTTGCTTCTTCACCTTCCCGAAGCTGCCGCTCTCGCCGGCTGCCGGAGCCCAAGAAGCGGCTTCTTCGCGCAAAGACGATTGTGCCGCTCACAGGGCTCTCCTTAGCGCGGCTTCTGCCGAAAGACGCCCGGCAGCGGCTCTTACCTCCGGAGAGCATCCTACCTTCGTCTTTCGCGTCTTTTGTAGTCTACATCTTAGCAAAACGCTTTTCCACTATGTCTGGCTAGGAAAAACTGTGCCAGCACAGAAAACATCTCCCATCGTGTTCTAGAAGTTGCACGGATGTCTGCCAAGTGTTTGGCAGGAAGAAAAGAAAAGTTGTCCAAAACAGCTTCCAATCGAATGTTCCTGTGATTGGAAAAGTCAGGAGAGTGCAAAGGTACTGTTTTCTATCAGTTGGCAAGGTGCGCACACAATCCCAGTGTTGTACAGCTTGCTTCTTCACCTTCCCGAAGCTGCCGCTCTCGCCGGCTGCCGGAGCCCAAGAAGCGGCTTCTTCGCGCAAAGACGCTTGTGCCGCTCACAGTGCTCTCCTTAGCGCGGCTTCTGCCGAAAGACGCCCGGCAGCGGCTCTTACCTCCGGAGAGCATCCTACCTTCGTCTTTCGCGTCTTTTGTAGTCTACATCTTAGCAAAACGCTTTTCCACTATGTCTGGCTAGGAAAAACTGTGCCAGCACAGAAAACATCTCCCATCGTGTTCTAGAAGTTGCACGGATGTCTGCCAAGTGTTTGGCAGGAAGAAAAGAAAAGTTGTCCAAAACAGCTTCCAATCGAATGTTCCTGTGATTGGAAAAGTCAGGAGAGTGCAAAGGTACTGTTTTCTATCAGTTGGCAAGGTGCGCACACAATCCCAGTGTTGTACAGCTTGCTTCTTCACCTTCCCGAAGCTGCCGCTCTCGCCGGCTGCCGGAGCCCAAGAAGCGGCTTCTTCGCGCAAAGACGATTGTGCCGCTCACAGTGCTCTCCTTAGCGCGGCTTCTGCCGAAAGACGCCCGGCAGCGGCTCTTACCTCCGGAGAGCATCCTACCTTCGTCTTTCGCGTCTTTTGTAGTCTACATCTTAGCAAAACGCTTTTCCACTATGTCTGGCTAGGAAAAACTGTGCCAGCACAGAAAACATCTCCCATCGTGTTCTAGAAGTTGCACGGATGTCTGCCAAGTGTTTGGCAGGAAGAAAAGAAAAGTTGTCCAAAACAGCTTCCAATCGAATGTTCCTGTGATTGGAAAAGTCAGGAGAGTGCAAAGGTACTGTTTTCTATCAGTTGGCAAGGTGCGCACACAATCCCAGTGTTGTACAGCTTGCTTCTTCACCTTCCCGAAGCTGCCGCTCTCGCCGGCTGCCGGAGCCCAAGAAGCGGCTTCTTCGCGCAAAGACGATTGTGCCGCTCACAGTGCTCTCCTTAGCGCGGCTTCTGCCGAAAGACGCCCGGCAGCGGCTCTTACCTCCGGAGAGCATCCTACCTTCGTCTTTCGCGTCTTTTGTAGTCTACATCTTAGCAAAACGCTTTTCCACTATGTCTGGCTAGGAAAAACTGTGCCAGCACAGAAAACATCTCCCATCGTGTTCTAGAAGTTGCACGGATGTCTGCCAAGTGTTTGGCAGGAAGAAAAGAAAAGTTGTCCAAAACAGCTTCCAATCGAATGTTCCTGTGATTGGAAAAGTCAGGAGAGTGCAAAGGTACTGTTTTCTATCAGTTGGCAAGGTGCGCACACAATCCCAGTGTTGTACAGCTTGCTTCTTCACCTTCCCGAAGCTGCCGCTCTCGCCGGCTGCCGGAGCCCAAGAAGCGGCTTCTTCGCGCAAAGACGATTGTGCCGCTCACAGTGCTCTCCTTAGCGCGGCTTCTGCCGAAAGACGCCCGGCAGCGGCTCTTACCTCCGGAGAGCATCCTACCTTCGTCTTTCGCGTCTTTTGTAGTCTACATCTTAGCAAAACGCTTTTCCACTATGTCTGGCTAGGAAAAACTGTGCCAGCACAGAAAACATCTCCCATCGTGTTCTAGAAGTTGCACGGATGTCTGCCAAGTGTTTGGCAGGAAGAAAAGAAAAGTTGTCCAAAACAGCTTCCAATCGAATGTTCCTGTGATTGGAAAAGTCAGGAGAGTGCAAAGGTACTGTTTTCTATCAGTTGGCAAGGTGCGCACACAATCCCAGTGTTGTACAGCTTGCTTCTTCACCTTCCCGAAGCTGCCGCTCTCGCCGGCTGCCGGAGCCCAAGAAGCGGCTTCTTCGCGCAAAGACGATTGTGCCGCTCACAGTGCTCTCCTTAGCGCGGCTTCTGCCGAAAGACGCCCGGCAGCGGCTCTTACCTCCGGAGAGCATCCTACCTTCGTCTTTCGCGTCTTTTGTAGTCTACATCTTAGCAAAACGCTTTTCCACTATGTCTGGCTAGGAAAAACTGTGCCAGCACAGAAAACATCTCCCATCGTGTTCTAGAAGTTGCACGGATGTCTGCCAAGTGTTTGGCAGGAAGAAAAGAAAAGTTGTCCAAAACAGCTTCCAATCGAATGTTCCTGTGATTGGAAAAGTCAGGAGAGTGCAAAGGTACTGTTTTCTATCAGTTGGCAAGGTGCGCACACAATCCCAGTGTTGTACAGCTTGCTTCTTCACCTTCCCGAAGCTGCCGCTCTCGCCGGCTGCCGGAGCCCAAGAAGCGGCTTCTTCGCGCAAAGACGATTGTGCCGCTCACAGTGCTCTCCTTAGCGCGGCTTCTGCCGAAAGACGCCCGGCAGCGGCTCTTACCTCCGGAGAGCATCCTACCTTCGTCTTTCGCGTCTTTTGTAGTCTACATCTTAGCAAAACGCTTTTCCACTATGTCTGGCTAGGAAAAACTGTGCCAGCACAGAAAACATCTCCCATCGTGTTCTAGAAGTTGCACGGATGTCTGCCAAGTGTTTGGCAGGAAGAAAAGAAAAGTTGTCCAAAACAGCTTCCAATCGAATGTTCCTGTGATTGGAAAAGTCAGGAGAGTGCAAAGGTACTGTTTTCTATCAGTTGGCAAGGTGCGCACACAATCCCAGTGTTGTACAGCTTGCTTCTTCACCTTCCCGAAGCTGCCGCTCTCGCCGGCTGCCGGAGCCCAAGAAGCGGCTTCTTCGCGCAAAGACGATTGTGCCGCTCACAGGGCTCTCCTTAGCGCGGCTTCTGCCGAAAGACGCCCGGCAGCGGCTCTTACCTCCGGAGAGCATCCTACCTTCGTCTTTCGCGTCTTTTGTAGTCTACATCTTAGCAAAACGCTTTTCCACTATGTCTGGCTAGGAAAAACTGTGCCAGCACAGAAAACATCTCCCATCGTGTTCTAGAAGTTGCACGGATGTCTGCCAAGTGTTTGGCAGGAAGAAAAGAAAAGTTGTCCAAAACAGCTTCCAATCGAATGTTCCTGTGATTGGAAAAGTCAGGAGAGTGCAAAGGTACTGTTTTCTATCAGTTGGCAAGGTGCGCACACAATCCCAGTGTTGTACAGCTTGCTTCTTCACCTTCCCGAAGCTGCCGCTCTCGCCGGCTGCCGGAGCCCAAGAAGCGGCTTCTTCGCGCAAAGACGATTGTGCCGCTC
Source organism: Melospiza melodia melodia (assembly GCF_035770615.1). Classification (NCBI taxonomy): domain Eukaryota; kingdom Metazoa; phylum Chordata; class Aves; order Passeriformes; family Passerellidae; genus Melospiza; species Melospiza melodia. Next base: position 62,390,338 of record NC_086194.1, read on the forward strand.
ACAGTGCTCTCCTTAGCGCGGCTTCTGCCGAAAGACGCCCGGCAGCGGCTCTTACCTCCGGAGAGCATCCTACCTTCGTCTTTCGCGTCTTTTGTAGTCTACATCTTAGCAAAACGCTTTTCCACTATGTCTGGCTAGGAAAAACTGTGCCAGCACAGAAAACATCTCCCATCGTGTTCTAGAAGTTGCACGGATGTCTGCCAAGTGTTTGGCAGGAAGAAAAGAAAAGTTGTCCAAAACAGCTTCCAATCGAATGTTCCTGTGATTGGAAAAGTCAGGAGAGTGCAAAGGTACTGTTTTCTATCAGTTGGCAAGGTGCGCACACAATCCCAGTGTTGTACAGCTTGCTTCTTCACCTTCCCGAAGCTGCCGCTCTCGCCGGCTGCCGGAGCCCAAGAAGCGGCTTCTTCGCGCAAAGACGATTGTGCCGCTCACAGGGCTCTCCTTAGCGCGGCTTCTGCCGAAAGACGCCCGGCAGCGGCTCTTACCTCCGGAGAGCATCCTACCTTCGTCTTTCGCGTCTTTTGTAGTCTACATCTTAGCAAAACGCTTTTCCACTATGTCTGGCTAGGAAAAACTGTGCCAGCACAGAAAACATCTCCCATCGTGTTCTAGAAGTTGCACGGATGTCTGCCAAGTGTTTGGCAGGAAGAAAAGAAAAGTTGTCCAAAACAGCTTCCAATCGAATGTTCCTGTGATTGGAAAAGTCAGGAGAGTGCAAAGGTACTGTTTTCTATCAGTTGGCAAGGTGCGCACACAATCCCAGTGTTGTACAGCTTGCTTCTTCACCTTCCCGAAGCTGCCGCTCTCGCCGGCTGCCGGAGCCCAAGAAGCGGCTTCTTCGCGCAAAGACGATTGTGCCGCTCACAGTGCTCTCCTTAGCGCGGCTTCTGCCGAAAGACGCCCGGCAGCGGCTCTTACCTCCGGAGAGCATCCTACCTTCGTCTTTCGCGTCTTTTGTAGTCTACATCTTAGCAAAACGCTTTTCCACTATGTCTGGCTAGGAAAAACTGTGCCAGCACAGAAAACATCTCCCATCGTGTTCTAGAAGTTGCACGGATGTCTGCCAAGTGTTTGGCAGGAAGAAAAGAAAAGTTGTCCAAAACAGCTTCCAATCGAATGTTCCTGTGATTGGAAAAGTCAGGAGAGTGCAAAGGTACTGTTTTCTATCAGTTGGCAAGGTGCGCACACAATCCCAGTGTTGTACAGCTTGCTTCTTCACCTTCCCGAAGCTGCCGCTCTCGCCGGCTGCCGGAGCCCAAGAAGCGGCTTCTTCGCGCAAAGACGATTGTGCCGCTCACAGTGCTCTCCTTAGCGCGGCTTCTGCCGAAAGACGCCCGGCAGCGGCTCTTACCTCCTGAGACTGGCAGCTTCGGGAAGGTGAAGAAGCAAGCTGTACAACACTGGGATTGTGTGCGCACCTTGCCAACTGATAGAAAACAGTACCTTTGCACTCTCCTGACTTTTCCAATCACAGGAACATTCGATTGGAAGCTGTTTTGGACAACTTTTCTTTTCTTCCTGCCAAACACTTGGCAGACATCCGTGCAACTTCTAGAACACGATGGGAGATGTTTTCTGTGCTGGCACAGTTTTTCCTAGCCAGACATAGTGGAAAAGCGTTTTGCTAAGATGTAGACTACAAAAGACGCGAAAGACGAAGGTAGGATGCTCTCCGGAGGTAAGAGCCGCTGCCGGGCGTCTTTCGGCAGAAGCCGCGCTAAGGAGAGCACTGTGAGCGGCACAATCGTCTTTGCGCGAAGAAGCCGCTTCTTGGGCTCCGGCAGCCGGCGAGAGCGGCAGCTTCGGGAAGGTGAAGAAGCAAGCTGTACAACACTGGGATTGTGTGCGCACCTTGCCAACTGATAGAAAACAGTACCTTTGCACTCTCCTGACTTTTCCAATCACAGGAACATTCGATTGGAAGCTGTTTTGGACAACTTTTCTTTTCTTCCTGCCAAACACTTGGCAGACATCCGTGCAACTTCTAGAACACGATGGGAGATGTTTTCTGTGCTGGCACAGTTTTTCCTAGCCAGACATAGTGGAAAAGCGTTTTGCTAAGATGTAGACTACAAAAGACGCGAAAGACGAAGGTAGGATGCTCTCCGGAGGTAAGAGCCGCTGCCGGGCGTCTTTCGGCAGAAGCCGCGCTAAGGAGAGCACTGTGAGCGGCACAATCGTCTTTGCGCGAAGAAGCCGCTTCTTGGGCTCCGGCAGCCGGCGAGAGCGGCAGCTTCGGGAAGGTGAAGAAGCAAGCTGTACAACACTGGGATTGTGTGCGCACCTTGCCAACTGATAGAAAACAGTACCTTTGCACTCTCCTGACTTTTCCAATCACAGGAACATTCGATTGGAAGCTGTTTTGGACAACTTTTCTTTTCTTCCTGCCAAACACTTGGCAGACATCCGTGCAACTTCTAGAACACGATGGGAGATGTTTTCTGTGCTGGCACAGTTTTTCCTAGCCAGACATAGTGGAAAAGCGTTTTGCTAAGATGTAGACTACAAAAGACGCGAAAGACGAAGGTAGGATGCTCTCCGGAGGTAAGAGCCGCTGCCGGGCGTCTTTCGGCAGAAGCCGCGCTAAGGAGAGCACTGTGAGCGGCACAATCGTCTTTGCGCGAAGAAGCCGCTTCTTGGGCTCCGGCAGCCGGCGAGAGCGGCAGCTTCGGGAAGGTGAAGAAGCAAGCTGTACAACACTGGGATTGTGTGCGCACCTTGCCAACTGATAGAAAACAGTACCTTTGCACTCTCCTGACTTTTCCAATCACAGGAACATTCGATTGGAAGCTGTTTTGGACAACTTTTCTTTTCTTCCTGCCAAACACTTGGCAGACATCCGTGCAACTTCTAGAACACGATGGGAGATGTTTTCTGTGCTGGCACAGTTTTTCCTAGCCAGACATAGTGGAAAAGCGTTTTGCTAAGATGTAGACTACAAAAGACGCGAAAGACGAAGGTAGGATGCTCTCCGGAGGTAAGAGCCGCTGCCGGGCGTCTTTCGGCAGAAGCCGCGCTAAGGAGAGCACTGTGAGCGGCACAATCGTCTTTGCGCGAAGAAGCCGCTTCTTGGGCTCCGGCAGCCGGCGAGAGCGGCAGCTTCGGGAAGGTGAAGAAGCAAGCTGTACAACACTGGGATTGTGTGCGCACCTTGCCAACTGATAGAAAACAGTACCTTTGCACTCTCCTGACTTTTCCAATCACAGGAACATTCGATTGGAAGCTGTTTTGGACAACTTTTCTTTTCTTCCTGCCAAACACTTGGCAGACATCCGTGCAACTTCTAGAACACGATGGGAGATGTTTTCTGTGCTGGCACAGTTTTTCCTAGCCAGACATAGTGGAGAAGCTTTTTGCCGAGGTGTAGATGAGAAGAGGAGCTAAAGACGAAGGTAGGATGCTCTCCGGAGGTAAGAGCCGCTGCCGGGCGTCTTTCGGCAGAAGCCGCGCTAAGGAGAGCCCTGTGAGCGGCACAATCGTCTTTGCGCGAAGAAGCCGCTTCTTGGGCTCCGGCAGCCGGCGAGAGCGGCAGCTTCGGGAAGGTGAAGAAGCAAGCTGTACAACACTGGGATTGTGTGCGCACCTTGCCAACTGATAGAAAACAGTACCTTTGCACTCTCCTGACTTTTCCAATCACAGGAACATTCGATTGGAAGCTGTTTTGGACAACTTTTCTTTTCTTCCTGCCAAACACTTGGCAGACATCCGTGCAACTTCTAGAACACGATGGGAGATGTTTTCTGTGCTGGCACAGTTTTTCCTAGCCAGACATAGTGGAAAAGCGTTTTGCTAAGATGTAGACGACAAGAGAGGCTAAAGAGTGGATGTTAGCAAATGACACCCATCTTCAAAAAAGGCAATTAAGAGGACTCGCCATAGTACAAACCAGCCAGCCTCTTTTTTATCCCCAGGAAGTTGATGAAGCAGCTCTTCCTGGAAATCCTTGCCAGGCACATGACAGATGACCAAATAATGTAGTTAGCATGATTTTTCAGGGGAATTTCATGCTGAACATCACTTTAAACTCCTCTGATGAATCAACTTGACTGGTAGATGAAGGGAATATTATCTGCCTGGGCTTCAGGGAGGTTTTTGACATACCTCTACATGGCATCACACATACATATGGAAGCAATAGTGCAAAGGGGAGGGAATCAGTGTCTTTTCAGTGATGCTGAGGGAAAAGACAAGAGGCAGTGGGCACACACTGAAATACAGGAGATTGCCTTTGAACATCAGTAAATGTTTCTTTACTGTCAGGGTGACTGAACCACGGCACAGACTGCCCAGAAAGATTGTGGAGCCTGGATCTTTGAAGACATTAAAAGTACACCCAGATAGAATCCTGGGCAAGAGGCTCTAGGTATCCTGGTTTAGGCAGGGGGGTTGGGCCTGGTTAGCCCCACCAACCCCTTCCACTCTCTTTCATTCTGTGCTAGTGAATTCTCTTCAAGATGCATTTCAAAGCACTGGCATGACAAAGTTCTGTGCAGACAGAGATCCAAATGGACATGGCATCTAAGTTCCTTAAGCAGTGTTCAAGAAGAATGTAAAACTCTGGCACAAGTGTCTCTTCCCTAACTGAATCCCTTTCATGGGAAAATTCCCAGCTCTAGAAAGATCTTCTGATACGCATGCTTAAGACTGACACTGGCTGAGCAAATTTCTCCCTATGTATATCTAAGACCAGTTAGGATCTTCACCCAAAGTGCTGTCAACATAGTCACAGAATGCCTATTGTTAAGAAGTGACAGCTTCCATCAGAATGGCAGCTATTGGTCCACAAAATGGATTAATGGATGGGAATTATCTACGTGGGTTAAAAACAAAAATAAAGAGTTGGTCTTTATTTATCAATTTCATGGCAATATTGATAAGGGAAGAAAAAGATCTAAGTCCTTGACTTTCTGGACTCGAGGAAAGATTTTAAAAATTCCTTGTAAAAATGTATGATCACAATCAGACTATTGAAACCATTTTAGTTGGGAACAAAGTTCCAAAATTGTCTAGATAGTGGCAAAGAAGCCAAGAAAATAGGAAAGAAACAAAAAGAGAGCAAAAGAGTCAGCTTCAGTGTACAAGCTCGTTCTAGAAGTAGTCTGCTGGGAAAAGGAACCCCCAGCTAAATTTCCAATGTATTCCTGCGCTTGATTCAGTAACTGGTCAATGTAAAAACCAATCCTTTTGTACAACTTCTTCCAGCAACAAAAACTCCAACAGGTTGACACTACCATCATGCCTGTTCCAGACATATTTAAAAGAGAAATGATGATTTTCTTGAAAACCTACTTACATAAAAGTTGCAAGATGGTGGAGGGATTCCCACATCCTCCTTCCTCCATCTGGCTTGAAAGTATATTTGATAAAATATGCAACAAAGCACATGATTTATAAGGGAGAGTCAAATGGATGATTTGGGAATCGATCTCTTGTTGATAGTAAATTTCATATCCACTCGGTGTGACCTTTTTAAAACAAAATGTGGAGCTGAGGCATGAATCTGCCACAACAATTGTAAAGCAAACATACACACTCCCCTTCATATGCCCCCCCCTCCACACACACCTAGGCACACACAGAGATCAGCATAGCAGATCATGAACACCTTGGAAAAGACTGAAATGCTAAATGCCTCTCTTGATGGGCAAAAGAGCTGGTGCAGTAATTCAAATGCCTGGTACAAAAATTCTGTTTAATATTTAGCTCCTATTTAAAACACAGCTTTTCATTTCATTCTATTTACAGAATATTTTCATTTCATTTGTTTCTTTAAAATTACTTAGTTCTCACCTGTTGTATGTCTAGGAATATTTTCTTCCAAAAATAGAAAAAAATAGATGATATCTTTTCAGCAGAAAACATTGGTTGATACAATTTTAAACCATCATGATATGGAAGAATTCTTCTGTCCCTCTCGAAGGTGGAAGAAGCATTTGGATCACAGATCATCTACAATGAAATACTTGACATGTTTAAGATGCTTTCAATCAATTTTGATTGTCAATTGCTTATTTGTTGTAAACAGTAATTTTTCAGTGAAGGGAAAGTGTGTGTGGTATATCTACATGATATGTTCAAAGGCAGTTCCTACTAATGGCCAGGCTGAATTCCAGTAAATAATGTCCCGAATGATATTTTGCCGCCTTCTTTGGCACTTCATGAAATCTTACCCCGATGAAGTGCTGAAACACAGAGATTTTCTCTTAGAGAGTGTCTCATGTTGTAACCTATCCCATGGATTTTATGCTGTAATTCTTATCTCTTTTAAAATTTACTATCTTCTGTACAGTTTTCATGAAACTTTCTGTTAGAGTAGTGAATAGCACAGATAAATGTCATTTTGTACAACTTTGAATTTACCCCAAGAGCTGAGAGAAAACTTGATCCTATACTTCAATCCGAGTTTCTTCTATAGTCCAACTTTGTTTCTCTACCATCAAGCTTCTCCTTTGTTGCTGCTCCAAGCCCCGTCCAAGGTGACCTTGAATACTTTCAGGGATGGGACACCCACAACTTCTCTGGGCAACCTGTTCCAGTGTTCCAGCACTCCCACAGTAAAAAAGGCCTTCCTTTCATCTAATATGTGTAGGAAATCATAAATCTAGGCATAGAAGCTTGGAGTGCAAATTTGAAATTCTTTGGATTTGAAGCACATTTTATATGAATACTGACTTACAGATGACTAAAAGATGTTGATGGGCATTTGAGCTGACAAGTTTTGAAAAAGTGCACGGAAATTAAAATTGAAACCACTAAAATTAAAAACTCCTTGCCATTTTCTTTTTCCTCTCCTATTCAAAATTGCATATGTCAGATATCAGTGCTTCATGCAAACCTCTCAGATGCTCTCAGAGAAAAAGCTTTTCTTTCAGACTAAGTTGCGGTTGACGTAGAACACTAGCAGGAGTGAAAGATTTTCTGGGCATCGGGGCAGCCCGTTCTCCTTGGATTTGTGTGCAGAATGCATTTTATCCAAACTGGAAAATAGATCCCAGCTCTGTTCTATTCATCATCCTTACTTCATCAGGCCAGAAGATTCTGTGAAAAGTAGCCTGTGGACCTTGAAGACAGCGCATGTGAACCAGATGAGAGGTGATAGAGAAGTTGAGGGAGAGAAGAAAGAGCATGAGGCTGAAACCAGAAAGTATTTCTCCACGTGATCATGGAAGATTGCAGGAGCCACTTGGTACTATCAAACCAGCCCAACTTGGCACTTGTGCCACCTTGGGTCTGGGAGCCATGTTGCATATCGTGCATTTTAAGGAGCCAGCTGGCCACACCCAGCCATATGCCCCCAAACACAAACCAAGGCCCTTTTCTCTGGCAAACAAAACTCAACTGCCCCTCTTCTGGATGGCAGATTGCAGGAACCACTTGGTACTATCAAACCAGCCCAACTTGGCACTGGTGCCACCATGGGTCTGGTCACCATCCTGCCTATTGTAGCTTTTCAGGAGCCAGCCGGTCACTCTCAGCCATAGGCCCCCAAACACAAACCTCGGCCCGTTTCCCTGGCAAACAAAAGTAAGCTGCCCCGCTTCTGCATGGCAGATTGCAGGAGCTACTTAGTACTATCAAATCAGCCCGACTTGGCACAGGTGCCACCTTGGATCTGGGAACCATCCTGTGTATCGTGGATTTTCAGGGGCCAGCCGGCCACTCTCAGCCATATGCCCCCAAAAACAAACCACGGACCTTTTCTCTGGCAAACAAAAATCAGCTGCCCCACTTCTGGATGGCAGATTGCAGGAGCCACTTGGGACTATCACACCAGCACAACATGGCACTGCTGCCACCTTGGATCTGGGAACAATCCTGCGTATCGTACATATTCAGGAACCAGCCGAACACTCCCAGCCACAGGCCCCCAAACACAAACAACGGCCCTTTTCTCTGGCAAACAAAACTCAACTGCCCCTCTTCTGGATGGCAAATTGCAGGACGCACTTGGTACTACAAAAAGAGCCCGACTTGGCAGTGGTGCCACCTTGGCTCTGGGAACCATCCTGCGTATCGAGCATTTTAAGGAGCCAGCCGGCAATTCCCAGCCGTATGCCCCAAAAAGAAACCATGGACCTTTTCTCTGGCAAAAAAAACTCAGCTGTCCCGCTTCTGGATGGCAGATTGCAGGAGTTACTTTGAACCATACAACCAGCCTTACTTGGCACTGGTGCCACCTTGGATCTGGGAACCATCCTGCCTATCGTTGATTTTCAGGGGCCAGCCGGCCACTCTCAGCCATAGGCCCCCAAACACAAACCACAGCCCTTTTCTCTAGCAAACAAAATTCAACTGCCCCGCTTCTGGATGGCAAATTGCAGGAGCCACTGGGTACTACAAAAACAGCCTGACTTGGCACTGGTGCCACCTTGCGTCTGGTTACCATGCGGCGTATCGTGCATTTTAAGGAGCCAGGTGGCCACTCCCAGCCATATGCCCCCAAACACAACCCACGGCCCTTTTCTCTGGCAAACAAAACTCAGCTGCCCCGCTTCTGGATGGCAGATTGCAGGAGACACTTGGTACTATCAAACCAGCCCGACTTGGCACTGGTGCCACCTTGGGTCTGGGAACCATCCTGCGTATTGTGGATTGTCAGGAGACAGCCAACCACTCTCGGCCACAGAGCCCAATCAAAAACAAAGGTCCGTTTCCCTGGCAAAAAAAACTCAGCTGCCCCGCTTCTGGATGGGAGATTGCAGGAGGCACTTGACACTGTCAAACGAGCCCCACTTGGCACTGGTGCCACCTTGGGTCTGGGAACCATGCTGCGTATCGTGGATTTTCAGGAGCCAGCCGGCCACTGCCAGCCACAGGCCCCCAAACACAAACCACAGCCTTTTTCTCTGGCAAACAAAACTCAGCTGCCCCGCTTCTGGATGGCAGATTGCAGGAGCCACTTGGTACTATCAAACCAGCCCGACTTGGCACTGGTGCCACCTTGGGTCTGGGAACCATCCTGCCTATCGTGGATTTTAAGGAGCCAGCCGGCTACTCCCAGCCACAGGCCCCCAACAAAAACCACGGCCCTTTTTTCTCGCAAACAAAACTTAGCTGCCTCACTTCTGGATGGCAGATTGCAGGAGCCACTTGGTGTAATCAAACCAGCCCGACTTGGCACTGGTGCCACCTTGGGTCTGGGAACCATCCTGCGTATCGTGGATTCTAAGGAGCCAGCCGGCCACTCCCAGCCACAGGCCCCCAAACAAAATCAACGGTGCTGTTCACTGGAAAACAAAACACGCCTGCCAACTTTTTGATGGAGTTTGCAGGAGCCACTTGGTACTATCAAACCAGCCCGACTTGGCACTGGTGCCACCTTGGGTCTGGGAACCATCCTGCGTATCGTGGATTCTAAGGAGCCAGCCGGCCACTCCTAGCCACAGGCCCCCAAACAAAAACCTAGGCCTATTTCTCTGGCAAACAAAAGTAAGCTGCCCTGCTTCTGGATGGCAGATTGCAGGAGACACTTGGTACTATCAAACCAGCCCAACTTGGCACTGGTGCCACCTTGGATCTGGGAACCATGCTCTGTATCGTGGATATTCAGGGGCCAGCCGGCCACTCTCAGCCATATGCCCCCAAAAACAAACCACGGACCTTTTCTCTGGCAAACAAAAATCAGCTGCCCCACTTCTGGATGGCAGATTGCAGGAGCCACTTGGGACTATCACACCAGCACAACATGGCACTGCTGCCACCTTGGATCTGGGAACAATCCTGCGTATCGTACATATTCAGGAACCAGCCGAACACTCCCAGCCACAGGCCCCCAAACACAAACAACGGCCCTTTTCTCTGGCAAACAAAACTCAACTGCCCCTCTTCTGGATGGCAAATTGCAGGACGCACTTGGTACTACAAAAAGAGCCCGACTTGGCAGTGGTGCCACCTTGGCTCTGGGAACCATCCTGCGTATCGAGCATTTTAAGGAGCCAGCCGGCAATTCCCAGCCGTATGCCCCAAAAAGAAACCATGGACCTTTTCTCTGGCAAAAAAAACTCAGCTGTCCCGCTTCTGGATGGCAGATTGCAGGAGTTACTTTGAACCATACAACCAGCCTTACTTGGCACTGGTGCCACCTTGGATCTGGGAACCATCCTGCCTATCGTTGATTTTCAGGAGCCAGCCGGCCACTCTCAGCCATAGGCCCCCAAACACAAACCACAGCCCTTTTCTCTAGCAAACAAAATTCAACTGCCCCGCTTCTGGATGGCAAATTGCAGGAGCCACTGGGTACTACAAAAACAGCCTGACTTGGCACTGGTGCCACCTTGCGTCTGGTTACCATGCGGCGTATCGTGCATTTTAAGGAGCCAGGTGGCCACTCCCAGCCATATGCCCCCAAACACAACCCACGGCCCTTTTCTCTGGCAAACAAAACTCAGCTGCCCCGCTTCTGGATGGCAGATTGCAGGAGACACTTGGTACTATCAAACCAGCCCGACTTGGCACTGGTGCCACCTTGGGTCTGGGAACCATCCTGCGTATTGTGGATTGTCAGGAGACAGCCAACCACTCTCGGCCACAGAGCCCAATCAAAAACAAAGGTCCGTTTCCCTGGCAAAAAAAACTCAGCTGCCCCGCTTCTGGATGGGAGATTGCAGGAGGCACTTGACACTGTCAAACGAGCCCCACTTGGCACTGGTGCCACCTTGGGTCTGGGAACCATGCTGCGTATCGTGGATTTTCAGGAGCCAGCCGGCCACTGCCAGCCACAGGCCCCCAAACACAAACCACAGCCTTTTTCTCTGGCAAACAAAACTCAGCTGCCCCGCTTCTGGATGGCAGATTGCAGGAGCCACTTGGTACTATCAAACCAGCCCGACTTGGCACTGGTGCCACCTTGGGTCTGGGAACCATCCTGCCTATCGTGGATTTTAAGGAGCCAGCCGGCTACTCCCAGCCACAGGCCCCCAACAAAAACCACGGCCCTTTTTTCTCGCAAACAAAACTTAGCTGCCTCACTTCTGGATGGCAGATTGCAGGAGCCACTTGGTGTAATCAAACCAGCCCGACTTGGCACTGGTGCCACCTTGGGTCTGGGAACCATCCTGCGTATCGTGGATTCTAAGGAGCCAGCCGGCCACTCCCAGCCACAGGCCCCCAAACAAAATCAACGGCGCTGTTCCCTGGAAAACAAAACACGCCTGCCAACTTTTTGATGGAGTTTGCAGGAGCCACTTGGTACTATCAAACCAGCCCAACTTGGCACTGGTGCCACCTTGGGTCTGGGAACCATCCTGCGTATCGTGGATTCTAAGGAGCCAGCCGGCCACTCCTAGCCACAGGCCCCCAAACAAAAACCTAGGCCTATTTCTCTGGCAAACAAAAGTAAGCTGCCCTGCTTCTGGATGGCAGATTGCAGGAGACACTTGGTACTATCAAACCAGCCCAACTTGGCACTGGTGCCACCTTGGATCTGGGAACCATGCTCTGTATCCTGGATATTCAGGGGCCAGCCGGCCACTCTCAGCCATATGTCCCCAAACAGAAACCTCGGCCCGTTTCTCTGGCAAACAAAACTCAACTGCCCCTCTTCTGGATGGCAAATTGCAGGATGAACTTGATACTAAAACCGCAGGCCGACTTGGTAGTGGTGACACCTTGGGCCTGGGAACCATCATGCGTATCGAGCATTTTAAGGAGCCAGCCGGCCACTCCCAGCAATATGCCCCCAAAAACAATCCACGGAATTTTCCTCTGGCAAACAAAAATCAGCTGCCTCGCTTCTGGATGGCAGATTGCAGGAGCCACTTTGCACCATCAAACCAGCCCGACTTGGCACTGGTGCCACATTGCATCTGGGAACCATGCTGCCTAGCGTGGATTTTCAGGAGCCAGCCGGCCACTCTCAGCTATATGCCCCCAAACAAAACCCACGGCCCGTTTCCCTGGCAAACAAAATTAAGCTGCCCCGCTTCTGGATGGCAGATTGCAGGACGCACTTGGTAGTATCAAACCAGCAAAACTTGGCACTGGTGCCACCTTGGGTCTGGGAACCATCCTGCGTATCGTGGGTTCAAAGGAGCCAGCCGGTCACTCCCAGCCACAGGCCCCCAAATACAAACAATGTCGCTTTTCCCTGGAAAACAAAACTCGCCTGCCAACTTTTTGATGGCAGATTGCAGGAGCCACTTGGTACTATCAAACCAGCCCAACTTGGCACTGGTGCCACCATGGGTCTGGTAACCATCCTGCCTATTGTAGCTTTCCAGGAGCCAGCCGGTCACTCCCAGCCATAGGTCCCCAGTCACAAACCTCGGCCCGTTTCCCTGGCAAACAAAAGTAAGCTACCTCACTTCTGGATGGCAGATTGCAGGAGCCACTTGGTGTAATCAAACCAGCCCGACTTGGCACTGGTGCCACCTTGGGTCTGGGAACCATCCTGCGTATCGTGGATTCTAAGGAGCCAGCCGGCCACTCCCAGCCACAGGCCCCCAAACAAAATCAACGGCGCTGTTCCCTGGAAAACAAAACACGCCTGCCAACTTTTTGATGGAGTTTGCAGGAGCCACTTGGTACTATCAAACCAGCCCAACTTGGCACTGGTGCCACCTTGGGTCTGGGAACCATCCTGCGTATCGTGGATTCTAAGGAGCCAGCCGGCCACTCCTAGCCACAGGCCCCCAAATAAAAACCTAGGCCTATTTCTCTGGCAAACAAAAGTAAGCTGCCCTGCTTCTGGATGGCAGATTGCAGGAGACACTTGGTACTATCAAACCAGCCCAACTTGGCACTGGTGCCACCTTGGATCTGGGAACCATGCTCTGTATCGTGGACATTCAGGGGCCAGCCGGCCACTCTCAGCCATATGTCCCCAAACAGAAACCTCGGCCCGTTTCTCTGGCAAACAAAACTCAACTGCCCCTCTTCTGGATGGCAAATTGCAGGATGAACTTGATACTAAAACCACAGGCCGACTTGGTAGTGGTGACACCTTGGGCCTGGGAACCATCATGCGTATCAAGCATTTTAAGGAGCCAGCCGGCCACTCCCAGCAATATGCCCCCAAAAACAATCCACGGAATTTTCCTCTGGCAAACAAAAATCAGCTGCCTCGCTTCTGGATGGCAGATTGCAGGAGCCACTTTGCACCATCAAACCAGCCCGACTTGGCACTGGTGCCACATTGCATCTGGGAACCATGCTGCCTAGCGTGGATTTTCAGGAGCCAGCCGGCCACTCTCAGCTATATGCCCCCAAACAAAACCCACGGCCCGTTTCCCTGGCAAACAAAATTAAGCTGCCCCGCTTCTGGATGGCAGATTGCAGGACGCACTTGGTAGTATCAAACCAGCAAAACTTGGCACTGGTGCCACCTTGGGTCTGGGAACCATCCTGCGTATCGTGGGTTCAAAGGAGCCAGCCGGTCACTCCCAGCCACAGGCCCCCAAATACAAACAATGTCGCTTTTCCCTGGAAAACAAAACTCGCCTGCCAACTTTTTGATGGCAGATTGCAGGAGCCACTTGGTACTATCAAACCAGCCCAACTTGGCACTGGTGCCACCATGGGTCTGGTAACCATCCTGCCTATCGTAGCTTTCCAGGAGCCAGCCGGTCACTCCCAGCCATAGGTCCCCAGTCACAAACCTCGGCCCGTTTCCCTGGCAAACAAAAGTAAGCTACCCCGCTTCTGGATGGCAGATTGCAGGAGCCACTTGGTACTATCAAACCAGCCCAACTTGGCACTGGTGCCACCTTGGGTCTGGGAACCATGCTGCGTAACACAGATTCTAAGGCGCCAGTCGGCCACTACGAGCCACAAGCCCCCAAACACAAACAACGGCGCTATTCTCTGGCAAACAAAACTCAACTGCCCCTCTTCTGGATGGCAAATTGCAGGACGCACTTGGTACTATAAAAACAGCCCGACTTGGCACTGGTGCCCCCTTGGGTCTGGGAACCATCCTGCGTATCGATCTTTTTAATGAGACA